>NW_028292584.1:4434931-5055046 GCF_029948245.1 Actinia tenebrosa
AAGCGATTTGAGATTGAGTCTTCATATTCAACGAAGTTTTCTTTCGTGTCTTTGGTTTCAAGTTTTTTTTTAGTTTGGTTGTGTGTGTGTTCGTTTCTGGCTTTTCACTTGTCTTTGTCTCCGTGCTTTTGTTGGTAGTTTTGTAGTGTGACAGGTTGTGTGTGAGGCACAAACTATTCTGTGTCACTACACAAAGTCAGTGTTCAGGAGAAGGTGGAGCAGCAGACAGGTCGAAGGGCGACCAGCAAAACAGTCGACCAGAGAGAGTTAGCAAGGCTACAAACCACGGTCGTTTTTAAGGATTTTGTTCCGTCAAAGTCACCATACATTGCCCTACAGCCCCAGCGCGATCCACTTCGTTCGACGCTTATTAAAAGCTCTTATGCCTCTTCACCGTGATTTCTATCAATTACTGGCACTCTGAAGAAGGAAACATCTTTATCTCGACCACTTCTTAAGTGGCAATCCACAAATAAGCACAGAACCATCTTAACTATTATTATTATTATTAACTTTACTTCATACTACGAGCACTTCAAGTGTTTGTTTGTACACCACTATGGCGGATAGCAACGGTTTGTCAAGGATTTGGTCACGTGAGTGAAAACCGAGAATATTTCCCAAAAACCGTTTATTCATGACCTGGGATGGTGGTAAGTAGATATGAAATAACGGTTCTGCATCCGGTGCCGGTGCTCTCCTCCAGACCTACTCCGGGCCCCGTAATAGGCTGCTATCAATAGACGTCACTTCCGGTAATAGCTCTTTTTTGATGGCTTGTAGAATCCTGGAGGTTGTTTTGATCTCTTGTTTTCTGGATCATGTCGTGAAATAGTCAAATACAATAGTTTGAGGACCTATTTTGATATGTTTTGACATAGCATCCGCTAGTTGCCCCCAGTCAACCGCTTGTTTGTCCCCCAGTCAACTCCAAAAAGTCACGTGATTGATAGTAAGCAATAACGTTGACGTATTCTAAAGTGAGGTTCCAGTGAAGTAGGGGGAGGGGTGGTCATCCATATCTATCTTTAATTTGCTGGATTGCACCATACCAACGCAATCAGGATGACGTCACCTATAGTTTTGAAGTTCGAGTGCCTTTTGAGGTTTCAGTCCACCGATTTTAAAGTGAGGTGTCAGAGTCTGGTCTGCTTAGCCTTAATTGATTAACCGAACTCCACAAAACGAAGAAAACCACGAAGAGTATATCATGTAATTCGACTTCACGCCTCAAGAAATTAAATTTTGATTTATTTCATTCTCGTGCAACTGTCGCTGCGATATTCAAATAATGAATAAACGTCATGCATCATGAGAAATTATATTATATTTATTTCGATCTCGTATTTGTGAGAAATGTTTGACAATATTTTAGTTACGATGCGCTGTGGCACCGGGCGCAGAACCGCCATTTCATATCTACAGTGGGAGCAGTGTGATCTGGGGAGGGAGGCATTGATTAGGCTCAGGAAGGGTGGGGGGGTGGGAGGGCAGCTTTGTTTTGCATTTAAACTTATAATAGCTTAATGAAATAAAATTCTTATTTTGCAATCCTAATAATTTGTTGATTGCTATATAGGAAAGACGTTTAAGTGTCTGATCTCTCGGGAAATTAGATAGTTTGTATGATGATACTCAGGCATGCACTACATCATTACTCCTAGCATTTTCACATTTCTGTACGTTGCTAATAACTTTATGTTTATATGCCAATAAACAGGAATTCCCGAGCTTCAGTACTTTGGGGACGCCCACGTAAACCTTGAACAACACCATACAGTGACATCATGGTTTAGCGGAGATGATGCGCCCTCTCTTTCCATATCTGACAATTCTTTGTCACCAAAGACAGCACAAATCCTTCCGGATGTAGTTAAAGATGTAATGAACAGGTTTGAAAAATTGTTTTTGTTAAAAAGTCATATTGTTTAATGCTAAAGGTTTTACTATTTATCGTTGAATTTAAAATTTAATACGAAAGAGTTACAAGAAAGTGAAGTAGTATAGGGAATGGGGGTTCCAGCGCAATCTCAACACGGGGTAAGACCCGCGTCAAAAATCCACCTACGGACGACCCCCACTCCAAGTGTGGTTGAGGGCAACAGCGCACTTAAATATATTAGTCTATATATGGAGTGCGAAGAATGTAAAGAGTTCGTTAACGACTTTTGCATAATTTGTCTAAGACCTAAAGTTATCGTACCTAAGCCAGAACCCTTTTGGTGTTGTGGTAAGAAAATGCAAATAGAAGACGACACGTCAGCACAGTGTTACGAGTGTGGTAAGAATATTCGTAATGCCGTACCAAATGCTACCAGAGAGCAGTATTACGCCAATGGAGGTCGTAAGAAAACGCCATATAAGAGATTAAAATACTTCAGGGACTGGATGAGTCATATCCAAGGTTTACATCCGATATATTTAAGCGACGAAGTAAAGAAGAAAATCATAGACCATTTAGAAGAGCCAACCCCACAAAGTCTACGGAAAACGTTGAAAAAATTAAAGCTAGGGAAATATTACAAAGCTATTCCCTATCTTTTGTCTGAAATTACCGGTAAGTCTATTCCTGAGGTTTCTGATATGACAAAAGCCGAGTGGATGTTTTGTCGGCTGGATAAGGATATTCCTTATTACCCTGACGTAATTTACGAAATATTTTACAAAATAGACCCCAACCACCCCCTGTTAGGATGGATTCCGAGGCGACAATAACATATTACGCGTAATTCATACGATGAATTTATATTACGCGTAATAATTTGCCAAATAAGGTTATGCAAATAATTCATATTACGCGTAATAATTCGTCAAATAATTCATATTACGCGTAATAATTCGCCAAATAATTCATATTACGCGTAATAATTCACTGAATTTATATTACGCGTAATTTCTAGACTGACGTTCGATATGTAAATAGAATCCCGTCACGCTCTTTTCAAAGCAGATGTTTACTGAGCAAGCTTTCTTTGAAGCTCTTCTTTCGCTTCTTGGTAGATCTTTTTGCGAGATTCCTCGGAAAGATCTTTTACGACTGTTTTTTTGTTCCTTATGTCCGACTTTAATTTCTCGTATTTGTCTTCTTCGGTCAGAATAAGCGAGAATTCTACGTCGTCTATCTTTCTGTCACGCAAAGCCTTTGAGACAAGGTCGGTAATAGTATTTACTTTAGCCCTAGACAGAGCTATTGTCGTGTCATGCCTGGATATTTTCGTGATAGCTTTTTCATAATACCCGTAGCAACAGCCGAAATAATACCACAGGCTGCCCCAACGCTGGCCAAAGGAACGCCAACGACTATTCCGGGTCCAGTAAGCGAAGTAGCAACGCCGGAGCCCGTTAACACAACAGATATGGACCCTGAAGTTATCGAAATCTTATGTAGCGTACTCCGGGCTCTGACGTACTTTTTTCTAACTTTTTCATAGTGTTTTGTCTGCCCTTCCAAGTAAGCCAGGATTAAGTTCGCTTTATTCAGACGAAAGTTTTCAGCGTTTAATTCGTTAGGTTCCTTAGGAAGTTCAGGATAAAGTGGAGGCGCTGATGGTATAACATCCATTATATATACTAATGTACGACGCTTTTGGGAATGATATTGAGGAGCAGCCACATCACGACAACCGGGATTACTGGAATTGGAGAGCATTTAGGAAGATGTTTCCACATGCAGACCCCAGTAAGTTCGAAAGAAGACCCGATGGTATTTACTATAACGGCTCTAGGATGTACAGCAACGAGGATTTGAAGCCTACGCTGGTTAATCAAATAGACGATCAACTGAAGCATTCGCCAATGCATAAGCTAACGCCAGCGCCAACGCATGTTGAACCCAGTTGGTCAAAGGAATTATTGCTTGGTACCAGTACTTATCCGATACCCGCAGTTTCATTTGATAAACACCCAAGCTTGGACCTAACGCTGAACATGCGGATTTTTAACAAGCATTCCTTTCCGTTAAAGGTGCGGGATATCTTCAAAGACGTACCCATTATTCATACCACCGCTAAGGAATCTCATGAATGGTTAAGTGGTCCTAACATGCGTTATTGGCCGCAGCAACTAAACTTTGCAGTTTGGTGTGCCACTAGCGGCTGTGGTGTAAGCGCAAGCTTGATGAAGAATTCAATATTTATGTTTCATTTTCACTTACGGTTAGAAGAATACTGCATGAAATGGGTGTTATTGCGCTGCCGGGAGATGCCACGTTTTATCCAAGAGATAATAAATACAGCGTGCCGGCTTATGACAGACTTTGTAAGGAGTTTGACGTTGTAGGGAAGGATTTCCGATGCACTGCCGGCGCTAACAATGGTCTGGGGTATATTTGGGCTTATTGGGGGATTGGTGGACACGAGCTAAGTGATAAGGAAGTTCATGCGTTGAATCTACGATGGAACACTGGGTATCACAAAGAAACTCACGACAGTAGCACCTTCTTTGAACCAAACGCTAAGACCACTAAGGAAGTTAGAGACGGACCTTTGTTCAAAGACGAGGGCGGTAAGTATGCAGGGGCTAATCCACTGATTATCAAAATTACCAACGACGAGCAAACAAAGCAATATCTTAATTTCATACCCCCAGAAGGTAAAGGACTAACCAAAGCCGGCCTTGCCCGTTTAAAACCGCAGCATAGAAGCTTACGTGTATTCTATCCTTGGAGCTCAGGTAAACACCCGATCCAGCATAATCGGAAATACTGGCGCCGCAGAAGAAACGCGAGCCGAAGCCTTGATCTTATTTGAAAGTTCAATCTTGGAGGGCGACATTAGCAAGGGCGTACAGCGTTACCAACTAGCCATACAAAATTCTAAGGCGAGGTTGGACTACGCAGTAGCCCCGGGTTGTTGGTTAATGCCTAGTAATTTATCTATAAATACTGGTTCTGTAGTAGGATACAACAACAAACTGCAGCGAGCTACTAAGGATATGAAGTTTGGGGTGAACGACGTGAACTCTGACACTCTTAGGAACATTCCTCACTTCGTAGAGAAGCCAAAAAAGTCACACGAAACGAAGCTACCCGTAGTTAAGAAACCATCAAAGAAGGTCCTGCCTGCGATACCTGAGGAATATGACCATAACTTACTAAAGGCCGGCCTAGCAGCTGCAAGCATTGGTCTGAGTTATTATATATGGCGATGAACAACCCCTACGTAACTGGAGTAGATTGCGTTTATACGACTTACACAGGCGAGAAAAAATACACCCAAGCATCTTGGGTTGATGTCACGGGGATGTCCGTGGATTTGAACTACTCCGGAAAGAAGTTGATATTATGCAGCATTTCTTTGGGGGCCGTTAGCAGTGCGAATATAGGATTTCGTTTCTGTGACGACAATGGAGTATTACAGCCCATGCGCGCGAAGACGAACAACAGAGAGCCCACGCATTTCTCAGTAGAGCCGCCAACGAATAGCTCTGAGAATCTTTCCGTTTGGACTTTCCACATGGTTGCTGATTGCCACGGGAAGGTAAAGCTACAGATAAGAGTAGATGACACCGGGAGTGTTTGCATAAATAGCATAGAAAATCAAAGGAATACTGTCTATAACCACATGACCATCAGCACTTTGACGGTAATGAGCCTCTAGAAGGGAACTTGTTCCCTGTAATATATGAATCCATACGTGAGGGAAACGCGTTATACCCACCGCTTAGATGAAGAGGGATATGACAACGGCGCTTGGCATGACGTTGGACTGTGGGTTGAGGTTGGGGGCACTGCATTGGTCATTTGCACTATTAGCATTAATGCAAATACGCATGCGAATGTGGGGTTTAGGCTTATCGATGAGAATAATAAGCCCCTGCTTCCTTATCGAACTTCAACGAACACCAGGAAAGTTACCCATTTTTCGATGGAGCCCTACACTGGATCCACTGAAGACCTAACGCCAGTGACTTTTCATATGCTAGCCAATTGTAAATATGCTAAGTTGCAAGTCACTTCTGATGACGGCAAGTTTGGGATAAATCGCATAGGTCGCAGGCCCGCTAATGCAGCCTGGAGTCATAAGCCCATTTCTACCATGAGTGTGTTGCCGCTGGTTCCAAATTACCAGGGCGGTGCTAATACCGTCTTTCATTATCCTCAAAGCAGGACACCGTCCGATGAGAAGGATAAGATCAAGCCTTCATCTTCTTCAGGAGGACCACCCCAATAGCGACGACTAATATCCAAATGTTATTCCCCACGAACTTTAACAATTCTCCGCCAGTCCTAAGTGCCAAGGAAACAACCGAACCCAGCAGCCCAGGCAAGCCGGCTGCCATCTTTTTTCCCAAGTCCGTCAGCCCATTGCCTAATTTCTTTACGCCCGCGCCCGTAGCCTTAAGCACGGATAGGATAACTCCTACTACGGTGCTAATAGCGACTGCAAATGCCAGCGGAACGCCATACTTCAAAAGGGCTCTTTTTACCTTTTCCTTGGTAGTAAGCCCCAGCTCCTTTTCCAGGTTGTCCTTTTGCGCCTGTAATTCCGCGACTCTTTCCTGAAGGGTTTCTACTTCCTTTTGAGCTGCCTCCCTTTCCTCTTCAGTACGAGTTTGGTCATTGATTATTTCCTGCTGCCGCTCTATTTGCCCCTCCAGGTCTTCAATGGCCTGATCTCTTTGTCGGATTTGCTCCTCTTTAGTGTTGATTTCGGCAACCAACTGCCGCCGTTCCTCCAAAGAGCCGGTTATGGTGATATGCAAGTTTTTAGCTTCTTCCTTGCTCATGTCTAGGTCTTGCAGGGCGAGCTCGAAAGCCTTTTGGGCTTGATCTCTTTCACGTAAGGCATTTTCTTTTTGTTCTCTCATTTCTGTTATTCTTTGGTTTTTATCGTTAAGTTCTCTCTTTTGAGCATCAAGGAGTAGTTGGTTTTGTCGCATGTATTCTGCTTCCCTTTCCTCCAACGTTTCTTGCAGCCCCTCAGCGCGTTTTTCTAACGCAACCCTTTCATTTATGTTTTCCAATCTTTCTAACATGCTTCTAGTGGCACGCTGGAAGCCTTTTAATCTTGCTACGTCACCCCTAACTTCGCCATTTTCGTCAAAGAGGGGCTGCGGTTTTGTCCAGCGGTCTTTATCAGGAAATCTCAGGTCTTGAACGCTTATGAGGACTTTGTTTCCGCGTTCTGTGAGCCTTACGTCGTCAGCATCGAAGTGGGAATAGCGCTCATTTAGCTCTTCCATTGCCCACTCTACGGTTTCCCGCGCGGCTGCCTCAGGCTGCTCTATGTTTTGAAGCTCCAAGTACTCAGGGACGGGGCTGCCGTGGTTTTTTGATTGCCACATGCGATTCAAGGCTGCCTTGAAGCTTTTCCATCTATTACCATACTTGTTTTCTAGAGCCATGTCGTAGATTAGGGGGTCGGTATCCGCGCCTTTAGTCCATGCGTCGTATTCTTCGTCATTGATATCAACTTGACCGTCTTCGGTAAGGGGATCAAAATCCGTTCCTTCTACTTCCATTATATATGATAAGCTCAAAGTTAAACCCCAACATATTACCTAAGCAGGTCGGCGGACTGAAAGCAGAACGCACCTTTCACCGGGTTACATTCACACCTTCTAGCGCAAAGCCGGGGGAGACGCTGTACGTAGGCGTACCCCGCCTAACGGATAACCTAGTCCTAGTACCCGGTACCTTGGCTTTGAGGTTTGACCTAGCAATACAGCCAGATACCGCAGACGCGCGTCACGTCGTCAATAATGCGGGTAGAAACCTCGTTTCCAAAATGCGTGTAAAGTTCGCCGGGGAATCCTTGCTGGACTTAAACAGGTATGATTTGTATACCACGTACAAAGACTTATGGTTGACTGCATTTGACCGTGCACAAAGGATAGAGCAGGGAATAGCAAGCGTAGCCATACGCAAGGTAAGAAGCGCAACCTCTGGCGCCTCAGGAGAAGACGAAATAAAGACGGCTTATGGTACTAAATATGTTGTTCCATTAGATTTCGAAATTATCACGAACCACGGTGCATACTACCCAAGGCAGCTAAGCGAACTGCAGTTCGAAGTGACCCTAGCAGACACTACGAACATCCTGCAAGGAAAAGATGTAAGTTCATCAGCCGTGGATCCTTATTTCATCAAGAACTTGGAGCTGCAGTACGAAACGGTATACAGCGAAGAGCTGGCTCGTAGCGCTGGCATGGAATACAGCGCCGGGAAGGCTTTCCTTTACGATCACGTCGTGATGTACAAGACGTTCAGCTTTACGAACAACGTCGAAGAGGTCATCAACCAAAGCATTAACCTTCCCAGGCGCAGCCTTACAGGGATAATGTTGCTGTTCGCAAAGACATACACGGCAGGATTGCGTGACTCTGAGGCATTCTTTAATCCTAACATCACTAACGTAGGCGTTAGCATTAACGGAGTGCCTAATAAGGTTTACTCACAAGGGATAAAGCCCGAGGACATGTACCGGGAAGTCGCGCGTAAGTTTGGCGGCCAAATTAGCCCAAAGGAATTCTTTAAGGATAAGTATGCGCTGTGGATCGACATGCGCACGACGAACGACGAAGACCTACATGGACAGGGATTACGCCTGGTAAATACCCAGGACGGCATTACGTTGGAGATCAAGCGCACCAAAGACGCCAGCGACACTACTAAGATAAATGCATACATTTTCGTAGTCTCAGACGCGCAGCTAAGCGTGGAAATGAATCAGCTAAAAAGCGTTGCCTATTAAAATATCCCTTACGTATAATATGCTCCGCGTATTCGAAAACAACGAAACTAAACTGCAATGCCTAGTGCAAAGCGACAAGCTGTACTTTAAGGCGAAAGAGGTAGCAAAGGCATTAGGTTACGCAGACACCAAAGATGCTATTAAAGTCCACGTGCGGGATAAGCATAAGAAGAGGCTTAGTGAATTTAGAATAGAGGTGAATCGCCTCCCTTCTGGTTCACACCCACAATCCCTGTACGTGACGGAATCTGGTTTGTATCAGTTAATATTTAGCTCCAAGCTACCGACAGCAGAGGCATTTCAAGATTGGGTCTTCGAGGATGTCCTACCTACGTTAAGGAAGACGGGAAAGTACTCGTTGGATGGTCCAAATAAGTTGGTCTTCAAGATCGAGAATGAGTTTGACTTACATAAGAAGGTCATCGATTACATACGCCGGTTTCACCCTACGCTGTTATTAGCACCTGGACTCGGGGAATTGCAAGATACCACCAGTAAAAGGATAACGTGCTGGCAAAAGGGCTACCAGGCAGGTCAACCCGACATCCTAATTCTTAACTCCCATAAAAAATACAATGGGTTATGTCTGGAACTGAAGACGCCAAAGGGTAACGGCGTATTGTCCGACAAACAAAAAGCGGTATTGACGCAATATGAAATGAATGGTTATCTTACGATGGTTTGCAACGATTACGATCTGATCTGCAGGGAAATCGACCGTTACGTCGACGGCATTCGCATACCTTGTCCTGGCTGCGTTAAGGCTTTCAAGTCACAGGAGACGCTACAAACGCACCGAAAGATATTTCATAAATATAATGATAGTTGAACAAACTCACTGGCGCGAATTAATACAAGGCATTTCATACAAAATAAAAAATTACGTCGTCTTCGAGGACATTAACCGTTTAAGGTTGGTCCTCTTAGACGGCAGCCAAGAGTACAGTTTATGGGCTCCTGACTGCGTACGGTACGTACTGCAAGGCGAAGAGTACACTCACGTACGTAGCTATGGTAAAGTCAACGGTCGATGGAAGTTCGACGTTGAAAGAAAGGCGGAGGCTAATCCATTGTGTGATTAGTCGTCCTCATGGGCTTCTAGGTATTGGTCTGCTACGTCGGACCTCATTTTTTCCGACATGAAATCGATCGATATCGTAATCAAGGCTCCTCCTGCGAACGCTGCGACGTAAGGTAACATCATATATTAGACCATTCTTTTCGTATTGCAAGGTAATGGTCTAAAGGCTTGGGACCTTCGTACAGGCAACACCAAATATGTTGACCGCTGCGTTGACAACCACATTTATCGCAGATGCCGTCCCAGTGTTCTCGGTTCTCCCATCTTACTCCTTCGTAGTCGTCAAAGCATACGAAATCTTGGTCTATTTCTTTTTTACGCAGCACTAAAGCCCGGCTGGTTTCAAGGGGGCAACATCGCTCTGCTAAATCGCCGTGGGTTTCACAGACGACTTCTTCGAGGTGGTAACGTCGGCAGCGGTATTTATGCCAGTTCTCTTCAAAGAGGGGTTCATCGCATCGGTGGCAATGGCCTTTAAGGCAGACTCTATGCTCGCGGTGATATCGTAGGGCCTGTACGGTGGACAATTCCTTACCGCAGTCGCCACAAACAGTGCTGATGGTCTTTTGACAGACTTTCTTGGAAAGATGGTATTGCAGTCGCTGCTTGCTACTAAAAGCTCTATCACATTGCACGCACTTCATTATATATACCTCATTTTTTATTGTTAAATTGTTAAATGTCAGCAAGAGACAATTACGTAGATCTTATTTTTTATTGTTAAATTGTTAAAATACGGTAAGAGACGAATGTAGATTTCATTCTTTGTAGGAACTTAACGATGAAAGATATAGACCATTCTTTGACATCATCTGTGCAGCATTTAACAAAATAACAATAAAAAATAGACTATCCTTCAATGTCATCTTTGCAGCATTTAACAAAATAACAATAAAAAATGAGGTCTATGCTAATTCCTTTGGTGGAAATCAGTAAGACCTTCTTTACGACCTTTTCATCGAGCATCTTCTAAAGTCCTTTGTGCTTTAGTATCCGCAGGACACCAATGTCCAACGAAGTCTCCTTCAGAGAATACCTCATTACAGTGACGGCAGCTGTGTTTCTTACGAGGCTTTGGCGTTGGAGGGGTAGCGACTATGCAGTCATCGGATGGTTCAGTAGGTACTTTAGGCGTAATGCAGTCAGCGGCTAATTCAGATGTAATGCAGTCCATATATATAATCACAGAGGGTATCGCATGAAATCCTTAAGGGAATCCCTAGTCCAGCCTATCATCGTCCAGAGTGCAGCAAGCCTTTCTGTGCGCTTCAGACTACACATTTCGTCGTACAATTCCTGCACGCGCTCTTTTAACCGATTTATTTCCTCTCTTTGCAGATCTATGGTGTCTTTTTTATCTTTTGCGTCGGCTATGATTTTTTGCATTGCTTCCACTGGTTCCATCTATATATGAACCCAGATCACATACCTTGTAACGCTCTGATAGTAGGACCCACCGGCTGTGGAAAGACACAATTTGTCGTGGAGCAGCTATTAGGACCCTTTAGATACCGCTTCGACTATATCGTGCTATTATGCCCCACCTACAGGAATAATGTTACCTGGGAAGGCATAGGAGTGAAAGACGACGACTTCTTTGTGGACATCTTAGACCCCAACGAGTTATCCAGCCATCTTAAGTTCTGGCACAAGCAATTCCCTAAAGATACACAGACTTTATTCATATTGGATGACATTGCCTGTGGGGATGACGTAAAAAAGCGCACCTCCGAATTGGTGAAGCTTGCTTTCAGCGGTAGGCATGACAATATCAGCGTTTGGTTACTCTCGCAGCAGCTTACCAGCGTCTCTAAACCCTTTAGGGAAAACATAGGCTCCCTGGTCGTATTTTATACTCCGAGCAAGTCAGACCTGGAAACCATCTTAAGCGACTACGGCGGTGAGATAAGCAAGGAACAGTTGCATGAATACATGCGGCATCTAAAGACGCACCAACATTCCAAGATGATCTTCTCTTTGAGGTTTCCTTATGACGTTAATGTATATGGAGATTGAGCAGTTGATAGATGAAGTCCCCACGCAGTTAAGTGAACAACTCAACATCCTTGTGTCTTCTGGGAAGTGTAAAGAAATGATAGGTAAGGAACTTACCCATGAGCAAGTTAATAAGCTGTCAGAAGAGGAGGTTAAGAAGTTCCATAAGAGGTACGAGGCTGCCCTCGCAAGTAAGACCACGGACGCCGTAGCAGACTCCGCTATCCGACTTGCCACTAAATTGCTTGGACTTGCGCTGCCCATAGACGACGTGGAGCAACTACAGAAGGACATAAGAGATGACTATGTCATCGCCCAAGAACTTAAGATAACCTGCGGGTGGTTGTCTTTAAAGTGCGGTAAGTTAATGGCAGTCGCCTCTGCGGCACTTCACGTAGCTCAGCACGTCGACTTGAAGGAGGTACTAGGTTCCTTCGGAACATCTTGGAAGGACTTCAAAAAGGACAGAGAAGTTGAAAAGGTCTTTCAGGCAGCACTTGCTGAGGTACCTGATCAAGTCGCCTCAAGTACTTAGTCAAGTCGTCCTTAAGTACTTAGTCAAGTCGTCCTCAAGTACTTAGTCAAGTCGTCCTTAAGTACTTGCTCAGGTCCTATTAAGTTACTTATCAAGTCCTTCAAGTCCTTAGATATAAATGGAACCAGAGTCGAAGGTAGAGCAGCCCCAAGAGGAGCAAAAGATTACCAAGGCTAAATCTCCAGGCAGAGTTGCCGCGGGGAAGAAGCTCGCGGAGATGAATAGGAAGAACAAAGCCAAAAAAGAAGAAAAGGTGGAGGAAAGAGAAGAGGAATCCTTTTGGAACCCTGGGTACGTCATTGGCGCGTTAGGAGTCGCTATAGCAGCAGGCAGCCTTTACTTACAATGGCGGGCTACGAAGCCAAAAGTAGAACCACCAACATATCACGCGCCCGTGCACGCACCTGTGGAGCCGGCTGTTAGAAAAAGTAAGATCCCTGAAATGGAGTAATAACCTTCTCGCTTTGTAATATAATGTCGACCGCGTTGTTGAAAACTGTTGAAGAAGCAGCTATCATTACTTCCATCGTTGCGGGTATTGGTTGGGTAGGTAAGAAAGTGCTCAAAGAAGACTTTACTGAAGACCCAAGCAAGAGCTTCGCTAATTTTGCTAAAATGACCGCTGCCGTAGGCGGAGCTATCATGGTAAAGGATTACCTACGGAAGGAAAAGTACCTGCCAACGACGTAACTCGTGAAAATCCCTGTGATTTTCTAATATATAATGGCTAGCGTGGTCGCAGGTGGAGTTATTGCAGCTTTAGCATTCACTGGAGCTAATTATGGTGGTCAGTATTTGGATAGATTAGTCAGAGGCGACAAAAGCGGAGATTTGGCCGCCGAAAGGAAGAGACACGACTTAGCGCTGGAGAAATATCAGCGAGACGTGGCGGCTTGGAATGAAAAAAGACAAGCTTACAGGGATTGGTTGGATAAGAATTACCAAGACAAAATGCAGGCGGATAAGAACTTCGAAAATACAGACTACGCCTTTAAGCTCTATGCGCAAGCACACCCCGCGGCATTAACGGGGTTAAGAAGGCCTCAGTTTAAGAATTACTATCAGCCTTCTAAGAAACAAAAAGATAGTGAGCTGGTCTTTGTAGGAGTCGCAGGGCTGGCAGGAGGCGTAGCTTTGGCGTATCTGCTCTAACGAAGGAAACTGTGTTTCCTGAAATATATGATCGTCTTTTTGGAAAGCGACAAGAATAACTTTACCACTTATTTGAATCCCCCCATTAAAGCCCATAAGGTTCGGCTGGTTAGTTGCTCTTTGTACAATTCTTGGTATAATTTAGTCAATGCCTTGATCACTGAGCATAAAGGCGGCGGCAATTATCAAGGCGTATTGCTGCCCGATGGACATTACACACCAATCACCCTTGCTAAGGAATTAGCAAAACACGGTTATACTCTCACCACAGGATTGCCGCACGAAATGACCCTCAAACATAATATGTCAAATTATTCAATGACTTTTGGAAAGTCTGACCCACTGGGATCTTTATTATGTGCCTCGGGCAAGACAATTACCGACACAGCCATACCTGTGAAATGGAAAGTCGCATCCTCTTACGAAGTCTATTGCGACTTGGTCCATAGTTACAACAATGGAGAAAAGTCTTCTCTTATGTCCAAGTTTCTGCCCAAAGGTAATCCATTTGACCTGGTAGAATACACTCCCATTTCTTTGAGCTATGACTTGTCTAATTTGGTAGAAAGCATAAACATCACCATTAAAGTGGACGGAAAGACGGTGGATTTTAACGGACGTAAGATCAATCTTGTTTTGGAATTCATATAATGGGTCGCGTAGAGGACAAACTCAAAAGGATTTACTATGGGCCGGAAGGCTATTGGAGAGGAGCGTCAGCTATCAAGAAACTCGCGACCGCGGCCAGGGTATCAGACGAAACAGCTAAGAACTGGTTGAAAAAACAAACCCTCTGGCAGGTTTATCTTCCCGTGCCCAAGTACATTCCCAGACCCAGCTTTACCGTAAATACCCCCAATGAAGTTCATCAAGCGGATTTGCTTTTCTTGCCGCACGATAAGGTGAGAAAAAAGACCTATAGGTACGCTTTGACCGTAGTCGATATCGCAAGCAGATACAAGGACGCCGAACCTATAACCAGCAAGGATTCTGGGGAAGTCGCAGAAGCCCTAGGTAGGATTTATAAGCGCGTCTTGAAATGGCCTAAGCTGCTGCAAGTGGATGCGGGAACGGAGTTCATGGGCGTGGTTACTAAGACCCTGAAAGACCACAGCACTAAAATTAGAAGAGCTAAAGCAGAGTACCACAGGGGCCAGAGCATCGTCGAAAGATTTAATAAAACCTTGGCCGAGCGTCTCTTTGGGTACCAGTATTGGAAAGAGCTGGAAGATCCGTCCAAACGCAACAGGGAATGGACTCAGAGGCTCCCCCAGGTCATCGCGGCTTTGAACAACGAGGCGGCCAGGGCTACGGGAATGAAACCCAGGGATGCCATAAAAAAGAAACACGTGGAACACAAGTCCTTCATCAGAAGTTCGAGGGCGGTCTTCCCCCAGGAAAAAAGATTAGGCGATGTCACGGTTCGATATCTCTATGAGCCGGGTGAATTAGAAGGAGGATCCAAAAGAGCTACGGATCCTAATTGGTCTTTGGAAACTTATCAGATCCGAAGTGCGATAGCTAAGAAGGGCCAGCCCATCTTGTATTATCTTCATGATGGTCCCACGCGTGGGTTCGTCAAAGAAGAACTGCTTATCGTGTGATGTCCGAATGCTATCGTATGCACTCCGTCATCACACATCCATCGCTTACCGTCAAATGCAGACAGTGACACCTTCTCCTGCGTGACGTTATGTATCTGATGACCATAGCTGCGCAGGCTGTTCATCTTATGCCGCTGTTCCTTGCGTGTTCGTAATACGTTGAGGTAGGACTCGTGCGTAATGTCCTTCTTAACCACATACTTTTTTACGCCTTTAGCTTTCTTTTCTACGCCGTCTAACTTTAGCACGCTGTACATCTTTGGTTTCAGACCCACGTACTCTACTATGGGTTTTCCTAACATTTCGTCTTTCATCTTCCCAATTACCTTCTTATTCTTCGCAGAGTAAAGGAAGTGCTCCTTCGGGTAACCGCTGGTGTCGTACTCGTCTATGTCGGGGAGGCAGTCTTTGTAAACGTCTTCCGTTTGCACTTCTAGAATTAGGGAGTCGGTGTCTGTGTACAGGAGGCGACAGCGGTCTCCGTACTTTGGCTTAAGCTTATCGTAGTAGAACTCGTACATAAGCAGCTTCGATAGATCCAGCACCGTAAAGCCTGTGTAAACGGGCTTGTTTAGTAAGAGGTTTGCCCTTTTCATGTGAATCACGTAGAAGTTCAGCATTTCTACGTATCTAACGAAGCCTGGCTGTGACACGTATGCTTCTGCTTCCTCTTTGGTGCTGACTATTTTTACGCTTACGCGCTTGCGGATGTTCTCCATTGTCTTTCCGAACACGCTGTTGTTCATCAGTTTGAAGAGGTTTTTCTCGAAGTCATTTTTCGCTGCGGTACGCTTTTGCGTGTTAAAGTCAATGTAGGGGCGCATCCAGGGTTCCTGCGTGAATTTTAGGACTCTGTGGATCTTCTCTACGCGCATTCCGTGTCGCACGTAGAACTGCAGGTTGCGGTAATGTACCACATACTTCTTCTTATCCATCAGGTTCATAGTTAGTTTCCTGTACGGTTTGTAACCAGGGCACATTTGCTTTTGCAGCGGACTTAGCTGCTTAAATGGTATCTCTATCGCTTCTGGTGCTAAGGGGAACTCATTGTGTTCGTCGTGCAGGCGCTCTGGGTACTCCAGATCCACTTCTAAGACGTAACCCTTGTCTTCCTCCTTTCCTACCTGCATGTAGAAGTCTATCGGCTTCACTGGATCCCATTCGAAGTCTCTCACAGGTAGGTACTGTGACATTGCCCAACCATAAAGGTTATTCGCATCCAGGTAGTAAATGTATGTGGTTGGTTTCTCTGGGTCGTGCTCTACTAAGGGGTTGTTTGCGCGGGCGTAACGTCGGCTGGGTCCGCATACGCCGCCACGAATACCGTCTTCCATAAACCGATACATGTCGTACTCCGTTAGGAGATCCAACTGCGCATTTGTCTTCTTTAACAAAGCACTCCAGCTGAGCCCAGGAGCCGTGTAGAAATTAGCGGGATCCAATCCGTAATATTCCATAGCCATCTTTCTGAAGCTTTGGAAAACATCTGCAAGCAGCACTACGTCAGACCTTAGGTAGATGTCGTGGTAGTCACCCATGTTCTCACAGGAGTACTTTTCCCACACGTCTAACGCATGCTGGTACTCCTCATCCTTTATACCAGACTCGTTTAGGGTGCTGTAGAAGCGATCTTTGGGTGGTAGGGGTCCTTTGAATCGATCCCAGGAGTCCATGTATTCGTATGGGTAGACTCCTTTCCTTTCCGCGCCGTATTGACTGGAAATGGGAAAGTTGGTGTTATACTTTACGAGGTTTGCTAAGGAGTCCGCCATGAACTGCTGCGAGTCTAAGAACTTCAGCTTGCCCACAGTTACGGACATGTACCTTTCTTTGTTGTTGGGTATGCACTTTACTTCGGAGCCGTCTGTTCCTTGTAAAAGTAAGTGACTGTCGTAACCCCTTAAATTGTGAAAGAATACGGGTATTTCCATTTCTGGATCTACTTTGAAGTTTATATTGCATTTCCAATGAGCCGCTCCTCTGTATTTACCCGTGATGTGGCAGTGATCTCTAACCTTATCCACATAGAAATCCTCAACAAATGCTTTGTGGCAGTGAATGCAATGCGTGGAGGGCTTTCCCGGCTTCTCACCCTTCTTAGCATACTTCCCGCATTTAAAATGAGCTTCTCCTAGATACTTTCCATCTTCATCCCACGCTTTCTTGGCCCGTCTTCCAAACTGGAGAAGCGTATGTTGGCAAATGTGGCATTTCTTTGCCTTGTTAAAAGCCTCCTGGTTCTCTTTGGTAAATTCCATCTTCTTTGGACGTCTTAATTGTTCTCTTATCTCCCCCTCCTCTTCTCGCAATGCTTCTAGAAACTCATTAGCTGCGTTCTTACCTCGGTAAATCACAGGAGGGTTTGCTTTACCATCTGATCTGACTACTATGTAACCAAAGGAGCAGATCTCGTGTAATCCTACCTTATTCGTGGCGCCACGTTTCTGCTCTTCCTTAGTTATCAACGCTTCGAAGTCTGCATATATCACGTAAGGCACTTGCATCTGCTTTTGATGGTCTGCGTATGAAAGCTCTTTGTTGGTGGGCATCTGGATCCGTTGCGCCACTTCTTCGACTCCGCGGCAGATCTCATCGTGTTTCTTTAGGGCATTTAAGGATGTAAATGACAGCAAGCAGCAGTCGCAGAAGTACTTTTTACCTTTGTGCTTAGTATGTCTGTAGAATAGTCTGCTAATGTGTTTAACCCATGAGTAGTGTCCGCCGTGGTAGAATAAATGTACGCGCTCTCCTTTACTTTTTGACAGAACTAACGGTACTATCGTTTGGTCTCTGACTCCGTAAACGTTAATGGCTAGATCGTTCATTTCCTCAAATATGGGGATGTCTATCAACTGCATGGGAAATTCCACACCATCCCACTCTAAATCATCTGTGGGATACTTACTTGTCCTACAGGGATCCTTCTCTGCTGGATACAGTGCAGACCTGATTGCCCACATAAAGCATCGATTGTCTTCATTCTTCACGTTTACAATAGCCTTCTTCCTTTCTACCCACGTTGGTAGCGGCACGTAACTCCCCCCTCGTATGGGTACGTACCTGGCCATACTTATCTCTATTCCTTCAACCTCCTCTACTGTCCAACCCGATCCTTCTTTCGTGTAGTTAGACAGCGACTCCATTATTGCTTCTAAGGCTTCACTGAGTGACCTATCCAGATTCGTGGATTCTAATATCACTAACGACTTTGATCGCAACATTGCTGTCGTCATTACCTCGTCTTTTGACAAACTTACTTCTACCATTATGCTCGCTTTCAGGGCTCCTAATTCTTCTATACCTTTTCGGAGAGTCCTTTTAACCTTCCTTTCTGACTGACGCCAAAACTGTCTAACGTCAATCTCACCGTTACCGGGTATTGACACCGTGCTGAAGTTGCTTTGGGATTCCATCTATATAATAGGAAATATTTTATACCTAATACCAAGCACTTTTTAAGTCGTCGTAGTCGTACTCACAGTCCTGACAATGCCAAAACAATTTAACCTTAGTCTCAAACTTCTTACCACATCCACAATCATAACTGCTCATACACTTCGTCTTCATTTTCAAATGCTTTTTCAAATCCGCTTCTTTCTTAAAAGTTCTCTTACATTCTTCGCACTCCATATATAGACTAACATATTTGCGCTGTTGCCCCCAACCACACTTGGAGTGGGTTGTTTCCGTAGGTGGATTTTTGACACGGGTCTTGCCCGTGTTGAGATTGCGCTGGAACCCCCATTCCCTATACTACTCCACTTGGACGAAAATCGCTCCAAAATTAAAACTCTTTCATTCGAGCTGGAACTTTGCTGAAATAATCTAGAATACAGTAAGAACCACCCACTGGAATATCTTTTTGATATTCGAAAGGAAAGGGCCAAAATTTTACGATTTATTTTCGTCCGCCATTAATTTCTTTTGAATCACAGAATTCGACTCAAGAAGACTGGCACGAGTACTTATGACGTCATTTACTCAACCCAAACCAAAACATTGGTGGGTAATGTATGTGCCATGTTCGTAAAACTCGGTTTATTTGGTTTATTCAGAAAATATATAATGTTTCATTCGGTTTCCTAACTACTATATGACCAAATTATGTCTAGGCGCTGAAATTTTTCAGTTTCAATAATACTGACGATCATAATTCGAAAATTTCAATACATCTCGGCACGCCAAGAATCACAACAAAGTAGGACGCATGGACGAGATTCTAGCGGTTCCATCGCGCGAAGTGACTGAGATATTCGGGATTTATTCGAATCATTTTAAGGATAACAATTTTTCAAGGCATATTTACATACGAGGGCAAAGAGCAACCCCACAATTTGTGTCCGCGAGACATCCGACACAATGAAAGAAAAATCTACGAGCTGAGTGACAGACGCCGCTGTCGCGCGAGTAATAAATAAGAAACCTTTGACATGTTCTATTACAAAGATGATATTAGATAATCGTATGTTTGTACCTATTCAATGCATAATAAACATTTTGAAGCAAATAATAACCGTTCTGTAGTAAATCAGCTAGGAGAATTACGAGCTCACATTCTAAATTATTCGGCACGTAGATCTAAGTATATTGTCACAAATCTTTATATCACAACGCAGAATTCAAAAGGCAATCGGTTGTTTTCATAACATCAATCACTATTAGATTACATTGAAACTTCAAATTTAAGATCTTTATATCATGGACAGTACGTAGCAAATACAAATAATGAAATGAACGTAAGGAATTTTTATGAAAACCTCTTCCCAAGCATTGCTTCTTCTTCTAGTTCGGCTTCATCTCCATACATTATAACTTATGGTTCTAACTCTTCAGGATTGACAAAGCGAGCGTCCAAAGGAGTTTCCATCATATTTGAAGAGGTATCAAAGGTTTAAAAAAAGTCTGTTTAGAGATTCTTTTCACGATAACGCGTTTAAAACATCAAATAAACTTCAGGTAATCTAACAAGAAATGTATAGTCAAAACGACGCTAACATGACGGTGTTGAGTAAATGACGTCACAGCGTAAAACTGCTGTACATAATGACTCGTTGGCCGTGACACAAAGAAATTAATGGCGGACGAAAATAAATCGTAAAATTTTGGCCCTTCCCTTTCGAATATTAGAAAAATATTTCAGTGAGAGGTTCTTAATGTGTTCAAGATTACTTCAGCAAAGTTCCAGCTCGAATGAAAGAGTTTTAATTTTGGAACGATTTTCGTCCAAGTGGCCCTTTATTAAGATATATGCATGAGTGTTTGTGTAGGGGGGAGTGGGGAAGGAGATTTGGTACACAGTTTATTCTTCAATCCAGTTTATCATTATTTTATGGAATATTGACTTATCGACAGCCAACAAGAAAGTAAAAATTGTATTGGAAAACAAACTAACTTTGTTAAGGCCGGTTTAGACGGTACGATTTTCGCCTACAACTATCGTATACAACACGCTCGCGTTTGTCGTAGGCGAGTTGTAGGCTTGATTTACACGCTGCGACTTGAGTTGTAGGATGGCGCGAGCGTGTTGTATACGATAGTTGTAGGCGAAAATCGTACCGTATAAACCGGCCTTTAAAAAAAAACTCGTTAAAGAGAGATGTGGTGGGAGTTACTGAATTTACAATCACAATAAAAAGCCTCTTGCGCAATCATATCGACTTCTTAATCACTCTCAGTTGTGTAGGATTTGTTGTAAAACATGGTAAAATGGTGGCAAAAAAATGCAGAGAAATGATAAAAGATTTTTAAAATTATACAAAACGTTTAATGATAATAATATTATTTATATTATTTGATGTCATGTTAAAAATTATAACGAACAGTTACAATCAACTAAATAATACCAAAATTAGGACACTCAGAGGAGACAGTACATTTAGATCAATGATCCTTTGCGCGCTCAAAAGAACTTTTTCGAATGGACGGGCATCTTGGATCGAAAGGCATTATGGAGCGTCCAGGGGGTAAATAAGGCTTTAGCTTCACCACCGGAGACTACAACATGAGTTAAGACGGCACATCGATTACCTTTACCTATAAAAGAAACGGATAAACACACGAAACTCTATATATTTTCGGTTATCTTTCTTTTGTTTTGCCCCCTGGCAAGATGGCCGCCGTATCGTCGAATTTTTGTCCACCCATACCACAACATCGCTGCGTTCCTTGATTGCAAACTCAGGGTTAGACTCATTTTAGTGTCAACATTTTGACAAATATCACAAAAGCAAATAAAGAATGCATAACCTCAATTAATGACACAAACACTTTGAAATTCCAGGCACTTTCACTGGAATACAAAGGTATTTTACACAAAATCGAGGCTAACCCTGAGCAACAGACAATAGACCATATTCGTGGTGTGACAATGTTTTCCCAATTCAGCGTGACGAACCTTCAGAGGATTCATTTTCTTTTGTTTTTACTCTTCGAAAAATTCATGAGTATCCCAAAGGATACGAAAGGAATAACGATGATATCCCGACGAGTTGCAAAACAATAGCTCTTCATTCCCCCAGAGGTTTGTCACGCTGAATTGGGTAAACATTGTCACACCACGAACAAGGTCTATTCGAAACTAGAATATTGAATTACTTAAAACCTAGAATTTCGTCTTATCTCGATTGGCTTGTCTTAAATATAAAGAAATACAGTATAAAAACCCATGGGTTGGCTATTTTAAACATGATAAATTAAAACAATACATTTTCTATCAAATTATTCACTGATAGTCATCTATAATATCTACAATAAAGCTAATTTGAGCTGAATATGATGAAAGGAAATTTGTTCGGCTGCTCGGAAGTTTAAGGTAGCATGTGCATCGGCTGATAAAATATCTAAAAAAATATCCAAGATGGCGGACGTTTGTAATCAACTTGGTGTACGAGGCAGCCATCTTGAATCATACCTCGAATTACAGGCAAAAGCAGAGCTTGGTTATCAAGAAAAATATAGAATAAAATACGTCTTACCAAAGCATACTTCAAGTGTACAAGTGTATATACTGAGAAGTGGTGAAATTCCGCTGATACTTGTTGTTGCAGAATTGTGAATTGTAATAGTTTTGGTAACCAAGCCTTGGAGTAAAAGCGTGGTTACCTTTCAAGATGGCTGCCATGGCATGGAACTACAATGCATAAATTTAATTCTTTCTTCATATCCACTGATCTCTAGTCAAAAATATATAAACCTTATGTTTTCTTATAATATTTGGTTACAGAGAACCAGATATATTTTTCTGTTGTTTTCTCGCTGCAGTAAATAATTAATATTTCACTGAATAGTTTAATTTCTTGACTTTCATCTTCTTCTGGCTTATTTGTACAGTACTTTCCTTCACGCTATCAAATAAAGGCAAAAAATTGTAAGCAGAAAACTTAACCTCTAGGATCTCATGTTATTGGTAAAATTAAACGTGCGTAGAGTTTGATGGGTTTCTCCATTGGTTCGAGGGTTTTTCTACGGGTTTTCCGGTTTTCTTTATTCTGCAAAACGTCCGAGGCCAAATTCCGATTCATTTTATAAGTTTTGTAAGATTGTTTCAGGGTTCAATCTGTGAGTTAGCCATGCCCTGACTTAGGTCAGCCCAGAGGTTGTTTCAAGGCTCGATCTGTGAGTTAGCCATGCCCTGACTTAGATCATCCCAGAGGTTGTTTCAGGGTTTGATCTGTGAGTTAGCTGTGCCCTGACTTAGATCAGCCCAGAGTCGGTTGTTTCGGGGCATAAAGGTAAAATTGACGCTGATCTGTTTGACTTAATAATAATTAATAATTTATTAATCCACTTGGGAGTTTCCCATCTCAGACCACACGTGGGTGTCATTTTCTTAATCACAATATTCTTTGCTTTCGTGTCGAATGACTGGTAACCAAAGAAATATTACTCAAGGGAATGACACGATCTTTCTTGATCACGTGATTCCGGTTGTTACTCACGTGATCTCGCCTTGCAGATGTATCGGAACCTTGAATTACACGGGTAGTCGTTCCATTGACCGTCGGGCTTCAAGACTCCACAATCTTCGTTCTTCAAGTAACCACCGTCGTTAGGGTCGCCTGGAGCCCAGTTATGGTACGAGTTTTGTGTCCTTGGTTAAAAAAAAAAACTGAGTTATGACCTTTTTACTTATATAAACTCAACACACTTAATTCCAATTTTATCTGTAAGTTGGCCATATCCTCTTTGATCATCCAAGAGGTCGTTTCAGGGTTTGATAAGATTGATCTTGAATGGGCGAAACTGGGTGTAAATCTACCTCTAATTCTGTGCCAAGCATTTGGGTTGACAGGAGTTAGTTATACTACGACGAATTTAAAAGACATAAAAACGCCTGACTATACATATCTAGCTATCTTTAAAACGAAAAAAATAAATAAATAAAAGTTGAGTAGGTATAAGATTCAAGTCACCCATCCAGGTACTAACCTCCCTCAATCGGGCTTGACTCAGTGGTCCTGGAAAGCCAAAGTTTTTCCCACTGAGCCACGGTTCAAAACAATTAGCATAACAATAGCCTTGAAAACAATGCGGCTGATAGACTAGACTTTTTAACATCAATTTTTCAACCGATTCCGTGCGTGGCAGAGATGCAAGGGATTAGCCGATATGGTCTGGGGGCCGGCTGGTCTCTCCCCTGATGCTTCGGCTAGAACATTTTCTTGCGTAATTCGTGCAACCAAGGGCAGAAGGATTTAATTGCCGTCAGGTCCGAAGTCCATACGCCGCCTCAGCTCTGCGGATGTCTCGGGGGTATGGCAAAGTTGAGTCGATTTTTCTTTCTTTTCTTTCTTTTTTTTTTTTTTTTTTTTTTTTTTTTTTTAATTTTTAAATAGTTTATTGTCGGAATTTTAATCGAGATGTGGGATAAATTTTTCTTTTCTTTTCTTTTTTAAAATGATTTTCTCTTCATTGTCTTCAGCAGACAGACTCCCTTACAGTATAGCACCTATCTGGTGATGGTGGCGTCGGCGTATGATTTGTGGCTGGAAACCTTCGGCAAAAATACCTCGAGGGTTAAATGTAAAATAATTTGAAAGCTTTTGGTCAAAACATTTCAGGATAAATATCAAAGAAGTAGCGACTTGTAACTTAATTGGATTTTCAATTCAACAAATAGAAACAGAATTATAGAGGCTTTGCATCATCACGTGATGACAGCCATGACAGGAGGCACAACAATGGAGCCTTTTCCCCCAGGGAAGCTGATTTTTTCTCATGTAAATCAGATTAGACCAGATCAATTCTTCCTGCCTCCTGTCATGGCTGCCATCACGTGATGGTTCAAAGCCTCTTCATATTTACCTATCGCTCCAAGCCCATTGGCCTTCTCTGTTATGGTCATTAAGACCAATCCACATGAATGATTCTCCGAGATTAAACTTCTTATTCAAGTCCTTAATGATGAAGTTTTCTTCTTCTTTGCTCATGACGCTTAAAAGATCCGCGTTGGATTGAATACAGTCTCTTCTTGCTTCGAACCACGTGTGGTAGTTCCTCTTGACGAGATAACAATAGATTCTATTGGATCCAAAAGGATGGGATAACCAGCCATCCGGGCAATTATCTGCGTTAAGAAAAGTAGAGTTAAAGCTATGGCTCGATTTGACCAGAGCTGGAAATGCAGCTTTTTGTTTTTATCAAGGTTAATATCAGGGCGGGCCCATGAAAACAAGAATGGGACAACCATACACCCTTGCATTTGTCTGTGTTAAAGAAAAGTAGAATCAAAGCCATGGCTCGATCAATCCAGAGTTGGAAATGCAACTTAAAAAAACTGGTTTCAACACCCCAAATGGGAAATCACTGGCATTGCTTTATAGCTCATGGAAAGTCTGAAAAACAGTGCAACGTTTTTGGGGAACAAATGTTGGAATGAGATTTTGCTGTTGGTTAAATGTTGAGCTCGTTTGTGAGGGTCCTAAGATATGCTTACTTCTCGCTGGAGGCGTAGTAGGTTGAAAGTGGATTTTGTCAACGCTGCGCCATCTTACTCGGAACCTTGGTTGCTGTTGTCTTTTAGAAGTGATGTGTAGTTTGATCCTGATGACGTTTGAGTTACTTTTGAATGGAGCTGAAACCATTGAAAACGAGAATGATAAGTTAGAGAAATGATAAAAAATGGAAAACATGATTGTTTATATGGATCTCCTGGATGGATGGATGGATGGATGGATGGATAGATGGATGGATGGATGGATGGATGGATGGATGGATGGATGGATGGATGGATGGATGGATGGATGGATGGATGGATGGATAATATTAATAATAATAATAATAATCTTTATTTAAGCACGGTAACTCTATCAATATCAAGATAAAAAACTTAATGTTGCTCTACCTAGAGGCCGTAAAAACTATATTAACAAATGATAATCATGTAAAATATACAAATGCTACACTGATACAATAAATATACAATTGAAATAAGATAATAGGTTAATTAGATATATTTCGTAGAACTAAAACGATTAAATATTAGTTGTCATCAGTGCAAAACCTATAGCTTTTTATTTTCTTTTTAAATACTTTTAAGGATCGTTCTTCTTTTAATGACTGAGGCAGAGAATTCCAAAGCCAGGCTCCAGTAAAAGCAAAACTATTTCTGAAATAGTCAGTTCTGGCTTTTGGAATTTGTAAATTTTTAGAAGAACGCCTTAAGTTGTAAGATTGAGTACCAATCTGGCTGGAAAACATATCTTTTAAAAAAGATGGGACGATATCATTGACGATTTTGAACATCATAATGGCCTTTTGTTGCAGTCTTTGTTCATTTAAAGGTATCCATTTGAGTTCATTAAAAATTTGACTCGTTCGTACGCTTAAATACGGTGCGCCAGTAATTATACGGGCTGCACGGTTTTGTAGTTTTTGTAACTTGCTAGTTAAAGTTTCGTCGATACTGTCCCAAACTAAACAGCAATAGTTAAAGTAAGGCTCAATTATGTTCTTATAGATTTTGATTAGATAGGGCCTACTTAAGATTGGCTTAATTTTCTTTAACGTGCTTAGGTTACATGCAATCTTCTTTTTAATGTGCTCAACATGAGAACGCCAAGTCAGATTTTCATCAATATAGACGCCGAGACATTTTGTTTCTTTAGATCGTTTTAACGCGGTACCGTCTATAGTCAGACATAAGTCTGTGTCATCTAAAGTAGAAATTCTTTGACGGGAACCAATTAACATAAATTCTGACTTTACAGCATTCAAAGTGAGTTTGTTGGCACAGAGCCAAGAAGCTACATGTTCTAAGTCGATATCCATTTGATTATTCAGGTTATTAATTTCACAGTCAGAAAATGATAAAGTCGTATCATCAGCATAAAGCCTAGTTGTACTATAGTCGAGGCAACGCGGTAGATCATTAATGTAGATTAAAAAGAGAACTGGGCCCAAAATTGTCCCCTGAGGTATACCAAAAGAGATGGGACGGGCTTCGGAAAGTACTCCATTGATTGAACACTGTTGCGATCTGCCAGTCAAATATGACTGAAACCACTGTCGGACTGTGGCGTTAAACCCATAATATTCTAGTTTTGCTAACAATATACTATGATCAACGGTGTCAAATGCCTTCTTAAGGTCTAAAAATATCACACCATTGATCATTTTCCTGTCTATATTGAAGTACCATTCATTTGTTAGATCTAAAAGCGCAGTTAAAGTTGAGTGATAAGGTCTAAAGCCCGACTGATGGGTATCTAGTAAATTATGTTCGTCAAGATATGAAATCAGCTGCTCACAGATTAGTTTTTCAAAAAGGCGGGAGATAGCAGAAGTAACTGAAATAGGTCTATAGTTGCCTGGGTCATCTTGTTCACCAGATTTTAAAATGGGGGTGACTTTAGCCACTTTCCATTCCGACGGAAAAATATTTGTTTTAATCGAAAGGTTAAAAAGGGTAGTTAATGAATTACAGATATGAGGAGCCGCTGCTTTTAGAATAATACTTGGAATTTTATCAAGACCAGTTGCTTTAGCAGTATTAATACCTTGCAGAAGCTCAAGTACTCTAGAGGAATCGATCAAACGAAAAGTAAACACATGGTCTACTTTTTTAACATAATCAGCGAAATTTACATTACTGGCACGTTTAGAATTTATTTCTGAAGCTAATTTACCGGCAATTTCTGTGAAATAAGTGTTAAGGACATTTGCTACATCCTTTGGATTAGTAACAGTATTTTGCACAGTCTGCCTAATTTCGCTGATTTCAACATTTTGTGATCTCTTGCGCCTGAGATTATTTATTGTCTTCCAAGTTTTCTTGGTGTCACGAGAGTGTTTTTCAATTTGATCTTGATAAAATTTCTGTGAAATAAGTGTTAAGGACATTTGCTACATCCTTTGGATTAGTAACAGTATTTTGCACAGTCTGCCTAATTTCGCTGATTTCAACATTTTGTGATCTCTTGCCCCTGAGATTATTTATTGTCTTCCAAGTTTTCTTGGTGTCACGAGAGTGTTTTTCAATTTGATCTTGATAAAATTTCCTTTTCGTCTTAGTAACTAATTGATTAACAAAATTCCTCATCTTTCTATACTTAGACCAGTCTTCTGGGTCATTAGACTTCGTGGCCTTGGATGGATGGATGGATGGATGGATGGATGGATGGATGGGTGGATGGACAGATGGATGGATGGATGGATGGATGGATGGATGGATGGATGGATGGATGGATGGATGGTAGATGGATGGATGGATGGATGGATGGATGGATGGATGGATGGATGCATGGATGGATGGATGGATGCATGGATGGATGCATGGATGCATGGATGCATGGATGCATGGATGCATGGATGCATGGATGCATGGATGCATGGATGCATGGATGCATGGATGCATGAATGCATGCATGCATGCATGCATGGACAGTCCTCAATTTTACCTGGCGGCTTGTTACCACAGTACATGCCCAGCGATGGCGAGTTTTCTCCCTGTCCATCTTTAATTTTAACATAATCTAGTCTACAATTGCTGTGAATATCAAACTGATCCAGCCAGACATGTAGTTGTTTACCCTGGTCACCTTGGATAACCCATGTACAGTCCACGCCGTCTTGATACGCGGCAGAGAGATCTTGGCTTGACAGAGATCCATGACCCTTGTTTACCATTCCACCGCATCCTGAACAAGAGTTTCAGATAAATATTTATACATCTACGTTATAGATTGGATACGACTGGAATAGATTAAATGTGTCGACTGACACGAATTACATGTGACTGGAATGGATTGGACGTGACTGGAATGGATTGGATGTGACTGGGATGGATTGGATGTGACTGGGATGGATTGGATGTGACTGGAATGGATTGGAGGTGACTAAGATGGATTGGATGGGACGGGAATGGACATCTATACAGTGTCCGGGTAAAACTATGAACACACCTTTACCGAAATAGCGACCACAAAACAAAGGTTCCAAGTCGAGATTGAGCTTGATTAAATGAAGCAAATTTATTTTCACGTTGGAACTTACTGCTTTTTTCATAAACATGCGAACTCTGTACCTGCGAGCTGCACGCTGAAATTTGGTTTTTCGCTAGTCAAAAAATATAAAAGGTACCGACTGATTAGTTTTGATTGACGGCAACCAAAAACCAAATTTCAGCGTGTTGCTTGCAGCTAGCAATTTGGCATTTGAAAAATAGCAGTAAAACTCTTCAATCAAATTCAAGAAAGGTGTACTAAATTTTTGGCACTAAATCAGATACACTTACTGGGAACCCGTGCTGCCAAGGTGATTGGATCTGGCTTCGCTATCCACGTGATATCAAATCCTTTATGATTGGTTCGATCGTCACTCTTAAATTTTATCCATAATTCGTTACCACTTGATTGTAAGGTTGTTGGTAACCTTGTTCCACAAAACTTCCCCAGAAGAGGATACTTTTCTGTGTGGCCGTCACGAATGATGACGTAATCGTAGCGACATGCTGGACCTGGTACCAAATAAGGAAAATATTATTGCTGATGGTGGTGATAATGATAATAATAATAATGGTGAAGATGATGATGGTGATGAAGATGATGGTGATGTTACTGATGATGATAATGATGCATATGCTGATGTTTCTGATGAAGAGGATGATGATTATAACGGTGATGATGCTGATGATGATAATAATAATGATGGTAAAGATGATGGTGGTGATGATGGTGGTGGTGAAGATGATGGTGATGTTACTGATGATGGTGGTGAAGATGATGGTGGTGAAGATGATGGTGATGTTACTGATGATGGTGGTGAAGATGATGGTGAGGTTACTGATGATGGTGGTGAAGATGATGGTGATGTTACTGATGATGGTGATGAAGATGATGGTGATGTTACTGATGATGGTGGTGAAGATGATGGTGATGTTACTGATGATGGTGGTGAAGATGATGCATGCTGATGTTACTGTTGATGATGATTATGTGATGATCATAAGCATTGTCTCCTACCTTCAATATCTAAGTAGATAAAACGTAATGAGATGATATTGCCTTGGGGTACTTCGATAACCCATTCACAGACGCTGTTGTCAGGGTAATTACTTGGGTAATCAGGCGAAGTGATTCGTCCACCATCTGCGACCCGTCTGCCACCACATGCTGAAGAGAAAGATAGAGAGTTACAATAATGACGCGAACATTAATGATATGATAATGGTAGTGATGATGATGGTGATGATAATGATGGTGGTGGTGGTGGTGGTGGTATTGATGATAATGATTGTGGTGGTATTAATGATGATGATAATGGTAATGATTATGGTAATTAATGATGAAATGACCATACGGTGATAACCACGATGATGATGATAATGATTAAAGTGACGATGATGATGATGAAAATGATTAAAGTGATGAAGATGGTGACGATGATGATGATGATAGTGAGGATGATGATGATGATGATGATGATGGTTGTGATGATCTTGATCATTACAATAATGATGTCAATAATTATGAAAGTGGCAATGGGCTGTTGATAACAAGGAATGAACAAACCAAATAGAAATCGAGGTAAAACAATAATGTACTCACCCATTGGACACCTTTCAACGTTACATGCCCTTTCATCCACATTTCTTCCCAGACAATTACGTCCTCCATTCAGAGGTCTTGGGTTATTACAGAAGCGGCTTCTTCTTTGAACCCCACCGCCACAAGTTTGGCTGCAAGAGGACCATGTTGACCATAATGACCAACGACCGTGTACGGGACGTGCTACGGGAATTGAGGGTCCGGGACCTGGAAGATATTGAACGATAGACCTTTTTTCGTATTCTTGGGGTGTATATTACGTCATAGCCGCCATGTTGGTTGACAATACGAAGCATTCCTCATTAAAGTGCAAATGAACCCTTCGACAATACTTGTAGTACTGATTCTACACGAAGTAAATAGTTGAATGGTAAAATATTTCTTGATTTGAGTGATGAATCTCTAAGATGGCGGCTGTTTCATTGTTTTTTATATCTCAAGGGGTTTTTCGGTCACGTGGTTGCACTCCAAAAATTCGACAAATGCCGCTGTGTTCCTTGATTACAGGCTTATTTACTCAGGGTTAGCTTCGTAACAGTGTCAAAATATTCACAAATAACAACGGTAAAGTAAAGAATGAGCAACATCAACAATACTGAAGACACTTTGAAACTTGATAAAGACCTTCACTGGAACACGTGGATATTCTACACAAAATCGACACTAACTCTGAGCAACAGAAAACTCGGAGCTGGAGTATTAAGGTCGAACACTTGTATGCGAGCTGAATAAATACATGGAACTGAGAACATGAAAATTAGGTCTTTGAAAATGAGGAAGAAAACAGAAAAACAAGAGGCATACGTCCCTCCTTCTACGAACAATGATCCAATACTAAAAAAATGTCTGTCTCCCTAAAAAGACTTGATAAAAATCACTAACCTCCAACGCCATAGGTTCGTTCAGCGCAGAGGTACGTCTTGTCCCATCCATCCCGTCCTCCCTTAGCATACCACTGCATGCAGTCTAGACCAGCTATGGGGCCAGAAAACGAGAAACGAAACCTGAAAATGATAACAAAAATTTAAACTAGGAATGGTGTATGTGCAACCATTTGACTCAAAATCCCTTGAGATATGAATAACAATGAAACAGCCGCCATCTTGGTTGATCTAACAAGAGAAGCTAATGAGGAATGCTTTGTTATTGTCAATCAAGATGGCGGAAATGACGTAACATGCACATGCTCTATAGGTCGCTTTAGCTTGAGCGTAATGTTTTCCCATTTCAGACCTCGTGTCATTCCCTAGAGCATCATTTCTTTGTTTAACGGTTGCGCATGAATATGGATACAACTCAAAAAAAATATTATTTTCAATAGAATGACACGAGGTCTGAACTATGGGAAAACATTACGCTCAAGGTAAGAGGTCTATTGCGTTTTTCAAGAAAGGAGAATCATCCAATCACGATACAGGAGCATACAACACGTGATTACTATATATTCAATCAGAAAAGCAAATCACTGCAACAGTCATTCAAATAACTTCACATTCAATCAGGACGCAAGGAAATAGACCACGTGATCAAATCGCAATATGTTATAGATCCCTTGCAGCACGTCGGAATGCAGCTCAATTTGAAGGACATAACAATAGGTTTCCAATTCACACGAGATTCAAATTCCTTTGTTTTGCCCTCCATATTCAGTTGCTTCGACGTCACATGCAAGGGGTCTATAGCCATGACAGATAAAATGCAACCTAATTCTAAAGATTACTTCATCAGAGACGTCACTGTTGTCATGGTTACTCACCTATAAGGCGCGTCATTCTTAGTCATACATAAATAATTATCATCCCAAGTTCCTTTGCGCTTTGTAACTTCATTGCGGACGTAAATGCGCGTGCAGATTTGGTCTGGTATTCTCCCCTTGTCAGACCACTGGAACTGCAAGTCTCGCTTATTGTTTGGAGTGCAGAATAGGTAGTTGTTCCAGGTTAAGTAATCCAAGCGCTCGTAGGTTCTGATGCACAGTTCGTTTGGTGGGGGAAACTTGAAACGACCAAAGCTGAAATCTGACGGAAAGGCTGGCCAGTCTGTACAAAAAAAAAACGAAAAATAATAAAAGGCTCCTCTCTTGATTCGAGCGTTTTTCTGGGAGTTCTTCAGTTTATCACTCCACAAAACCTAACCGACGCTACATTCTATCAGTGATTGGCCGTCGTACCCTGACTTAGATCAGAAAAGAAGTTGTTCAGGGTTCTATCTGTGAGTTAGCCATGCCCTGACTTAGATCAGAAAAGAAGTTGTTCAGGGTTCTATCTGTGAGTTAGCCATGCCCTGACTTAGATCAGCCCAGAGGTTGTTTCAGGGTTCAATCTGTGAGTTAGCCAGTGCCCTGACTTAGATCAGCCAGGAGGTTATTTCAGGGTGTCTAATCATCCCTATTGCTCAAATTTCTCAGTATATCATATATCATTAGTAACAGTCACCCCCTTTTCCTCACATTCCTGGTAAATCCTTTGTAATAGTCAACCCCCTTCTAAAATTCCTGGATCAGCCCCTGCATTTGGATCAAATAATGAGATTCAAATACTTGAATATCATGCGGCTGATCAAAAGTCAGGGATTCCCTCTTACCTTCACATTGTCGTAAATTACACCTTCCTGTCTCAAGGGACTGTCCAGTACAGAACCTGCCTCCGAAGGACGGTGGTGGACTGGTGCATGATCGTGTTCTTCTCCGTATTCCACCTCCACATTGGCGACTGCACTGGGACCAAGGTGCCCACTCTGTCCACTGCCCATCTGAAATAGGGATTCACAAGTTCTACTTAGGGATTGGTCATTATTTATAGAGGGGGGGGGGGGGGCTGGTGCAATATTAAATATGCTATGCTTGATTTTTGCTCACCCCCTTTCTCCTTTGAGCATGATTTTTGCTGATTTTTTCTTAAACCTATGCATAAAAAATGCTGACTCACCTCCTATTTGCACCAGCACCCCCCCCCCCCTCGATAAATAATAACCAGTCCCTTAACACATTGAAAATCCATTGTTATATCATGTGTATGTAAAAGACGATATAGACCCCTTGCATGTCACTTGAAAACGGCCCAATCTGGGGGTCAAAATAAAAGAATTCCCTTCTCTTGAGGATTGAAGTCTTTTATGATGTTAATATGTTCAATCGTTTTGATCCCCAGGTAGGAGGGGTCTATACAAGGGTGTGTCCAAAGGTATTGGGGTGCCTTCGACCTGCGTTATCACGGTGTCCATTCAATTCATTAACCATCTGAAATAGGGATTCATAGGTTCTGCTTGATACATTGAAAATCCATTGTTATACAATGTGTATGTAAATGACGATATATCAGGGTATATCCAAAGGTACTGGGGGTGACTGTGACCTACATTACCTCGGTTTCCATTTACTTCACTGCCAATCTGGATTCACAAGTTCTACTTAATACATTGAAAATCCATTGTCATATCATGTGTATGTAAACGACGATATATCAGAGTGTATCCGAAGGTACTGGGGTATCTGCGACCAGCGCAACATGGTGTAAGAGATAGAACGTAAATAAACCCTTGTAGTAACCACCTCAGGCCGGGTGGACGACTACTTCTTACTGATTCCTTATTAAGAATCAATAAATATCCAGTCCAACTTACCAACAGGTGATTCGTCTCGACTTCCGCACAAAAAGTACTGATTGCTGCTCCATTCGGGGTCGTTAGGTTCAGTAATATTCAAACAGTTGGCTATCTCAGTAAGAGAAGGCGGCCGAGTCATCCACGAGAACGTATAGACCCCATCCCGAGGCCAACACAGATAGTTATCATCCCATGAATATTTGTGGTTTTTTGTAGGTACTTCAATCTTGATACAGTTCATGTCTAAGAGGGGTCCAGTGTGTGACCATCTGATGTTCAAGGCCTTAAGATCATTCCTGAAGCAGAGGTAGTTGTTATGCCAGTTGTGAGGGTCCTGAGGTTCGTTGAAGTTGACGCACGACGAGTCACGATCCCCAGGGCCATCGTTCTTCCAGAAAAAGTCAGACGGAAATTTTGGGTAATCTGTTGAAAAAACATTTAGTTTAGCGTTATTGTGGTAATAAAAGCAGCCTGCACGTGCGCACCTTTGTCTCTATGCTGTGATATAAATAAGCTATATAGGAGTTGTAGAGAACGAGAGCGACCTTCATATTTTATTGATAACCTGAAGGTCAGGGCAAGGTTAACTCACAGATCGAACCTTGGAAACAACCTCTGTGCTGTTCTAAGTCAGGGCCGTACGGCTAACTCACAAATAGAACCCTGAAACAACCTATGGGCTGTTCTAAGTCAGGGCCGTACGGCTAACTCACAGATAGAACCCTGAAACAACCTATGGGCTGTTCTAAGTCAGGGCATGGCTAACTCACAGATTGAACCCTGAAACAACCTCTGGGCTGATCTAAGTCAGGGCATGGGCAACTCACAGATCGAACCCTGAAACAACCTCTGGGCTGATCAAAGACAAGGGACGGCTAACTCAACAAATCGAGCCTCAAACAAACTCTGGATGATCTAAGTCAAAATCTTGTTATCATTATTCACCACCGTAAGTACGACAGTGGCGCAGCTCAACGGGGTCGAACTGAAACAATAAGAAGGTGCCACGTATGTACCCGGAGCACAGCTCTAACCTGTTTGAAATAGTAGAGTCGGTTTAAGAGGAGGAGGGAGGAGACCTCCATTTACATGTGATAGCGCGAGTCCAGGAATCGAGCCCGCGACCCGAGCGAGAAGAGGGTACTACTGCTACACCACCTTGATTCCCATACGAGAAAAAGCAAGGTAAGAAGCACAAGATCAAGCGTGCTATTTCTACTGCTTTTATAAACTACCTTTACGATTTTGCGAGAGTTTTTCTGACGTCGCTCACGCTTAGAACGACTAATTTCGATCTTACCTGGACAGTTGTAGAGTAAATTAGTCTGTTTAGCATCAAGTGAACTGATATGGGTGTTTCCAAACTCTGTGATATCCTGTTTTAGAGACCTAATAGTTGGCTTGTGATTCTTGCTGAAAGCTTTGGATCCATAATGCATGACAGAGTAGTAATCATAACGGACATTTAAACTGTTTATTTTTCGACTACTGTACTTAGAGAAAGCGAACTGGAATTCTAAAAACATAAAAGCACATTTTAGATAAATATTGTAGTTTAGAGACTAATAGTATTAAGTCTGGATTATTGAAACTAGTACTAGAGTGTGCGTGTTGATTTTCCCGCCATAAATCTTACGAGTTTGATTAAAAATTTCAATTCCCGTATGTGCACGCGCGCGGGATTTTTATTGAAAAAAGCGGGAATGTAATTTGGTATCATGTTGAAATCAATAAAAATAAACATAAATTCAAACTAATAAGAAACAAAATTCAAAAACAATGTCTTCATAGACCCTGGAAATTAAGCGGTTTACATTGAAATATGAATTCAGATCGAGAGGAGTGTGGAAAAATAACACAAAAAATTTATTTCGCTTACTTGGTATAATATTGTCCCACAAGACCTCCACGTGCTTGTCTCTATCAGGTCTATTCTGCTCGTGCCAGAAACCAATCACGTGACCCAGTTCATGTACGATGATGCCATGATGGGCACAGCCACGCCCCAGGGATGTGGTCTGCCTGCCACCAACTCGTCCAACATCTGAATTACACCTACGATTTCAAAATTTTGGGGATATATCAGGGATGATGTCTTGAGAATTTTGATATTTTGCTTGCTTGTTATTTAAGTTGCGTTCATGAACTTGCGAAAATACTTCGGAAACGGAGTGGCCGGAGTTTCGTAAAATCAACTGCAGAGCAAAATGTGTTCAAGAAAATCGGCTCATAGAATTCATTCATACTTACCCATCGCCGTAGTAGAATTCCACATAATCAAGCTGGTTTACTCTTTCTACGAACTTGATGCAAGTTTTTCTCTCCCATTCTCTCATCGCACCCATCAAAATCTTGTGCGTTTGGGTTGTTTTTCCTTAAAAAAATGAAAAATGATAGACATTAGTGTGTGATCATTCAATAGGGGAGATTTTGTGATATTTGCAACTCATATAGACACAGGTTGGATGGATGGATGGATGGATGGAATGGATGGATGGATGTGATGGACGGATGGAGGGGGTGGAGGGAGGGAGGGATGGATGGGATGTGGAGGATGGAGGGAGGGAGGATGAAAGTGGTGGGGTGGCATGTTGCTGTGTCTGGCTGAGCGTGCTTGCGGGATTCTGCTTGCGTAGGGGGTGGCTTCTGTCTGCTGTTTCTGTCTTGTGGCGCGGGTGCTGGGTCGTTTGCTGCTGGAGGCGTACTTGCTTGCCTGCGGTGAAGGATGGAGGGATGGAGGGATGGATAAGGATGGATGGATGAGTTGAGAAGACAGACAAAAAGACCACTTACTAATACTGTAAGCAAGTTTATAAGGGATTATTCCATTCTTCCATAGATTATTTTCGTCTCCTCGAATAGCAGCACCAAGTGAGTTGTTGTCCTGGTTACTGATGGGATGTCGCTTCCAGGGTATCTTCATGTCAATTTGATAAAATCTACCTGAATCATTATATACATCTGCAAATGAAACAGAAAATAAATTAGTTTTAGAATTAGGAAGAGAAAGGGATTTTACTTCTCTTTGTTCTTAGGCTGCATCTTGTCTTTATCTCATCTTCCCTCTTTACCTTCCTCTTCCGAATTGTATGAATTCTATGAATTCCATTTTTCACTTCCACCGAACCTCCCTCACTCCCTCACTCTATCGTTTTTTTTCCTCCGCCCTCCATCCTTCAGTCGGTACTACATCCTCCTCTCCCCTCGTCCCTCCCCTCTCTCCCTCTCTATCAGTCCCTAACCACATCCAAACCAATCCACTCGTTCTTGTCTGTGTGCCACCATCTTTCCTAATCCAATTACAAGTCAATCATAGCCTACCATTTCTTACATATTACACTAATTAAACAACCTAAATACCCGGCAATATATCCAATTAACATCAGTAATATTAGGAACCACAGATGCCAAGTAACAATATATCTTCCAAATCGGGGCGTTGATTTACGTGCTGTGCCAAGAAAAATTGTTCTGTAAAATAAATTATGCCGATTTTGGTACAACAGGTCGAACCGCAAAACCACTGCAAAGAGAGCGAATTGTCTTGAGAATGGTGTTCAAGATATAAATAACATCACGATGTTGTATCCATTCATCTAATAAGGTTATATAAAACCCTGGCATTGAGTCCCGAGAGGAATTTTTGTGGGGGACAAAACTATGGATTCTGTTTTGAAAAGACGGCATATTGTTTTTTTAACCCCAGAATTAAACAATTCCATTAGGAACTCAAAGTATGAAAGTAGCACAGGCTGAACACATTACTTCGATAATGTAAATTTGCATTAGCACAGAAGCGTATTGAACATATATTGAAAAATAATGGTGGTGGGTACCATTAAGCACCCTCTCTCCCTTCTCTTTATGCTCGACACCAGTGTGTCCGTAGAGACTATTCTTGCATATATGTTCTCTGCTGAAGATGTTTTTAAAGTGCTACTACGACGAAAATCGCTCAAACTTGGATTCAGCTGAAACTTCCTAAGAATACTCTTTAAAGGTCCAATAATCACTGTATGAAGTGTTTTCTCGATATTCAGTACGAAAGTATGATATTTTTACGATTATTTTTTGGAGTCTGTGACGTCATACACTCAACATCAAACATTGCTACATATATTTCTTTTATCACTTTAAGTATAGAAGCTTCCAGCTTCCAAAATGAAGCCTTTGGAATTAATGAACTACGGGTTCAAATTTTGCTCATTAGTCGATTAGTTCCAAAGTTTAAGATCACGTTGGAAGCCGAAAGTCGATATGATAATTCCTGGTTACGATGTGTAACATGCCTTGAAACAGACAGTAGGTATTTTGACTATTAGAGATATTTGAGTACTAAATCCAGGCCTAAGATTTCACTCCCAGAGGCCGTGGCAACGGGTAACCCCACCCCTCGGGTCCTTGCAGATAGCAATTTTTGACCTATAAATCCCTAAAATGGTCAAATAATCGTGTTAAGACTTTGTTGGCTTCAACATCTATCTTACAAATGAAATTGACTTTACACAGTAATTTCCGGTATCTAACTGTCGCTACCCCAAATTCCAAGGATTACGCTGTTTCAGAGTCTTATGACCATCGGTATCTTTTTACTTTTTCATCACGGAAAGATGTTTTGAATAAACGGACAAAAGACATAAGAAGATTTCAGGAACAAATGATCTCAATTCCTTACCCCAGCATCACTAGGACCAAAGGCAATGCTTGGGAAAACGCCCCTGGGCATTTCTGAAAGTACAGTTATCTAGTATTATTTCTAGCCCCAGGGCTATAGGAGGATTTAGGCCGGAGATCCGGAGGACAAAATGGACTTTGGACTGAGCTCAGAATAAACGCTTGCAACTTTGTGGGTTTTTGATGAAAGCTTAAATACAAATGCTCTCTCGGAGAGGAATTCTAGTTAATAGAGAGTTTTAGATTTACGCTCACGGCAAACGTGAAACGTCAGTTGACCAGTAAAAAAATATTTTAAATGACTGAAAAAGAATCGAAAAAAAGTCCAAGTAGTAGAAAAACAAAAGAGTATTTGCGCTTGGTGAGAAGGTTTGTAAAAGGTAAAGTAAAATAAAGGAAAACTATGAAAACGTGGTCACGTTTGCCGTTTGCGGGGAGATAAAAAAGTCAATCTAAAACTCTCTAATAGTCCCGAACTCGCGCAACCTCTCCCAAGGCCGCTGCCCGAGAAAACTGTTCTGCGCCGAAGCGCATTAAAACTCTTTTGATAAAAAAATGGAATATTCTACCGTTAGTTAATATACTACGCGCGTTTTGATTGATGGAAAAACTTGGGACGGATCGGATCGATGTCTTGCGCTTTACAAATTTTCTACTCTCGAACAATGGTTCCTATAGAAAAATTCATTTAGATAATTGATAATTCGTCAAAAGCTCGCGAACTAGGTAAGAGACGCTCTTTTAAAGCAATCAGCTCTAAAAACTGCCGAAGTAATACTTATCGACAAACACGCAAATCATGAGTCTAGACTACAATGTGCCAGCGGTTATTCGGACAAATGCAGGCGCGTAAAAAGCCTCAAAAATTTCGAAAAAAAAATTAAAGACCGCACTGAATGCTCAACATTGTTCTACCAAAAGTAAACTGACCAAAGGACTTTGAACAAAAGATTCGTCCACACGCACTGGTTAAGACAGCGAGTATTCGTGGTCACCCAACTAGCTGATACTTTATAACTATTTATATTTAACGCCATGGAGTAAAGACTCCCTGAGATAATGGATAGGATTAATCATTGAACCACATGATACCCGACAACCTATTGAAAGACGAGAGGATCTGCAACCATAGGCTGAAGTATTGTTGTTGCGGGTTGCGCGGGTCACATGGAGCACTATCTGTATTATTTGCCTTGAAACTCACTATCACGTTTTGTGCTTATGGAGTTTTCTAGGCATTTATAGATGCTAGTTCGCTCAGAGTTCTTCAAGTGGTTGCCAAATAAGACCACGCTTGCTATAGTCAAACTTTATGAATGAATGAGATGAGTGACTTATTCAGAGAAGACAAAGCTTATTATTGTGATACATTTATCATCTCAGAGTTAGTTTATGTCTGGGATATATTTACTTAGCGTAATGTAGAACCCAAATGACGGCTTGCAAGTCGGTTTAACACCATCCTTGGAGACTAACTTTACAAAAACCCCTTTTGCTACGCCATCTGAATCAAACATAAAGTCTTAGATACGAAGAGAAGAGGTTTTTGACTTACCATATCGAGAATTGACCAGCTCAATTTTTTCAAAAGCGCTCTTGCGGTTCCTCAAACTAGCCGCTCGAATTTCCACCACGATGATCCATGAAACACAACATAAAATGTATTGTCCTCTTTTCCACATATTGCTTGTTCTTGTCTTTCGATGACCATCAAAATGTATTTAATACGCTAATGGTTAGTGGTGTTCAAAACTAGAGCTCCCTGAGTCGGTAATCCGACGGTAATTTCTCTGACTGTCCGTCGGGATACGATCTGTAAATTAGCCAAGACCAACTTGTTTCGATCCTGTAAGTGACAGAGATGTAAAATGTATTAATAAAGCTGATCATTCCATTAGCCAATGAGGTCATGGAAAATATTCGCTTAGAAAAATGATACCTGTAGTCTGTGGCTCTCATCCGCCTCAGCGCGCTCCAAACAACATTGACGCTCTCTGCGGTTAAATACGATTCAATTAAATAATTTGAATGCGACAATATTTTTATGGCTTGAAGAAACTGCACCGTTAAGTAGTTACATGCTTCGATGAGTCATGGAACTATCTACGCGTCTCTGAGTGATTCACAACGCTTCGAACAAGGACGTGAATTAATCCCGTGAATCAGGACATCGGCGCGAAGATACGTGCAAAGGGGTTATACTCCTTCTCTACGGCGACCAGCCTGAAATCTTTCTGGTGTGTGTGAATATAGACCATTTGTATTACACAACTAAAATAATTTACTAAGATTATACAAACAACATTAACTTAGCCAGCCAGCCATATCACTGATTAACTACTAGACCATCAGGCAAGTAAGATAAGCCCTAGATCTTCCACAGCTTAGAGTATTGACAAAAGCGATTACGTCGAAATCTAGAAGCAACGAAAAACTCTTTTTTTCTTACCTACAAAACCAAACCAAATCAATTCTCATTTATAACTATCCCTGAACGCAAATCCTCCTCGAAGCCACGTATTTCTGAAGTAGTTTTGGAGTAAAATCGTTCGTGACGTATGTGGCACTTTCCGCTGGGTATGTCATTTGGTATGACTCCGGTGACCTATGACGTCAAACGACGTCCAGTGTTGTCAAAGTCGTATAATATAAGTCCGGATCTAAAGAATCCATTTTTGATCAGCTGACTGTTCAAATAAAATCTAAGCAGTGGTTTAGAATCGATAGAATATCCTAGTCTAGATGATTCGATTAGTATTTCCGATGACTCAAGGTTCGCGCTTGCTTGAATCTATTCATTTGCTCATTTCCATTCTGTCATTTTTTTTATTGCCCACCGGAAGTCTTTAATCTCTTGTGTTTTTATCAACTTGTGTTATGTCTGATAGTATAGCTAAGTTGTGTCTGAACACGTAGATATGTTCATTTTCTGTGTTAAACGTCATGAATGGAAAAGCTGAAGGGCCCTTCACTCTTGAGAAGAGCGTAAACATCCCCCTCCAAGGTTGATTGGGGAAGATAAGATTATCTTTTTAGATTGACTTTTGTAGACATACAAATATCCTGAACAAAAAAAAATATATATTCTGCTTGGACAGAAACTGGTGTCGTTCATTTGGTACGTTATTTGTTAGTAGCTTTTCGTGTTTTTTTTCTTTTTTTTTTTTTTTTTTTTTTCCGTTTATTAGTATTGCGTATTTTGTAGTTGTCGTTTTCTTCTGCCTCGTTTTTGATTTTATTTGTTTGAGAAGAACTTTATTTGTACCCATTATCACATTTGTTTTTCTCTTTTCTCTCTCTCTCTCTCTCTCTCTCTCTCTCTCTCTCTCTTTTATTATTATTATTTTGAAAAATGTTACGACGCATTGTATGAGGAAAAGTTTATCAAGTGTGCATTGCTGGTTTGCAATCATTCCCAAGAAAAGAAAATAACGAAAGACGCAGCGGCCATGTTGGATGATATAACAAAAGAGACCAATGACGAATCTTTTGTTAAATTCATCCAACATGGTGGCTGTGAAAACTATCAATTCTCTCGCAGTATTTCTTGATGATGTTGTTGATAATGGTGTTGATTTTCATTCAACAAATTCTTAATTTCAAAATGGCAGATAAACCTTCTTTTGCTTTTTATTTTTATTTTTATTACTGAGCTGCTCAAGTTCGGCCAACTCACATCATCGAGTTTTGACACAGGTAGTCTAGCACTGCAGCATTTGACTTACACGGAGTCTTTTTACTGGGTGAGTTTGACAAATGACAAAGGAATATGAACTTATCCGCAGTCTCCCATTTATGTACTTTTTTAGTCCGGATGAAAAGATATATGGTTAAAACCTTTTTCATGAATGCAATAAAAGTTCAGTTTGCTACTGGCGACTGATTGCCCCACTGATTGACCGCGCGCGTTTTTCGTAAATGATCATAAGTCTATCTTATATCTCTTATACCCAGGTCGTAACGGAATCGTAACGAGTTTGTTACCCTGAAGTTTAACGCGTAGGTCAAAACCTTCAGGGTAAAATAAAGCAATTATTTGAAGATCGATGAAACAAATTTAACCAAATGAACGTAAATGCTGTTCTCCTAACATCCGTTTTACGCACAACGATAGCTGCTTACGGTCACAGCACATTTTCGGTGTTTGTTTGTTTTTGTTTTTTTTTTTTCTGGCTGGGCAAAATGCACTTGAATTATCATAAACTAACATTACTCTCTGAAATATCTCTTGGCTTTTAATTGATCCAATCTATCTTGTTGATGTACAAATGGCATGAGTAAAGGGGAAAAAACTTCGAGAGATACTCCTCAATCAGTTAACTTACAATAGAGTAGCTATATTTAACTAACTTATCGATAAAGCAAGATTTGTTATCAGTGATAACAGTTGCTTGGGTGTGTGTTGTTTAAACAAGGCTCAAGGCTAAATTATAAAATCAAGGTCAACTAGAAGAGATGAAGTTTGGGTTTCAACTCGATCCTCAGCAGATGAACTCCATTAATATTTCTAGTAAGGGCGATAGACAACAGCTCAAAACATGCCAATCGACGTTTTCCTTGCCCATGAAGTCGTGATTGTAAAGGTAAGTTTTATGGTGGGAGGGGAGGGTGAGGAAGGATTGTACCTCTGCACTTCTTGCATTGCTTTTGTTTTGCTTTACAATATGTATTCCTTGTCGAAAACCCTTGAAAACCCTAGTTGACACCCACAGCACTGAACACTCCAATGGCTTTCAAATCGACTCGCATTGTGATTGGACAGCGAAATATATTTTCTCGTTTTTAATTGGTTTAAAAGAGAGACAATTTGAAATTTATTATAATTGGTAAAAAAGACGCATTGTGATTGGATAACAAAGCCGCATATTTTGAATTCTTGCTTTTGATTGGTTAAGACGGCGGAAGCTCGCTGCAGAGCAAGTCAGAATAGCTCGTTGGAGTTGTATATACGGGCTCCCTGTGGTAAAGTTATAATCTGAGGTCAAATCTAATAGACGCAGGCCCCATTTAGCTATTAATTAATAAGGTCAACTAGATTGAGTCATTTGAATACGCCCTAGATGACGTCGGTGTCTCTGAGAACCAAGTTCAAGATCAAGAGTAATAAGTTCTTAAAATCAGCCTAAAAATGTCCCGAGGGAAGGCGCTGTTTGTCAGGAAATATTACTATAAATTTCAATATTGCGAAACACCACAATAAACAATCTACGGACGTCTCGTGCCGTTTCGAGGATTATATTAATGCATTACAATATAGCCTACTGTGATTGGTGAGAATATTCGTAGTCATCTAGCCTAGATTAGCAAAGTTTTGTATTACCAAAAAAATTCTTATTTGGATTCCCTCAGGTATCTTTTAAAGTGAAGTATCTTTTTCGTGAAGTATGTTGCGTTTGACCATCGATTTTGGAGCCTTTTTATCTTATGCGTAAAGTTTTCTCATTTTAGACCACGTGTCATTCTCTTGAGAATAAGATTCTTTGTTTGAGTTGTATTCGTATTAATGTGTCTTATCGTGTGCAACCGTTAAACAAAGAATAATACTCTAGAGAATGACACGTGGTTTGAAAGTGGTTATAACTTGTCCTAAGGTAACGAGGCTGTTAAAATATGAATTAGAATAGGATAATGCAGTGGCCATACTGACTTAAACAATACAGTCACGTGCGCAAACACGTGCTAATTTAAAATAGCACCGCGTCATCTATATATAGATTCAGCGGTATATACCATTCATAGTAAAGAAACCCGTCACAAAGGCTTGCTTTATCCACGCATCGAGCAAGGAAGGAACTGAAGGAAGGATTGGTATAGGCTTCCTCGGCTCGTGCGTAATGTTATCCCATTTCCGACCACGTTTCTATGTTAAACGGTTGTGCTTAATTGCGCATGAGAAGACACATGAATATGGATACAACTTCAACAAAGAATCTCATTCTCAAGGGAATGACACATGGTCTGAAATGGGACAACATTACACCCAAGCCGAGGAGGTCTAAAGTACGGACACACGGTGCAACATTGCGCGCAATGTTGCATTCAATTGATGTTGCGAGGCATGACACACGACGCAATTTGTTGGACGCAACGTTGCTGTAGATAAGTAACAAACAATCCTACTTCAGCAACATTGCCTGCAATATTGCGCGCAATTTTTCACCGTGTTTTCGCGCCTCTATTGTCTGATTTACGTACTCCGCGAAGCTAAACCATTAAAACAGCACTTAAAAGCTTTTCAAATATCCCGAAAAGATTCTTTATATATTTTATCAGACAGACAGATTTTCGCGTACATTTTCAAGATATGGATAAGAGTAAAATATATATGTCATTGTTATATCTAGCACTTACGTTTTATATAATTTTTTTGTGTTTTTCGTATTTGTTTTCGTTTTATCATTTTTTTATTTATTTTTAGAAGTGAAGCAATAGAGCTCAAGCTTAGTACTCCAGTTTGGAATCAGTCACTGTTGCTCAGAGAGTAAGCCTTGATTATATGTAGAATATTGACGATATGTGTTCCAGTGAAGGAGATTTTGTGAGATTTCGTATTGATCAAGTTGTACATTTTATTTTTTTGTTTTATCGTTAATATTTGTGGATATTCTGCTGCTGAAATGAAGCTAACCTTGAGTAAATGTTATAAAGAAACAAAGTGGTCATTTTGGAATTTGAAAATGGTCTATGAGAATAAAAAAGTTCAAACTAAGTCTATTTTTATATTCTGATATGCGTATGGTTGACTTACGATTGGTGCAGCCACCTCCCACTCTCCGTTAGACGTAGGTTAGAACCGGAAGTAGAATACCAAGCGGAAGTGAAGTTTAGTGGGAAATTATTCACCCACCCCTACCCCCTTGGGACATTTTGTACTTTAATCGTCAATTTAAAAATATATTTTTGGATTTGTACGGAATAGACCCCTTCGGCTCTGACGTAATGTTTTCCCATTTCAGACCACGTGTCATTCCCTTGAGAATAAGATTCTTTGTTTGAGCTGTATCCATATTCATGTGTCTTCGCATGCGCAACCGAGCGCAAACCTTAAACAAAGAAATGATACTCTAGGGAATGACATATGGTCTGAAATGGGAAAACATTACGTCAGAGCCGAAGGGGTCTATTGAAGTAAAAAGATATCTTCTTCCTCTTGCATTGTTCAATTTTCTTCTCTCCCCTTCTCTAACCACCCCCTCTATCCCTTCCCGTTTGCCAACTCCCTGGATGTTACAAGACGCTGAAATTATTTTACGAGTTTAAAGAGTTTTTGTCGTGCACTTTTAAACAACACTGAATTGTTTGTCGCAGGAAAAGAATGATTCGTAAAACAGAACGAATGGTCGACGGAAATGACATTCAAAACTAAATGTTGTCTAATATAATATTATAATATGTATTTTGTTTAAACTACGCTATATTTCTATTGAATTATTTCGTGGTCTCATCTGTTTAGTTTATCAGTAGTTTAGTTCTGTTTATCAGTACCAAACAATAGTAGAACCCGGCTTTGTCAGTGAAGTACGATCGTGCGTTTGTCCGTTCGTAGAGGATTCATGGATTTATTTTTTATGAACTTACATTCGAATACAAACTCACCAAGAACTTACTAAACGAAGTAGAAAAAATTACATAACGCGTATATTAAAGTGCGCCTGAGATATTCATTCATTAATATTCATTATATTTCATCGCTTTGTCAAAATAATGATAAAACGCTTGGCGAATCAACCATGACCACTCAATTATTGCAGAGCTAACCGCTTGGGAATAAGAAAGATTTTGACATAGTTTAATCTATGTCTCTCGTTCTTTATCGGCTCCACTCCAATTTGCCCAAATATTCTAATAAACACTAATGAAATCCCCAAGCTTACCTTTAAAATTTTTTTGATCCAACTTGGTTCGCCCGGCGTTCAAATTCAGCAGCATATAGCAATCCATATCACTGTGCCTTGCTTTAAATACCATGGATTAATCCCACTCACAGGAAGGAAGAGTGCCAACCACTCACCACTACAATACAGCAAAGATTGACTCTATTGTGACGTCATGTGCGAATGTCATCCTGTGGTGGACGTAATATTGACACGTGACGTTAGACATCGATGGCTGGAGAAAAGAATTAGGACTGACAAAATAGGAGTATTTTCCATATGTTCTAATAGACCTCTTTACCTTTACCTAAATGTTTTCCCATTTCAGACCACGTGTTATTTCCTTGAGAATGATCCTTTGTTTGAGTTGTATCCATATTCATGTGTCTTCTTGTCCGCAACTGTTAAACAAAAAAATAGAATTAGTTATGAAATTGGAAACAACAAAAAACAAAAAAAAAAAAAGAAAAACAAGATTAAAGAATTAAAGCAATACAATTATGAGGAAATTACTTCTCAAAACTACATACATAATATTTGTGGGCAAAAATACTTCGCCAAAAAGTCCCCTACAAAAGTCTATATATCGTTTTTCAGCACAATTGGTAGACATAGCTCGTCATGACTATAACGGTTTGCGGTTACTTCCCGTGTTCGTACACGACCCTATATGTAATGCTGTTCATGTTAGCCTCGTGTGCTTGTTACATTCGTATGTGTAGTAGTGACATTCTTGGGGTTTGTGTCCTATAGTTACGTGTTCGTTGCTATCAGGGTTAAATAATAAAAAATGTCCGTAGATCTAATGATAATGTCTCCAATAGCGATTCCTTGCTCGCTACCGGGGTTTGATTTCCTCGAATGTTTTTTTTAAGTTACATACTTGTCGCGTGACGGCGTGGCGCTGCAGGGATAGAGGGACTCCAGTCGTGAAAATCCAACATTCCACGCTTTTCATGATTAAATTTAATCCGGAATAAAAATACCTGAGGAAGGAATTTGGTTTATCGACGAACTGTTATCTATCTACAAGTTAAAGGTCATTTATAGAACTTGTTTAAAGGATTACATTAGCTACAGGAGCTAGACGTTATTTATGGAAGTTTAGGGTGTTACTATATGTCCAACTAAGGAAAACTTTACTAGCTTAAGGAAAAACTTTACTTTGTTAGCGACTCAAAAAAAACCGTCTTCAAAAAAGTTTTTTTTTTCAAAATTAAAAATTAAAAAATCATCACTAATTATGAAATTGTTCAAATATTTTCTGAGCTAGAGATTGCTTTCTGAATCGACGCTTTGTCGCTTACAGGCGTCGCCCCAGCTGATATCAGACTGCATATATTTTGTCTTACATCACTATTTAACTGCGACTTTTGTTCACCATTTCGGAGACAAAAAATTCAGCCATTTTGACGCAAATACATTTTATATTTGTACATTCTTGTACCTTACTTCTTCATGCAGACCCCTTGTATTGAATACTGTCCTGGAGGTCGGCCAGTTCGTACATGGGACAATAAAAAATTCCAAACATTTGAAGAGTCCTCAACTCTCTGAAGAAGAAATAAAAGTTGACACTCTCCCTCACAGGTTGAGTTCGATAGTGTGAGGGGTCTGCGCGCCAAAATAATCCAATTACTCTAATCGATCTCTTAATTAGTTTCGGCGTTAAGTTTTCTCATTTCAGAGAATGTGTCATTCCCTAGAGTATCGTTCCTTTGTTTATCGGTTGCACATGAGAAGACACATGAATATATGGATACAACACAAACAAAGAATCTTATTACAATCTCTTACAGAGAATGACACGTGGTCTGGAATGGGTAAAACATTACGCCCAAGGTAAAGAGGTCTATCTATTGCTTACTATCAATCACGTGACTTTTTGGAGTTGCCTGGGGGAGGGGGGGGGGGGGCAAACAAGCGGTTGACTGGGGGGCAACTAGCGGATGCTAAGTCAAAACATATTAAAATAAGTCCTCAAACTATTGTATTTGACTATTTTCACGACATCAAACCAGAAAACAAGAGATCAAAACAACCTCCAGGATTCTACAAGCCATCAAAAAAGAGCTTTTAAGGGATACTCCTTACTCAGTTTAGGGGGGATACTTCTCAATAAAGTTAAGTGATAGACCTATAGTTCACGTAAGGGATCCTAGTTATACATCGTAATATTTTGTTCTTTCCCCTTCTTTGCGGCGCTATTATTGAATCGCCGGTACTTATTACGTAAGGATATTGTCCATACACCTTTACGAACACGGCATGGCAAATTCGTACCTATTCTAGTTCCACTGAGAATCAATTTATAACCGCTCACACAAGCTGAATAGTGGCGCGCGGAAAAAGTAATTTTTCAGCATGTTTTATCGGACTCCGAGTCCAGGACTGTTTTTTCACATTCATACAAAATCTAGCTTTATGATGTTTTCAAACTAAAAGTGGTAGGAATTGAAAAAAATGGCTTCCAAATGGGTTTCAAAAGGAACGTACGGGAGAAGACTACATCACGGGCGGAGAGGGACACCTATCAAATACAGTAAATGTATGTAAATTGAGCTGTGAGGGGACCGTGAGATGCACTCTACGCCCGCGCTGTAGTCTTTTTCTCAAAACACAATTTCTAATCACAAGCCAAGCCTGTTATTCTTTATTCTTCCAGTTGGTTGTATCATAAAGCAATCGTACACGAAACCGAGGTTGATGAGGATGGATTTCTAACCTTTACAGTCATCATGGACGAAGTGACGAACAACAAGTTTGAGAAGAAATTTGAAGACTTTTTATCTCGATAATACAGATTTATGTCTGAAGTCAAATCGATGCTTAAAGCTTAAAAAATTTATTAGAATTTTGTAAAATATGTGTGTAACTATAAAAAATGAGATTGTGTGTGTTAGGTGCTTATTTTTGATAGGTGCTTAAATTGTTAGGTGCTTATTCTTGATTGAGCGCCTTCAACAATTGAACATAAGTCGAAAGTGGGACGCAAACTATAGCATCTCTATGGCTAAGAATACATTGGAAGATTCCAAAAGTGATTTTATTTTTTAAGAAAAGATCGATATGTGTCAATCAAATTATCATCTTCGTTGGTGATTTGCTTCGACTTTGTTTTATCGATCATCAAAGCATGAACTTACACGAGTGAAAACCGTTCTGCGCATGCTCTAAGTCCGTATGCAAATTAGTCAAAAATATGTAAATTTGACTTTCAAACATGCTAGCCTGCGTTCTGCGTTCTCTAGGTCTGCGAATTAACAGACAAAGCCGTGTTCTGAGACTCCCTGCGAATAGCGCGATTATATACAGTAGATCCTGATTGGCTAACAGAATATAAACAATTGCGACTAGAATATAGGTAATTTTGTGATTTATAAATGCGTTAATGACAATTCCGGACACGGAATTACCCTATTTCACTATTGCCCTATGACGTCACTGCTTGTTTATGTGGAGAAAAGAATCGCCAAATCCAATAGAAAATTCAACAAAATTTGCTCCTAGCGAAACAGTTTAATCTAAAATGGCCTGGTTTTCAGATATAATATGTGTTAATATGTACTAAAAAATATTCTGAGCGTTTGCTGGCTATTCTACTTCTCTTCGTGGATTGATACGGGTTTTAGAACAATTTTCGGTGAATTTACGCACAGGTAGCCCAAGCTTGGTTTCTGTGGTGTCCTGTTATAAGGAAATGTATGGAGATTGATCAAAAATTTCAATAAAGTCATTGGAACGTGAAATAAAGCCTCGAAATTTTACCCAATCATTGAGAAATAACACTTCTTTCGCTCTGCGTGGTTATTCCTATTTCTCAATGATCGGATAAAATTTCGAGGCTTTATTTCACGTTCCAATAATTTTATTGAAATTTTTGATCAATCTCCATACATTTCCTTATAACAGGACACCACAGAAACCAGTGATTTACGTTGATTTGACCCCCTCCGACGACCATGATCCTTTGCGTTTAAACAATAAATTGTTTTGATGTGACGTCATATTGAAATAGGGCAATTGCTACAGTATTCATAAATAAAAACAGCGTTAATTAAGATATGTACTGGCTGACGACGGAGACGGAGGGACACACCAGAAGACTTTACACCAGGAAACCCTCAGTGTTCATAAATAAAAAACAGTTGCCTAGGAACAAGTGTAGAAAAGGGGTTGGTCACCCTGTTGTATCTTTAGCACTTATCCGGCACCACAGGCAGTCAAAACTTTTGAATAGTCAACTAATACAACTAAACACATACATACTCATATATTTTTGAACACAAACACATATCACAACTCACCTTTTCTATTTTCACTTGAATAGTATTGATACAGGGATACTGTACAGAATATCCATCCCTTTGGATAACAGCTTTGCGGTATGATGGTAACTGTACGCCGCTCTATTTTCTGTTCTTAAATTGTTATCTGCCATAAACACAAGTAAGGCATCTTCGAACGTCTTTATTCATTCCCTGTTGGATAAAAATGAAACGAGATGGTTAAATAAGTGTAACAAAAACACAGATTGTCACAGAATAGCCTTTTAACGTTAAAAACTTTTCCTTCGCATTAAAGTCATATTTTATTATGAATTTCTAATAACTACTGCGTCAATGCAATTGTTTGAGGTACGTTAGACGTACATTTAACATTGATTTTAACTTGAAATATCAAGGAAAAATATTTTTCGATTCCCACACTCCACCTGAGAAAAGTCCGATCCAAGGGGTTAATCCAGGTTTCGATATTCCAAAATTTTGGATTTTGTTCCAAAAAGTATAATATTCCGAGAGAGCAAGTGAAATAGGTATCGATGGTGTAATTTGTTTTACTTTATTCGTAAACAAAACATGTTATTACGAGCATCAAATGTATTAATCCTCGAGCCAAGTGCATGCCTTACAACACACCTTCCCCTCCCCTAAAGAAGTAGTTGTTACATCAGTAATTTTTTGCAGCCATAACCTTACGCCAATTTCATCAGATTAAAAGATTGTCCTCCCTCCACGAAATCACACCTAGCATTTTAAAACCAAACGCGCCGATCTCTTTTTTCAAATGCGCTTTGACATTGATCTACATGCAGTATCAACGAACATCTATGAACTATCTAAGCACGATTTTTAATAGTAGCATAGATAATCCAAATATTTTGTTATCTCCATTATTTGTTTGCGGCGCTCTAGTCGAATCTCAAAGTCCCTGATAAGTGGACTTATTATAATATGACATAGCATTAGTGTGGTATACTTGCAGTCCAGGTGTATAAAATGACATGGTATTAGTTTGGTATACTTGCAGTCAAGGTGTGTAATATGACATAGTATTAGTGTGGTATACTTGCAGTCCAGGTGTATAATATGACATAGTATTAGTGTGGTATACTTGCAGTCCAGGTGTATAATATGACATAGTATTAGTGTGGTATACTTGCAGTCCAGGTGTATAATAAGACATAGTATTAGGGTGATATACTTGTAGTCCAGTTGTATAATATAACATAGTATTAGTGTGGTATACATGTAGTCCAGGTGTATAAAATGACATGGTATTAGTGTGGTATACTTGTAGTCCAGGTATATAATATGACATAGTATTAGTGTGGTATACTTGCACTCCAGGTGTATAATATGACATAGTATAAGTGTGGTATACTTGCAGTCCAGGTGTTTAAAATGACATGGTATTAGTGTGGTATACTTGTAGTCCAGGTGTATAATATGACATGGTATTAGTTTGGTATACTTGCAGTCCAGGTGTATAAAATGACATGGTATTAGTGTGGTATACTTGTAGTCCAGTTGTATAATATAACATAGTATTAGTGTGGTATACTTACAGTCCAGGTGTATAAAATAACATGGTATTAGTGTGGTATACCTGTAGTCCAGGTGTATAAAATGACATGGTATTAGTGTAGTATACCTACAGTCCAGGTATAAAATATAACATGGTATTTGTGTGGTATACTTCCAGTCCAGCTGTATAATATGACATGGTATTAGTTTGGTATACTTACAGTCCAGGTGTATAAAATAACATAGTATTAGTGTGGTATACTTGCAGTCCAGGTATATAAAATGACATGGTATTAGTGTGGTAAACTTGTAGACCAGGTGTATAATATGACATGGTATTAGTGTGGTATACATGTAGTCCAAGTGTATAAAATGACATGGTATTAGTGTGGTATACTTGCAGTCCAGGTGCATAAAATGACATGGTATTAGTGTGGTATACATGTAGTCAAGGTGTATAAAATAACATGGTATTAGTGTGGTATACCTACAGTCCGGGTATAAAATATAACATGGTATCCGTGTGGTATACTTCCAGTCCAGCTGTATAATATGGCATGGTATTAGTGTGGTATACTTACAGTCCAGGTGTATAAAATGACATGGTATTAGTGTGGTATACTTGCAGTCCAGGTGTATAAAATGACATGGTATTAGTGTGGTTTACTTGCAGTCCAGGTGTATAATATGACATAGTATAAGTGTGGTATACTTGCAGTCCAGGTGTATAATATAACATAGTATTAGTGTGGTATACTTGCATTCAAGGTTTATAATAAGACATAGTATTAGGGTGGTATACTTGTAGTCCAGGTGTATAATATAACATAGTATTAGTGTGGAATACTTGCAGTCCAGGTGTATAAAATAACATGGTATTAGTATGGGATACTTGCAGTGCAGGTGTATAAAATGACATAGTATTAGTGTGGTATACTTGCAGTTCAGGTGTATAAAATGACATGGTATTAGTCTGGTATACTTGCAGTCCAGGTGTATAAAATAACATGGTATTAGTGTGGTATACTTGCAGTCCAGTTGTATAAAATGACATGGTATTAGTGTGGTATACTTGTAGTCCAGGTATATAATATGACATGGTATTAGTGTGGTATACTTGCAGTCCAGGTGTATAAAATTACATGGTATTAGTGTGGTATACTTGCAGTCCAGGTGTATAAAATAACATGGTATTAGTGTGGTAAACTTGCAGTCCAGGTGTTTAAAATGACATGGTATTAGTGTGTTATACTTGTAGTCCAGGTGTATAATATGACATCGTATTAGTTTGGTATACTTGCACTCCAGGTGTATAATATGTCATGGTATTAGTGTGGTGTACCTGTAGTCCAGGTGTATAAAATGACATGGTATTAGTGTGGTATACCTGTAGTCCAGTTGTATAAAATGACATGGTATTAGTGTGCTATACTTGTAGTCCAGGTGTATTAAATGACATGGTATTAGTGTGGTATACTTGTAGACCAGGTGTTTAATATTACATGGTATTAGTGTGGTATACTTGCAGTCCAGGTGTATAATATGACATAGTATTAGTGTGGTATACTTGCAGTCCAGGTGTATAATAAGACATAGTATTAGTGTGGTTTACTTGTAGTGCAGGTGTATAATATAACATAGTATTAGTGTGGTATACTTGCAGTCCAGGTGTATAAAATGACATGGTATTAGTGTGGTATACTTGCAGTCCAGGTGTATAAAATGACATGGTATTAGTGTGGTATACTTCTAGTCCAGGTATATAATATGACATAGTATTAGTGTGGTATACTTGCAATCCAGGTGTATAAAATGACATGGTATTAGTGTGGTATACCTGTAGTCCAGCTGTATAAAATGACATGGTATTAGTGTGGTATACTTGCAGTCCACGTGTATAAAATGACATGGTATTAGTGTGGTATACTTGCAGTGCAGGTGTATAAAATAACATAGTATTAGTGTGGTATACTTGCAGTCCAGGTGTTTAAAATGACATGGTATTAGTGTGGTATACTTGTAGTCCAGGTGTATAAAATGACATGGTATTAGTGTGGTATACTTCTAGTCCAGGTATATAATATGACATAGTATTAGTGTGGTATACTTGCAATCCAGGTGTATAAAATGACATGGTATTAGTGTAATATACCTGTAGTCCAGGTGTATAAAATGACATGGTATTAGTGTGGTATACTTGCAGTCCAGGTGTATAAAATGACATGGTATTAGTGTGGTATACTTGCAGTCCAGGTGTATAAAATAACATGGTATTAGTGTGGTATACTTGCAGTCCAGGTGTTTAAAATGACATGGTATTAGTGTGGTATACTTGTAGTCCAGGTGTATAATATGACATGGTATTAGTTTGGCATACTTGCAGTCAAGGTGTATAATATGTCATGGTATTAGTGTGGTATACCTGTAGTCCAGGTGTATAGAATGACATGGTATTAGTGTGCTATACTTGCAGTCCAGGTGTATAAAATGACATGGTATTAGTGTGGTATACTTGTAGACCAGGTGTTTAATATGACATGGTATTAGTGTGGTATACTTGCAGTCCAGGTGTATAATATAGACATAGTATTAGTGTGGTATACTTGCAGTCCAGGTGTATAATATGACATGGTATTAGTGTGGTATACTTGCAGTCCAGGTGTATAAAACTACATGGTATTAGTGTGGTATACTAGCAGTCCAGGTGTATAAAATGACATGGTATTAGTGTGGTATACTTGCAGTCCAGGTGTTTAAAATGACATGGTATTAGTGTGTTATACTTTTAGTCCAGGTGTATAATATGACATGGTATTAGTTTGGTATACTTGCACTCCAGGTGTATAATATGACATGGTATTAGTGTGGTATACCTGTAGTCCAGTTGTATAAAATGACATGGTATTAGAGTGCTATACTTGTAGTCCAGGTGTATCAAATGACATGGTATTAGTGTGGTATACTTGTAGACCAGGTGTTTAATATTACATGGCATTAGTGTGGTATACTTGCAGTCCAGGTGTATAATATGACATAGTATTAGTGTGGTATACTTGCAGTCCAGGTGTATAATAAGACATAGTATTAGTGTGGTATACTTGTAGTGCAGGTGTATAATATAACATAGTATTAGTGTGGTATACTTGCAGTCCAGGTGTATAAAATGACATGGTATTAGTGTGGTATACTTGCAGTCCAGGTGTATAAAATGACATGGTATTAGTGTGGTATACTTCTAGTCCAAGGGTATATAATATGACATAGTATTAGTGTGGTATACTTGCAATCCAGGTGTTATAAAATGGACATGGTATTAGTGTGGTATACCTGTAGGTGCAGGTGTATAAAATGACATGGTCAGTAGTGTGGTATACTTGCCGTCCAGGGGTATAAAATGACATGGTATTAGTGTGGTCTACTTGCAGTGCAGGTGGTATAAATAACATGGTATTAGTGTGGTATACTTGCAGTCGCAGGTTGTGTAGAAATGACATGGTATCCAGTGTGTATACTTGTAGTCCAGGTGTATAATATGACATCGTATTAGTTTGGTATACTTGCAGTCAAGGTGTATAATATCTCATGGTATTAGTGTGGTATACCTGTAGTCCAGGTGTATAAATCACATGGTATTAGTGTGCTATACTTGCAGCCCAGGTGTATAAAATGACATGGTATTAGTGTGGTATACTTGTAGACCAGGTGTTTAATATGACATGGTATTATGTGGGGTATACTTGCACTCCAGGTGTATAATATGACATAGTATTAGTGTGGTATACTTGAAGTCCAGGTGTTAATATTGACATAGTATTAGTGTGGTAATACTTGTAGTCCAGGTGTATAAAAATGACATGGTATTAGTCTGGTATACACTTGCAGTCCAGGTGTATAAAATGACATGGTATTAGTTGTAGGTTTACTTGCAGTCAGGGTGGTATAAAATGACATGGTATTAGTGTGCTTTTATACCTTCAGTCCAGGTATAAATATGAACCTGGTATTTGTGTGGTACATCCAGTCCAGGGGACATACTAGTAAATGACATGGTATTAGTGTGGTTATACTTGCAGTCCAGGTGTGCGATAATAATGACATGGTATTAGTGTGGTATACTTGCAGTCCAGGTGTATAAATGGGCATAGTGGTATTGTGTGGTATACTTGCAGTCCAGGTGTATAATAAAAATGGTATTAGTGTGGATACTTGCAGTCCAGGTGTATATGTGACATGGTATTAGTTGTGGTATACTGTTGCTCAGGTGTATATAAATGACATGGTATTAGTGTAGGTATACTTGTGTTGGAAGTCCATTCCCGGGGTATAATGACATGGTATTAGTGTGGTATACTTGCAATCCAGGTGTATAAACTTATGACATGGTATTAGTTTGGTATACTTGCAATCCAGGTGTATAAAATGAATTGGTATTAGTGTGGTATACTTGCAGTTCAGGTGTATAAAATGACATGGTATTAGTGTGGTATACTTGCACTCCAGGTGTATAAAATAACATGGTATTAGTGTAGTATACTTGCAGTCCAGGTGTATAAAATGACATGGTATTAGTGTGTATACTTGCAGTCCAGGTGTATAAAATGACATGGTATTAGTGTGGTATACTTGCAATCCAGGTGTATAAAATGACATGGTAGTAGTGTGGTATACTTGCAGTCCAGGTGCATAAAATGACATGGTATTAGTGTGGTATACATGTAGTCAAGGTGTATAAAATGACATGGTATTAGTGTGGTATACCTACAGTCCAGGTATAAAATATAACATGGTATTTGTGTGGTATACTTCCAGTCCAGCTGTATAATATGACATGGTATTAGTTTGTTATACTTACAGTCCAGGTGTATAAAATGACATGGTATTATTGTGGTATACTTGCAGTCCAGGTATATAAAATGACATGGTATTAGTGTGGTAAACTTGTAGACCAGGTGTATAATATGACATGGTATTAGTGTGGTATGCATGTAGTCAAGGTGTATAAAATGACATGGTATTAGTATGGTATACTTGCAGTCCAAGTGTATAATAAGACATAGTATTAGGGTGATATACTTGTAGTCCTGGTGTATAAAATGACATGGTATTAGTGTGGTATACTTGCAGTCCAGGTTTATAATATCACATGGTATTAGTCTGGTATACTTGCAATCGAGGTGTATAATATGACATGGTATTAGTGTGGTATACCTGTAGTCAAGGTGTATAAAATGACATGGTATTAGTGTGGTATACTTGCAGTCCAGGTGTATAAAATGACATGGTATTAGTGTGGTATACTTGCAGTCCAGGTGTATAATATGACATAGTATAAGTGTGGTATACTTGCAGTCCAGGTGTATAAAATGACATGGTATTAGTGTGGTATACTTGCAGTCCAGGTATATAAAACGACATGGTACTAGTGTGGTATACTTGCAGTCCAGGTGTATAAAATAACATGGTATTAGTGTGGTATACTTGTAGTCCAGTTATATAATATGACATAGTATTAGTGTGGTATACTTGCAATCCAGGTGTATAAAATGACATGGTATTAGTGTGGTATACTTCCAGTCCAGGTGTATAATATAACATAGTATTAGTGTGGTATACTTGCAGTCCAGGTGTATAAAATAACATGGTACTAGTCTGGTATACTTGCAGTCCAGGTGTATAAAATGACATGGTATTAGTGTGGTATACTTGCAGTCCAGGTGTATAATATGACATGGTATTAGTGTGGTATACTTGCACTCCAGGTGTATAATGTGACATGGTATTAGTGTGGTATACCTGTAGTCCAGGTGTATAAAATGACATGGTATTAGTGTGGTATACTTGTAGTCCAGGTATATAATATGACCTAGTATTAGTGTGGTATACTTGCAATCCAGGTGTATAAAATGACATGGTATTAGTGTGGTGTACTTGCAGTCCAGGTGTATAAAATGACATGGTATTAGTGTGGTATACTTGCAGTCCAGGTGTATAAAATGTCATGGTATTAGTGTGGTATACTTGTAGTCCAGGTATATAATATGACATAGTATTAGTGTGGTATACTTCTAATCCAGATGTATAAAATGACATGGTATTAGTGTGGTATACTTGCAGTCCAGGTGTATAAAATGACATGGTATTAGTGTGGTATACCTGTAGTCCAGGTGTATAAAATGACATGGTATTAGTGTAGTATACTTGCAGTCCAGGTGTATAAAATGACATGGTATTAGTGTGGTATACTTGCAGTCCAGGTGTATAAAGTGACATGGTATTAGTGTGGTATACTTGCAGTCCAGGTGTATAAAATAACATGGTATTAGTGTAGTATACTTGCAGTCCAGGTGTATAAAATGACATGGTATTAGTGTGGTATACTTGCAGTCCAGGTGTATAAAATGACATGGTATTAGTGTGGTATACTTGTAATCCAGGTGTATAAAATGACATGGTAGTAGTGTGGTATACTTGCAGTCCAGGTGCATAAAATGACATGGTATTAGTGTGGCATACATGTAGTCAAGGTGTATAAAATGACATGGTATTAGTGTGGTATACCTACAGTCCAGGTATAAAATATAACATGGTATTTGTGTGGTATACTTCCAGTCCAGCTGTATAATATGACATGGTATTAGTTTGGTATACTTACAGTCCAGGTGTATAAAATGACGTGGTATTATTGTGGTATACTTGCAGTCCAGGTATATAAAATGACATGGTATTAGTGTGGTAAACTTGTAGACCAGGTGTATAATATGACATGGTATTAGTGTGGTATGCATGTAGTCCAAGTGTATAAAATGACATGGTATTAGTATGGTATACTTGCAGTCCAAGTGTATAATAAGACATAGTATTAGGGTGATATACTTGTAGTCCTGGTGTATAAAATGACATGGTATTAGTGTGGTATACTTGCAGTCCAGGTTTATAATATCACATGGTATTAGTGTGGTATACTTGCAATCGAGGTGTATAATTTGACATGGTATTAGTGTGGTATACCTGTAGTCAAGGTGTATAAAATGAAATGGTATTAGTGTGGTATACTTGCAGTCCAGGTGTATAAAATGACATGGTATTAGTGTGGTATACTTGCAGTCCATGTTACGGCTGGGGCAATCTTTCGAGTTTCCCCGGGTCGGCCGTGTTAGAACAGCAAATCACTTACTGAGATTCCATCATTCAATCACTGCATTTACTAGAATCACGTAAAGACTGGGTAAAATACAATAAGGTATATCTGTATTAGTTAAAACCGCTTACAAATAGAAAAAATGTGCTTGATTAGAGAATGATTATGCAACACGTGGTCTAGCGATACTTAGAAATGAATGCTCAGCCAACTATAGGAAGTTTATGCTGAATAATAATATTGATAATTCCTTGTAGGAGAACTAAATATAATGAGTTACATACCTCTGTGCTACTTGGCCGGATAGCAAATTAGTTAATATTCTAAGGAGCTTCTTTCTTAGTTTAACTTTCCTTCGACACGCTACATCAACTTATCACCCAAATCAAACTATCCGATTACGGTTATGTGATACGAGCATAATCACTGGTAAATCATTAACATGGCTCCCCTAAATTGTGATTACAATTTACCCCAAACAAAACAAACTATATATATTACTAAAAAATGTTCAATATTCAGTGTTCAACTTGGATATTCACGTTATATGGCTCCTTGGCTGGGACTCCCTGGTCTCTCATTTATTAGTTGTCATCGCTTCTCAGGAGCAGAACAAGCTTGTGGATCGGCCTTTCTAAGTATGTCATCTTGGAGCCGGTTCTTCTTCCTGAGGAATCGAGGTGAGGAGAGGAGACAGCAATCTTGACTTTGCGGACGTAGCCGTCTTCGTCTTTATATGGCTGTACAATGCGTGCGAGCTGCCACTTAGATCTCGGGTTGTCCGCATCCTTCAGTATGACGATGTCATCCACTGACAGATTCTTTCGGGGGCGCAACCACTTTTGTCGTTCTTGCAGAGACTGTAAGTAACATCTTCTCCAACGTTGCCAGAACTCATTGGTTAGGTGTTGGACTCTGCGCCATCTTTTTCTTGAGTGTAGGTCCGCCCTCTGGAAATCTCCCGGTGGAGGCATTACTATCGTAGTCTTCATGGTCAGCAAGTGACTCGGCGTTAATGCATCTAAGGAATCTGGTTCTGTGAGACCGTTGGTAGTGAGGGGGCGGCTGTTTACTATCGCTTTCTGCTTCGATCATCAGTGTCCTCAAGGATTCATCATCGAGTTGCTTTCCATGAGTCTGTAGCAGAGCTGTTAGCACGCTTCTCACGCTGCGAATCTGCCTTTCCCACACGCCGCCCATGTGGCTTGCGTGCGGGACATTCATCTTAAACTGTATCCAATCGCAATTGGTCTTTATCAGCTCTCTCTTTATGGCATCTTGGTCCATTTCCTTCATGGCTGCGTCAAGCTCATTTCTAGCACCCACAAAGTTCGTTCCTTGATCCGATCTTAATTGGCGCACTGGTCCACGCCGTCCGGTAAACCTTCGGTAGGCGTTGATGAAGGAATCTGTTGTCAGCGATGCTGCTGTTTCTATGTGAACCGCACGTGAGGCCATGCAGGTGAATAGGACTCCGTACCTTTTCAGCTCACGTCTTCCTTCCTTTATGTACCAGGGGCCAAAGTAGTCCACCGCACTGTATGTGAAAGGTGGAGCTTCTTCCAGTCTGTCTTTAGGAAGATCACTCATTTTCTGTTTCTGAGTGGTGCCTCTCAGCCTTTGACATGCGACGCATTTGGAGATGTAGTGTCCCACTGCTGAGCTTCCATCAATAATCCACAAGCCAGCAGCGCGTATGTCTGCTAGTGTTCTTGCCTTGCCTTGGTGGGCTCTCTGATGATAGTGGCGGATTACTAGACCTGTCACGTGACATTTCTTTGGGAGGATAACGGGATGTTTCACTTGGAAGGGAAGGTCGGCCAATCCGATTCTGCCACCAACGCGGAGAACCTGGTTTTCGTCAAGAAACGGACTCAGACGGAGAAGAGAGCTAGATTTCACAATCTTTTCTGCTGGACGTCCCAGGGCTTTTAGAGCTCTCATTTCTTCAGGAAAGGATTGGCTCTGGACAGCCTTCAGGATCAGAGTTTCCGCTTGTTGTAGGTCTTGCACATCGAACTGAACTCTTTCCCTTGTTGACGTTCCGTCTCTTCGACTTTTATAGGGATCCACCCTTTCCTTGCGTGCGTTTATCGTCCAGGCTAGCTTCTGCACAAATTTCTTGCATATCACGATGGCTCTCTTGGCGCGATACCAATCTGAAAAGTACTTGACACGCTCCAATATTGTTGGGTATTCCTTTGAGTGCGTTGCTAAGGCTGTGACTTTCTTCACTTCTGGATCGCTGTGGTTGATAACTGTGAAGGTTTCTGATAAAGTCTGGGACTCTTTGATTGGGTGCCAAAGGAAGCTTGGGCCATTCCACCATCGTTTGTTCTCGATCAGCTCTTGAGCACTAAGACCTCTGGAAGCGTCGTCAGCCGGATTCATGCTTGTTTCCACGTACTTCCATTGGTGAGGCGAGGAGCGTTCACGAATTTGCTGAACGCGGTTTGCCACGAACGTGTGAAAACGCCTTGCATCGTTGGATATATAACCAAGAACGACTTTACTGTCCGTCCAGAACACTTCTGCTATTTCTTCGTATTTCAACTCTTTCTTCAGAAAGCCGCTAACCTTGGCGGATACCAATGCTGCCGTGAGTTCTAGGCGAGGCACTGTTATAGGTCTGAGTGGTGTCACTCTAGCCTTTGCCATTACCAGGGCGCAATGTATCTCGTCACGATCGTTCACCATTCTAAGGTAGGAGCACTGGCCATAGCCGTTGGTGCTTGCATCGGAGAAGTTGTGTATCTCGACGGTCTTGCACTCTCCAAAGCCTTCAGGTTTGTAGCATCTAGGAATCTTTAATTCGGCCAGGCGATGCAGCTCGCTCCTCCACTTCTCCCAACGAGGTCTGATTGACTCTGGTACTTTATCGTCCCATCCAACATTGTCTCTGGTAAGGTCTTGGAGTATCCTTTTGCCCACAAGAACAAAGGGAGCTACCATGCCCAGGGGGTCGTAAATAGAGCTTACCGTTGCTAATATTCCTCTTCTCGTCAATGGCCTGTCCTTCAGTTCGATCTTGAACTGCAGCTGATCCGACTCTATACACCATTGCACTCCCAGGGCTCTCTCGATGGGCAACAGGTCCTTGGTTATGTCAAGATTCTTTAAACCTTTCGCGCGTGACTCAATTGGGATTGATTCTATAACTGCTTTACTGTTCGATAGGAACTTGTGCAGGTTGAAGCCACCCCTCTGGCAGAGTGCCTTCGTGTTCCCGATAAGAGCGATGGCTTGCGCAATGGTTGGAACGGACTTTAACCCATCGTCTACATAGAAATCATTCCTAATGAACTCTGCTGCTTCCTTGCCAAACTCGATCTCGTAGTCGTCGGCTGTTGATTTCAAGGCAAAATTCGAACAGCCAGGTGAGGAGACCGCTCCGAAAAGGTGAACTGTCATCCTGTACTCTGTCAAAGGATTGTTCGTATCACCGTCCTCCCACCAAAGGAACCTAAGAAAGTTTCTATGTTCGACGTTTACCTTCACTTGGTGGAACATTCCTTCGATGTCACACATTAGTGCTACCGGTTCTTTCCTGAATCGGCACAGAACTCCTGAGAGGTTGTTCGTGAGGTCCGGTCCCTGAAGCAGATGTCTGTTGAGTGACTCGCCCTTGTATTCCGCACTGCCATCAAAGACAACTCTGATTTTATCCTTCTTCTGGGGGTGATAGACGCCGTGATGCGGGATGTACCACACTTGACCATCATCGCCGCTCTCCTTTGACTGGGGAACTTTTTCTGCATAACCTTTACTGAGCATCTCCTTCATGAATTCTTGGTAATGCTTGCGGTAGGTTTCGTCCTTTTCAAGCCTCCCTTTCAACCTCATCAGTCTGATTACGGCTAACTCTCTGTTGTTCGGCAGATTAATTCTATCATCTTTGAAGGGTAGAGGAATTTCATAATGGCCATCCTCTCTTTGGTTAATTCCATCTTTCATCCTTTGCATGAACTTGCGGTCATTGTAAGAGAGTGTCCGCTCTTCGTCTTGTGATTCATCAAAGTCAAGTTCGAACATCTTCGAAACTTGAAATGGTGTCATTATTTCCTTTGTTTGAGTACGCATGGAGAAGTGAAGTGGTTTCTTGGTCTCTCCTACAACCTCCCTGGCGAGTATGCGATGGCAGCCGCACTTCTCGTGGACATCCTTGCAGTCAGGATCTACTATGCCTATCACTCCCCATCCTAGCGCAGTCTTCTTCGCATAAGGTTCATCGTCCTTGCCCGGAATGACTTCTCTTGGCTTGATTGCGCGTGCGCAGTTTAGACCGATCAGCAACCCGATTTCCACGTCGCTTCTGTGTGGCATCAGTTGATCAGCTATACGCTCCAGGTGTGGCCACTTTCGAGCTGTTTCTGGTCGAGGAATCTGTCCTCTTCTCGCTGGAATGATTTCTCTTGAATACGTTCCGGGTAGTGGGATGATCTCACTTTCGTTTAGGCCTCGTACCACCAGACCGTTCACCTTCTGACAATCAATGAGACGTTCCGCAAGTACCGTTGACAATTTGAGCTTCACTTGGACTCCCTTCACTGCCATTCTTTCAACGACGTCATTCTTGATGAAACAGCCGTCTGACTGGTCGTCTAAGAGAGCGTATACAAGTACTTCCTGGGACGGATTGTCGCTGTGATGTATCCATACAGGAACGATCAGGGAATGGGCGGCACAGTCGTCTTGTTTCTGGTCACTGATCTTCGTACATTTCGATGAAACCTCCTTAACCTCTATTTCTTGATCAGAGTTCTCTTTCAATTCCTTCTTTGGAACGAACGTACCGTCGTGCAAGGACGTCGGATGGAAGCCGTGGCAACTCTTGCATACTGCTCTCCTTCTGCAATCCTTTCGCATGTGACCCCATCTTAGGCACCCGAGACAGAGTCCCTTCGCGCGTACGAAGCTTACTCTCTCTTTAGCTGATAGCTTTAGGAACGCCTTGCAGTCGTCTAGGTTATGTGGTCCCTTGCACGACGCACACTGCACTGACCTTTCTTGCTTCGAGTCGTCCTTTTTGGATCCTGAATTTTCTCGCTTTACTTCAGCGGAATCTGTGAAGAGGGATCTCTGATTGTAGATCCTTCCTACTCTGACAGGTTTGGCTATTTCCTCTTTCTTACTTTCTTCTTCTTTGAAGATTTTATTGGAGATTACCGGATTGCATGCGATCCTTGCCTCGCGCGATATAAAATTGCAGAACTCGGCGAATGGTGGGTATCCCATCTCATTCTCTCTTTCAAAGGGAAGCAAAACGCCGCTTCGTTCGCCGCTAATCCATCTATCTACCTCTCGACTCCAGCGATCTACTAAGTATCTTGGAAGTTTCTTGGCCATTTTTTGGTTTTCTTCCGGATCGTTTAGCACCTTTAGATACTTAACGTTCTGCATTGCGGCCAAGCAATGGAATAAAAAATCGGAAAATTTCCGCAAACTAACTCCATCGTTTGGAGGGATTTTCGGCCAATCACTTAGTTTCTTTCTGTATGCGTCAGCCACAAGGAAGGGGTTCCCGTACCGATATGCTAGTATACCCTTTGCCTGAAGGTACGCGTCCTTGCTATCCAAACATAGGAGACCGCTAATCGCTTCTTTGGCTTCCCCCGCGGTGTATTTTCCAAGATAATACAGCCGTTGAGCTGGACTTTCTATTCGGCTTTCTATTATAGTCTCAAAGGATTTAAGCCAATTAGGATAATGGAACATACTGCCTCTGAAGATTTCCGGTTCCGGAAGGGGAAGACTATCTATGTTGCGTCTTTCGGACAACAAATCTGCCAATCTGCAGAGGGCGTTATCATTATTCGAGCTTGGTGTACTACTATGCACGTTTGTTTCTCGGTAAGACACGAACTGCGATGCGTCGACATCGTCAAATAAATCCGTTGGTGGATCAAATGGGTTCCGTGTGTTCAAATGTGTTGACGGATAGTTGTCAAATGGTGTGCCTATGACGCGAGTTGAGGTGAAAGGATTTACAGACGAGTTCGAAGGTTTCGAATAATTTTTTAGCTCTGGATCTGTCTTATACTTGGACTCGAAATCAAGATTTTCTGACTTAGATTTGGATTCGAAACCAAGGTTTTCCGACTTAGTCGACTTAGATTCTTTTGCATGGATATGGGATTCTGATATGTTAGCTGCATGATGCGTAGATTGCATGACTGGATCGTGTTGCGGGGCTTCTTTGACGGAGTCAAGTTGCATACTCAAATATTTGTTTAAATCTTTCTCTGTGTCATCTTCTTTAGGCAAATCAAATGCGCCGTCGACTAATCCTAGCTCTGCTTCTTGTACCTTGGCAATCGCGTTCATTTCGGCCTTCGCAAGCGCTAGATTCTTAGCAATTCGAAACTTCGTCATCTCAGCCTCTTGTTTTCTTAGCGCGTCGGCTCTTTGTGCTTCTAAGTCTTGAAATTTTAACTCTGCGCCGAGTCTCGCGATCATGCCAGCCATCTCGGCCTTTCTTGCAAACGCGGAATTGCTGGATTTACTAGAGCGAGTTGATCTCGAGCTGCGAGATGAGCCCGAGATCGAAGATCTTTCGTCTTCATTTAGCCTTTTTAAATCGCTTAACCTTTTGTTTACTTCTTTTAGGAGGTCAGAGTGCTGTTGGTCGATCGTCTCAAATTTCTCGCTCGCTACGCGTCTTTCTGTTACGTCTAAAGCCTCTTCTAGCCTTTCATTCGCGCCGGCGAGAATCTCCATTTTTGCTTCCAACAGACCCCTTTCACTAAGAAGCCGGTTGACATCCTCTGAGTCTGCTAGCAATCCATTCACTATATTAAACTGTTTGCGCCAATTTCTTTGGGCCGTAATTCGATCACGATCTAGCAAGTCCAATTTAAAGGCTGTGCCCTTCTCTGTCATTTTCTTTTCTCTTTGCGTGTTTTCATCGATTTCCTCGGTGTTTAAATCAAAATTTGACATACCTTCAGATGCACTGTAACCACAGAGTCTTTACTGTTACGGCTGGGGCAATCTTTCGAGTTTCCCCGGGTCGGCCGTGTTAGAACAGCAAATCACTTACTGAGATTCCATCATTCAATCACTGCATTTACTAGAATCACGTAAAGACTGGGTAAAATACAATAAGGTATATCTGTATTAGTTAAAACCGCTTACAAATAGAAAAAATGTGCTTGATTAGAGAATGATTATGCAACACGTGGTCTAGCGATACTTAGAAATGAATGCTCAGCCAACTATAGGAAGTTTATGCTGAATAATAATATTGATAATTCCTTGTAGGAGAACTAAATATAATGAGTTACATACCTCTGTGCTACTTGGCCGGATAGCAAATTAGTTAATATTCTAAGGAGCTTCTTTCTTAGTTTAACTTTCCTTCGACACGCTACATCAACTTATCACCCAAATCAAACTATCCGATTACGGTTATGTGATACGAGCATAATCACTGGTAAATCATTAACAGTCCAGGTGTATAATATGACATAGTATAAGTGTGGTATACTTGCAGTCCAGGTGTATAAAATGACATGGTATTAGTGTGGTATACTTGCAGTCCAGGTGTATAAAATGACATGGTATTAGTGTGGTATACTTGCAGTCCAGGTGTATAAAATGACATGGTATTAGTGTGGTATATTTGCAGTCCAGGTGTATAAAATGACATGGTATTAGTGTGGTATACCTGTAGTCCAGGTGCATAAAATGTTATGGTATTAGTGTGCTATACCTGCAGTCCAGGTATATAATATAACATGGTATTTGTGTGGTACACTTCCAGTCCAGGTGTATAATATAACATAGTATTAGTGTGGTATACTTGCAGTCCAGGTATATAAAATGACATGGTACTAGTGTGGTATACTTGCAGTCCAGGTGTATAAAATAACATGGTATTAGTGTGGTATACTTGTAGTCCAGGTATATAATATGACCTAGTATTAGTGTGGTATACTTGCAATCCAGGTGTATAAAATGACATGGTATTAATGTGGTATACTTGCAGTCCAGGTGTATAAAATGACATGGTATTAGTGTGGTATACTTGCAGTCCAGGTGTATAAAATGTCATGGTATTAGTGTGGTATACTTGCACTCCAGGTGTATAATGTGACATGTTATTAGTGTGGTATACCAGTAATCCAGGTGTATAAAATGACATGGTATTAGTGTGGTATACTTGTAGTCCAGGTATATAATATGACATAGTATTAGTGTGGTATACTTGCAATGCAGGTGTATAAAATTACATGGTATTAGTGTGGTATACTTGCAGTCCAGGTGTATAAAATGACATGGTATTAGTGTGGTATACTTGTAGTCCAGGTATATAATATGACATAGTATTAGTGTGGTATACTTGCAATCCAGATGTATAAAATGACATGCTATTAGTGTGGTAAAATTGCATTCCAGATGTATAAAATGACATGGTATTAGTGTGGTATACTTGCAGGCCAGGTGTATAAAATGACATGGTATTAGTGTGGTATACTTGCAGTCCAGGTGTATAATATGACATGGTATTAGTGTGGTATACTTGCAGTCCAGGTGTATAATATGACATAGTATTAGTGTGGTATACTTGCAGTCCAGGTGTATAAAATGACATGGTATTAGTGTGGTATACCTGTAGTCCAAGTGTATAAAATGACATGGTATTAGTGTGGTATACTTGCAGTCCAGGTGTATAATGTGACATGGTATTAGTGTGGTATACCTGTAGTCCAGGTGTATAAAATGACATGGTATTAGTGTGGTATACTTGTAGTCCAGGTGTATAATATGATATAGTATTAGTGTGGTATACTTGCAATCCAGGTGTATAAAATGACATGGTATTAGTGTGGTATACTTGCAGTCCAGGTGTATAAAATGACATGGTACTAGTGTGGTATACTTGCAGTCAAGGTGTATAAAATGACATTGTATTAGTGTGGTATACTTGCAGTCCAGATGTATAATATGACATGGTATTAGTGTGGTATACTTGCAGTCCAGGTGTATAATGTGACATGGTATTAGTGTGGTATACTTGCAGTCCAGGTGTATAAAATGACATGGTATTAGTGTGGTATACTTGCAGTCCAGGTGTATAATATGACATGGTATTAGTGTGGTATACTTGCACTCCAGGTGTATAATGTGACATGTTATTAGTGTGGTATACCTGTAGTCCAGGTGTATAAAATGACATGGTATTAGTGTGGTATACTTGTAGTCCAGGTATATAATATGACCTAGTATTAGTGTGGTATACTTGCAATCCAGGTGTATAAAATGACATGGTATTAGTGTGGTATACTTGCAGTCCAGGTGTATAAAATGACATGCTATTAGTGTGGTATACTTGCAGTCCAGATGTATAAAATGACATGGTATTAGTGTGGTATACTGGTAGTCCAGGTATATAATATGACATGGTATTAGTGTGGTATACTTGCAATCCAGATGTATAAAATGACATGGTATTAGTGTGGTATACCTGCAGTCCAGGTGTATAATATGACATAGTATTAGTGTGGTATACTTGCAGTCCAGGTGTATAATATGACATGGTATTAGTGTGGTATACATGTAGTCCAAGTGTATAAAATGACATGGTATTAGTGTGGTATACTTGCAGTCCAGGTGTATAATGTGACATGGTATTAGTGTGGTATACCTGTAGTCCAGGTGTATAAAATGACATGGTATTAGTGTGGTATACTTGTAGTCCAGGTGTATAATATGACATAGTATTAGTGTGGTATACTTGCAATCCAGGTGTATAAAATGACATGGTATTAGTGTGGTATACTTGCAGTCCAGGTGTATAAAATGACATGGTATTAGTGTGGTATACTTGCAGTCCAGGTGTATAATATGACATAGTATAAGTGTGGTATACTTGCAGTCCAGGTGTAAAAAAATGACATGGTATTAGTGTGGTATACTTGCAGTCCAGGTGTATAAAATGACATGGTATTAGTGTGGTATACTTGCAGTCCAGGTGTATAAAATGACATGGTATTAGTGTGGTATATTTGCAGTCCAGGTGTATAAAATGACATGGTATTAGTGTGGTATACCTGTAGTCCAGGTGCATAAAATGACATGGTATTAGTGTGCTATACCTGCAGTCCAGGTATATAATATAACATGGTATTTGTGTGGTACACTTCCAGTCCAGGTGTATAATATAACATAGTATTAGTGTGGTATACTTGCAGTCCAGGTATATAAAAAGACATTGTACTAGTGTGGTATACTTGCAGTCCAGGTGTATAAAATAACATGGTATTAGTGTGGTATACTTGTAGTCCAGGTATATAATATGACCTAGTATTAGTGTGGTATACTTGCAATCCAGGTTTATAAATGACATGGTATTAGTGTAGGTATACTTGCAGTCCAGGTGTATAAATGACATGGTATTAGTGTGGTATACTTGCAGTCCAGGTGTATTATGACATGTATTAGTGTGGTATACTTGTAGTCCAGGTGATTAAAATGACATGGTATTAGTGTGGTATACTTGCAGTCCAGGTGTATAATATGACATGGTATTAGTGTGGTATACTTGCAGTCCAGGTGTATAATATGACATAGTATTAGTGTGGTATACTTGCAGTCCAGGTGTATAAATGACATGGTATTAGTGTGGTATACTTGTAGTCCAGGTGTATAATATGACATGGTATTAGTGTGGTATACTTGCAGTCCAGGTGTATAATATGACATAGTATTAGTGTGGTATACAAGGCGCTGAACATATACACCCGCAGTTTTGCTGGTATATAGAAACGAATACGTGGTAATAATTAGCAGTGTTTACAATACGCGATGGCAGTCCGTTTAAAATGAACCTTTTAGGTAGACATAACAATTTGAGTGTATTTATAAAAAGGTGTACGGTAGCGATGAGTGCGTGATTACTAAATTACTACTGCGTGACATGTACTAGCGCTGCGACTAGCTACTGAACCTATAAATTTAACGACTAGTTAACGAATAACATAGATTTGAAATCTATCCTAGGTATAAGTGTGGCTTCATTCATACCTTTACATCGTAGAGAATTCCTTTCTTGATATGTGCAACGTCTTCAAGAACTGACATGATTTAAGCCTTAGTTTGGGCCTGGACAACCTGCATTCTTAGTTGTAGGCGCAAACAGGATGTCCCAAACACGAACTTACGTAAATAGGCATGACACTGTAATGTAATTACGTACGGAAATTATTTCTTGCTTACGCATTTTCCACGCAAACAGTTAACTAAAGATTACATTCCTATGTGTACACGAGGCATTCCTAATTAAAAATATAGATTTATGACTAAATAATTACTGTCCAAAATAGTGTCTTTTGACTCTGTCACATATACTTACAGTCCAGGTGTATAATGTGACATAGTATTAGTGTGGTATACTTGCAGTCCAGGTGTATAAAATGACATGGTATTAGTGTGGTATACTTGTAGTCCAGGTATATAATATGACATAGTATTAGTGTGGTATACTTGCAATCCAGGTGTATAAAATGACATGGTATTACTGTGGTATACCTGTAGTCCAGGTGTACAAAATGACATGGTATTAGTGTGGTATACTTGCAGTCCAGGTGTATAAAATGACATGGTATTAGTGTGGTATACTTGCAGTCCAGGTGTATAAAATGACATGGTATTAGTGTGGTATACTTGCAGTCCAGGGGTTTAAAATGACATGGTATTAGTGTGGTATACTTGTAGTCCAGGTGTATAATATGACATGGTATTAGTTTGGTATACTTGCACTCCAGGTGTATAATATGACATGGTATTAGTGTGGTATACCTGTAGTCCAGGTGTATAAAATGACATGGTATTAGTGAGCTATACTTGCAGTGCAGGTGTATTAAATGACATGGTATTAGTGTGGTATACTTGTAGACCAGGTGTTTAATATGACATGGTATTAGTGTGGTATACTTGCAGTCCAGGTGTATAATATGACATAGTATTAGTGTGGTATACTTACAGTTTAGGTGTATAATATGACATAGTATTAGTGTGGTATACTTGCAGTCAAGGTGTATAAAATGACATGGTATTAGTCTGGTATACTTGCAGTCCAGGTGTATAAAATGACATGGTATTAGTGTAGTATACTTGCAGTCCAGGTGTATAAAATGACATGGTATTAGTGTGGTATACTTGCAGTCCAGGTGTATAAAATGACATGGTATTAGTGTGGTATATTTGCAGTCCAGGTGTATAAAATGACATGGTATTAGTGTGGTATACCTGTAGTCCAGGTTTATAAAATGACATGGTATTAGTGTGCTATACCTGCAGTCCAGGTATATAATATAACATGGTATTTGTGTGGTACACTTCCAGTCCAGGTGTATAATATGACATGGTATTAGTGTGGTATACTTGCAGTCCAGGTGTATAATATGACATAGTATTAGTGTGGTATACTTGCAGTCCAGGTGTATAAAATGACATGGTATTAGTCTGGTATACCTGTAGTCCAAGTGTATAAAATGACATGGTATTAGTGTGGTATACTTGTAGTCCAGGTGTATAATATGACATGGTATTAGTGTGGTGTACTTGCAGTCCAGGTGTATAATATCACATGGTATTAGTGTGGTATACTTGCTGTCCAGGTGTATAATATGGCATGGTATTAGTGTGGTATACTTGCAGTCCAGGTGTATAATATGACATAGTATTAGGTTGGTATACTTGTAATCCACGTGTATAAAATGACATGGTATTAGTGTGGTATACTTGCAGTCCAGGTGTATAATATGACATGGTATTAGTGTGGTATACCTGCAGTCCAGGTGTATAAAATGACATGGTATTAGTGTGGTATACTTGTAGTCCAGGTGTATAATATGACATGGTATTAGTGTGGTATACTTGCTGTCCAGCTGTATAATATCACATGGTATTAGTGTGGTATACTTGCTGTCCAGCTGTATAATATGACTTATACACTTGGACTGGAAGTGTATTACAATAATAATATGTCATATTATAAACCTGGACTGCTAGTATACCACACTAATACTATGCCATATTACTATGCCATATGACAACATAGGGTTAATACCATCTAGCTATAGACTTTTTCAAACTGTACCACTTAGAAGGGCAAGGCCAACAAATTTGTTGTAAATCGTTTCGAAATAAAGGAAATTACACTTTATTTATTTAATAAGCATTAGATTATGTCTCGATAGTCTGAAAATTAAAATGTATCACCGTCTGTCCCTCTGGACGGTACTCACAGATTGTCCCGCTTTGAAGAACAAAGTAACCAACAATTTTTTGGTGAATCGATCTCTCAAATAAAGGAATTCGTTATTTATTAAGAAAATGTAAAGAGTTTATTGCAAAGAAAATAGGCGTTAAGTTACAGTAGGGTTTCTTAGGCCTATGGCAAACGTCGAACTTTCTATCCACCGAACTCATTAAAAACAATGGATATCAGGTGATAATGAGGCGGCATTCTTTGATGTAATTAAGTTCGGTGCATGGAAAGTTCGACGTTTGCCCTAGGCCTTAGTTGACTAGGAACAAGTGTAGAAAAGGGGTTGGGCTCCCTGTTGTATCTTTAGCAGTTATCACACCACAGGCAGTCCAAACTTTTGAATAGTCAACTAATAAACACATACATACTCATATATTTTTGAAAACAAATAAATATCACAACTCACCTTTTCTGTTTTCACTTGAATAGTATTGATACAGGGATACTGTACAGAATATCCATCCCTTTGGATAACAACTTTGCGGCATGATGGTAACTGTATTCCGCTCTATTTTCTGTTCTTAACTTGTTATCTGCCATAAACACAAGTAAGGTATCTTCGAACGTCTTTATTCATTCTCTGTTGGATAAAAATGAAACGAGATGATTAAATAAGTGTAACAAAAACACAGATTGTCACAGAATAGCCTTAACCTTTTCCTTCATATAAAAGCCATATTTTATTCTTAATTTCTAATAACTACTGCGCCGAAGCAACTTGTTTCGAGGTACGTTAGACATTTAACATCGATTTTAACTTAAAATACTAAAAAAAAAAATCTCGATTCTCACACTCCACCTAAGGAAAGTCCAATCCAAGGGGGTTAATCCAGGTTTGGATATTCCACAATTTTGGATTTTTAGGTAAAACCTACCATAGTCTGAGAGAGCAAGTAAAATCGGTATCAATGGTGTAATTTGTTTTGCTTTTGTCGTAAAAAAAATATTTTTTTTATGAGCATCAAATGTATGAACCCCCGAGCCTAGTGTACGCCTTTACAACACACCTTCCCCTCCCCCAAACGAAGTACGTTAATTATAGCAGAATATAAGATTGTCCTCCCTCCACAAAATCACACCTAGCATTTTTAAAACCCAACGCGATCTCTCTTTTCAACTGCGCTGTGACATTGATCTATTCTAAGGACTATACAAGCACGATTTCTATAACTAGTATGGAAAATCCGAATATTTTGTTATGCCCTTTCTTTACGGCGCTCTTGTCGAATCTCAAAGTCCCCGTAAAGCCAGGTTATTTTCGTTAAGATCACTTTTAAGATCACGGCATGTCAACAAGTATGTGCCCGAACTCAGTTTAATTAATTCTAACTGGAAAGTTGGGCGCTGGGAAAACAAATTTTCAGTTCGTTTAATTGCGAGGGGAAGAAAAAGCGAGGCCAGGACTAAATTAATCTGTACATTGATATTTTCACGGTTAGACAGGATCTACTTTCTATAACTTCTTCATGCTAGGGGCAGAAATTCAAAAAAATTGGCTTCCAAAACAATTTCAACGTAAAGGCAAGATACAAATGGGGAAGACTATATCCCGGGCGGAGATGGACCTCATAAAATACAGTAAATGTATGTAATTTGGTCTGTGAGGGGGCCGTGAGATACACTCTACGCCCGCGATGTAGTCTTTTTCTCAAAAACACACCATTTCACAACAAACCAAGCCTGTTATTCTTTATCCTTCCATTTTGTTGTGTCATGAAGCAATCGTACATGAAACTGAGGCTGATGGAGATGGATTTCTAATCGAAAACCGTTTAAAGGAAAGACACGCACTCACTGTCTGTCTGGTAGGCGTTCTGTCACAAATTCAAAGCCGAGAATACTATACTCTTAAATACGGTCATTTTGTAAAAAGGATACTCTTAAATACGGTCATATGAAAAAAGGATACTCTTAAATACGGTCATTTGTAAAGAGGATACTCTTAAATACGGTCATTTGTAAAAAGGATACTCTTAAATACGGTCATTTGTAAAAAGGATACTCTTAAATACGGTCATTTAAAAAAAGGATACTCTTAAATACGGTCATTTAAAAAAAGGATACTCTTAAATACGGTCATTTGTAAAAAGGATACTCTTAAATACGGTCATTTGAAAAAAGGATACTCTTAAATACGGGTCATTTGTAAAGAGGATACTCTTAAATACGGTCATTTGAAAAAAGGATACTCTTAAATACGGTCATTTGTAAAAAGGATACTCTTAAATACGGTCATTTGTAAAGAGGATACTCTTAAATACGGTCATTAAAAAAAAAAGGATACTCTTAAATACGGTCATTTAAAAAAAGGATACTCTTAAATACGGTCATTTGTAAAAAGGATACTCTTAAATACGGTCATTTGTAAAGAGGATATCTTATATACGGTCATTTCAAAAAAAAGGATACTCTTAAATACGGTCATTTGAAAAAAAAGAGTAGTCTTAAATGCGGACATTTGAGAAAGAGGATGCCATTAAAATCTATTATTTGAAAAAATGGATACTTTTAAGAGGCAGTCTCTGTAAAAGCGGGCCACTGCATTTCGGGTCAGAAAATAGTTTTCCCTCAAACTTTTACCATAGAAAGGTAATTACTAGTAAGTAATGAAAATGACTTTATTTTCTCGAAATTCATCAAAATGATTTTTTTACAGCGCATACATCCTGGACCACCGTTATCACTAAACTTGAATTTATTATCAATTGAAAATTGCCCATATTTAAGTCGTCACTGCTCGCAAAATATTAAACGCTGGAACAAACTATTATTTTTCCTGACTTGACAACAATATTTTTCGTATTTGTTTGATTTTGATTGTCTTGGTTGAGACTATATTCTCATTTAGGCGCGACTATAGCATACATGACAAGATACGATATGATACAAACATGGTTAGTCTTCCACTGCGCACCTTGCAGGGAATTCTGATTGAGTGTCTTAGCAAGTTTGAGTTTCAATTGACGCAGATTGCATGCAGTATCAAGGGTATCTACGTTTCGCGTTACTGTTTTCCTCTCGGTGAAATGACTAGAATGAAGAAAGAATGATTGTTTATCTAGCTATAACGCTGCTATAACGTATGTTAGTCATAATTGAGTTCACTGGTAACAAAGAGGATATGATGCACGTGTCACCACACAGGTGAATGAAGGTCTTTCGACGTCACTAAGCATTTTACGGAAACAAACAGGACACTCGTAATCGAGCAATTCAAAGCTTTGTAAGCCAAAATGATTAAAAAAATGAACGCGTTTTTGCCAGACAGGCAACTTATTTTTGCGCCAAAGAAGTAAAAACAATACGATACAATTCGGAATTGATAGATGTGACTCGTGATGTTTTGAAAATTCTCACATTGGATTCGCCAAAAACCTCGTACAATTTTGAAAACTTCCAAAACATCACTCGTGAAGAAGATTGTGCGATTTCCTAAACAAAACTACGGACGCTCGTAATCGAACAAAACTTTGAATACTAAACATTAGAAAAAATAAACCTGTTTTTGCAAGACACGAAACTTATTTTCGTCTCAAAGATATGGAAAGTCAATATTTTATATGTAACCTTATCTGGGATTATTTTGAATCGAGTTTGCCATTTTCTCATTTTTAGTTTTAATTCTATCCTTGCTAGTTTTCGAGTGAGAACCCGCCATTGTTTTGCGTCCTCGTTGTACTACGTGCTACTTAATCAAACAAACTCCTTCCTTATTGAATCAGCTTTGCGTTGTTTTTCATATTAACAACCATCAATATTTACTTTCACTAGGTGACCTTGAACGTATTTTTAAGGTGAGAAGACGTAGACACAACATACGTCTTGAAAGGGTCTGGAATGCCTTTTTAAAACTGAGTTTGTTTAGTCAACTCGGTGAGGAATGTTTAGTCTTCGCGTCCCGGTACGTGATGCTCAAGACATGGTTAGTTTTACGTTTGCTGCACACGCGTGAGAGGTGCATTGAACCTGAAGAAGTGGTTTACAGCTGATGAAGCATGATAACAGCCGTGTTTATTCAAAGCCGACAAGTAGACATCCGCGTTTCTAAAACCAAAAAAATGTCGTTTAAGACACTGTTCAAGCAAATAAAGCAAGAACATTCTAGGGAAACAAATGAAAATGTGAATAATATAAAAATAATCCAAACTGGTAAATTTACTATACTTGGCCTTCATGCCCTAACAGCATATAAAAGACGTAACACATGAGTTAGTAATTCTCTTGTCATTTGTGACTTAATAGCTCTTAATAGTTTAAATGTTCAGCATGCATCAAAGATTGTTGTTATGTGCTATCCACAGCTTAATTGTTGAAGTATAGTTAGCTAAGTGAATTGGTAAATAAAAAATAGTTTCTTTATAAATAGATGATGTTAAGAGAGCTGCGAGTGTCTTTGACTACGTTTAATAAGTTCCTGTCTGAGACGCAATTAAAAACCAAATTATAATAATCCAAGTTATTCAGACGTGACGTTGGTCATCAAAGTTTATCTTACTGTTCTATGATATACCTTGATACACCATGCTACACAATGCTACACAGTGCTATACTTTGCTACACCTTGCTACCCACGCTATATCAAGCTACACCATGCAATACTTTGATAAGCCATGCTACACCATGCTATATCAAGCTACATCTTGCTACCCATGCTATATCAAGCTACACTATGCTACCCATGCTATATCAAGCTACACCACCATGCTATACTTTGCTACACCATCCTAACCATGCTATAACAAGCTATACCATGCTACCCATGCTATATCAAGCTACACCATGCTACCAATGTTATATCAAGCTACACCACCATGCTATACTTTGCTACACCATGCTAACCATGCTATATCAAGCTACACCATGCTACCCATGTTATATCGAGCTACACCACCATGCTATACTTTGCGTCACCATGCTAACCATGCTATAACAAGCTACACCATGCTACTCATGCTATATCAAGCTACACCATGCTATACTATTTGTTATATCATGCTATACTATAACCAATGATCTTATAACATTATGTGTCACTGATACGTATTGTTTACTTGACTTGCGATTGGTGTCGTGTCATATACACCTCGAAGATCGTTGTCGCACCAAGAGCCTCAAGTAACAAGCCAAGGCTCCAGAGAACGTCGGTTCTTTTAATTATAATTGATTTATTCATGATTCATGCAATTGGCTATAGCTCTACACTAATTCTCATCTCAAGCAGCCTTGCTTGGAGCAATTTGTGAAGTCAATAAATGAAAATGCACCATGAATAAACTAGTTACAGCTAGAAGTACCGGCGTTCTCTGCGGTCTTGGCTTGTTGCTTGAGGCTTTTGGTGTGACAACGATTTCTGAAATAGCTGTATAGAGATTTGCGCGCAGTTGGCATGGCCACATTTTGGGCGCAATCTCACTGCGCGTGTTATCAGGCACATGTTTCCGGAAATTTCAACATCAAAGTTATCTTGACATCATAAACCAATTTAAGACCATCTCTGCACTATCTTGTGCTTTTTAAATCTACAGAAACGCCACTGCACAATCGATATGCCATTAAAAACGAAAACATTTTAATTTTCAAAAACACGTGAAAATATCAAAAATTTTACTTCAAAAAGGTATTTTATTAATGTTGTAGACAAACGACAACCAAGCAGCTGCACACTCTCTGCAAGAAACTACTTCAATCAATTTTTCAAATTCGTTATTTATTAATAACCCATTAACTAAATCAGATGAGTGGGAGCTCTGTAGAAAAGTGGTTGGAGGAAACTCGAAAAAGGATACAAGACAAATAAGCACTAAATAAAGGATAAGCGTTTTCTGGTCAGTTCGTTGGAATGGATTTTTTTGGAAACAATCAGTTAATTGACAAAATAATTTTGCGTGGGGAAGGAAAGAGTGTTTTTTTTTTTTTTTAAACATATAGCTTTAGGAAATATAGATAGGACGACTGAATTTACTAAAAAATCTTATTTATAGGTAACAATGCCAATAGTGAGTAAAACGTTTTTGAATTTTTTTGTGGAAATAAAAATTCTTTTGCCAAGAGAAAATTTGGCATGTTAGGAAAACAAAAACGTTTTATCAGCCGTAGATCTTTTTAAAATATTGATGGGAAAAATCTACTCATGAAAAAATGTTTAATTTACTGAATAGGTAAATATCATGATCAGTAGTTGGGGAAAAAATAAAGTTTGCGTGCTGTGCTCTCTGATCATCTTCTCCAATATCATTGCCTTGGAGGAAACAGGCGCAGTGCGTTGACTTCCAAATGGCTTCTGCTGACTTTAGACCAATTAAGAGACACGGAGAGACAGTACATCATCAATTTATAATGAAGATAGTGTAGAAATGAACATTTTTGTGCGATTTCTTTTCCTGTTAGACAATATCAGGCCCTTGGAGAAAATGTTGAAGAAACAGTTAAATGGCTTTGTTATTGACCAATCGAAAAGCACAAAAGCAACACATTGACCAATCACAATCCAATAAAATGTGTAATAAAAGTTTTGCGTGCACTCATCGGCGACAATATCAATGCTTGGAGAAAATCTCGTGAAGAGGTACTGATTATCAATTGGTTTCCTCTCGGGGAAAAAAAAAAAGAATAAATAGCAAAACATTAACTTAACGCTATACCAGAAGCTAAGGAAAACAATTTTTCTCGTCCGTAACAATATCAGTACCTTGAAGTCATAATCAAATGACTTACTATCTGGGTTGATCCTCGAACACGAGAACTATGCATGCATTATCCAATCATAGTATAAGAATATGGAAACCATTTAAATGCAGAAACCATTCGAATGCAGAAACCATTTGAATGTGCAGTAACATGATTTTTGGGCAATATGCTTTGGGGGATAGAATAAAGAACAAGATTTTGTACACGAAAGCTCTAAATACCCGTTGTGCATCCGCGAGGCTGATTGAATCCTTTTTTTTTTTTTTTTTTTCCCCTCTTTTGCCCTAAGGGAACAATTTCTCAGTCCAGGGAACTCAACAGTTTCGTTTTCTCATTCATAAATTTTCAGAAAAAGATCAAATAAAAAATTAAGGCAGAAACGTCCAATAAATTAATTAGTCTGGGAAAATGTCGTCTGCTTCGAAATGATTTAACAGGCAAGAAACAAAAAAAAAAAACTCTTTTTGTAGCAGTTCTTTATAACTAGAGCAAGATTATGACAGCATATGGCTATTTTATCATTTTTAAAAATGATTTTAAAAATATATTTCTTGTTTGCTTGTTTTGATTGTTTTTGTTTTTGATTGTCTTGAGCGAACAAAACACCCAAGTTGATTAATCGTCACTAAAAGATTTATCTCGGCAAGGGACCCTGATTCATAACATCTGACATTAGGAATCTTGATGGTTAAATGTATATCAAAATTAATGCCCTTTTGTTGAATCAAAGAAGACAGAAATGACTGAATATACATTTTGAAGGCTTTTCAGGATTTGAAGATGGCTGACACAAACCTGTCAAGGGTCATACTCCTTTTCCATTCACCCTTTTTATTTAACATTTTAGCAACATTTCTGTATGGAAGAGAACTTCAAAATAACCACAGAGGGATGGGAAAGAGCTACAACGTTCTTGAATATATACAGCCCTTTTCTATTCAACATTTTAGCAGCATTTCTGCATGGAAGAAAATTTCGAACTAGAATAACACACAGAGGGATGGGAAGAGCTACAACGTTCTTGAATATATACGACGTTTGTATATATAGGGCTAGCCTCAAGGCCAACCTTTTCAAGAATTATTAATACATGTATTTGTCATGTATTTGTTTGAATAAAGTACTAAGAGTGCTAAAAATAGGTTTTTTGCATGGATATGTCACGTGGCTACAAGCAGTTGCGTCAATTTGAAAATGAGCATCAGAAGAGGAAAAAGCACCTCAATATTAGTAGGAATGGAAAGTTTTAGCTGATAATGTAGACTATAGGAGAAATACATTAAATATATAATAGAGTATTTCATAAGGATGTTTTGTATGGGACGGTGTGTTTGATAACAAACCCTTGACTTGTTAGTCCCTAGCCTCCATCCACACGATAAAATCTTACCCTCTTTACCCATGGAATACTTATAAAGCTCTCTTGAATGCGAGACTAATATGTAAATACGAAAAAATGCTCAAATTCCATTTCTTAAAATCCAACCTCGATAACTGGTTATTAACAAGAGGTTGATCGCTTGTTACAGGGGCGAATCCAGGATTTTGTTCAGGGAGGGCTGCTTGCGCACGAAGTTAACCCAGGGAGGGGTGAACCCCTTAGAATCAAAGGAAAAAAACAGTATTGGTTATATTCGAAGTAGGGACACAAATTCGAACAAGGGAGAGGTGCGCACCCCCTGCACCCCTCCCCTGGATTCGCCCCTGTTGTCAGAGGTTTGCCGCTTTCTAAGTGTTCGTTAATTATTGAGGTCCTGCTATGTTCTGAACACGACAAAACTGATGTGCGGTAATTCACAAAGTCAAATTCCACGGCTCTTCTTTTAAATCAAGAGTTACAAGTCGCTACTCCCTTGATATTAATCCTGAAGTCTTTTGACCAAAAGCTTCAGTTTCAAATTATTTTACATTTAACCGAATTCCGAAAGTTTCCGGCCACAAATCATACGCCGACGCCTCCATCACCAGGTAGGTGCTGTACTGTCAGGGTGTCTGTCTTCTGAAGACAATGAAGAGAAAATCATAAAAAAAAGAAAAGAAAAGAAAATATTATCTGGGTAAAATCAATCCCACATCTTGATTAAAATTCCGACAATAATTAATTAAAAAATTAGAAAATTTAAATAAAAAAAAAAAAGAAAGAAAAATCGACTCCACTTTGCCATACCCCCGAGACATCCGCAGAGCTGAGGCGTCGTATGGACTTCGGACCTGACGGCGATTAAATCCTTCTGCCCTTGGGTGTACGAATTACGCAAGAAAATGTTCTAGCCGAAGCATCAGGGGAGAGACCAGCCGGCCCCCAGACCATATCGGTTAATCCCTTGCATCTCTGCCACGCACGGAATCGGTTGAAAAATTGATGTTAAAAAGTCTAGTCTATCAGCCGCATTGTTTTCAAGGCTATTGTTATGCTAATTGTTTTGAATCGTGGCTCAGTGGGAAAAACTTTGGCTTCCCAAGACCACTGAGTCAAGCCCGATTGAGGGAGGTTAGTACCTGGATGGGTGACCTGAATCTTATACCTACTCACTCTTTCTTTCTTTCTTTCTTTCTTTCTTTCTTTCTTTCTTTCTTTTTTCCGTTTAAACGATAGCTTAATATATAGAGTCGACGTTTGATCTAAACCAGGGCACGGCTAACTCACAGATCGAACCCTGAAACAACCTCTGGGCTGATCTAAACCAGGGCACGGCTAACTCGCAGATCGAACCCTGAAACAACCTCTGGGCTGATCTAAACCAGGGCACGGCTAACTCACAGATCGAACCCTGAAACAACCTCTGGGCTGATCTAAACCAGGGCACGGCTAACTCACAGATCGAACCCTGAAACAACCTTTGGGCTGATGGTTAAAAGTCAATGCACGGGTATTTCGTCACATGCAGAAAAACGCAATTAAACTTAGCTAACAAAGAAAACTGAACGCCTTGTCACATGCAGACTATTTGCTAGTCTAGCTACAAAAAACTACTTAGTATTATATTGATTTACTTCATTTCTTGGGTATACATCGATGGCGCCAGGAATGACAGACAGTCAACTCAGAGCCGCAAACGTGATAGAGTTGTACATGAAAATTATAGTGTTTTTAAGCAGTTCATGCAATTGTCAAATCCTAGCTATAAAAGATATGAGAATTAAAGCTTATAAAGCTAAAGAGGTCATTCTTGAAAAGCCGTCTTTTTCTGAAAATAATATGGGGTCCTTTTGGGCTGGGAAAATGGAATTGTATGCACTGGGAATGGAATTGAGAGCAAAACATAGGCTGGGAATATGGGATTTGGTCAATTAATGGTCTCAGGGAAATGGGATGAGGACCCCCTTTCAGGACCCTTTAATATATGTTTTCTCGCTTCCTAGTCTCCTCAGACGTACGTAGGGCCTGTCAATCAACGTTACCCTTTCGTGGGTAGGGACACGTTGCATGACAGACCTTAAGAATGTCTGCTTAGTAGCCTTACTCGCTCCCTTGCTTGACAAATTACCTGCTTTCCAAACTGCGGTCTTCAAAACATACCGCTCGCTTCTAATTGAGTTTTAAAAGAGGGAAAAAACCTTATTGGGGTTTGGCAAGACATTGTTCGTACATTTCCGACATCAATCCTTTGAAACTCGTTTCCGTTTGCGAACGACTCATTTTTCACGCATGATAAGTGGAATCTAGTAAGCGGAATCATGGTATGGCACTAGTGACGTTAGCGTGTCTTTGTTAGGAGATTGTTGGCAGTTCATATGTATTGAATTGAGAACCGAAGAGTAGAGCAAAGCTACACAATTTCATGAAAAAAATAAAATGAAATTGAAATGAAATAACACTAAGAACAAGAAGGAGAAGAAGAAATAAAATCATTTATATTTTGATAATGTATGCGTAAATCTTCACCTATTTTGAGACCAATTTACAACTTCATTCGTTTTCTCGTACTTGATTAATTTTTAATGAAACTTTTGTGGGATTCATTCTAGTCTCATCAAGAGTCACACGTTCTGAAATTTCAGAATTTAAAACAAGTTTGAAACAAAAAATAAAATTGACTGAAATGAAATTTAGAAGTTGTGGAAAAAATAACATCATCAAAACAAGTTTTTACAAGATTTTGCTCGAAATTATAAGTAACGCATTCGATATATATTGCTTGTCTTATGAGAGAGTATTGATGATATTATCAGGATAAGGACTACATGAGTGTTTGTCAGTATTGTATTTACGGCATTGCTCTCACGAAAAGTCGAAATTTCGACGGCCCAAACAAAACATGAGATCTGGCTCTTTAGACAATGGGGAAATCTATAAGATATTTTACGAGTTATATTTGATACTAGCGAATGATAATAATAATAATTATAATAATATATATAAGTTATATAGCGCTCAACCTATCAAAATATTCTTAAGCGCTATACATGCATGGCTAGACTGATAAAGAAAACAAAATTCTATCAAGAAAACGATATAGAATTAGAAAAAGCTATTAATGCATAAAAGAAAAAAAATCACTAGATATTAATTATAAAATCTAAAACTAAAACTATATATATGTATATATAATTATATTAAATTCGAATAAAAAATTAAAACCCGAATAATATATACTAAGCAGAAAAAATCTACTTCATGTAAGCGTCGTGGAAGTTTTTTCGCTCAGGATTCTGCTTTTTCATGAAGGCCCATTGCAGCGATGGCAAAAATCTTAAAATTAGAGTCAAGAAACATTGAGAAAAGGACAGCGTAGGTCTTATTTTTGTAACTTAATTTAAACTTAGACTGCTTCTACGTCATTCTTCACTTATCAATCAACGTTACCCAGCCATCCCTCGATCAGATTTGTTATTTCAAATGGTTCATTTTTATTTTTTTTTGGTTGAAAATATTCCCGCGTTCCCACCCATCGTCGTCTTTGCAGCTGTATTACTAAAGCTATTCAAATCTTGACATCATTGTGGCTTATACGTTTGTGTTTTTGAAGCAAGATTAGTTCAAGAGTTCGAAGCGATGTCTGCTTAACTACCTTAGCCCTTCAGTGCCTTTTGAATCGTACCGTTCATTTCCGGCTTTGAATCGTTTTTGTTCTTTGTATTTTTGTATCTTTCGGTGCGTATTTTGGTCAGCCCAGAATCAAACGGGACTGTCAACAAAAACAAAAACTATACCTTCAGCTAATCGTTATTTGTTGCTGCATTCGTGTTACAGTTTTAGCTTTGCTTCAATAATCGAGTATAAAAAGAATGGATGCCTGAACTGAAGAGAAACAAGAGAAGTATCCTTTTCAGGATCTTCCAACCTGACACGCTGTCGGGCATTATCCCATCACTGAGATGATAAAAATATTGACCGCAAAATTTATAAAATCCCAAGATGTAAGGCACCACACAAGTTTTGAGAAAGTATAATCTGGCATTAAAAATGATATGTATTTTCAAATATTGCGACTTAGGTCGTAATTTAGAAGAGCTTGTTTTTCCAATTCTAAAAATGTTGAAACTGTCAACATATTACATTAGTGCTTTGACTTGATAACTTAGGGATGATCTAAGTCCATTCTGAGAGCATGGCTTCGCTGATAGGTCAATGCAATGAGTAGACTACAAATTGGGCTTCGTAGAGTAAGGAAAATAATCAAATAACGTTTTCTGTAAAACGTCAAAGTGTCAATAAGATAGCATTGTATCTTTAGAAGTGCAAAAAAAAAAAAAAAAAAATGCATCAATGCAAAATCTTAAAATTTCAAACTTCCCTTAAAAGTTATTTTGAGCTTAATAATAATAATAATAAAATAAAAAGAAGGCATGGTAAATTCAACAATGCACAATAGAGCTATGACTACTACAGTGGCTTAAACTCATTCAAAACAGCTACTACGCCGGAAGCAATCATTTAGCCTTCAGTCCATGGCCATATAGACTTTAATATTGTCAAGCTAAAAATTGGAATGAAAGCCAAGACCGACAGCGCCAAGGATATCAAAATCCGGGGGAGCTATCTTTCAGTTCTTTCCATGCAGACACGTTTTAGATGTTTTCCGGCAGTGGTCGGTCGCGGTACACGTTAATGCCGCTGCTGCAAAGGGCTTCAGTCACTGCCATCATTTAAGGATCTATATATACTTTTACGGCGCTAAAAGAATCAATCTATTTAGCTCTTTTCAGCTTTTACATCCACTGAGTAACACGTGCGCGGATTGCGGATTTTAATTTTCGCTTTTAACATTAACACATCCGCACACGCTGATAATTGAATTCCATCAATAGTGAGAAATACGCGGCCAGGGAAAATATAGGCACATTAACGAAATAATTCCTTTAACGGTTCTTCGCCATTTCCTTCATTTATACTTAAGACGCACATTAATAATTGATTATTTTTCTGTATTTGCCAAAAACGTTTCTGGTTCCATTTGGTGCAAAGTGACAAAAACTGATATCCGGTGTTTTGCAGTAAAACTATTTTCTCACGGTAATATTCTACTTCCAATTACGTTTGCTTTACTCGAGTAATGCGGCTCATGCATAATGCATTGCTAGAAGCACTCTCGTTTCAGTTTTCCACGAATTTATTTCATTCATAACGGTAAAGTTCCCTGTCGTTACGGACGTTATTAGGTACAAGTTGACACGTTTTCGTGGAAGAATTTTAAGAAAAAAGAAATAATAACAGACCCACACAAATCTTCTCAGATTGCAACTTTTTTTTAACGGTATACAAACTTTAATTTTTAAAATCGAAAAGAACAGAAGTATAACTTGAATCTCGATGAAAGAAATGTTTAAAATGTTAATTTACTAATATTTTTTAAAATTCTTATCTAAATATATATTAGTGTATCTTATGTTCATATTGGAACGGTGTATATCTGGAATATACATAAATGATATTTGAAGACAAAACTCATTCGATCCACTTGTTCTCAAGTGGAAATGCGACAGTGTTGAAATATAATCGATGGACATGGATGGATACAACCGCTTGGAGCGAAAAAATTTTTTTTTCTCTCATTCACATAATGTTTTCCAATCAAAGTTTATATTGATTTTTGTTTAGTATCCTGATTTCAGTTCACAACTATCTGTAGAATCATTTTCTAAACCCTGTCGTGGTCGCTTAAACTGGTCGTTCAAGAGGGTTGGTCGATTATAAAAGGTTTTTAAAAGCGCTTTCAAATCAAGTAAAAACGATTTGTTTGCCATGAGTGACCAGTGGGATTTAGTCGATAAAACTGGTTGTTCAAGAAGGGAGGCCAAGTTACAAGAGGTTTAAGTAACAGAGTTTTTAGATTTAGAACAGTTTTTGAATGAGTGGTAAACCGTGACGTAACTTACAACACGTACACGGTATGCACGGCACACCGTGACATTGAAATGGCTTTCGTTTTCTTTGAGTATAATTCAAAACGCGTAGTCATGGCTACATAGAGATAAGGTACGGACTACAGTATGGCTACGACTTTGCCGTATCGTTTCGCACTCATATGAAAAATGCTCCATATTGAGCCCTTAGAGACGCTGTTCTTCCGCAATCATTTTCAATTGAAGTCATTAACTGAACGTGCATGACTTGGCTCAAACTAACAGACTTCACTTTTCGGTCAAGTTCAACATGGCCTTATTCGGCTTTGTCCTTACAGCTTCTGTATTTTGGCAACACTTACAAATCATCGTATCAACAGAATCAACACAAATAGACTGTTACCGGACACTGTTAATTCCGTGTTTTGGCTTTTAATGATCTCAACATCAATCACAGAAAACAAACTTAGTGATTTACTCATAAATGACCGGAACTTAACGTTAACAAACTTAAGCCTTTGACGTAGATTTCTCCAAGCCCTAAACACCTTACCTTATATTGGATATAAACAAACCAACAGCTTCCTCTACATACAGTACAGACGTCAATGCTCTCAACAAGACCCCTGGAGTGCAACAACGAGCTTAGTCGTGCAAAGACAAAACAGAGCTTTAATTCCGTTAGATTATTTTCGGGATAAATTGAATCAATGACGAATAACAACGCCTGTATTTTCCGTTAACTTTTACGGCCGCAAAAGTGCAACGTAGAAAATGGTAGGAAAATGTAACAAAACGTTTTTTGTTTTTGAGAGAAATTGTCACACCTATCCTAGGATGTGGCTGAAATGGGTTTCGAAGGGGTATCCTAAAAACCCCTTTTTTACAATTCCTTTTGATCGAAGAAAGGTCGAAGAAAACCATAGAAAATTCGAGGTTTGTCCAAGTATTTCTTTATGGGAATATATAATATGTAGATAATGAAGTATTCGTTATAATGAAGTATTCAAACAGAAATCATGGCAAGCCCCCTTTTCTGAATCCCATTTTAGTCATTCATAATTTGCATTGAGTTAGCACCCTATTTCTTTATAAAGTAAACTAATAATAACGAACGAACAGTAAATTAGGAAGTTATTTTTGTGCTGCGAGAGCCATGGTAGGGACCGACCTCGTTTTTCAATCCATTCATTCCGACATTCGTTTTCTATTTTCCTTTTTTTTTTTTTTTTTTTTTGTAATAATTTGAGACTAGAGTTCCCTTGTGATTAGTATCAATACGAGTATTGATACGTTAAATGACCATGATTATCTCTCAAGTGTTGAATTTCAAAATAGAATCAAGCAAGTCCGCAAACATACGCCTTCTAAGTCAGACTGCTACAAAGTCTAGACGGTTCGGGGTTCAACATCATATTTTTAATTCAAACTGAAACTTCCAGAAAAAAAACGATTCCTTTTTCGTGAGCAATATACTAATTGAGCGCGTTATTTTTCTTTCTAATTTTGAGTTAAGCTCCGCTTCATCTCGAAACATCGCGCCACACTACTTTCTCATAAACAGGACTAATGGTTGTATGTTTGAATGAATGCTTTGTAGCTGTTTTGTTCTCACACTTTTACTCAAAGTTGTAATGGAAATCAATTCAAAACCACACATTTTACTTCCATAAGATTAGTCATTTCCTTTTTACTCGATGCTTCCAAAAACACAGTGTCTCAGTACATTTTATACATAAACTACTTCCTAGTCGTCAGCTAAAGATTACTTTACTATATACAATCTTTTTACTTTCATTACCTCGTGGTTTTTCATTAAAAGCAGCCAAAAAAGTTTGTCCGTTTAATTTTAATTCCTTATTAACCGTTTCAGCATTAGTTGGATGCACCGAATGCCTGTCTACGTGACTTGAATTGGTTCTAAACAAAACGTTTTTTTTTTTTTTTAATTTAAGCAAAAGCTAACTACTGAATCAATTCAGGCGTCAAAAAAATTTTTTTTCAAAGTTTAAGAAATTATGAATATTTACAAAAACTCACTCCAGCTGGACAACTAGGCAAACAGAATTTATTTTCAAAGTTGGATGTATGTTTGAATTTGTCCAAGGTGGATTTTTAATTAAAGGACTTCAGTTCGTTATCATTTCAGGACTTCAGTGACGGAAGTGATTCGATCGAGTCAAAGCATGTTGAATGACAATTCACTAACGTCAGAAGGGTATGGAAGTTGACACCCGCTCAAAAGGTCGGTTACAATGTTGTCACGTGCTCAAATGATCTAACTATAAAGTGAAAAGCATCTCAGATGAGAAACACATTTCTATCGAACGCGAAGACCGAAAGACATCAAGACCAACGAAGGAAGAGAATCTGAAGGAAGACTAAATACAGCACTGGTTCAACTTAAACCTCCCAAAAGACGACTTTTCCGAAGAAAGAAATTTGATTTATTTTACTGCAATTGGAGATGGTCTCCTTGAGGATAAGCGCGCTCTTGTTGTGTACTCTGGCATCTAACATTCTATTACTCCTAGAAGGGAAAACCCTCGAACAAAGTTACGAAGAAAATGCCTTCGACAAGATAGCCAAGATCGATAGTCAATACGGTAAGTCGAGCTCAAATCTTTTCAACAAAAATTTCGCGTTAAATTCCCCCCATTTTTGTTTTCTTAGCTGTTTATTTTGCTTAAATATTTTTCCATTTTTGATAAGCCATTTTTTTCTAATTACTACCTTCTTCACAGTTTGCAACCGAGTTACGATTACTTTACTCCTTTGTTGTCTCGCGAATTCCATTCCATTATTTTATTGAATGCTTCTATTTCTAGTAGATTGCTTGCTATGTCGCGCTTTTATACAAACTTTTCAATAAAACCATAAGATCATATTTACCTAGATTCCTTTCTTTGATTATTAATTATGAATGAGGGACTAGACTGCTCAAGATATTGACTTTTGATCAGCTTGAAACTACAGGGTTTGACATACTACTGACTCCTCATATTAGGTTCAGCATTTTCGCTCACAGGTAGCCCAAGCTTGGCTTCTGTGGTGTCATGTTATAAGGAAATGTATATGGGGGTTTACCAAAAATTTCAATAAAATCATTGAAACTGTGAAATAAAGCCTCGAAATTTTACCCGATCATTGAGAAATAGCACTTCTTTTGCTCTGTGTGGTTATTTTTTTGAATTTAACCCGTTTTAAGGATTTTTTTCCCCCACCAGTAAGAAATAACTGGTAGGGGAAAATTACTGGTGAGGGAAAAAATCCTTAAAACGGGTTAAATTTAAAAAATAACCACACAGAGCGAAAGAAGTGCTATTTCTCAATGATCGGGTAAAATTTCGAGGCTTTATTTCACATTTCAATGATTTTATTGAAATTTTTGAAGAATCCCCATACATTTCCTCATAACATGACACCACAGAAGCCAAGCTTGGGCTACCTGTGTTTCGCTTGACAGCTTCGAGGCAAAGCAACGAAAATCATTGACTCAGTATATTGACCTTTCTAGCGCACCCGAGTGATGAATTCAATTTCCGTTTTTTAGCCCACAAGTCGGAATTTTTTTCTGTTTGTGTGTACCTCTTTTTGTCGCGCCTGAGGCGTGAGCTTACACATGATTAACAACTTGCAAAAATAACCACGAACTTTAAATATTTTCACCTCAAGATAAATCATCTTAAATCTCTGAACAAAATTAAATTAGTTTGGAGGAAACTTGACAATTTTTGAAACTGAAAAAGCTTTAAATCTGTGCTTTTTTTTTTTGTTTTTTGTTTTGTTTTGTTTTTTTTTCAATACTATGTGTCACATTTTCACCAATTGATTTTCGAAAATGAATTTGTCTTTCAAATGCAGTCCTATCGCGCATAGCTCTCAATTTGCGCTAGTGTTATATAGGACAAAGAGGTTTACCCAAGATTGCGGGGGCTAAAACCCTACAGATGATCATAATTTAGGCTAGGCATCGCGTCATCTTAATCTGTTTTATCTAAGTTTCTCTACCTTAATGTCTGCTCTCAATATTGCTACACGTCTCCTCATTTTAGAAATAATATTGTTCCTGGAGTCGCAGCACTATACTCTCGACAATTAAGACATCAGTTGTCACTAATGGAGATCAAACGCGAGCGACACGCACTTGAGAATGTCTTGAGAGCGATTCTCAAAGCACTACAGAACTCTGAATTCTTCTGCGCCCGGTTGTACGAAGGGTGTATAGCGCTGTCCAACGGATAAATCCTTATTCAGTGAATAAATTTATTGGATAACATCATTGACTTATCCTCTGAATAAGTAATTATTCGTTGGCGGATACTATGAGTTAGCCATGCCCTTACTTTGGTCAACCCAGCAGGTCGTTTCAGCCGGTATCGATAAAATTTGAGGGTTTATTTTGAAATAATAATTGCTGTCCGTGAACGAAAATAATCGAGGCAGAAATTAAGCTTATTACTTCTGCTGACTTACTTACATTACCGAGGAAATTAGATTTTTCTAATTAAAAGTGTTTATTTATGATGATATTTGTACAAAACAAAAATATTCCCCGTGGGGAATTCCGCTTGAGTTTCCTATTTCTAGTGCATCGAAATTCAACTGTATGTTGAAGTTTAAAAGCTTTAAAACTTAAAAACGTTGCTATTACATTTTATCTCGAGGCTTGTCATCGAATATTAAGAAAAACTGAACTTATACACCGACGTAGTAACAAAAGACTCTAGAGCTGATGATAAGAACTTTCTGATAATACCGAAGATCAAAATGTCAACATTTGGAGGCCGAAGTTTTAGCTTTACTGCGCCTTATCTCTGGAATGACCTGCCTGATTGACACCAGATGTGAGCAAAATATAAAAACATTTTAAAAAAATAAGTTGAAAACCTATCGTTTTTGAACATTTAGTATGTCTACAGCATCCATTTAGCTAGTCAATTTTCGCATCATTTTATTTTGCGAATTATTTATTTAACATTGTTTATTTTTAAGTTAAATGTATTCTCCACAAGTTTTAGATTGAATTTATGAACATTTTACAAATGATCATTGCAAATATTCTTTTATATCTTATTTCATATATTTATTTGTTTTATGTATGTTATTAATGTAAAGCGCTTTAGAATATTGTATATAATACCCTTTATAAATAATAAAGTTATTATTATATTATTAAAAAATAGTTTTATCCCATAGAAACCTTCGATACTTTTTGTTTTGAATTTACGAGCCGAGTGAGACCTCTGGGTGTTTTGTAAACACATACCTGGGGAAAATAATTGGATAGATAAGACCGAAGTCATACTGTTCAAACGCTGAACTCGACTATTCTTGCATTGCTCAATGGCGCCATGCCAGTGTATAACATACAGATCGGATCGCATCTAAACAATTGCCTGCTATTACCCTCTAAGTCAGGGGTACTTTCAATCCATGTTTTGCAGAGATGTTGATATTTTAACCGCATTTTACAACATATAATACAATCCATTCAGGAAATGATTACTTTCTGGTGATGCTTCGTTATCTTGGAGCATTTCGATAGGAATGTGAAATGAAATCCAAGTAGTCAATGATCGAACAGCTTGTGGTCAATATTTGCATTAATTTGAAGGGAAAATGTGCCAGGGCGGAAAGAGAGACAGAAAAATTTGAAACCAAAAAATCGTGGGATATTTAGACGCAAAGGTGCGGGAACTCACTAAATCGTAGATTGGGTAGATATAATTTGATTTCCCATTTTGTTGCTTCGGGAATACGTTATTTATAATCAAGGTAATATAGAGATATTTTTGCCCTAAAGACTCCCGATTAAGGTATTCAAATTTCGAGGAACCAGATATAGAGAGATCTCAAAGAGCGGTGCGACTGTATTCCGCTCTCTTCATCAGTGCTATCTCTATCACTCCCGCCCTGATTTTAAGTGTATTCAAAGCTCAATCTACCAGGACTAAGAGAGAACTCGAAGAGCGGTGCGCACTTTATTCCCCTCTCTCCGTCAGTGCTTATCGTTTTAAGGGTATTCAAAGCTCAATCTACCAGGGATATAGAGAACTCGAAGAGCGATGCGCACTTTATTCCCCTCTCTCCATCAGTGCTCCGTGTTAAGGGTATTCAAAGTTCAAACTGCCAGGGATAGAGAGAGCTCGAAGAGCGATGCGCACTTTATTCCCTTCTCTCCATCAGTGCTCCGTTTTAAGGGTATTCAAAGCTCAATCTACCAGGGATAGAGAGAACTCGAAGAGCGGTGCGCACTTTATTACCCTCTCTCCATCAGTGCTCCGTTTCAAGGGTTTTCAAAGCTCGATCTACCAGGGATAGAGAAAACTCAAAGAGGGTGCACGTTTTATTCCCCTCTCTTCATCAGTGCAACGTTTTAACTACCTATATCTGAAACTAATACACAAATAAATTCTGCAATATTTCAAGCCAGACAAGGAAAGATCCCATTTTCCTCTAGCTCTTAGTCTTGGCTTCTGTTTTTATTCATAGGCTCGTGCTATAACTTAAGTAGCCTTTAGGCGACCTTTAAGTATCTTATCATGTGAAACTGTGCCGCACACTTATTATGTCGATAGAAAAACTCAAGAACTCAAGATTTCGTTTTCTCTAGCCGCTTTGCGCCTCTATGATTATTCAAAGGCTTCTTTGATAACTTAAGAACTCTTCTGCAACCTCTCAATCTTTTATAGTGTAGAAAATGCGAGACCTTTAAACCGGCGAAACGATCACCCGGACCGCAATCCGCGCACTTCATTTTTGCTGGCACTTTACTCGAGGCGCTGCTTTTCATTTATGTGATTCATATCTGAGTTATCTGTAAAATATATCATAATCATCTACGCCCCCTCGCCTTCACGCAAGGATTTATTATTTTTCCATATGAGTTTGACGAGCGAAAGGTTCATTAGGGTGGCTTTAGTCAGGGCGTATTAAGCCGTGGTCGTTTTCTACAGAAAAATCATATTCTATGTAAAAATTTAAGTTTTCCTCGCTCGCCGAAGATTGCAAATTCTATACTAATTTTTTCACTAATGTATGCCATAATCGTAGGTACAAAATATCCAAAAAGGAGAGCCTTGATGAATCGTCTAAGAAATTATATTTTCTGACAAACAAATAATGTAGTGAGCCACAAACTGTATTTGATATCATTCCCAGAAATAATCCACTTGCTTATTACTCGCAAATATTTTTAAAGTCATTGGACACCAACTCAATTTGTTTTAAATTGTCACTTCCTATACTAACGAAATTTTGGGCCTGATTATTTGGAAATTGATCGATAATTAATCGTTTTTCGTTCAAATTTCCGGCTATATTCTATAATATGACGAAAATTACTCGATCAGGAGTATGTAATGAAATCCCAAATTGTACATTGTAGAGTCCCAATTAAGTTGCTCAATTTTGTTCAGCGCATTATAAACAAAAAAATCGCGCGATCTTCTCGTACAATTCGGAATTGATAGATACTTGTGATGTTTTGAATGCCTAAAGGCTCGTCCAATTTTGAAAACTTTCAAAACATCACTCGTACCTATAGATAGATTTCCGAATTGTGCTCGAGATTGTGCGATTTCCTATGCAAATGATTTGAAAAACTATTCCATTTTTTAATCTGCGCTAATGCGCGCTCGTAATCAGTGCTTTAAGATCTACTTTATGACGAATTTTTTCCCCGAGGAATCTTACTTGAAAACAGATTTTTTAAACTAGGTGTTCAAAACAAATGGAGTAAAATTCATCAAATTTATCGAAACCTGAAACAACCTCTGGGATGATCTAAGGACACAATATAATTATAGATAGATTTGGAATCTCATGAAAAGTAGTTTGAACTTCTTTAAATATTTTTTTCCTGAGGATTCTTACTTGAAAACAGATTTTTGAACTAGGACTGAGTTCAAAAACAAATGGAGTATCAAATTTATCGAAACCTGAAACAACCTCTGGGATGATCTAAGGACACAACAGACATAACTGACTTATATAGACATTGATTTGGAATCTCATGAAAAGTAGTTTGAACTTCATTAACCTTGCCTTCCTGTTTCCTGCGAACATGTTGTTTTGGTTCTGAAGTTTCTTGAACCATCGAAGGATTATAATTTAGGCCTGCCACAGATTGTCGCTTCTAATTTACCATTTTCCTGAGGGTATCCGATGATTTCCTTGTTAGGGGTCACTGATACTAGTCACATAACCCGCAACGACTCACGTGTGGAAATTGCTAAATGTACTTGACATCAAATTTTGCTAACAGGAAAACAATTTTGGCTCTATTCACTTCCTTTTATGTTTTGTAGCCAACTTGGCAATCTCCATATGTTAGGCTTTGCCTTCCGTTCTTTCTGTATGTCTATCGGTTTCTTTTTCCGTCAATCGGTTTGGCCGGTGTGTGTCGGTCGTTCTGTCCCTTTTTCCTGTACTTCTGTATAGAAGCTTTGCACCATCACGTGATGGCAGCCATGACAGGAGGCATAACAATAGAATCTTTTTCTCTGGGTAACTGAATCCTTTCTCATGTAAATCAGATTAGACCAGAATCAATTGTTCCTGCCCCCTGTCATGGCTGCCATCGCGTGATGGTGAAAAGCCTCTATTGTCTGTATATCGTCATCCGTGCGTTCAGTCGTTATGTTTTCGTGCGCCTATCGTTCGTTTGGTGTGTCGTTGCATCTATATAGTCCTGTCTGTCTGTCTGTCTGTCCGTCCGTCTCTCTGTTTTTCCTTGTCCTTGCTGAGTGTGTCAGGTGACTGATGGCAAGCTATTTAACCTATTCTAATGATTAATCCTTTGTTGTTGATTTATTCCTTAGTTGACTTAAAAGACAGGAGACATGAAGTAGACATGGTGCTTCCAAAGGTTATAAAGACAACTAGAAGAAGACGAGGTTTGCCACTAAAGTCTGATTCACCGTCTCCACTCTTTAGCACCGTGAGACTATGGCCAGGAGGCGTGATACCTTATACCATAGCATATACCTTAAGTAAGTACATTGATGTTTATCTAAACAATCAGTAGCAATGGAAACCAATTTTGGGCCGTCTCAGTTTGGGATCATAATGATAAAAACAAAATTTCCTGCAATATTTTGTTAACTAGAAAAATAAGAATATAATACTCAAGGAATTGTTCTTGAATTTGGGAGAAATTTATATGTAGTCTATTGTGTAAATGATATTGACAGATTACGACGAGTGAGTAAGAAGAAAATGTGACTAAAACGCCGTGAACAATAAAGATTTAACGCAGTTTCCTTTTATTGTGTGTGTGTTTTTAGTGAGTTTTAAAAGTGCATTGCTGACCGAAGTATTAATTTTACAGGAGAGAAGACCCATTTCTACAATCTTATCAAGGAAGCCATTAAAGAATATCAACAGAAAACTTGCTTAAAATTCGTAGAACGAACTACAGAAACAAACTACTTAGAATTCTACTATGGACCTGGGTAGGTACTAATGGTTACCATGGAAACGTTAAGCTTTGCGAACTGTTGCTATGGTAATTTTATGCTTTTCGCGGTGTTACCATAGAAATATTATGCTTTGCGCACTGTTGCATTGACATGCAATATTATGCTTTGCGCACTGTTGCATTGACAATATTATGCTTTGCGCACTATTGCATTGACAATATTATGCTTTGCGCACTGTTGCATTGACAATATTGTGCTTTGCGCACTGTTGCATTGACAATATTATGCTTTGCGCATTGTTGCATTGACAATATTATGCTTTGCGCACTGTTGCATTGACAATATTATGCTTTGCGCACTGTTGCATTGACAATATTATGCTTTGCGCACTGTTGCACTCGCAATATAGTATATAGTATAGTATATAGTATAGTATATAATATATACTAGTATATAGTAAAGTATAAAATATTCTATTTTAAACTACACCCATCAATTTTTTTGTAACTATTTTCTAGATGCCAATCTGATGTTGGCTACCAGGGTGAGGGCATACAGGCGCTATCGTTGGGCAAGGATTGTGACAGCCTTGATATAGTGATTCATGAGATTGGACACGCGATTGGTTTTTATCACGAGCAAAACCGACCAGACCGAAACAAATACGTCAAAGTCTTGTGGAATAACATCCAAGCAAGTAAGCGAGCTGAATAGAACTACACAAAAATAGGGATTTCTCAATCATAAAATAGAGATGACATAAGAGAACCATTTAGGGAAAGTCTCTCACTTGATTTAAGGAGCTTTTCTCGGAGTTTTTCGTCTTTCCTTCCAGAAAACGTATATTGATCACCCAAGCGGTTATATCCAATCTTTTTATTAGCCATGCCCTGACTTTGATAAACGCAGATGTTTTTTAAAATCTAAAATCTACCAGTTTTGTCTATAATCACAGAGTGGGACAATCACGATTTTAGAGTTCGATGATAAAATCGGTGAGAAAATAAGTAATATCGATAGATGAAATGAGTTATTTGGCAATACTTCTCCAACAACCTAGTCCATTGTAATCAAAATATTAGAATAACTATAATTTCGCTTTGTCATTTTATGGTAGATATGCGCTTTTCGTACGAGATCAAGAGCGGATGGCATCCAGAGAGCCTCAAAACTCCTTACGACTACTACTCTATTATGCACTACGGAAACAAGGACTTTAGACGAAACAACCAGGTAGTGACAATGAGGTCTCTTAGGCCAGGGATCACAACTTTTGGTGGTAACTTACTATCAGGTTTAGATGCACAGAGAGTCAGAAAAATGTACCAGTGTCCAGGTGAGGATAGCTATCAATGCAAGCGACTTTCATCATACACCTATTTCAAAAAGCTAAGGTTGTCGGTTGGAGATCTGAATTAGGGCGAACTGAGACTATACGGAATTTTTGCGCTATAATGTTATCTGGCTACAATAAGATTTCACATTTCTAACTCAAAGGGAACTACGTTGTGTGACTGTGAATATATTATGTTTTGTAGCTTTTAACTCGGTATAAGAATTTAGATTTCAGATCTCCCACCGAAAACGCGCCGTTTTCGCAAATACCAAATCTCAACTTAAGATCCCAGAAGCATTATACATCGATTGGGAGAAACTGATTCTCAAGTCAATCCATCAAGTCAATCATGTTAATTAGTCTCTTACTGGTTAATTAGCCACATTCTCTTGCATTTTCTTCTAATTAACTTAAATAGAGATAAGTGGAAAGGGTGTTTATCCTCAAACACCTTTCGCTTGGATTTATCTCAAGTGGCCTCAGAGAAAAGCATTTCGCAACGAATTTCTAAGATGCGCGCCAGCAAAGATTTGGATCAAAAGAAAGCTTTCACTTACACAAGCCTTTTTCTCAAAAGCGCAGTAATTCGAGGTGCAATTCTTTTAAAAAATCATATTAATGTACACTGTTTCATTGTGACTTTACAGAATTTCCTGATTTTCCTCGTGAATTTTACTGGTCTCATGATGGTCGTGGAATACAAGGACAAACTTGTATCAAGATGAACGAACCCCGTGACCCATACAGTTGGAACGATAACTACTTATGCTACCGAGGCAAAGGCAAACGACCGCTGAACATTAGATGGTCGCACAGTGGGCCCATATATGGAATGTCCTGCACTCAAATCACTGAGTCAAGCAAACCGTCTTGGACTTCTTGGAATGATAACTATCTCTGTGTCCCCACGTATTCGCCCTACAAATTCAAATGGCTCACAACAAGACCAAGTAATGAAGACAGAAAGAATTGTAAGAAGATTAATGAACCTCGTGACCGGTACTGGAGTAATGGATATCATTACTTGTGCGCTACTGATCGTGAGACTGATAAACGAGGTATGTTACGCCATTCTTTTAACTATTGTGTGACTTTTTGTCACAAAACAAGTGACAACAGTAAAGTTAGATGCTGACTTGTGACTTCATTTATTTTTTACTAGTCACCTTAACAGTTTCCTACGCCATCTTGAAAGGTAGCCGTGACTTTACATCAAAGCGAGACGAATGGTGATCTTGCAATGATAATGCGAATATTTGTTCGAGGTCTTAAAAAGAGGTCTCTTCATTGCAAGCTTACCGTTCGTCTCGCTTCGACGCAAAGGCACGGTTACCTTTCAAGATGGCGCAGGGAACTGTGAAAGAAATAAATCCTTTGATTTGTACTGTACTATTGTGTACGTTTTAATCCGCTACGCTAACTGCTTCTCCGTAAAAACAACGTTTATATTGCAATTATTGAATTCGTACGCTCTCTCAAACATTTCCAATGCAGATCACCTGAACTGCTGAAGGAAGCTTTTATTCAATTCTTCCAGGCATCGTTATTATACGACTTGCACTTTTCCTGGATAAGGATTGATTAACGCGCCCACTGTATTTTCCGTATCACGTATCTTGCCTCTATAAAGACCTCGCGCTCGGTTGATAAGTAGTTTGGCTAATATGAAATTCTTGTGCAGCATTACTTTCAAGGACTCTATACTTATGATATACCTTTTATCTTGTAGACGGGCAGTGGTCAGAATGGGGAGAATGGAGAGATTGTTCTCGAGACTGTGGAACAGGATACCATAATCGAATTAGAAACTGTACTAATCCTCCTCCAGCGAACGGCGGGAAATCCTGTGTGGGGGTGGAATCTGAACGTGAAACTTGCAATACTCAGCCTTGTTCAGGTATGTTTTTTTGAAGGTGCTCCTTTAGTCATGTCACTCTAGCTTATTTAAAGATAAAAATTAGTGGCCATGCTGGTACAAGGACGTATGGCAGCAATGTTCACTATAGGTGGCTTGCAATCATTCCTATCCTAAGGGAATAAAAGTGGCAGCCATGTTGGATGATGTTCACTATAGGTGGTTTGTAATCATTCCTAAGGGAATAAAAGTGGCAGCCATATGTTGGATGATGTTCACTATAGGTGGTTTGTAATCATTCCTAAGGGAATAAAAGTGGCAGCCATATGTTGGATGATGTTCACTATAGGTGTTTTGTAATCATTCCTAAGGGAATAAAAGTGGCAGCCATGTTGGATGATGTTCACTATAGGTGGTTTGTAATCATTCCTAAGGGAATAAAAGTGGCAGCCATATGTTGGATGATGTTCACTATAGGTGGTTTGTAATCATTCCTAAGGGAATAAAAGTGGCAGCCATGTTGGATGATGTTCACTATAGGAGGTTTGTAATCATTCCTAAGGAAATAAAAGTGGCGGCCATGTTGGATGACAGTGTTCTCTGTGTCCTCCAATTTTGTTAAATCATTTTTATTCCACTTTTTCCAGGTCCACCAGTGTTTCCCGAAGACTTCTCGTACTCCATGAACATGAACTCACTTCCAACCGGCAACTGTCTTCGCACATACGATCTCCTTAACTACTTCAAATGGATCCACTACTACTTCTGTACTTCAAGCTCCAGAAGTGATCCGGGTATCATGTGGTCGTATAATGGACCAATCCCTAATATGCGTTGCACCAGGATATACAACCCTATTGAGAACAAGTATCGTAGAGGAAGCTGGATGAAAAACTATCTCTGTGTTCCTACCGACTCGACATATCAGTAAGTAATGTTAATTTGATTGGAAAATAAAGACTGTCATTGTTATCCCAGTTATCGCTGTGCATATTATCTCCCTCTCTAGCCATTTCTTCGAGTATTTCAACAATTACTACCATGTACCACTACAAATTATGATTAAAAAATATATTACGATTTGTTGTATCAAAGCGTGGGGCATCCACAACAGAGCTATGCTCCAAACTAGTCGATAACAGAAAGATCGGATTGGAATTTAGAAGCTAGTTCATAAGCATAGACGACTTAAAACCGGAGAACCTGATAAAAAATAGAACCTGGGAATCGAACCCGGGTCGCATTGGTGAGAGGCGACGCACGAGTAGCTAACGCCACACGTGTTTACTTCATCCACTTCCCGCACCTTTCCCGTCGGATCGGGGATAAGAGATGAGACCCTCATTTGAACTAAAAACTAAAACTTTTAGGTGAGTTTTTAACCGGAATGTCTTCTTTTGCTTTCTATAGCTTTGTGTGGTCTCTCAAGGGGCCGATAAAGGGTCTACCTTGCATGCGATGGTACGCACAGAATGGACGCAAGGGATGGGACAAGACGTACTTGTGTAATCAAAAGCAACCTAAAAGTATCTACGCATACCACAACAAATAATTGAATTCAACCTGTACTAACACTATTACAACATCATTCAAATAGTGTGTGTTCACGGCAGCCATGTTGGTGCCAGAAACAATGCAATATTTTTTGCATGACAAGAAAACTTATTTCCCAAGGAAAAAAAAATTCTTTTGTTTAAGCAACCAACATGGCTGGCATGAACACACTCTATAGAGGGAAGGATCATCGTTCATCGTATAGTTGACAAGACGGGTTTGGATCAAAACAAAACTTGTAAATTAAAAATATATATTAAGTCTCGACTACTGTAAAATGTTTAGTTTAGTTTAGAAAACTAAAGAAGAAAAGAGTGTGATATTATTTAAATCTACAAAGGAGGAGAAAGACAGCTTTAAAACCAAGCCTTCCATAGGGAAAACAGGAGCCTGTGGGAGACCATTTTATGGTCAGTACGGAACCAATGAAAATGTCTGTCATGAAAAATAGCCCCTTGTTACCTATTTATAAAACTCTGGTAATTATTATAGTTATTAATGGGATTAATATAATAAGATAAGTACTATTGTACATTCTTGATTAAAGAACTGTAAAATACGAATTCGTATTTATTTCATTGTTTGTGTTAATATTATGCCTCATTGCATGATTCCCCCATAAGCCTCTTTTTTGTTGGTTATACGTTTTTATGAATGCAGACCACTTCTAGTGTATTTATCACTTGTCCGATCGAAGTACTATTGAATACGGTCAAGAAAATCTTGTTTTGCAGTGAATATCGAACCGGGGGGGGGGGGGGGGGGGACCAAACATCCTGTTTGCTTCCCATACATTCCCTTATAACGGCTTTTTCGCTGATAAGGGGAGGACTTCTACAACAAATTAAAATATTGAACTTTAGTGACTTTTTTAGTTCACATCCAGTTAAATGACCTTTGAGTTCACATCCAGTGAAAGGACCTTTTAGTTCACATCCAGTGAAAGGACCTTTTAGTTCACATCCAGTGAAAGGACACTTTTAGTTAGTCACATCCAGTGAAAGGAAGCCTTTGAGTTCACATCCAGTGAAAGGACTTTTTTAGTTCACATCCAGTGAAAGGACCTTTGAGTTCACATCCAGTGAAAGGACTTTTTAGTTCACATCCAGTGAAAGGACCTTTGAGTTCACATCCAGTGAAAGGACCTTTTAGTTCACATCCAATGAAAGGACCTTTTAGTTCACATCCAGTGAAAGGACCTTTGAGTTCACATCCAGTGAAAGAGACTTTGAGTTCACATCCAGTGAAAGAACCTTTTAGTTCACATCCAGTGAAAAAGACCTTTTAGTTCACATCCAGTGAAAGGACCTTTAGTTCACATCCAGTGAAGGACCTTTAGTTTCACCTCCAGTGAAAGGACCTTTTAGTTCACATCCAGCGAGAGGACCTTTTAGTTCACATCCAGTAAAAGGACCTTTGAGTTCACATCCAGTGAAAGGACCTTTTAGTTCACATCCAGTTAAAGGACCTTTGCATGAGTTCACATCAAGTGAAAGGACTTTTTTAGAAAGGAAAAAAAAGAAAGTTGGGGGGTAAAGCATGAAGGAAGAAGCAAGAATTACGCAAGAAGGAAAACGGAAGAAAGGAAGAGAGAATATTAATCAATGAACGAAATAGAATAAAGAACTAAGAAAGATAGAAGAAGAAGAAAAAAAAAAGAAAACATATGTGATGAAAACAGAGGGATGGATGGAACCATGAAGCTATAATCCAAAAACATCTGAAAGCAGTTTCACGAGGTTAATTGAAATCTTGTCACTAAAATATCACACGAAATGGCGATAAAAAATTATTGATTATTTTTGAAATTTTAATAACTATCATTGGATTAACGCTTAATTATTGATATTGTTATGCGTGGGTTGGCTATAGTTTCAGGCCATCAATACCATATGCTTATGATGACATGAAAAATCATGTAGAGAATATCTGATAGAAAAAACTAATATTGAAAATAATTATTATATTTATTATTCATAAATAGAATAAAGCGTGCTTGACTAAAACATTTCGACCTACATCGTCATCTTGAGGGCAGATTTGAACATTTGAACATAAGAAAAGCACACACAAGAAAGCGTTAGCAAACAGCGTAGAGCGCGCGCGTACTATGCGCGTGCAGAAAATCAAACGATCAAATAAATGATATCATTGGATGATATTTTTAGAATAGATTCTAAAAATAGCATCAAAGTGTGCACATGATAGGGGCACGGGGATTCCTTCTCTTAGTTCATATTCTCTTGGTATAATATTATGCAACGACAGCAGCAAAAACGAAAGAACGATGTATCTGACAACACTTGGGGCACTTGGCGTCCCCAAAATTTAATGATAAATAAAACTAGAAGGCAAAGTCATAGGCATGTCTCACCGCCCGCAGTGAGTCCTTTCTTAATATCCATATCGCGTAAAATTTATATTAGGCAGACTAAGATTCCCGTTTTTCCTTCTCGCGAACGGCAAACATGACCACGTTTTCATCGTTTTCTTACATTTCACTTTACCTTTTGTAAACCTTCTCACCAAAGACAAGTATTCTTTTGTTTATCTACTACTTGGAGATTTTTGCGATTTCTTTTCACTAATTTTTAAGAAATTTCCAATGGTCAACTGAAGTTTCACGTTTACCGTAAACGAGGATCTTAAACTCTCTATTGCTGAATCTAATATTACGACTCCGTCTTGCTTTATATTTCTTGCTTTATATTTCCTGATCAACGCTAGTCTATCGGCTAGGTCTACGATATAATGAAATTATCGAAATATATTAATCACTCTATGCACTTTTAAGAAATGCTTTTTCTCTACGTTTTTTAATTAACGAGCAAGTTTGTAGAAATAGTATTAATGAGAATCAAAATCCTCGTCTTTACAAGCATCTGTATTTGTTTAGCGATGTTTGGTGTTTTGTGTCTAATACAAGTAGAAAATAGATCTTTTGTTACCTTTGACTCTTATCTTTCAGGTACTAATCACGTGACATAAATTGAGCCAATCAAATCAAAGATCACTGTGTGAGATTTCCCGAAATCAAATTATACTTTTTTTAATAAAAACAAACTCTTTTGATTGAAATTAATTACTTTTTTTAAATTTTTCTTGTCTGGAACCTTAAACTTAGAGGATATATATTCGATGAGTAATTTTGCTGAGATATAAATTCGACTTTTTCGACAGGAGTTCTGTTCAATAGCCGAGGAAACGTTCGAGATTTTTTGTCAGTTCTTGAAGTAAACACAGATGAAAAGTTTGCAGTTTAAAATGCGAAAAACGAGGAATGTGTAAGCAGCTGTTGAAATAGCAATTATAAAAAAGACAAAACCAAGGAAATATTTGGATTTGTGAGTAAGAGATTACCGAGCAAAAACCGTGCAACAAGAAAGGAATTTTATAGAGGCAAAAACAAAAAACAAAAAACAAAAAAACTGGATTTTTGGTATTCGACGTAACTGAAGATTTTTGTTGCCGGCTCAAGGACAAAAAAGACAAAACAAAACAAAAAAACAAAAACAAAACACGGTAAACTCATTTTCTTTGCGTTGGGAAACAAGTAGACACTGGCAAGAAGCTGGTGGTATCTTCCAAAAAAATATCTTCAAGGAACTAAATTTTGATCTTCGCAAATTGAGTAGACACTGGCACGTAGACACTGGCAAGAAGCTGGTGGTATCTTCCAAAAGAAAAATATCTTCAAGGAACTAAATTTTGATCTTCGCAAATTGAGTAGACCCTGGCACGTAGACACTGGCAAGAAGCTGGTGGTATCTTCCCAAAAAATATCTTCAAGGAACTAAATTTTGATTTTCGCAAATTGAGTAGACACTGGCACGTAGACACTGGCAAGAAGCTGGTGGTATCTTCCCAAAAAATATCTTCAAGGAACTAAATTTTGATTTTCGCAAATTGAGTAGACACTGGCACGTAGACACTGGCAAGAAGCTGGTGGTATCTTCCAAAAAAATATATCTTCAAGGAACTAAATTTTGATCTTCGCAAATTGAGTAGACACTGGCACGTAAACACTGGCAAGAAGCTGGTGGTATCTTCCAAAAAATATATCTTCAAGGAACTAAATTTTGATCTTCGCAAATTGAGTAGACACTGGCACGTAGACACTGGCAAGAAGCTGGTGGTATCTTCCAAAAAAATATATCTTCAAGGAACTAAATTTTGATTTTCGCAAATTGAGTAGACACTGGCACGTAGACACTGGCAAGAAGCTGGTGGTATCTTCCCAAAAATATATTTCAAGGAACTAAATTTTGATCTTCGCAAATTGAGTAGACACTGGCACGTAGACACTGGCAAGAAGCTGGTGGTATCTTCCCAAAAAATATCTTCAAGGAACTAAATTTTGATCTTCGCAAATTGAGTAGACACTGGCACGTAAACACTGGCAAGAAGCTGGTGGTATCTTCCAAAAAAATATATCTTCAAGGAACTAAATTTTGATCTTCGCAAATTGAGTTCACATTTAGTTCGCAGTAATATAAAAGGTAATTCAAAATGATGGAAAAGAAAGTGAGTACTACAAGTAACTTGTCTCTCGTCTCCTCTGAAGACAGTAATATTTCGACTGCCGTCAGAATCGTCTGGTATACCATCTTCACTACAGAGTCTCTCGTCATCTTAATCCTCAACTCTGTGGCTTTGTCTATCTTCTTCAAGAAGAAATTTCTGATCAAGAAATCAACTTTCCTTCTTATTAACTTAACATTTGCAGACCTCCTGGTTGGGCTTACGATACCAGTCATTTTTGCTGTTGATTTTGTTGAAGATCCTAATGTCAAACTCGCGTTTTACCTCCCATCAGTGTTGGCGGCTCTTGAGTCACTTTTGTCGATCACTGCTATTGCTGTAGAGAGAGTGTTTGCAATATTTTGCCCTTTTAGACATCGAGTTTTAAAGCGGTCGCACTATTTTTGGTGTATTGGGTCATCTTGGTTTATTGCTTCTGCAGTTTCAGTGTTCCTTATAAAAGAAACAATTGGATACCATTGGTTGAAAACGCTGGATTCATCAGTCTTAAACTATTTCCGGATATCACTGACCCTATTCTTGACTGCTCTGATTGTATCATCGTACATCGCAATCTGGATCAAAGTGACATTCTACAAGCGCTTCAACACTCGACGAAGCGAACAAGAGAATAAAAAAATGGCCAAAACTTTGTCGATTGTCACTGCTATTTTTCTTATAACTTGGTGGCCAATTAACATCTTTGAGAAATTTGACCATAGTGGCTCTAATCAGTCGCTGGAATACGGCATTTACTGTCTGGTTTATAGCAATTCCTTTCTCAATTGCATTGTGTATTCTGTCAGGATGCCTGAGTTTAGAAAAGAACTTGTTTTTATTTTGCGCAAAGCCAAGAAGATTGTATGTTTTGGGTCACGAGATCCAGTTGAAGTCGCAAGTGATGGCGGATCCAGCGTCCAAAATTCGAATTCACCACCGGTGGTGTTATATTCGGTTCGACCGAAAAATATCGAAGAGTTTTAAAGCTGAAAAATATGAATCGTTAATATCTGTAAAGATCAAATTTGAAAAAGAATTAAGATCCGCCGCCAATTTTTCGTCTTATATGGAAAAAGTAAACTACTTTCTTAGTTGCGACTGATCCATGACCTGAACAGACGCGATATCTTTTCCACCATGTTGTAGCGGCTGCTTTGCGTCCTCCAGAGAAAAGCTCCACTTGGCAAAAACTTAGAAAAGCGCAGTCATCGTAGACATGCTTACAATGTGTGTTGTGTGTGTGTATGTGTGTGTGTGTGATGGGGGGGGGGGGGGGGGGGGGGGGGGGGGGGGGAAGAGGATGAAAGAAAGCAATTTCCAGATACTCTTATTTCCATGTCTATTGGTGTTTAATCCTCTAAAAGAAGGCGCAATAGTAGCTTTCACTTTAGGACCGGTCAAAAACTATCTCCTGAGGGAGAGGGGGCGGGAGATTTAGCGGGTGATGAGATGGAATTAAATGCAACTGAAGGGGGAAAAATTGACAGGTACAAAAAGGGGACATCACTCAGTAGTAGTAGTATGATGATGATGTTTATGGTGATGATGATGGATGATGATGATGATGGTGATGATGATGATAATGTTAATAATGTTGATGATAATGATGATGATGATGATGGTGGTGGTGGTGATGATGATGATGATGATAATGTTAATAATGATGTATGATGATGATGATGATGATGATAATCATGATGATGATAATGATGATGATGATGCTGCTGATGATGATGATGATAATGTTAATAATGATGTATGATGATGATGGTGATGATGATGATGATAATGTTAATAATGATGTATGATGATGATGGTGATGGCGATGATGACGATGATGACGACTATAATGATATAGCGGTTAATAATGACCGGTCCTTTAACTTTAAATAGCAAAGTAAACAAATACACTTAGCAAATTGTGTCTAAAGGATACTGGCATCTTGTCCATTTGAGGGGCCTAGAAAATAGATTGAAACATTATAGAGTGAAGTCATTAAACTCGTGAAATAGATATTAGACTAATGCACGTTAGTAGCCCCTAATTCCATTGCCTTCTTTTGAGTCAATTTGACTGACACGTTGACTAGTATCTTTTGTTACAAGGGTTAAATGCCTTCACTCTTTGTAGAATGATTTTACTTAGCCCGTGAAAAGTGGGCAACATAAATATCACTAAATAGTGTTATTTTATGCTAATTATATTGCTTTCTTTTGTTTAGTTAGTACTATTTATTGCTAAATAGTGATAACTGTTGCACACATTTAGTGTTTGTACTCTATAATTAAACATATACACCTATTTCGAAGATCGTTGCGCACCAAGAGCCTCAAGTAACAAGCCAAGGCTCCAAAGAACGTCGGTACTTTTAATTATAATTGATATATAGGACGTTTGCATGATGGCGTCATTGACCTCTACTACCAGACTCCCTTGCACACTTTCTTTTGTTCAGTTAATTAGCACCAATTGTCTCACTATTCTCATGAGGGAATACAAATTTAAATAAGAAAGAAAATTCGCGAAGCATCTTGGTAGTGGGAGTCAAATGACGCCATCATGCAAACGTCCTATTCATGGTTCATGCAAGTGGCTATAGCTCTACACTAATTATCATCTCAAGCAGCCTTGCTTGGAGCAATTTGTGAGGTCAATAAAAGAAAATGTACCGTGAATAAACTAATTACAGCTAAAAGTACAGGCGTTCTCTGCGGTCTTGGCTTGTTGCTGAGGCTTTTGGTGTGACAACGATTTCTGAAATAGGTGTATACAATACGAAATATTAAAGTTACCTTGTATCATTTACTCAATATACGGGTTCAATGACGCAGGCTCCTTCATTTCTGACCTTGATCTTCTTCTTGCCTCTTTTACATGAAGCAACCTTCATCAGGCATTTGTTGTTGTATGTTCTTCCGTCTGTCCCACATACTGGTCTGATGATCTTTGTACATGCCTTTGGGCAGACGCACACTGCCTCGTTATGCTGCACTTCACAAGTAGCGTAGTTAGTACACTTAAGGGCCAGGCATGGATCTGTTTGAACAACAAAGGAACGTGGCATGTGAAAGTTATCGAAACCTGAAACAACCTCTGGGCTGATCTAAGTTAGGGCATGGCTAACTCACAGATCGAACCCTGCTTATGTCTCTGTACTCTGATATAAACACTCTAGAAGCTGAAGTACACTTTAAAAACAAGAGAAATACTCACTAATACGCCTCGTCGGGCTCCTAAGGTTGCTTCTCTAGCGCTCTGCAGCTCCCAGCGTGTTTATATCACAGTATACGTACAGCGACAAGGGCGCACGTTTTATATTACTTAAATCCAATTATCCATACTTACTGATGCATTTGCCGATGCTACTCACAGTAACCTTCTTATTCTTTCGACAAGAAGTTGCCTTCATTATGCATTCGTTACTATAGGTCTTCCCGTCCGACCCACACACGGGCGCGTAAATCTTTGGACAAACTTTATTACAGACGCACTTTGCTTTTCCGTTCACGGGACGACAGAATGAGTATGGAGGGCTGCTGCAAGGAAGAGACTGAAAGCAGGGATCTGAAGGAGATAAAGAATAAGATTATCATTTCATCATTTTCCTGAATGTTTTCGCATTTAAGACCACATGTCGTTCCCTTGAGTATTATTTCTTTTCTAGACTATTTTACTTTGGGCGTAATGTTTTCCCATTTCAGACCACATGCCATTCCCTTGAGTATTATTTCTTCTATTGACCTTTTTAGTTTGGACAATGTTTTTCCATTTCAGACCACATGTCGTTCCCTTGACTATTATTCCTTTTCTATTGCCATTAGAAGTTTTAATTGTGAGTCAGGCACAATATCACAAATGTCAACTTACTATGACATAAGCTTTTACTCGCGACAGTGATGTTCTTTTTAGCTTCGCATGCTCTTTGTTTCATGATGCAGATATTGTTGTATGTCTTGCCGTCCGAACCACAGACCAAATCTTGCTTCTTGTCACAAAAGAACTTGCACACGCACTTTGGATGGCCGTTTATGTTCTCACACTTGGAGTATGGTGGCGAAGCACACTTATAATTGAAGCAAACTTCTACAAAACAAAAATTAACGTCGTTGTTTTTTATTTGATGTATACCATTGATTTTGATGAACACAGACTCATTTATAAATGTTTAGCCTCGTTATAAGCTAGGAATTCATATCATCCATATAGTTCAAGTATATTCTTACTCATAATAGAATACAATCCCGGACATTGAATTCGGCAATTCCCGATTCACGGCCGATGCCAATATCCCGAATCATGTGAGATTTTCTTCTAGTTTCACAGATCCCTTACTATATTTTATCGCGTTTCCCGACTCCCGCGAATACTCACTTCCACAAGGTCGATTGTGCAGCACAGTAATAATCCTTCCCTTTTTGCAGCCTGCACGTTTCATTTTACATTCATTGTCGTACGTGACTTTATCGGAACCACAAACGGGTTTGTAGATCTCGGGACAGACATCTGGACAACTGAGACACACTGGTTTGCCATCGATCATCTTGCATACCGTATTAATCGTACAAAGTACGTTTGCGCAAGTGATTTTGGCTGTTGATTGGACAAAAGATAAACCATAAGCTGAAGCTTATCCTGCGGATAAACTTTATCCAGATGGTACGATTCTGATAACTATTCGCTGCACAGCGCTTTTATTTTGAAGATAGTGCTTATCCGGCTTTGGATAACATATTTTATCTTCGGAATCAAACCTGAGACCCCAGAAAAAAGTGAGAGGCGAGTGCAGGCCTCTACACCATCCTAATTGATTGATTCCCAATATTATAATTGTTTTAGTATTTTTAACACAAGTGAATTTGATAAATATCGGAGAGAGAGGGTTCTTCCCTTCAAATTCTATTTTATTTCTGAAAGCGGCACACATCGACAAATGAGCGTGCGCATGCGCGCAGGTGAACATAACAGCATAAGACGTAAATTGTGACCAATGAGCGAGCCGGATTTATTATATTCACTTGTGTAAAAATACTAAATATATACACCTTTTTAAAAAAAATTGTAGGTCGGAGATCCGAAATCTGAGACCGAAAGGAATTGTGGGTTGTAAGCTGTAAATTGTTTTGTGGTTTTGATTAGTAGTTCGCAAAAAGTTAATATCTTAATATACCAACTTTGAGCAATGATCTGCGCTGGCAAACTATCTGGGTAAGTATATATTGGATTTTTAACGAGAAACACACTCAGTCCCCCACAATTCCAATCGGTCTCAGATTTCTGATTTCAGATATCCACCGACGTTTTTTGAAATAGGTGTATATGAAGATCAATGCGATCGAGAGTATGTGGCTTTATCACGTCGATGAATGTCCCTTCTGAGAAGAGTATACTCACAGTCATACCAAACCTCACTATAGTAGAATATTTTAATATTTTATAATCATTAAAATAATCAACAATACTCACGTGGGCATGACCCCTCACTTGCTACTGTGATTCTCTTGTTAGCCTCACAAGCCGCCACGCGTAGATTACACTTATTGGGGTAAGTCTGTCCGTTTGAGCCGCACACAGGCGCAAATTCCAGGGTACAGAACTTCGAGCAAATACACTTGGACTGACCGTTGACGAATTTGCAGACGTTAGGGCTTGCGCAGATGATAGGGTCGCAGTTTGGGGCTGAAGTTGGAGTTGGTGTTGGTACTGGTGATAAAGATAATCTTATGTCAAATTATATGTGTCGTTCCCTCCCTTGTCACGAGGATTTTCTCCGGGTTCTCCGATGTGATTTTCCTCCCTCTGTGAGAATTAGCATGTGATTTGAGTGTTGTGTTTTGTTTATAATGAACGTAGTGGTAGTGCGTGTGGAACTAAACTTACGGAAGAGGGAAGTGATGGCTATAAAATATGAGTTTGTTTTTGAGTATCCTACCCAGTGTGTTAAACTAGTTTCATCAAAAATCGAAGTTTGTGTTGGTACTGGTGACTATGAAACACTTCATTTAATATGGATGTGGTAGGATAGAGAATGTGGAATAACCGCTTCCTGGCTTTGCCTTTAGCCCTTTCAAATAGTCCAGTGAACGTTGTATTTTTCTTTGTGCGCGCAGCATTTTGACCCTAAAAATTTGCAGCTTAGATTGCTTCGAGGTCTTTTAATGAAATAAGAGATTCTGGTAAACCTAACGCTGTTTAGTATGCAAATACAACATAAAAAAAGGTGAAACAATCACTGGCAAAAATTGGTGCAAATGGTTGCGCAATACTGTAGCTTCATACGTTACTAACCAATTTAAATTTTTCATATTACTATTTCGCGCGCAACTAATTTTCTTTACTGTGAAGAGTTTTAACTGGCTTCTAAATTAAGCAAAAAAAGTAGGTTGCTGAGCGCGGAGTAACATCAGTGTTGCGCCACAATTTGCACGATTTTGCCGTTAAAACATTGAATGATACTAACGTGGACAAGGTCCTTGGCTAACCACTGTAATGGTCCTATTACTGTTACATGCAGCAGCAGCAAGATGACACTGGTTACTATACGTCCTGCCATCTGATCCACATACTGGCTGAAATACTGCAGGACAAATGGATGGACATACGCATTTTCCAACACCATTTACCTCCTCGCAGACTCTGGGAGCTGCGCACCTGATAACTGCGCATCCAGCTGTCAGGAAAAACGCAGAAGAAAAATGTATGAATAATTTTAGTTTTACGCTATATGTTATTATTGCTATAAATTTAGTATACATGCAGCTATATTAATTATATAGCTCTAGCTAGCAGTATTTACATCGCCAATCTTCCACTTTCACCAGTTTCCCCAAAAATTGCACACGAAACACAATGTATACTGATAGAAATCTAAACATGCACGGTGTGTGCGCGACCGTGGCATTACAGTGGTATAACAGTGGTATAGACTCTTATTAATCACGGATATTCAACCAATCAGAACGCAGGACGCAGGCCGTCGCAGTATTTACAGTACCAATGGCCGTATTTACTCAGCTTCCAACTACAATCGATATATATATATATATATAAATAAAATACAAATCTCTTACTTACTAGGGCAACGACCTTGGCTCACGACTGTAATCTCGCTGTTTGTTTTGCATGCTTCAACTTTGAGAAGACATTCATTGTTATAAGTCACCCCATTTGAGCCACACACGGGGCGAAGGATCTTGGGGCATGCAGTTGAACACACACATGTTCCACGTCCATCGATCTCCTTGCAAACCTTTGGAAGTAAGCACGTGACAGCTTCACATCCGACTGCGGAGAAAAAAAGGAAATACTGTATTCAAGTTTAATCGACTCCTGGAACAACCTCTGTGCTGATCTAAGTCAGGGCACGTGCACGACTAACTCACAGAATTAGAATTCAGAGGGAAGAAAACCAAAGAACCTGGAAAGCTCCTTCCAATTAAAGGAAAGATCTAACAAATTTAACTCACATGCGATGCTATGTCCAGTGAGGAATCAAACCCTAGAGAAGAGAGGCGAGTGTACTACCACTACACCACCCTTGATTCGGGGTATTTTCGTACGTCTCCGAACTAAAATAAATCTGCACGTCAGAAATTTACTAACCAAGTTGCAACGCCGCTTAAGTTAGTACTTATTTTGATTAATTATATCCAATACGTCGAGTTGGACAGCTAGGTTGCAAAATTATGAACTTGGTCTTGAAATGTGTCTAACATACTTAGGCTTATTCAAAATATGACGTCGTCAAGCAGATACTGCAGAAACGCTATACAAATATAAAGCTATACGAATATGACATGTTAATTGCTGGGTTTCAATCAGCTGATAAAGGTATTTGAATCTCATTGTCTGCTCCAAATGGTGGTCAAACACTGACCACCATGTGCTGTCAGCCAGAAAGAATTCTATTAAAAACTTGCGATTTAGCTGACGAACATTCCGCACGAGACAGGAAATGACGTCAAGTTAAACCCAGCAATGGCAGATATCAGAGTTACAATCTAACGCCTTCAAACGATTGTTTTAAAGCGTGGCATTAATTTGGGACATCTATAATCACATCATTTAATTTTGATGTTGATGAAGAACGACAAAAAATTTAAAGAAAAAAGAAATAACGGGTAAGACATTAAAGGATAGAAATGAAACAACGAACGAATAAAAAACGGATAAAAAAGTGAATAAGTTGATTAGATCAATTGATGAAAAAAAATTACGAGCTTGAGATCGCGATGTTATTCAAGATTTTCAGATTTGATGGGTGTACTTGATCGTCGAAATGTCTTTATGCACGTCTTGTGTGTGTGATTCCTACTTAACATTGGTTTCTTTACTTTTTTACTCTTTTTTGATTTCGTCACAGGAAACAAAACCCACACATAACGCCTGATAGAGATTGCAATCAACAAAGCGCAAGAAAAAGGAAAGAAAAGACGAGCATGTGACAGGAGGCAGTAACAGGAAAGAGTCCCAATTTACGACCGCACCCTCCCCTCCCCCTCTACTTGATTTACTTACCAGGGCAGGCACCGTGACTAGCAACGGTGATCGCTGTCCCAGCCTTACATGCAGCAACCTTCAGTTCACATGCGTTGGAATACGTATTGCCATCAGACCCACAAACAGGATTGAATTCAAGAGTACATGCAATGTTGCAGTCCGAGCCAGGGATTTTGATGCATTTGGGGACGCCATTGTACATCTTGCACGTTTGGTTCGGTAGGCAATCTACCGTAGCGCATGTTGGAGGAGCAGGAGATGGGGTAACAGGAACATACGAAGCTGGAAGACAAAATGACAATCATTACGTCATACCATAAAGAAGATGAAGAGGTGGGGCCCGCGCGAGACAAAGAATATATCACGTCAAGAAAACATTATATTTTCAAGAGTAAAACGGTTAAAAATACAATTACAAAAGCATGGATCCAAATTTGGAAAATTACGTTGCCATGGGAATTGTCGAAGAACATCTCACCAAATGTTTTTCATACAATTGATGTTGCCTGGCAACCAGACGCTTGTTTGTCAGTCGTCGTTTGGATGCATGTGAACTAATATTGTTCAGTCACTAATTAACACGTGGTTAATAGCATTTTCACGGTCACTGAAAATAGATTTTGCAAAGTCTTGTGGAATCGAAAAGCGCGACAAATATTACCAATAAAGGCCTTGATTACATGGGGGCGGGAGCGGGGTGGGGGGGGGGGGGGGGCAGAAAAATCATCGAAAAACAATATTTTCTGATTGATTTAAAATAATAAGACTACGAAACATTGTTACAGCATGTTAGCATCAACGCTGGGCTTGGCTTGTCCGCATTTCAATCCCATGATGAACAATTGTGACGTCATCCGTGGAAAACGCTAATAAATGTGGGGTTGGATTGGTAAGAAATGGGTAGGAATTTCTAATAAGCTTCATTTTAACGCGCCTGCCTTATGTTTTAGTAAATAAAAATAAAAAAGGACGAAAAAGAGATTTAAAAGTTTAATGACCTCTCCGTGACTTAATTCTGATTTCACTTCATACTGATTAACACCTGAATTTTTTTCGCTGTGAAATCATGGAAATATGTTGGAAACCAAACCTTTCCAGCTATGGACGCTTCGATTCCTTGGTGTGGAAATATGTTGGAGGTCGCCACATTCAGCATTTAGTTTCTATGATTTGGAAAGCGAATGGATTCCAGTTTGATAGTGGAATTTTGTTTGACCTTTGGTAAAGTTTTTGGGCATAGGGATCGGATGATTTTTAACAATAAATATTAGCATAATAGATAAGACTAACCGCTTGATTCCTTTCCCATTCAACTTCTTACACAGCGTCTATCGCTTTAGCAGGATTTTCAACTAATTCAAAGCGGGATTGAACCCTAAAACAAACTCTGGGTGATCTAAAACAGGGCAAGGCCAACCGACCTGAAACAGTTTGAATTGGAATTCTCTGCGGTATGTTCATGAATGGTTAACTAAACATCAACATATTTTCAAATGCTCTTTCTCTACCTTGAAGAACGTGATTGACCGTGGTAACCATCAGAACCAAGGCAGCAAAGAAGGGCAAAGACGCCATGACTGATCAGCTTAGTCAACTCGCCTGATCTGTACACTAAGATTCAAAACTGAAATAGAACACAATCGTTCACTCTCCTTATATATTAAAAAGTTATTCACTACAAAAATAGCAAAAGACGAAGATATTTCATGTTCTGTCAAAAACTCGGCACTTAATGTTTCTGTGCCATGGCAATAACCGTTTCTATAGCAACGATCTAACTTAGTGTCTCATAAATGGAGGTGTGCATACAAATTCAGTCGAATGAGTTTTAATCCCATATCTTAACCAAAACAGTAGGTAGGTAATTGGAAAAAAATATTTAGGGAATTTAAAACGCGCGCGCACGTCTCTAGCTGTACTGTGATATATTTTAACACGGTGGAACAGCTGGAAGGTGGAGATCACGAGAAAAGCAAACTTAGGAATATGAGATGCAGCCGAGTGTTTCTCTTGCTTCTCGATTGCTCTAAAGCTCTCAGAGTGCTAATATCACATTACAGTATTTATAGAATATTTTCAATGGGACAATCAGTTTTCCCGAGCGTGTCTCTGTTATAAATTATATCTAATACAAAATATAATCTAATATATCTAATATAAACACACCAGCCAACCAGCGCGTGCGTTATCATATAATAAAGTATAATAAAAATTTAAATAAAGATGAAAAAAGATGAATGCTTAGAGTAATTTTTGAGGGAAAAAAGGGCTGGGGAAAGAGTTATCATTTTACTAAGCATAAACACAGGGAGCCCATACTAGATTTATAGATGGCAGTGATGAACACAGGAAGCCCAAATTTAAGTTTGTTATGAATGAGTTACCGCGCGAGAAGGAGGAATGGGCACTAGTGTAATGGCAAAAGCTTCTGCAAGCTTTTTTGAGAAAGCTTTGCTTTTCAATCTCGTTTAATCCTCGATTATTTTTTGCAATCTGTTCTTCACCCAAATCGCAGAAGCAAGTGAGATACCTGTTTATCCTTCCTACGGACTTTTTTTAGCTTAAATTTGAAATTTGTGCTCGAATTTTGAATTGTTTACGTTTGGTTCGAGAGTGACCGTCTGCATAACTCAGGGCCATCGAAAATTTGGTATCCATTGGTGTGTATAAATCGCAATCATGGACAATCCTCCAAGTCAAACTATCTACATTAACAATCTAAATGAAAAAGTCAAGAAAGAAGGTAAATTCAGCCCAATACAATGAAAATCGTAGAATATTAAGTAAAAGTTTGAAACATGCCTGTGACATGTCTCGCACGTTGAACATCGAAAACGTATTCTTTACATTCAAAATATTCTGTAAAAATGCTGCTAACGAGTCTGTGTTTATCGTTGCTTGGTTTTGCCACGTGTATTTTCAGAGTTGAAGAAGTCTCTCTACGCCATCTTCTCGCAATTTGGCCCCATTCTTGACATTGTAGCCCTCAAAACCCTGAAAATGAGAGGCCAGTCATTTGTAGTGTTTAAGGATATAGCTAGTGCTACAAATGCACTGAGATCTATGCAAGGATTCCCTTTTTATGACAAGCCAATGGTAAGTAATTAGAATCTTGGTAAATATTTTTGGTGTGCATCACTTCCATTCCCATAAGAATAAAAGGACAGACATGGTCGCCATGCTGGTTAACATGACAAATTTAACCAAATAATCATAGTCAATTTGGAGGTATAGCACTAATGTACTAACAAATCACTCATGATTGTAAGCTGCATGGTTGCTAATAGTGCAGCCAGTTAAGTCCTCCACTGCAATGTAAAGCACATTGAGACATTGTGAAATGCGCTATAGAAGAACCCCATTATTATTATTATTAAATAGGCGGCTTTGATGCCACATGCACCCCAAGAATACACAATTCATTTTTGTCTAGCTGGGTATAATCCACACTATATTAAACATAATAAAAACAATTATACCCAAACTAGATCACAATGTACCATATTGACCATCTTGCAGAAGCTATGCATATATACATAATTTGTTACAACAGCTGTCAATCATTTAAATTACAATGAACAATCACATGTATTATTCTACCACCAATCAGTGATTGCCACTGCTATTGATCTGCAGCAGTGACAAGAATAAAACTGATAGTGGATTTACAGCTCTTGTCAATCACATGCGTGAAAATCGTACAATTTGCCGTCCGGACAAAGTAGGTTTTGGTGGACGTCAATCAAGGCATTTTCACAAAATTCCATAGGCATCTGCCCTTGAAAGCCTTGTGTTTTCTGGCAATTTCATGGAAACACTTAGGTTGATTTCCGACAAAACCTTATTTTGTCGTGTTAGAAATATTTTTCACACGTGTGATTGAGAAGGGCTGTAATCACATTCTTCTAATGAAAACACTCTTTATAACCCATCATCACCCAATATTGAGGTATCCGTTCAATGTTTTTTGTTCCAAAAACTTATCCCAATGTAAAATCCTTCCCTCCCCCCTCTCCCCCCCCCCAAATAGTTGACACTTCCCCCAACTACACCCAGTTTAGTAGTACATGAAAACCCCTTTTGCCTTTTGTTTTGACTGCCTAGAAAAAGGAAAAAAACAGATGGTGCATGATAATGAAAATTTCAGGAAGTCATATAAATTAATGTTTTGCCCAATGCATGTTTACATGTTGTTTTGCCTTTGTCTATCAAATTTGTTAAAACTAAGTTTCTCTGGTAATTAAATGTTAAATGTACCTCGTTAAATGTACCTCGTATTAACTAAATGCCAAACTGTCATTGATAACACAGAAGGAATTTTGTCCTTTATGATATACAGCTATTTCAATAAAATATCGACAGTCATCACCAAAGGCCATAGGCAATAGACAAAAAGCAATAGGAGATAGGTCATATTAATTGGTGTATAGGTATATATATTTTTGAAAATAATAAAAAAGATTGTTTTTTGATAATTGCTTTTATTCTTTTCTACTTTCTAAAGTGATTCAATAGAAAGAAATATGAACAGTTTTTTCTGCTAATCATTTGATTAGAGTAGTGTAAATATTAATAACTTTTCATACTAATAGAAAAATTCACTTGTCAAGAGATTTCAAAATTATATTCACTGCTCGTCCAATAAGAGTCTTTCTTTTTTGAATTGAATTAAATGGACCATCTGCTTCTTGGTAGGAATATGCAGTTCCTTTGTGAAAAAACCCCCACTTTTTCTTGCCTTTCAAACATTGCTATTTTGTTCTTTGACCAAGGCTGTTTTCTTGAAAAAGGTTTTTCAAGCCTTTTTATTTCACTCGACCACAAGATGATGTACAATTTGATGGTAGGATTTTCTAAACTTTTAGAACTTACTTTAAAACTGAAAAAAGGATAAGAAAAAAGGCTAAAATTAGGAATAGGAATGAAAAAAAATAGATTTTTAAGATTTTGACATTTATTATACACTAAATTATATTAGTTGAGAAGAAAAGAGTCGAACATTTTTGATTTATTTAAATTGCATCTTCTTTCTGTACCCTAGGTTATTTTTGCTGTAAATTTAATGAAATTTTATAACTCAGAAACTGGAATTTTGGCTTGAACATGAACAAAAACATATCCAAAATGGCATCCCTCTAAAAAATCATGCATTTGAACCTTAAAACTTATTATTACTACTTTGATATATATTAAGTAAATACTGTACATAATGTTTTCTATTGTAGAGAATACAGTATGCTAAAAGTAAATCAGATGCAGTGGCCAAGTTAGAAGGAACCTTTGTACCAAGAGAGAAAAAACCAAAGGAGAAAAGAAAAGCACCTGAAGGTAAGGAAAGATGTTATTCCCACATTCACTTTCTTTCTCATAGCGTACACAAGGGTGGGGATGTTGGAAAAGGGCACATTGTGTAGTTTAATAAAAAGTATGGTTAAAAAATACTCTTACCATCTCTTCAAATGAATTTTTTTAAGGGTTGGGGAGGGTCTGAGAAAGGGAGATAGCATTTTCCAAAGAGTAAGACAGAACTCCATACCTTCCAGATGGAGAAAGATTGGAATTTCTTAGGGATTGGGAAGGTCTGAGGAGGGTATTTAGTGTATTGCAATTTCCAAGGGTCTGAGTAGGGTATATTTTAAAGTTTCAAAAAATATCTGTGCTTACCCATGTAGAGGGATTGAAATTTTCTAGGTCTCATTTTTGGGGTGCATGTTATGTCATAGTCACCATGTTGGATGACAATAACAAAACATTCCTCATTACAGTAGCTTCTATTTTCATGACATCTGCTTGATTGTCATTTATTTATCTAGGGATTTTGAGTCGTGGTTGTACTTCCTAGAATTTCTAAAGGTGACAAAATCCATTCCCCCCCCCCCCCCAATTAATTATCTTACATTACAGTTTACATATTTGTCTTTTATATTATTAGTCTTTCATTTCTAATGTATATTAATTTTAACAGCTGCACCAGCTCGTCCTGCCAAGAAGGCCCAAGCGGTACCTCAGCAAATAGCAGCAGTACCACAAGTCATTCCTGGAATAATGCCTGGACAGCCTGTTATGGCTCCTAATGGTATGGCATTTCAATTACTATTTCCTGCCTTAGTAGGAGAACTTTCTATGTAACATATGCCGCAAATAAGTCCAATCTGTATGGGCATCTATCACTGTTTTATTGACAATATTTTCATCAATAAATACTTATAGTTTGATATTTTATCTACTCCTAGTGGCACCTATGGGACAGCCTCCAATTGGTATGATGCAACAGCAAGCACCTGACGTTCCAAATAACATCTTATTCTTGACCAACTTACCACAAGAAACAACAGAAATGATGTTGTCCATGTTGTTTAACCAGTAAGTTACTACTTATGTTTTAGAAAAAAATTGTATGTAGAACTGTTGCAGGTATAAGAGTTTTTCAATTGACTATGACCTACACAATGTTAATGGTGTTTGACTTCTGTCAATCAAAATATCACCAACTTAGAACATTGTCAATACATGTGACTGATGGCAATCAAAACACCAGAAAACACAGGAGAGAACCAAAAAATATTGACATTTCAATTTTTCCCATGCAATGTCAGAAGCAACTCCACATGCAGTATAGAGCGAGAGGTTTCGAGCGAGTATCAGCCATTGCAAATATCACTTATTATTTGAAGGTTGTTGATTATTGAATTAGTTATAAAAGGTGTAATCAAACTGAAAATGAAATCAAATGATTTTTTCTTCAGATTTCCTGGTTTTAAAGAAGTACGTCTTGTCCCTGGTCGATCAGATATCACCTTTGTAGAGTTCGAAAACGAAGTACAAGCAGGAACCGCTAAAGATGCTCTCCAAGGATTCCGAATAACACCATCTCATGCGATGACTATCTCTTTTGCTAAGAAGTAACACAAGCATTGGAGTATTGTTTTTGATGGCATTGCACTTAGCCATTGATATTGTACATTTTATGTATTGTAAATATCATGGCAGCATTGCACTAGGCTGTCTTCGTTCATTCTATATTTTGTAATTTCATTCTTATATTTTCTGTGCTGAATCTGGAGTTTGAATTTATCTTGAGTTTAGCTACATTTTATTTAGGAAGACTTTTTGTCAATGATCAAGATAAGTTACAGTACACAAAACTTTTTGATCTCTCACTAAACCTTTATTACCCAAGTTTAATAGGCACTTGTTGGTTTCAAAATTGATTTCTTAATCAAAAAAGCCCTAAAAATTTGGAAGTTGTTAGGTTACAGAAAAATAGCTCCAAGAGAAACGTTATACCATACTAAGTGTAGAAAGCAATTTAAGCTGATAGCTTCATGCATTGCACTCAGCAGAAGAAAGAACAAGTCTGGTCCCATTCATTGCACTTTGTATGGTTGTACTAGACAAGATACTAAGAACAGTATGTATGTTTCAGTGGCCTTGAGAAGCGATTTCAATAAAACTGAAAAATACAACTGATTGAATTGTGTAGTTACTAGAACTGAATAAAAAAATTGTCAATTTAAAATAGAGTTGTTTTTTATGCACAGGGCTGTTGGGAGTATTCTTCCTCAAATCTCTACGTTATTAGAGTGCTATTTCATACGGAATCCTTTGTTTTCTATTGTTTATTTATCACCATTTAGTACTAAAAGTTAGTATTTGTTTCACGGGTTTAGTGCGTGCACTTTAAACAGATATGATGGATCTGAATGTATTTAACAAAGCATGCGGGAAGTGGCATAAGCATGAAAGAAGGGAAAGCACGAAAGGGGTGTAAGGAGAAAGAGCCATAGGCGAGTGCTTATGGCACTTCCTAAGTGCTTTATTACTGAACAGAGCACAGAAAAAGCTTTTTTGTTTTATTACATAGTTATTAATTTTATTTCAGTACTGAATTTATTTACACAAAGAGAAAAACGGTTGCAGGATCTAGCAGCACCTCACAAACGCAGATGGCGTCAGCGCTGTGCTCTGTTCACTAATAAAGCACAGTTTTGACCAATCAGCATGTGCAATCAAAAAGACCAATGAAAAGAGCATGAGCTCGTTGACGTCAGCTTATTGGTCTGTCCTCTTATAGATAATGAAAATTAACCAATGAGGGAGCGAGTGATTACTGCAATTTTCATCAACATGTGAACTCTGCGTACAGCTTGCAGACAGAATTCTCTCATTCTGAAAATTGCAGTAACAAATTGTGTTAAAAATTTCTATTGTTTCAGTCAACATGGTGCTGTGTTTGTGCTGGATTCCCAATAATAAGATCAAGGACTTTTCTAGAATTTGGATCATAAATTCAAGGGCATTTCAAGGACTTCAAGAACCTGAACAAACCTTGATGGTTGCCATGTGAGAAAGGCCTATAGCAGTTAGTTTGGATGGAAAAGAAAAATGATCCCATTTGCCTCCACCCTTTCCCCCAAAAATTGAAAAAACACATGAAGGCTTTCTACAAGGAAATGATCATTTATTTTTACACCTTGGTCTTTATTCAGTGTCCTGAAAAAAGAAAAAGAAATTGTAAATAAGAAATGGAGTTTGCACAGTATTGAAAACTGCAGTTGATGTAGTTTTTGAAGGTTAATGTCAACAAAAACCCTACCTCAATTTCTATTTCCCCATCATTGATCTTATCAATAACATCATGAGGAGCCTGTCTATCAATTGTACAACCAACTGATTGACATGTGCCGAGGACCTCCTTTACTGTGCCAGAAAGCTTTCTTGCCATGGAGCGTGGACGCATGGTCTTGGCAATGTCAATTACCTGTTCCATGGTGATGTTTCCATTGTGTTTGACTGTAAAGAAGAGAGGATTAGGAAACTCAGGGAATTAAGATGACAAATGCTCAATGGCTGGACATGACTGGCCCAAGAGGACGAGCATGTGCCTATTCTGATCAAACATTGGAAGTATAAACCTTCATAACTTAGATACGCATCACTCAAATCAAAAAATATTTTACCATTCAACTATTTATTTTATGCAGAACCAGTACTGAAAGAATTGTCAAAGGGTTCATGTGCACCAACTGTAATAGTGGGTTTTACTATTGCTGATTTACTTACTGTTCTTAACCTTCTTGCGGTCCCTTGGTGGTTCTTTCAAAGCCTTGATGATCAGTGAAGATGCACTAGGGATAACAGATACCTTGGCTTGTCTGTTTTGGATGGTCAGTTGGACGGTGATTCTCAGACCCTTCCAGTCCTTGGTACCATTTGCAATGTCATCACCAACTTTTTTGGGGGACTAAAATGATGGTCATCCATTAATTTCAATAAACTATAGAAATTCATTCCCCTTCAACCAAACAATAGGTTGTTTATATCTGACGTTGTGTTCATAAGGGCCCAAATTTGAGGGCTCCAACAATCCCCCCCTCTCCCCTCCCCCTCAAGATGCATATACAAATGACGGGAAAAATTCTAAGATCCGACTGAGGTTTTTTTAAAAAAGAAAGATTCTTGTATAGCTTAGTAGCCCAATTTTAAATACTTTGATAAATTTATGAAAATGGGTAACTTCAGTTTTTTACACAAGTTTATTTTCGAATCCAAAAGTACTACGATTGAGTAAGAAAAGATTTCCCAATCATTTTCCATAACTATATAATAAACGAGCAATTTTAACAACAGTTGAGGATTCTTGAAAACTTACCAATCCAAGAGGACCAATCTTTGGGGCAAGAGAAGCCGTGGCTCCAACTTCACCTCCAGTACATCTCAGATAGACTAAAAAATTACACGTGAAAGTTGAACCATCCATTCATAGTATCCTCGAAAAAACATCGATTTTTTCTCAACTTTACCAACTTACCGATCTTAATCTCATTGGGGTCGAACTTAGGAGGCATCGTGGAGTACGGATTGAGTTAGATTATTATCTGATGGCTGTGTGGATGAGTATTTTTCAACCCTACCAATTTTTACCAACTGTTAGTTGCACAGCCAACAGTGATAGAGGAAGAGAGAGAACCACTACATCCGGGAAATCGTCTCTCGGGCGCGCGAGGAATCATGGGATTTTAACTTTTTTTTTTTTTACAAAATTTATTCAAAAATTGTGTCAAAAATATTATTTTAATATGAATCTAAGCGGTTTACTAAATATATTATTTTTCTTTAACCGATATGAAGTAGAAATGAATAAAAAAGGTAGCCGAAATTGAAAAATATAATAATATGTGCACGGACGCTTTTGAAGATATACTCATTATTGCATTACATTTTTTCCCTTTTCATCTCATTTATTCTTCTTCTTTTAGTTCTTTATCTTCTATTTCTAGTGGTTTCTTTTCTTTAGCTTTTCAGAAGTTTGAAAACAGCTGAATTAATGAGTTTTTTCTGATTCACACCCAGCGGTTTCCCCCATGGGCGTTCTTCGAGTCGCGGTTTCCCTTGGAATTCAAAACATTCTCAATGTTGTTATGAAAGTTTAGATGCATTTTGAAATTAATATTTCGTCCCCGATCGCTCTTTGAACAATAGTATTATCTTGGTTCATTCTTCCTCTCCATCATTTTGAGATATCGGGTTGGTTTTTGGTCGTTACCGTATATGGTTTCGCGTTGTTTCTAGAGCTTGAAAGCTTCACAGTTCATCGACCCACGAAGCAATACTCATGAAACCACTGTAAAATCCAGCTGAATACTTCTTTGTCTTTGTGGGAAAGCCTTGAAAATGGCGACTGGTTTGTTATTAGGTGAGTAAATGTTCGTTATAAGTACTTGAGAGAAAAGTAATCTGATTGTAATGCGAACTTTTGTAAGTTAAATTTACTCGAGAAGTTGTTTTCTTATTGGGAACTTCAACTCCATTGCTTGATTGTACAACATAACCAATGCCTTTGCTTGTTGGATCTAGTCAAAAAAATTAATTCATTTACACTTTCCTTCTCTGTTATCAATTCAGATCGCTCTGTTAAAGATGTTTAATTCACTTGATTCTTGACTGTGTTTTGATAGAATTGGCATGCATATTTCTAGTAGCGTGGTTTTAATGTATACGCGGACTTTCAAGTCTTATCGTTCACTGTGATTTAAAGTTCAGAAATGGCAATTATTTACTAGAGTACCTCAATGAAATTACGAATTCCGGATAATATAAATTCAATATTTGGAGGCAAATTTGGTGACAGAATCTGATCGACTTACCCACCCCACCCTTTAAAATTGGATTTTATTTGCATTGTTGTGTATGCTTGGGGGGAGGGGAGGGGGTATATGCTGGGGGGGGGGGGGGGGGGGTTAGTTATACCACTACATGACAGAATGAGAAAATTACCATTATATAAAAGGGCTGGCATGATATGATTGTTATGAGTACCCTATGGCCTTCCATAGCTTACTGATATACATTACTGATAACTGTAGCATTACGTGCAAATTGGTAATCTTTCTTTAATTACCTTCTTAGGTGTCATTCTTGGTTTAATTGTTGGATGCTCTTCCTCTGATGTCACAAAAAACTGCAAAGTTGGAGTATTCTTCAGATTTGATGTAAATAAGGAGTTACTTGCATCGGATGGTAAGTGTTGACCTGAAAAATAAATAGGCCATTTTGGTATGCATGGATGCAGTCTTTTCCTATTTCATATCTATATCACATCATTCTGTGTTGTGATTAAGATTCTTTGTTTGAGTCTTAATCATAATCATGTTTTTTCTTATGCGTGACTTTTTCATAAAGAAATAATACTCTAGGGAATGACAAGGTCTACGGAAACAGGAATAGGATCATTTTTCCACCTAAATTGGTATTATAAAATAGTTATATTTGTTCGTAAAGTAATATTGTTATCGTCAATTAATTGACCTTTTCAGCATCACACACTGCCGTCAAGGTTACTGCTTCTACTTTTGGCTCCCCTGATTTACCAAAATGGCTTCGTATTGAACAAGACACCCCAGAACAGCCTGCAGTTATTTATGGAACTCCTCCAGTATCAAGTCCAAACAACCTTACTATAGAGGTGAGTGGAGGCTCTAAAAATGGCTTATGTATGTTCCTGCAGAAATCGTTTAGATGAAGTGCTTCCCGTAAATACTCCATTTTATAATTCCGTTCAGTGACGATGAATAATAGTTCCAAGTTAAGTTGCTGCGCATAGTAAAACTACAGTTTATAATGAGCGGCATCTCCAGCCTTGGCTTGGAACTATTGTTCATGGTCACTGAACAGAACTGTAAAATGGAGTATTGTCACTTTATAAACAATAGCTTTTCTTGGTTTCCAAAAAAGACAATTATTTATTATATAATTACCAATGAAATATCTATTTTTCTCTATTTCGAAAAATTGATATCTTCACACGTGAAAATAACACCATTGTGATGGCTATTCAAAAATACACGGAAAGAATTGCCTGAAAAAGCCAAAACATACTTCATTGATAATTATATAATAAACAGAATATTACATGGGCGCTTGGAGATACGAAATTTATCTTCTCGTGTTGAAAATCTCTTACTCGTTCGCTGCGCTCACTTGTGAGAGATCTTTTCAACACTCGAAGATAAATTTCGTATCTCCGCGCGCCCATGTAATATCCTCTATATATTCAATATCCATATTCAATATACTCAATACCCGCTTTCTGGACAAATTTTTTTTAAGGAGCCAGTGAAGGCATGAGTAGAAATTTTGTTATACTTTTATCATATTTATATTTTTATATTTGTTATTTTTGAAAATAGATAACTGGCTGGGATAAGGTTGACTATAGTACAAGGAGACAGAATCTTACTCTCCTTATAGATAAAACTAAAGGTAAACGTCATATAACACAAAGCCTTATAAACTGACACTATTAATCCCGTATTGATATGTCTGATCTTGTGATCTGTAATTGTTTTTAAATTAAAAAAAAAAAAAAAAATTATTCATACATGTCAGCCTTTAAAGCTAGAAGCTCAGACTGTTCTAAGTAAATTTAATGGATGGAAACTAAAATATGTGAAAATCATTCTCGTACCTAAAGCCTTCTCAGCTTTCTAGAGAAAACCAAAGGCTCTGGTAACACACAATTATAAATCAAATGTTAATTTGATTGGTTTAATTAATTTTTCTAATCGTTTGTTTCCGGTTCGCTGATTTTAAAGTAAACAGTTGAAATTTGAATACTTTACAGTACACATCAGAGGCTCTCGCTAAATTGCTCTTTTTTTCAGAATGTTAATCACAAACAAAAAACTGTTCCATAAACAATGTACAAATAAGATTGATTGCTTTTTTTGAAGAGAAAAATAAAATGGTTTGAATTTATACTGGAAGGTCAGAATAAGTGGAGCATGCACATAGATATATCTGACAACCTAGAATTTGGGTCTTCTGGTTTGCATGTTAACAGAGCCTTTGATTTCTAGGTGAGAAGGGTCTGGGTACAAGAATGTGTGAAAATCAGCTGCATCTGGAATTATTTGTGTCAAAGGAAAGAAAAAGTATTTTTATTTTTCTAAATGGATTTATTTAGGTTTGTATTTCATTTACTTTCAGGAACTCCAAGATATGTTGCAGAATTCATTATCAAAAACTTTGATCTGGATAATTTTTTCTTCAAACTTCAACCTTCTGTGTTTAAAAAAAAGGTCAAGGACACATGGAAATTAGATAATATTGAGGTTACCAAGGTTGAATCTCTTTTGGATCGAGGAGGAAGGTTTCCAATCCCTCCAGCAAAAGAGGGGTAAGAACAAGAAGTCAATCTAGTTTATCTCAAGTTTCATTCCAGAACTCATGGTCAGCTGCTTATAGCATATGAAATGACATATTGACTGAAGGACTGACTTATACTGACAGACAGCGAAGAAAGGACAGACAAACTGACTAACTGACAGACAGTGATGAACAGACAGACAAACTGACTATCTGACAGGCAGCAATGAATGGACAGACAAACTGACTAACTGACAGACAGTTATGAACAGACAGACAAACTGACTATCTGACAGACAGCGATGAACAGACAGACAAACTGACTAACTGACAGACAGTGATGAACAGACAGACAAACTGACTATCTGACAGACAGCGATGAACAGACAGACAAACTGACTAACTGACAGACAGCGATGAGCAGACAAACTGACTTTACTGATGGACGAACTGGCTGATTGCTTGACTGATTAAATGGCTGCCTGACCATGATTATTTGAACTGATTGACAAACTGACCTACTGAAGGAATGCAAAATGAAGGAAAGAAGGATAGAGGGAAGTAAGGAAGGAGGGCAGTTAAAGGAATAAATATCAACTGACTGACATTTTTGATTGATTAGGCCAATAGTCCCCTTTACAGTTCCCTGCGCCATCTTGAAAGGTAGCTGTGCCTTTGCATCGAAGCAAGCGAGATGACTGGTGAGCTTGCAATGATAGAGACATGTAATAATTGTCCAAGGTGTTAAAAAAGGTCTCTATCATTGCAAGCTCACCTTTCAAGATGGCGCAGGGGACTGTGAAAGGGGACTATTATCATTGAGATATTGGAAAGCAATTATAAGAAGGGAATTAAAAGAAAGAGGATGAAAGAAAGAGAAATGCAATTAAGGGAATAGTATGAAGGAAGAAGGACGAACATTAAAGCTCACTGTGTTTTATCATTTTCTAGTGTATTTATCGCTGTCGGTGGGAATGAAGAGAAAATGTACAATCTTATAAAGGCTGATTATCTGGGTAATTGTTCAGGACTTAAACCTTCTGTTAAGCAAAAATTTAATCCTACGAATCCTACAGAATTATGGGACATTGATTGGTGTAAATTCCGTTTGGTGAGTCTGTCATACCTTTAATCTAGTTAGGCCCTTGCTAAACGAGGAAATATGTTTTCTTAAATGTTTCCTAAGGTGGCAAAACTGTCAGGGAACATCGGTAAACATGTTTACTCAATATCGGTTAGCGCATGCGCACTTTCAAGATAGAGCTAGCGTTGCTAAGTAACAAATTTGTAGAATGTTGACTTTCGTGGCTAAACAAGGAAACATTGGGAAACATTGTTTCCATGCGTCTTGGAAGCATGAAATGTTTCTGCCGCACAGCAGAAAACGTTTTGCGTCTTGGAAGCAAAATTTGTTGCACGTTGCAATGTTTCGCATGTGGCTAAACTTGGAATCATCGGGGAACATGCGCGCGGGAAACATGTTTCTGGAAACTTGTTTCCTCGTTTAGCCAGGGCCTTACGAGTAGTAGCCAGCTGGGAGAGTTCTTTTCACTTGTAATATAGGGTTGATTTTGGTAATGGAAACACATAACATTTATGAATGCCATAAGATTGCATTTGCACATAGAGTAGAGAGTAAATGAGAATGGATGAGAGAGAGAGAGAGAGAGAGAGAGAGAGCAAACCACCAAGCAACCCTTTCATTTATCATAATAACGTATTTACCCGACTCTCTTGTTGTGTTCCTCAGCTTGACACCCAAGCTCCTGTCCCGACTGGCAATGCCTCAGTCCCGCCACAATCCTCGTTTGATGATGCCATTATTCAGTCACCTTATTCTCCACCAGAGATGAAACCAGTGCCGAGAGATTATGGGGATCTTTATGTCGTGGTTCTTATTCTACCTGTTATCATAATTATCATCATCGTCATCATTCTTGCGATCATCATGTGCTGTTTCCGCCAGGGAAAGTAAGTTCAATATATCATCTTCTCTATATCTAAGTTGAGCTAGTTTTTAGTTTTTGTCTATCCTGGATAACCAGGGGTAGTAGAGAGGTAGAAACGAGCAACAGAATCTCACCCTTGGTTTCCCGAGGATGGCTTAGGCATGTCATACCAAGAGCTATGAAGGGGGTGCACGGGCTGTCAGGATGGGACTTTTCCCCCACCAAAAATCTGCAAAATCTAGCTTTTCCCACAGATAATGACAAACTTCACTAAGTAGGCTTGGGGCTTCAATTTACGCACATCGCAGGCCTGATTACTGCACTGCCTGCAGCCAAGCTATAGCTCCAGTACTTCATTCTCAGTCTCGTATCTTGGCTTCACTCTATTCCTTGTAGTTTTGAATTTGAATACCCTTAAAACAAAACAATAAAAAGGTATTTTTCTAACATGTTTGAAATCATTTAATTCACAGAGATAAACGTGATGCCGCAACTCCACGGTAAGTATTACACAAGCTAAGTGTTTAGAATCATTATTGCTAATTACATAGGTGAAAACCAGTTTTTAGGATTTAAAAGTTCTAAAGGAATACTTCTATATTTAATAATGCAGACCTCAGAAGGACTATCATGACTCTATTTTGCGCACGACATTCCAGTTGCGTCAGATGCAGCCAGAGCAAAGTGGACACGAAAATGGAGGCCAAACACCGAGGCATGAAAGCCCTACTCATACTTCTACCCCATATGGACGGTGAGTGATAAACAACTAGTAGCATAATATGTGTTTAAAATTGAAAAAAAAAGGCCAATTTTTTATCGCTTATCACCGCTGACCGCAAGTATATCAGTGGCGCAGCTCAACGGGATCGAACTCAAAAGCATTGAAGATGCCACTATGACCACGGAGCACCAGCTCTAACCAGTTAGAATTATTCAGGGTTGAATTGAAAGGCGGGAGGAAAAATAGGATAACGTGAATATGCGTGCGGAAACATAGGGGAATTATATTAGAAAAACGAAGGCGCGCGAAAGACTATTGTAAATTTACTTGATTTTCCCAATCAATTGTATTATTTCGAACGCGTCTTTCGCTTCAAATATGAAAACGTTCGGAGGAGTATTTTCCTTGAGTTTTGTTTTCATCTACACGTTTATTTAAATTGGTAGTATTCAAGTGAAGGTAATAAGGGGGTTTCCTATTGTTTGTTTTTCAGATCGAATACTTCGGATGACGACAGTCCACGCGGTGCCCCACCTCCTTACCGTATGCCACCACCACCAGCTGTCAACGTGATCTCAACAAACGGGACAAATCAGTTTTACCCTGCGAGTCGTTAGAAGGACTTTATATTTGTAAGTGTCCTTGGATTTTTATCGTTTTTTCCGCTCACGAAATGATTTTACGCCCTTGGATGGGTAGAAGAATGGAAGGGGGTGACGAGGAAAAAGGAATGGGAAGGGAAGGGAACAAAAGGATTAACATTTATAAATTCGTAAGAAACCCTTGATAATCTATTGGTTTAATTTTCGGGTAGTCTTAGGTTTTGATAAGGCTTATCCGAATTTACATAGCGAACAGCAAGAGCATCCGACCGTTCTTGACTTTAGGATTTGAAGGCAAAGACACATTCAAATTACACCTGACACCCTGAAGCAGCCTGGACTGAAATTTTTAACTTAGGATAGGGATATCTGACAGTGGAATCCCATAAGTGGAAAAACGTTTTTCTTTAAAATCAGAATTAACACGATAAATAAGTTAGAATTTTTTAAAAAGTTTAAGGTATTTATAACTTCTATTTGTAGTTTTTTTAAATAAGAAAAATTCGGTAGAGTTTTAATATGGTTAGGTAGTTTTAGTTTTAGCAAATGAAAAAGAGGGGTTCCCTCGTTAAAAGTGTATATCATGTATTCTTAGATGACTGTAGTTAAAATATTTAACATTTTAAAGTGAACTTTAGAACGTTTCTATTTGTTGTTTTGTTTAATAAAATGTACAAAAATCTAAAATGTGAGTCTTACTTTGTAGCTTTTGAAATACTGTAGGTTTGGCATGGATGAAAGGTCTTCACTAGAACTAGCTTTTTGATTGGCTGATTACATTAGAAATCTTGCGCTGTGATTGGCGGAAAGAATCTGAATTTGAAGTAATGTCCGTGTTTTACAAATTTCTACACAATTTACGTAAAATTTGCTCTTGAGGAATTCTGAAACAGACCCTATCTATCGTAGTTGCATGTTACGACTGTAGTACAATCTCGTACCCAGAGCCTGCGTTTCTTCTGGTCTGCAGCGAACAGCAAGGGCTTTGGCATAATCCATTTTTTTGAGACCAGGATTTATTGGACTTTCGGTATAAGAGCGCATACGTTAAAAGACTAGCCAAAAAAAAAAAAAAAATGTTCCCGATTTCTAATCTTTATTTTGGTCGGAAGTAAACACAGAACTCTGTTTGAAAGCATGATTTTCACTGATTATATTTCACTTGGAAGTTTGCGCATGCGTCAAAAAATGGATTATGCCAGAGCCCTCGTTCTTCGCCGCAGGCCAGAAGAAACGCAGGCTCTGGGTACCTATTTACAAGGGTTAGATCTAAATCTATTTAACAGGTGCATTTAAAAAATTTTTTTTACATTCGTGGTTGGAATCCGCGTCCATTCCCCTGATACCCTCCTCCCCTCGCTATCATGCCACGCCCTCCCATGCCACCAGGTCCTCCACGCATGCCCCCACGGGATCCGCCCCTACCAGACATATTACCCCTTGAACCTCCACGGGATGATCCTCCCCTACCGGAGTTATCGCCCCCTTTGTTTTTAGCTACAGGGGATTTTGGTCGAAGAGACTCGATTTCTTGTGTCGATCCGACTAAATAGTCCTCCGGTCCGTTACTGAAGTAGGTTTTGTACGTCTCGCTGGAGAAGTTTGAACTGGAGAGGTTTGGACCCACTGTGAGCCAACCTGTAAAGATAATTTTACAGTACTTTACTACACTTTTGTTTCATCCACGTTTTTTACCCTGACGATGGGTTTGTAACCCGAAAGCTCGGAGCACGAATATAAAATTAAAAAAAACGTCGATGAAACAAAAGAGTAGTAAAGTCATGACTGTCACAAACAAAGAAACTATTAATTTTACAGTAATCTGTTAAATTAATACCATCTTTGTATCTACCATCTTTCCGCTGTCGGCCCCTAGCTTCCCCACGCATCCAAAAAACAGAATTTGTCAGATGAATTTGGTGACCGCAGCGAAATAGTAAACCCGTGAAAAAAAACGAAAAAAAAAAAAAAAAAAAAAAAAAAGTAAAAAGAAATGACTGGATTAATGAACGCAAAAATGAATTCATTAATTTTAAAATATCATACGCACAAAACGAGCTTCACAACATAACGAACAAGAGACAAAAAAGAAAATATATTTAAAAAAAAGATGGAAAGATGGATGAATAAATAGTTGAACAAATGCGCACCTGGTCTGAGAGTGCTGTCATCTCCAAATAAATGCAGGCGTCGCCGTCCAAGGCAAAAGTGTTCAATAATGTGAAAGATTTCGGTTGGCTTTTCAAGACTTCCGCCAGGTGGCTGCAAAAAAATGTTTACAAATGTTATCCCAAATAAACGAAACAACATCAGCAAAACAACATCAGCCTGATAAATGATACTTATTCATTTGTCTCACGATTGATTGCAAACTGCTAGTCTTCATCAGGCGATGGTGTAGACTGGATGGTGTGTCTCTAATATACACCTCGTCGTGATTGGAGAACATAAGAACATGAACCAACCATCCAATCACGGCGCGGATAGTCCAACGAGCGGTATATAAGAGACACACGAAACGTCGCGGTCCTCTGCAAATAACCCTCAATCGTGAGACAAATGAATAAGCATCATTAATTAATTTTCCACGATGAATAATATTTTTCAATCTATCAACATCACCCTATATGCATAGTCTTTTCCTCGCGACGACCCCCATTTCCTCTTGCACCGTAGCGCGCTAAACAGGCAGCAACACCAGCACCACTAGCGGTGCTGTAGCAACAACAAAAAGCAGCAGCAGCAGCAGCAGCAGGAACAACTACAGCAACAAAGCAGTTAGTTTTACCCACCTCTTCAGTTATAATGAGATCGATATCCACATTAGCATGAATGAAGTCCCCATCAGTGCTCCTACGCACCGTACCCTTGATACCCATCAGGCAGTGTTCTTTGGTGTGCTGGAAGATGGCATTTGGTTCAAGGTACTTGGTGTTGCCTGGGTTGGTTTTGTTCGTTTTTATCCAGCAGATATCCTCACAGCGTCGATAGCCCCACTTTCTAAGGCACTGACGAGAAAGGTAACGAAAGAAGATTTATTATATGACTTTTGAAGTCGGTTTTGTATGACTTTGGTACGTTATTGATAACATCTTCTGAACCAATCATAGCCAATGAAAATGCTCACACACCGGACGGTCACGGTACGCTTTGTTTTTTATAGTCGTACAACATTCGTTGTCCATTTTTCGTTTGTTCATTCATTCTCCCATTCATTCAATCATTTTCTCATTTTTCATTTCCTTCAATTTACCTCTCTGATCCATTTCCCAGCCTACCTTTCTGCCCTCTGTAAGCCCTTCATGGGATCCACACCACAAGAAAATAAAAGATCGTTGAGCTGCAACCTCCTCAATGTCTAGCTTCATAATCTGATATTATGAATAAATTAACACTTGATTACTAAAGCCTGGTTTTCACTTACGCTGGAATCTCAATTGGAGTCAGAAACAGTTTCATGCATTAAATTGAAAGTGAAAACTGCTCGTCATAAGTGAAAGGACAAGCTAAGAAAAAGGAAACCTTCAGATCCTTCTGATATTGACATGCTTCTGACTCTAATTACGACTCTGTTTTCTGATTTTCACTTAATCATAAGGTGCTTCCAATTGCGACTCTTATTTTGTCACTTATCAAATCTAGCCTCAAAGAACCGAAAACTACTCTACTCTTCTCCACAGGCATTTCTCATTGTGTTTTTTCTTCACTGGACTTTCTGTGGAAGAGGACGAGAGAGGGAGCCTGAGAGAGCTTTCAGTCCCTCTCATCAAAATTTAAATAGAAACAGATAGCCCACCAATAAGGAAACAGAAAAGAGCTGAGAACAGCTAAGGAGAAAGCTCAATTTTCTCCAAAAAGCAAACTAAGATTTTGGATTGTGGTGGATCTAGGAATTACATGATTTCTGATCTCACTTTTTTCCAAAATCTCAAGATATTTAAGGAACCACAACTAGAAACACCTAAATTTGAATGACATTACGCCATCCCTGTACAGTTACATTCATCCCTACCTCCTCCCAACTCCACGGCTTCCAGTTGAAAGATACACCAGCATCTCGTCGCTGATATTCCTCTAGAGGGGGATCAACTAAAATGACATCAAACTTACAGTCCAGATCACCAACATCATAACTCATTAAATCTGCCCTCAGATACCTGAAAACAAAGATTTGGACCGATAAATATATTAAAAAGAAAAACAATTTTTTAAGGGAGGGGGGGGGGGAGGGGAATACTTAGGTGTAGTTTCCACAGGATCATAGTTAATAAAGGGGGTCCCCCTTCAATATTGAATTTTTCAGTTTCTGATAAACAAGGATATCATACTCAAGGGAATTACATGTGATATAAAGTGGGAAATATTAGACTCAAATGGTTATACTTACATTGGAGGAGATGCTCTCTTGGCTATTACTTCATCCTACAAAGAAACAGATCTTCAGTATTAATGTCAATAAGATACAATAAGTCTCTTTACCTTGGGCGTAATGTTTTCCCATTTCATGTGTCATTCCCTAGAGTATCATTTCTTTGTTTAACGGTTGAGCATGAGAAGACACTCAAATAGGACTCCAACAATGATTATCTATGGAATGGGAAAACATTACGGCCAAGCTAAAGAGTGTCTCAAAAATGATATTTATTCAGTTAAGGTGTAGCCTCCTTCGCAGCCTAAGAATGGCTGCGAAGGAGGCTAGTTAAGGTGCTGCCTCCCCCATTTACCTTGAGGCTTATCCCATAATAAGCTACAATACAGGTAGTCCATAACATAAAATATGTATTTTAAATAAAATGCCTATGTCTGTTTCAATTTTTATACCTTTAACCTTATCAACTCTCTGAGTTTGGGGTATTCCTCAAAACGATCAGCAAGGCCTGAAAAAGTGTGTACAACATTAATCAGAGATTTGTAAGCTGGGCTTAAAACAACAGCCAGTCATCAGACAATGTCCAACCAGAATTGGAACTTGTCCTTTCAAATCTTTGCCTTGCTGGTCAATTCAACAGGTAGCATTATTAGGACAGAAACAAAGACTAAAATCAATTTGGCTGGTGATCATGACTGGTGACTGACTGGCGACAGAACTGGCAATTGACTAGCAGCTGACTGGCGGTTGTTTTATAGTAAGTCTTGTGCTTACTATGTACTACAAGAACTACAAAATAATGGTAGTTTATTTAAGTTGAGCAAAGTATAAAACTTACCAACATCTCTAATAAAATTATGAGGCCGTTGTCCCGTATCAACAAAATGCTGACAATAGTCATTGTGGGGGTTAGCACTTTGCGTACCCTGAAAGTATAAACACATATTTATGAAATCTTTTCAGTGAAGCAAGGGAATATGAGTTATGAGGGACATTAAAAAAAAAGTCTGTAATACATGTCTGTACCTTGAGGAAGTGACTTGAATCTTTGTATTCCTCTTCAACCGTTTCATAAGTGTCCTCATCCCCCTAACAATCAAACACAGATTTTTATTTTATTTATTTAAGTCAATATTTATACACTGAGGCACATCTAGTTTAGCAAGGTTAGTTTAAATAGAGTCCTGATATAACAAGGTATATGGTAAGATATATCATTGTGTAGTTCCAGAAATCATTCGTACCTACCCCACAGAGGAATTTGGAATTTCCAAAAAGTAGGGGGGTCAGAGAAAGAACAAAAATTACTGAGTTTGTATGGAAGAAAATTGGAATTTCTGGGGGGTAGGGGGGCGTCTTAAAGAGAATCCTCCATGAGGGGGGTATGGATAATTTTTGGAACTACACATTGGCATTGTATACTACTGCAAGAAGATGTTCAAATTAAGATTTTCTTTCAACCTTTTTTCTTTATGGTGGGAAATATGTATTTCTTATAACAGCCCCAAAATGCACTGCAATGCTAACTCAACCCAGTTTTTTACTCAGTCAACCTTGCAATGGCTAATTCAGATGCTGTTTAACTCACCTCTTCAGTTTTGTCTTCTCTTTCTTCTGATACCAAAACCTGCCAATCAAGGCATCCATTTATCATTATGTCACTAACGTTATTACCATAGCAACCAATGTTCTTTTCTAGTTGGGAATGGGTGGTTAATTCAAGGGAGCATGGCAAATGCGCACACTGTGCATGGTTTTGACAAGTTGGGTTTCCTGTGGTGATGACGTAATTTGACACAGGAAGACCGGTTATAGCAGTTGTCCCGCTTTGGTTGGGCTTTGGTATAAATATACACAGGGTTTAACTTATGTGTAGCGCGATATTGGATTGAGCCCGCACTATATTTTTTCGAAAAACTGCATTCGTCATCACCACAGGAAGCCCATTTTTACCACAGGAAACCCAATATATGAAAGCTGCGCACTTACCATGCTCCCTTGGTTAATTGGGGAGACATTGAATTAGCTTGTATATCTACCTTAGCAGGTCCTGCACTTATACCAGGAAGTGTCACTTCTGCTTCAATGGTTTTTCTTTTTGTTACTGGTTCATTTATTTCAGTTTCTGCTGAAGTTTCTTCTTTAGATTCAGGTTTTTTCTCCTCCCGTTCATGTTTGCTACCAAGTAGTTGTCCAATGTTATCTGCATCTGATGCACCTAGCTGTAATATACATTACAATATCATCTTAGAGACCTTGGTTGTTAACTGAATAAGTATTGTAATATTTAAACTATGACCTTCTGAACCAAAAATTGGACATTTGGGATATATAGAGTTGATGTGGTGGTGGCTGATATGGACAATGGTCCATCCCATATGGATCTGTTTCCTATCAATATCTATTACTCTAAACTAATATCCCGATGAATAAGAGGGATAGCACTTATAAATGATATATCAATCCTTTCTATAGCAACGATAAACAACTCCTACTTTAAAACTAATCTTAAAGACTCTTATTCGCTTATGAGTTTAGGGCTGTCAAACACTGGTTATTTGGCGCGCACGTGTAGCGAGGAAAAATTAAAGCTAAAAATACGTACTTGTTGGGCAAGAAGTTGACGTCTAAGCTTAGACCTCTCCCTGATTTCCTTCAGTCTGTCTCCCATTTTATCCAAAAATTCGAAAAAATCAAAGCTAATTCTATTTTTTGCAAAAATTTTTTCTATGATTTGGAAATATCGCGGGCGTTCAAATAGTCAGCGGTATAAAAGCAACAGGCAACCCAATGTATCATATCTTATCCTTTGACAGAGAAATAATATATGGGAAAAAGAAAAGGCATAAAAAAAGCAAAATTAAGAAAGTTTTAGGCTGAAATTGATGGTAGGAAAGTTGAAAATGAGTTTTATGTTTTAGTGAAGAGAAATGAAAGGAAGAAAAGTGGTTGGGTTTCCTGTGCACTACCTGACCAAGCCTCATTGCCGAGTGACCTGGTGTCATTAGGTATGGCTGCACTTGTTATGTAAAAAAATTACTGAAAATATCGCGGGGAAAAATGCCTTTTTTTCAACGAAAAATCCTCCCAAATATCTTCAAGTTCTAAATATAAGTAGCAGAAAGGATGAACTTAAGTTCTGCAGAGGAAAGAAAGAGGAAGAGGGTCAAACAGTGCAGCATTGAGGAGAGTTTCAAGCGGCACAGAATTCAAGATAACTACGACCTTGGACGAGGTCAGTATTTAAGATGATGTTTTTAATCTGGCAATAAATAGTTCCATTTATTGCTGGGTGGATGCGATGGCTTTGTAATATACAGATTAACCTCTGTACTTGTTGACATTTTGGATGGTTGCTGCAAGATAAAACGGGAGCGCTTCAAAATGGATGGCTATCACTAGACAACGAGAAACTATCTAACTTAGTGATTAATGATTTAGATTGTCATTAATAATTAATCTTTTTTTGATAATGGGCCAACATATCGGTGATTTTAATCTCAGACTTTCATCGTTGCTTTGAATAAGATCTGTGATTACCGTCTGAGCACAACGTTTAATGCTTTTTAAAGGCTCCAAAACCATCTCGAAGGTGTATGGTTTTGAAGGTGATTTCCCAAGGTCACTAACGATGTTGTTACAGATGAGACAAGTGAAAATATTTTAAGATGAGTAAACTTATTCAATTTTAGCCAAGTCAACTTCAAGGTTTTCTCCAGAAATGGCATCTGAGGTTCCTAAATCAGAGGACATAGACAGCGAGGCGGCTTTAAGACGAAATGTTCTTGCACAAGCAGCAGAAAAAAGGTACAATTAATATGAACTTAACACGTAAACACAAACGTGATAATGAAGTTTTCGTTGGATATTTGATGTAATGACTGATAAGTCAAAGCCAAGGGGGTCTTCAAAATTGATTTTTTCAGAATTGTCTGACAAGTATCTTAATGAAAATCTACTTAGTTACATTGTTTATGTTTTCAATATTTTCGTATTTCAATGATGATTTTACTGCAAAAATGTATATCAGTATTAATAATCAGAATTAGAACATCAAGCATCATTTCAGTAAGCTGCTGAAACTACATAGATTATTTTATTTATTCATGCATGTTGACGTTTTCCAAATTTTTCAATATCTAAATATGTCCATAGGTATTGTGAAATAGATTTTTTTTGGCTTCATGCATTTTTGCCATTTCTTATAAATACATGAAGTTGTGCTCCAAATTCTGTCTACTTTACTTTTTTCTCCTTGTTCTTCAAATCGTTATGAGAAATTGATATTATTGTGTCATGAAAAATCATGTTACAGTAAATGTCTGTCTAAAATTTATGACATCAGCTGGTTAGACTATTGTATGTAAGGTCCCTCTTGTCCAATCTGTTGCAGAGTGTAAATATTTCATATGACTATGAACTGGCACAGTCATTGATGACAGCATGCGAGCGAGATCATGAAACCAACCATTTTCATCCAATGAAAATGCTCAGAATTGCTATCTTGTCGTAATCATGGATGGTACATGTTTTCATAGTTATACAAAATTTGCTCTATTGCACACCACACTTCAATAGCTACCAAGCTTGAAGTTTGAAATCTATAATCAGAGACAATCTTTTCTAATACCAATTCTTTTTGTTTTTATGACTAGGCTTTTACAAAGCTTTTCATCTGTCACAAGCCCTGTTCCTGTCTCGGAAGGATCTGGTTCCGATGTGGCTGTTGAAGCAGGTGGAAGCAGAGATGCTTTAAGTGAAAGTGAAGGAGATGTTGCTACAATTGAGTTTGATAGCTTCCCAGAGTAAGTTAAGTTTATGTTGATTTGTGCATATTACCAATGTTGGGTTTCCTGTGTTTTACATACCACAGGTAGCCCAACAAAATGGGTCTTTGAGTTTTATTTATTTTTAAACAATAAAACACAGTCAACTTCTTAAACATATAAAATCAATAGGTCACCACCATTGCCAGAAGAATATGAATGCTGCTCTAATGAATCAGAATCAAAAATTGTATCAGGGGTGAGTTATCCTGATTGTTAAACAAGTCGATTTGAATGTTTCCACATTTTTGATCTATATGGTTCTTCTTTATTACAGGGTGTTCCATTGTGTATGCTGAACAGGACCCCAGGCTGTTGTGCACCAATGCCGCCATTAATGCCACAACCAGATCATACAGTTTTAATAAGGGTATGTACTAAATCCTGGTCCAATAATGAGACAAAATACTATGCACCCTCTTCCGGTGGCCAAAACAATAAAAAATATCAACGTTTGAAAAATATTTCAATCCTCAAGAGAAGAGATTTCATTGCTTTGACTGCAGATTGGGAATTAGGCTAGGGCAAGGTTCTCCTGAACCAGGGCCTCTTGACTAACTGATCAACATGAGATTGATTTGGAATTTAGTAAAAGCAAAAGGTGAAAGATGGTGTGCATTTGTAGCACATCCTACTATTTTTAAATCATGATATTTTTTTCTTTTTCTTCTTCTTTTTTCTACCTCTACATAATCAAGAGTTCGTAATATTATTATGACCTTTTGTTTCAAACTACTGAAGTTTTTCCCCTATTTTATTTTATTAAATTTCTAGTTGTTTAACTCTGAAAACTTCTATACTATATGATTCCTTCCATCTTACACACATGTAAATATTACTCACTTTCATTTTAAGGGTGTAAGAGCTTGTTTAACCTCTGAGGCTGTCCTCTCGCACCCCCCACAATATTTATAACTTATTCAATTTATCTAGATGTATATGTTTTGTGGAAATAAGATCTGTTGTTACTGTTGTACTGACCTAACCTTTATATTTTTGTCTCTGTAGGTCTCTAAGAATGGAGATATAGCACAACCACCGAAGCCATCCTATAGCACATATAGGTAATAATCAACATCCTAAACCCAGTTGTCATCTATTTGTCCTCTTTGTTTAACATTTTTGTGTTTGGTTGTCTTAGAGATAAATGGGATAAGGATCATGTCAGAATGCCTTGCTCGATAGAGAACCTTTATCCTATCCAGAACTCAAGTAAGAAAGTCCAGAATCGATGGGAACTGATAGAATCAACTCTTCTCAGTCCAATCAAAAGCTCATATGATTTACAGGTAACTATATAAATCATTAAAGGTACCTAGAAAATTTTCACGTGGAAATTAAAATCTCTTGCAAAAGCATTGGTTTGTATATTGCATATTGTTCCTGGTCCTAAACAATGTTGCTCTGACACCCCCTATGTACCAGAACAAATTCCTGGAAATTAACATGGTTTGCACAAGCCTTGAAAAGTCCTTGAATTTGCAGCTTGTCCTTGAAAAGTACTTTGATTTTAAGATATGTGGTTTTATTCTTGAAAAGTCCTTGAATTTCTATGAAATGGCCTTGAAAAATTGCAGATATCCTTGCGTTTGTTATTGGCATATTATTAATCACTGTATAGATGTCCTATGCTGTGCTGTGTTACATATTTATTCTACTATGCTGTGCTGTGATGTGATAAATGGATAGATGCCCAAACATTTTTATTGAACAAGCAGTAATATATAATATCACATGTTCAGATGCTCAATTTTCTCATTTTTTCTGTATAGGATGCCATCCTCAAATACAATGCAAGATACTCATCACGGTGGAACTTTGAAGCCTTGCATAGCTATTTTAATGAGGTTAGTACATTTGTAGACTGAATGTATAAAAAAACAAATGGGATTCCTGTGCCTCTGCCAACCACAGGTTTCCCATCACATGATCACAATTTTGAAAAGTTTACTTCATTTTTGATATGTGTTTGGTGTAAAACTAAAGGTACTTGATGGGAATGAGAGAAATGAATTTTTCAACCAAACTCTACCAGCAATGGTTCGCCTTACTCTACAGCTACCTGAAGTGTGCACGCAGGTATGTTTAATGTATGAAAGCTCGACAATTTATTGGCAAAAATGGCTGCTCAATAGTGGCTCAATAGGAGATGGAGATGGAGATGGGAGAAGGGGGGCAAGGAAGGACCTACACTAGTAGAAACATTTTAATATGGATAGACAGAACATTGAATAAATGAATGAATTGAATCCTTTGAATACTGAATATTTGAATATTTAAATTTCTTGTCTATAGGCTATACCACTAATGAAACAAGGCAAGAATCACAGTATAACAACGAGCCAACATCAGGTAAGAATATGATCAATGTAAGGGAAATGGACTAATAACTGGGGGCTTATATGCTGGAGGGATATTTGCATTGGCAGAATAGTAGGCTTATAATGTGTGTGTGGGGGGGATTTTTGCTGTATATTCTGCTAACAGAAAGTAAGCTGTCATAATCATAGCAAGCAGCCATTGCGTACAGTAATTGTTGTTGTTGTTGTTGTTTCAATGCAGGCTGCTTCTTTACTCGCGAATGCCTTCTTTTGTACATTTCCAAGAAGAAACTCCCACAAGCATTCAGAATACTCTTCATTTCCTGATATCAATTTCAACAGGTAAGATCTACGTATCTGTTCATGTGGTTGGATGTCATACATGTATTCCCCTATTTATATGTATGATGAACTTATATTATTTTACTGTACTACCATCACTCCCTGTAAAGGGCTCTTTCTTGATGTTTACTCCACATCCTCTACCACTCCATTCACTATTTACAACACTCAACTCACATGTAGATTTTTATGGAGGGAGGAAAACCAGAGAACCCAGAGAAAAACCTTCGTGCCAAGGGAGAAAACGACTTATATCAAACAAACTCATTTCACATATGCAGTTCAGTCGAGACTCAAATCTGTGAGCCCAGGTGTGAACTACATGTACATGGCAGTGAGACAAAGGATTGTTGCACAGTGCATACCACCCCTCTTTACAGACCACACGACAGTTTTTTAATAATTTGGTTTAACATATGTAAAGGCTATTCCAAGGTGGTAAAGGTGGAACAAGTACAGTCAAATCAGAAAAGTTAAAAGCAGTTCTACATTACTTCAAGTCTGTGACACAGTCAAGTAAGTCTCTATTGCACGAGAAATGAGTATTAAGAGAGTGAAAAAAAAAAATGGTGATAAAGCTATGCAAATTCTGAGAAATAAGAAGAGTGAAGAAAGAAGGAAAATGATTTGAAGAGTGAAGACTGAAGGAAGGAAGGAAGAAAGAAATGAGGCATGAATAAATGAATGAAATGAGGTAAGAGGGAATAAATGGATGGATGAATAGATGAATGAGAATGGATAAATGAATTAGTAATGCAATAAATGAGCGAGTGAAAGATAAAGAAAGGAAGGATAGAGGGGAGGAAGGAAGGGAATGGGAAATGTAAGAAACAATTCTGTTGCATGAAGGAATAGTCTCACCCTTTTATGTGTGTTTTCTGTAAACATATTTTTTCTCCTTTTTTCCAAAGTGCCTACTGGAGCCATAACATTTCAAAGGCAAGCAATCCCAATAGATGCTTTTCCAAGATGGGATAAATGCACATCTACATTTACTAGACTACATGTATCAACGAGTGGAACTATTGAAGATGATGGAACAGGCTTTTTACAGGTTGATTTTGCAAATAAATACATTGGTGGTGGAGTCATTGGTGAGGTAAAGACATTACAATATCCAGGTTCTGTGTTAAAATTTTCAAGTCTAGAATCAAATAAGATTAACAAAGTCTTTCTATTGAACTTTTTTTTAAGATAAGATTTAATGTGTTTTGGATGAAAATTTAAATGTATGGCTTACTTCCAGGGCTGTGTACAAGAAGAAATTCGGTTCCTCATTTGCCCAGAAATGATTTTATCTCGACTGATCTGTGAGAAGATAGATAGTAATGAGTCAGTTATTATAACAGGTATGATAATATAGTACTTGAATATGCATTGTTTTTGCGGTAGTGATAACACTATTAGGACCTCCAAAATGTTCTTGAGGTTTGTCCCTGGGGGGGGGGGAGCACTCTTGCCCGTTTAGGCTAGGGATGTGCCGCTGAGCCCATTGAACCCTGACCCTGCTCCAGAGTAACATTGCTGAAATTCATACCCTGTTCTAGAGTAAAATCGCTGAAAACCATACCCTGTTTGGCGGCACGTTCCTGTATAGCAAATATAGGGGAGTACCCCCCCCCCCCCATGGGTTTGTTCATTTTCCTCTCTCCTCTAAAATAATCAACAGTTATAAATTTTAATTGAATTCAATTGAAATCCACCATTGGTTATCTCCCCTTTCTTCAGGTAATCAACTACATTTATTGTAATGAACATTGAGTTGATATCAATAATAGAATAATAATGATTTCTTATATTTAGGTGCTCAGAGATTTAGTAATTACACTGGTTATGCACACACTTTCAAGTGGGCAGGTAACCACAATGATCAGATGCCAAGGTAATTAATTGCTAATACAATTACATTGCTTGCTTGCTTGCTTGCTTGCTTGCTTGCACCCAGTCTGAGGTCCATGCAGAATGCATGCCATTATCATAATAAAGAAAAGCAGTTTTCCCTGGCACACCTAACACAGGGCTCTATCTACCATTGTAAGACCAGCCCATAGGAGGATCGAGGGTAAAGGGGTATAGGGTGTGCATCCCCTCCCCCACCCCTAGATGAACTGACAATTGAACATCCTGATCATAATGGGTGCACCCCCTCCTAAAAAAACCTATTGACATCATTTCACCTTCCAAGTCCCCTTCCCATAGTAAGTCACTGAATATTGATGAAACATTTATTTCCAAGGGATTCCTGGGGTCGTCGGCACTCTCAAGTGGTTGCCATAGATGCCCAAGTGTTTCATAGCTACACCGATCAGTTCAGAACGGGATTCCTGAAAAGAGAACTTGACAAGGTACACGTAAGATAAATAATTAATTATGATAAATAATGGGAATTTTACAGTGGTTCCACGGAGTGACTCATCTTCCTCAGCTCCAATTGAAATTTAGGAGTTTATTTTTGTGGAGGAAGCAAAATTTGAGAACCAGGCTGAAAAAAACCCTCAAAGCACAGGAGAGAACAAACACTGGCAACTTCTTATATTACACAAAGTTTGAGATTCAAACCTGGGTAGGCTAGCATTTTCACCTCTCTGTCTCTGATGCCTCATCACAAAAAGTCATAATTACTAGGTATGGATTTGACAGTAACTAACTTTTTAAAATGTGATTAACAGGCCTTCGGTGGATTTTTCTCAACCGAGGATAGCAAGTATTTACCAGCCATCGCTACAGGTATAATTTCAATTAATTTAGAAATATAAACCGTTGTGGTTGTGGATCCCTATTAACTATATTGACTTAATTTGTTTTCTTTTTTCTAATTAGGGAACTGGGGCTGTGGTGCTTTTGGAGGTGATTCGAGACTCAAAGGTATTTTAATGATAAAAACTCAGTGAATACTGGAAAATACGTACTGTTTCAAGAATAACGTACTGTGTATCTCACTAGTGTCCGAGTTATGGCTAAATCACTGATTATCAGGATGGGTTTACATTAAGGGCTGGAGATCAAAGACTGCTTCAGCAACTGAGCAAAATTCTCCAGCCTAAACTACCACAATTTTTTTATTATTTCAAATCTTAATAAAAACCCTGGATCATATTCTTAATAAAACGTGTTATTATTTCTTTGTTTAAGCAATTATTCAAATGATGTCCGCTGCTGCTGCACAGAGAGACATTGTGTACTTTACATTTGGTGACTCAGTAAGTATTGGGTACGACAGCCAGTTGTAAACATGCCCAAGAGGACAATCATGACAGATGATTATGATGATGATGTGGTGATAATTAATTTTGTAATAATCCCCATGGTTTTACAAAATCAGCATTTAGCGAGAATGACAAGAAAATGACACATGGTTTGAAATGGAGAAGCATTTAAAAATCCAAATTGAAGAGGTCTGTTGCATGTTACCAACAAAAGTCAGTGGCTCCTATTCACTGATTAAATTGAAATGATGGTAGACGATGGTGGTGATGGTGATGATGATGGTGATGATGTTAGTGATGATGATGATGATAGTGATGATGGTGATAATGTTGATGGTGGTGATGATGATGGTGGTGATAATGATGATGGTGATGATGGTGATGATGATGATAATGATATTGATGATGATGATGATAGTGATGATGATGATGGTGATAATGACGGTGATGATTGCAATAATCTCTTACTTACCCTATCAGCACATGACCCTGACAGAAATGACCACACCTCTTTCTGTTTTTCATCTTTTTCATTCCTTTTTTTCTTCAAGGAACTTGCTGAGGATCTTTTAAATATCCAGTCTTTCATCAAAGAAAAGGGAATTACTATAGGTATTTTGTCGGAAAAAATATAACTTTGTTTTTCAAAAGCTTGATATTCACCACTTTCCATTCATTGGTTGGCTGGTTAGACACAAAGCACACATTAGAGGAAGGAATCAAACCTGGGTTGCTTTGTTGAGAGGCGACACTCTTACCTCTACACAGCCTGTGCTTCCCTTCTCTTAACTATTCATTAAGAGGGATTTTGTGTTTACTTTACTGTTGGTGTTTGTGAATATTTAGATACTGAAATGAGTCCAACCCTATATAAACGAGTCTGTGATCAATCAAAACAGTGGTATTCGACTAACTCAAAAATGGTCTATTTAGGAATTAAAAAAAGTATTGTCTTGCTTCTATTTTATTTAGCTAATGATTTGCCTTAAATCTTTTTCATAGGTGACATGTGGGTGATTCTCTGCAAATATGGCAAAGAAATAAATGCAGCATCTTCAGTCAAAATTAAACTGTATGACTACATATACCGGTTATATCAATGCTATGAGAGTGATACAGACCCTGAGTCTGAAGAACCTATACCTCTATCAACTAGTTCCTCAGATGTTTCTAACAATAACCCCATTGAGGGAAGTGAATGCAATGATCGTACTATGTGAAAATATGAATGATGTTGAATGACTCACATTTTGAAGATAACTTAACCATGATGGGGAGGATGGTGGTAGCCATCGGCACAGATTAAGACTATGGTAATAATTGATGATGGTGGAGATAATGGCTCACATGATGTAGTCATTCTTCTGCCTGTTGCTGTTGACAAGACATTGACATGTCATTTCTGACACTATGATGATGATGGTGATGATGATAATGGTGTAACCAACAACTATACTGCTTCCAGCACCACTCCTGTTGATGTTGCTGATGTTGTCAATAATGATGATGACAATAATGATGGTGGCAATGACGATGAGGTTAATGGTGCTTCTTTCACTACTGCTGCTGCTGCTGATGATGATGATGATGGCAATGAAGATGGTGATGATCATGAAATGAATATGAAGACACTGAATAATAGTGATGACATATGCCTGCTCCTAGCATCATGATAGTCTTTCCTCTACCACCAAATCAAGATACATGCAACCTTCCTATTGTAACTGTCATATTGCGATAATAGCATGGTATTGGTTGGTTATTGGAATGATTCTACTGAGAGCTGCACACTGAAATTTGGTTTTTCACTGTAATTCAAAAGTAATCAGTCAGTACCTTTCATATTTTTGACTGGCGGCATCGAAAAACCAAATTTTAGTGTGCAGCTTTTATGAAAATAGCAGTAATGCCAGTGATGCTCAAACTATGAAGTTTCTTCTAGTGACAAACAACATACTGGCAATTGAAACACTTGACCATTGAAACATTGAACAACTCACAAAAAATATTTAACAACCCTTGTATAAAGGGAGACAAAGGTTTTGTAATTATTTTGCAAGATGACTTGGTTTATAAATATTAAAGGTTCTAAAATGTGAAATGAGTACAGTCTTTGGTTCTCTAAACTTTGCTTTTGCTTTCTCTTTTGTCCTTCGGCACGAGTTTGTTGACCCCAATAGTTTAAGGGGTCCAGAATCCCATTCCCCCTGTCCCCTTTTTCACAGCCCCCTACCCACCCTCATAGCCTTCCACCCATCTTCACCAGCGATGGATCCAGAAAGCTGAGTAGTGCCAGGAGGGGTGGAAAAATTCAGTGTTAAATGAATCTCACTGCTTACCATGAAAAAAAAAAACTGGAATATGTTCCCCCACCCCCTGAAATGCTTTTTCCTTCTTTCTGGGGTTATTTTGGACCAAGAAAGACGAAAAAGTATCACAAGATAAACTGGCTGGCAGTTCCATCGGCATCCCAAAATCCACCGTCGCTGCCCTATCACTTCAACTCACGTGTTACTCATTTAAACCAAACCAAACATCAATTTAATAATAATACTGATAATAATAATAATAGTAATAATAATAATAATAGTGATAATAATAATATAGGTTTAATGATGACACATCTACAGAGTAGCTCTACAATCATCGTGCTAAAGTTAAACATAGAATGATAAATCAATTAATCATATCCTTTTTGTAATCACTACCAAATCCTGCAATCTGATTGGTCCAAAGGAGTGCGATTAATTCCCAAATCGCATCCTTAGGAGCTCTTAATCGCACCCTAAAAAAAATTTTTTTTCAAACAATAAAATAAAACAAAATAAAACAAAAAAAATCAAAAATCAAAAAAAACTTTTTTTGATGTTTTTTTTTTTTGTTCGCATTTAGTTCTTCTACTACATTAAATTGATTATTCTGCACTCTTTATTGTGTCTTTTTCTTGTGTATGATTACAAAAAGGATATGATTAAGTGGTAATTGAACTTCGTGTCGTGCAATTTTGGTCTGAAATCAAACTTGCGGTCATGCGATTTTGTAATCGCGCGTTTGATTTCAGGCCAAATTGCACTCCACTCAGTTCAATTACCATCATTAATTGCTAAAGCTATATGTAATATATACAGTATGAGTGGCCGTGTTGTATCCGATATACAAACTCTCGGCTACGCCTCGAGTTTGTATATTGGATACAACACGGCCACTCATACTGTAGATTACTTATCAAACGTCTAGTTTAGTTCCTTTGTGTTTCGCTAAAATTTTCAAGATAAAAGTGAATCTGGCCAAGAAAATCCATCTTAAAGTTTATGCAAATGAACAGGATTCTGTATCTGATCTACAGAACTCTTCAAGGGCGGATCCAGGGGGAGGGTCGGGGGGTCGCGACCCCCCGTCATTCCTGAGGTCAAATGAGCTTCTTGTGGTAAAAATGCGACTGGGATTCCTTTGCCCACAAAATTTACCCCTGAGACCCCCCTTCAAAAAAACCCTGGATCCGCCCTTGCTCTTTACGGTCGTGATTTCTGTTGTGTTTTCCTCATGCATTATTAATGAGTTTAATAAATATAAATAAGAAGAAAAAATATATATGTAAAAAATTAATGTATATGGAATTAAACAGCCTATAGACTGGGCTCCCCGTGGAGCCTGAATTGTAGGTTAAGAACAGCTGAGACAAAACAAGTAATGCAAGTCAATTTTATCAAACCATAGTTAACTGAGTGGAATGATTCCGCTCCATTAACTATGATCAAACTCAGGACATGGCATGGACGGATAGTGATCATTTGAATGAATGAATGAATCTGAGGTCGGCCATAGTACACCTTTTGCTGTTCATTAACCGCAAAGGAATATTCATTGAAGCGAAGAAGCATCAGGTCATTAGAGCGAACAGGCATACAATAAGGCGCGATGGAACGTTCATTAAGAAATTTAGCATTGAATTTGACAATCAGGAATATTTTTGCGTGGGTTCATTAACGATTTCAAACTTTCATTAGAAAGTTCGCCTTATTGTAGTTCGCCTTATTGTATGCCTGTTCGCTCTAATGACAATGCTTCTTCGCTTCGATGATATTCCTTTGCGGTTATTATGAACAGCAAAAGGTGTATTTGGTACGAAGTCACACGCCATTTATTCTGAACAATGGAATAGCTTGGGCTTCCTGTGGTTTCTGCAAACAGGATTTTAAAGCCGGTCATTTTGGTCATTGCGTCACTTAAATGTCACATGACGATCACAAAAAACTTTTGGCTCGAAAGGTCTTGTGTCCCTGTAGTGAGTTTTTAAGCCAAACATATTATTTATTCTTAGTTTTTAAATAATTTGGGATGACAGAGACAAAGCGTGCTCGGCCAGAAGACCTTCTCGAAGGGTTATCTAATAGCGATGACTTAAAAAAACGCAAAATGGCTCATGGAGAAAATCATATGAACAATGGAGATGACAAAGGTCTAACGTCGGACGAAATCATGGCAGTTAGAAGAAAACACATTGGGTAAATGCTGCTAAATATCTATCCTCGAAGTATAGATTCCTTACATTATCAATATATATCGTCTTTGATCCACCAGCTTTCTTTGACTGTATTTTGTTTTCTTCGTTGTATGGTTTTTGACCTATGTCCAGAACAATTCCAGGCAAGGATAACCTTGGTTTTCACGTTACTTTGATATATAAAACTTTTTTCATAATACTGCGTTATAACCGTGAAACACTAATTACTAAATTGTTCAAAATGATGCTAGTTAAACAAAAGAAAACTATAGAATTAGCATAAAATAGTGTAAGTTAGTATTACTAATATTTCACGGAATCCTATAATATTTCAATAAATAGTTTTTTATTGCATTTAGGAAATCATGTAAGGTTCATTTTGCAAAGTCCCCACCAAAAATCACCCACGGCAGAGGACAGTATCTGTTTGATGATAAAGGAAACAAGTGCATAGACTGTATGAATAATGTAACACATGGTGAGAAAATATATACTCATACTATTGCCCTGATTTCATTGCAATGCAATTTGAACAATAGTTTTGACCGGGGAGTCTGGCAATACACTGCCGTCAATCAAAGTATGTAAAGGTACCAAAACAATTCGTTTGATTGACAGTATAGTCTTTCTACATATATATATTGTCTCACTGAGCATGTAGCAATGGAAACAGTGGTGAAATAATTGTGGTATGATAATGTAAAAGAAAGGAAATTCCAAGTGGTGGGGAGGGTCTGAGGAGGGTATATTGTGTAGTAGAAAATACCTATACTTTCCTATGGAGGGAGATTGGAATTTCCAACAGGTGGTGTGGGTCCATAAAATATTCATTACTTTCCCATGGAGAAGTAAAATTTCCAAGGTGTGGAGAGGGTCTGAGGAGGGCCTTCACCAAGGGGGGAGGGGGGGATAGAATTTCCAAGGGGTAGGGGGTGAGTGAGTATTAAATGTTGAGTACCTAGTGTACTCAATGGGAAGAAATCTAAATTTCCAAGGGACAGGAGGTAGGGTCTAGGAACAGTTTTGTGCCAGGTGGTTTTGAAGAGGGTATATACATGAGTATTACTAATCTTTATGTAAATTTCTGGGGTTGTGAATTTAAATATAAGCCTACAACATTTTTTTCAGTTGGGCATTGCAATCCACGAGTCATCAAAGCAGCGCATGACCAGATGTGTATCTTGAATACCAACAATAGATTTCTCTATGACAACATTATACACTATACTAAACAGCTTATCTCCAAATTCCCACCTCATCTTAGTGTTTGTTATTTTGTATGTTCTGGGTGAGTATAATACTGGAGTAGAATTTATGTTTACCTGTGGTGGTCTCCCTGTGGGTAGATTTACCACAGGGATACCAAACAAGTTGAGAGAGAGATAAAGTGAGAGTCATTATTGGGGGAGGAGTAGGCATTTCTCATGGGGCAGCCATGTTGGATGAAACAAGAGATTATTCCCCAAATGTGACATTGAATTCAAGCATTTTGGAATGACCTTTAAACAGGCACAAATGAAAGTTATTATTCCCATGGGAATGCCATGCTATACTAACAACAGTCAATTCAAAATATGTTGTCGTTGACTGTAACTATGGGCTTGGACCAAAAGGGAATGTGTTATATACATTTATTATATAGATATCGATGAAATACCAGGTAATCTCTAGTGTCGAAAACTTGATACGGTATCTTTCACCAGTGAATTTTTGAGCTTTTGTTTTATTTAAGTTTCATCGATATCTATATAATAAACAGAACATTACATGGCCACTTGGAGATACAAATTTTATCTTCTCGTGTTCAATTTAGATACCATATCTCAGGAGTGAGCGCAGCGAATTGAACACTCAAAGAAAAAATTCGTATCTCCGCGCACCCATGTAATATCCTCTATTTTGCTGACTATGCTTTTTCTTGTTGGCTAAGATAATTGTCAATAATAATCTCAAAAAATTGTCATATTATCATATATACACTCCTTTCTACCACCTCTTTCTCTCTTACTCCGACGAAGGACTAGCATCCGAAATGTCAGTAAGTTTTTTCATCTGTTCACGGTGTATAATTTACCTTATCATCATTACTGTTTCATTAGAAACACTGAGGCAGCTCACACTAGTTTTTAGCTAGTTATATCTTCTTATGTCTAATAATTTGTTTTTTCAGATCGGAAGCCAATGATCTTGCCTTAAGATTAGCAAGAACACACACTATGCGACATGACACTATTGTCGTTGACAGGTAAATACAAGCTACCGGAATTAGTCAAGACATCCTTAGTATGTTCCCATTTCATGAAGAACATATTTTCTACATACTGCATAAATTTGCACCCCACTGCATTATTCGTTAACACAGATTTGAATCTCCCCTCCCCCTGATCTCTAAGTAATGAATGGCCCCCAAAATAGTTATCTTTGCTCCAAAAATATATACCACCTGATTTTTAAATTTTTTTTCCTGCTCTAATTTAGAGCATACCATGGACATACTTCAGCACTCATAGATGTCAGCCCATACAAATTTAATGCCCTAGGGGGTGAGGGCAAGAAGGACTTTGTCCATGTCTGTCCTTGTCCTGATCCCTACCGGGGGAAATATAAGGGATATGGCAAAGAAACTGGAGAACTGTATGCCAATGAAGTCAAGACCTTGATAAACAATGCAGAAAATGATGGTCGAAAAGTGAGTACTTAATAAGCCTGAAGTGAGATGACGTTTTACCCCCAACTCTATACCATAATAGTTTCATAAATTCTTTCATATTAAAATTTTTGATTCCTTAGAGAATACAGGAACAATAGTTATAATTAAAGAACAAAAGCAATGTGAAAAGGATTATTGTCTAGAGACGGGGGTAAAACGTCATCTCGCTTGAGGCTTATTCTGTTTTGATTAGTTCACATTAAGATATATAAATAAATCAGCAAAGGAACCATATCAGAGATAAGGCAAAGAACTACTGATCATAGGTCTTGTGACATCTTAATATGCTGTTCATTTACTTGACATAGTTTGCCCTTTGTATTTTAGATTGCAGCTTTTATATGTGAGTCAATGCAGGGGTGTGGAGGGCAGATAATATATCCAGAAGGCTTCATGAAGAATGCCTTTAAGTGAGTAATATATGATATGTAAAATAACAGTTTGTCTGAGTTTTGTCCTTTGTCTTCATTTTAATGATGGCATCTGTATGCTGCGCTTATTTGGATAGCTGTAATGTGTAGTTCCAAAAATTATCCATACCCCCCTCGTGGAGGATTTTTTTAAGACACCCCCCTACCTGGAAATTCCAAATTTCTTCCATACAGTCTCTGTAATTCTTGTTTTTTCTCTGACCCCCCTACCCCCCACACTGGAAATTCCAAATTCCTCTGTGGGGTGGGTATGGATAATTTCTGGAACAACACAATTATTCTGGATATAAAGGAGGAAATAGAAAGTGTGAAATCAATGAGTGCTCTGACTCATAACCAATCGGATTTATGACAAACTGTAAGGCCTAGGGCAAACGTCAAGCTTTCCATGCACCGAACTCATTAAAAACAATGGATATCAGGTGGTAATGAGGCGGCATTCTTTGATGTAATTAAGTTCGGTGCATGGAAAGTTCGACGTTTGCCCTAGGCCTAACTTAATGAAATTTTTTTGCCCAATATCATTTCAACATTATTAATATACTGTACGAGGGTCTTACATACCAAATGACAGTGGCCAGTAATGTAATAAAGGAACATAATTTCCTCATTTTCTTCTACTAAGGTATGTTAGAGAGGCAGGTGGAGTATGCATTGCAGATGAAGTCCAGGTTGGATTTGGTCGAACTGGAAAACACTTCTGGGCATTTGAAAGTCAAGGTATTTTAATTTAATTACATGATAATTAAATGGATAGATGCCTGGATAAGTGGATGGAAGTTCTTATTTTTTAATCTTTAGATGGAATTTTTTTAGATCTTTCACAGCAATGAGCTTCTTGAGTCAAGATTTTCCTATTCCCTATGAAATATTAATTTTGAGCATTTCGTTACGCTTATTGATAAAATCATTCTTCCTTTGCAAGATGCAACGCCTGATATAGTCACCCTTGGTAAACCAATCGGCAATGGGCATCCACTGGCTGTTGTTATCACGACTCCTGAGATCTCAGAATCATTCGCAGCTACTGGAATGTCCTACTTTAACACAGTAAGTAGAACAATATATTTGATGCCCATTGGTCTAGTCTAATTTAGATTGAACCCTCTGAAACAACCTCTGGGCTGATCTAAGTCAGGGCATGGCTAACTCACAGATTGATCCCTGAAACAACCTCTGGGCTGATCTAAGTCAGGGCATAGCTAACTCGCAGATTTAACCCTGAAACAACCTCTGGGCTGATCAAATTCAGGGCACGGCTAACTCGCAGATTGAACCCTGAAACAACCTCTGGGCTGATCTAAGTCAGGGCATGGCTTACTCACTGATCAAACCCTGAAACAACCTCTGGGCTGATCTAATTGAGAGCCAAAACAAAACAAACAAATAAACGACCCCCCCCCCCCCCCCAAAAAAAAAGCAAAGTGCACTACACTAAGGTTCCTTGATGCCTTATCAAATGTCTATCAAATGGTTTGCAATTATAATATTATTGGAGATTAGTCTGTAGAGGCTGAAACTTTCATGTTATTTATTGTTTAGTTTGGTGGTAACCCTGTGTCCTGTGCTGTCGGTAATGCAGTGTTAGACAGCCTCAAGGAGGACAACCTTGTACAAAATGCTATAGAGGTTGGGGAAGCTTTCCTTGAAAAGTTGAGAGCTCTGCAGCAGAAACACGAGTTGATTGGTGATGTGAGGTAAGCCATTAATTCATTAGTAATAATTTAATACTATGTACAAGTGTTGCGATGCACGTGCTTTAATGAATTTGTTTTCTTTTTATCAGGGGTATGGGACTAATGATTGGTGTGGAGTTAGTAAAAGATCGAGATACTTTAGAACCAGCTACTGCCGAAGCAATGCATATGGTTTACAGGTAGGGGTAGCTAAGTTGGTTAGTGCACAGCCTTCAGAGCTAGAGGTCCACAGTTCCCATCCTCAGAATCTCCACCATTTGTTTTGACTTCTCTCTAATCTGTGTAGCTTTAAATACCCATAAGGAGGAGCACTTATAGTATGAGGGGATAAAGGGCACACATTCGAGCATAGATTTACATATATAACATACATTTATACATAAGCCTGTGGCTCAGGAGATTTGGGCAACCACTCCCATCTAAAATCATGCAGCAACATGTTTATGATATTCACACCACAATCTATTGAAGAAATAGAAAACATGTGCATGTGCTGTGTGCAGTTATAAAGCAACCGGGGTTGGCAGAACAAGAGAGAAGTGTTAGGAGAAGCATGACGCGTAGCTGAGTGCTTCTCGACACTTCTCGACACTTCTCGAGTGATCCACCAATCCCCAAGTGTTTTATAACTCCACCCAGCACAGCAAGCAAGTTTTTTATTTCTTTCATAAAATGCAAATTGCAAGAATGACGAAACTGAAAGTATACAAGCGTGCTGTGTGCTCTCATGAAGCATGAGCTCCCAACCAATCAGAATGCGAGACTTAGAACAGTTATTTTATAATTTACTATTTAGGGCCAAGGATGAGTTTGTTTTTGTCAGTGCTGATGGCCCCCATGAAAATGTTCTCAAGATCAAGCCACCAATGTGTTTCTCACATGAAGATGCTGATTACGTCACCAAGGCATTTGACAAGATTCTTACAGAGATGCATGATGCCGAAAATGGACCAAAATGAAGTGAATCATACCAGCTGAGCCATAGTATTAAATCGTTCTTGATTTTAATTACTTAAAAGTAATGAACTTACAGTTATCAATTAACTACGGTCTACTGAGGTATACTGAACCAACTATATTTTGTGCAAATGTTTTGCAAAGTTTTTGTGGATATATGGCATGTCACTCTATACCGATCCTTCTAAGCTTATCTAGCCGAGTTTACGCACTGTAATCTACGGTCTACTGAGGTATACTGAACTTATTATATTTTGTGCAAATGTCTTACAAAGTTTTTTGTGAATATATAGTATGGCACTCTATACTTAGCTTATCTAGCAGAATTTACACACTTTCAAAATAGTTTTTAAGTCAGAAGAGCTGTTTAAATTTAATAATATTGGGCCATTTTCCTCAATAGAGCTAAATAGATGCCAAAAACAAATCCTTGAGAAACTGACGTCATGGATATCAAACATCCAGGGCTCGTAAGAGCCATGCAAATAAATGGCGGACAGTAGTTAGATGATTCAAACTCTAAATTTTAGCTTAGATGTGATAAACTATTTTAATAACATCAGAATTTTCTTCTTCTAAACTAGTTTAAGCTGTTTTGATTATGCCACAGCAAGAAAATATCCATAATTTTTTTACCATAAATAATTTACAGCAATAATAATCAATTATATTTTTTATGTAGATATTATTGGGATGGAGGGTCCAACATGTTCCCTCCATGGGGGAAGGTATGGATATTTTCTGACAAGGTAACAATAGTTAATTACAGTATATCTAGAAAAATATATTCATATTTAACAAATAAAACACCTTTTTCTGTGTTCCATTTTAACAGTAATAAAGCACGCTGCAAGTGACGCGAGCATGAAAGAAGTGTAATGAAAAACATGAGCCTTAGGCAGTCAAGTGCTTCTCACACTTCTTGAGTGCTTATTTCTCTTCCTAAGTGATTTATTACTGAATGGAGCATGGACAAGGCTGTTTTATTTGTTATATTTATAGTGATTAATCTTATTTTGGTATTGCATTAATTTATGAAAAAAAGATGGTCACAAGATCTACAGTAGCAGCACTTCGTGCTCGCGGATATTATCAGCACTGTGTTCTGTTCACTAATAAAGCATAGTTTTCGACCAATCAGCATACATATACTATCCTAACTCTATAATAATTACTAATATATAATATTTTTTAAACAAAAACTCCATTTTGGGTAGTGGTAACTGCAGTGAGAGAGAATCAAGGAGCTCCTGAGGTTGTAATGTATTGTATTTTTCTTACTAGAGAAAAGATTCTCAAATTTTTAGGATTTGAAACAATGGACCACTTTAACGATATGGTGGCCATCTTGGATTGCAAAGCATTATGGGGCATCCAGGGGGTAATTAAAGCTTTGTTGCAGCAATGACATCCTTTGATATTAACAGCTCACCACACAAAAAATACGACATAAGATGAATGAAGACGCCACATCGGACACCTTTACCCATAAAAGAAAACATGCAAAACTCTATGTATTATAAATCATCTTTGAATTGTTTTGCCCCCTGGCAAGATGGCCACTGTTTTGTTGAAGTAGTCTATTTGATAGCAAGGGACATGAAATTAAGTGGGTCCTGCTGGCAGGCTCTATTCAAAAAGTACCTGTCTAAACAACGAAACATGTTTCCAGAAACGTCTCCTTAATGTTTCCAAAGGTGGCAAAACTGTCAGGAAACATCGGCAAACATTGTTTCCATGTGTCTTGGAAGCATGAAATGTTTCTGCCACACAGCTAAAACATTTTTTGCATCTTGAAAGAAAATTTTTTTGCATGCGCTGCAATGTTTCACATGTGGCTAAACTGGGAAACTGGGAAACATTGCAAAACATACGCACGGTAAACATGTTTCCTTGTTTAGCCAGGGCCTTAGAAATTAAAATAGAACCGAAAAAAAGTTTAAATGGAAGAGAATGGGAAGTTCCTGGGGAGTAGAGGGGCCTTTTTACAGATTTTCCTCCAAGGTGGGGGTATAAATATTATCTGGAATTACACAATACATGCTGTGAAGGTTTACTAAACAAATTCGATAGCTTGACTATTTATTATTGCTTATAAAAAATGAAAATGAACTTACGAGAACAAAATTAAAAAACAAAGGAAGCCTAAAAGTCAATATTATTAATAATTTTTGGAGAAGACTAAAATTAGATTTCATTAAATTTAATAAACTTTGTTATGGGAAATCTATTTGTTTGCCACATATTGTCATCCTGAAATCATCATCATATCTGTAAGGTTTCCCCCTGATTTGTCTATTCGCCATTGTCACATCCCCATGTCACACTGTCTAGCAGGCACAAAACTATTGAAATATAAAACTTACATGTAGTAACCAAATCCTAGACAGTGGTACAACCAAAATAACTCCCTCAGTTCATTTGCCGAGGCAAGCTCATCATGAGATTGTCAGTGATAATAACAGGTTGTCTTTTTGTAATGCCATGTGCAATGCTGCAGAAGTAAAGTTTGACTGTCTGCGTCTTTATAAACAACTTTCTGCATTACTTTATGTTTTGTACAATAGTAATTACCACTCTTCATTGCTACATGCTGATTGAGACAACAGTCACGACAGGGAGATCGGGCAATGTGTTGCAATTGTTGTCTTGATCAGTGCGTAGTAGTGAAAAGAGTGGTAATATATAGACACAGTGGAATTTCAACAGTAGTACAGTGTCCTGCCTTTAAAGTTTTCTTTTTTATCCTCAGTGGTCTCTTGGTCCCTTTAGTTCTGTAAACTGCTTCAACACTTTGTTAACGTCAGTTGACGTCCAAGCATCAGATGTTGTTTGGTTTGCTTTCATATCCATCTTGGAAAAAAAAACAAAGTCAGTACAACTTCAAAATATCACCCAATATAGAGGCTTTGCACCATCATGTGCCAGCACACAAAATACAGCTTGCACTACTTGGGTTACATGGCAGAACAATAAAACCCTTTTGCTCTCGGAAATTGAGTTCTTTTTCATGTAAAACAATTGTATTGCCATCTAACATGTCTGCAGTAACATGAAGGTGCAAAGCCTCTTTTCACCACTAGCCTTTATCTGAGAAATACCAGTGAGTTGTGATAAGTGTGGTAGTCTATGCAGGCATTAGGGTAGAAGGAGGGTCAGTGGGGAGCCCCATTCTGCACAGTCTGCTTACAGAGACTATGGCAAAGTGGTCAAACAAAATTCTACAAGTCAACAACAGTTAGTTGTGTTAGTTGTATTTCAAGATCCTCAAGTTACATGTATGTTGCTTGCATTTACACCATTATGGATGCAAAGTGTTTTCTTTGTTGCAAAGAGTAGGGCAAGCTTCTAGTAATAATTATAGTTAAATGGCTGCTTCCTAACTATAAAATGGCTGCCTCCTTAGCTACTCCCCACACCAGCAGCAAGCTGTTTTGGGTGTCTTTTTTTGGGGGGGGGGGGGGGGGGGGGGGGGGGGGAGGGAGGGTATCATTAAAAGCCATGTCATTTTAGAATACTTGAATTACATAACAAAAATAATTAGGAGACTTACATGTCGTTGTGCACATTTCATAAAAGTTCCAATTTCATCTGAACACTTTGCGTCAGAATAAGTGTTTCTCTTCCAGCACGTCAGGAGTTTGAACATTTCTTCAGTACAAGGAGCTCCTGACAAATAATTTAAACAGTGTGTGTAAAGAGAGAATCACAGTTACTGGGAATCTAAAGAGAACGAGGATTAGTCCCCTGCGCAGTTCCATGCGCCATCTTGAAAGGTAACCGTGCCTGTGCATTGAAGCAAGAACAGCAGTGACCTTGTAATAAAAGAGGGTTTTTAACATCTTGGACAATTATTCACATATCTCTATTGTTGCAAGGTTATCCTATTGAATTTTTTGGTCAACCTAGTGGGTTCTGGGAAGTATCCAACCCCCCCCTTTCCTATTGGCTCCTTGAAATATTTAACAACAGGTATAGCATAGGTACAAACAGACAGTACATACGAGTTCTAGTTTTGGAGATTAAATTCAGGGTTAAAGGGGTAGGGGGATAGGGAGTTTAGTCAGTTAAGCTAATGCTTAGAACACAGATTGTTCAAAAATAATAAAAAATTATATTGTTTTCGTTATCATGAAAAAGCTATTCCTTGAACTAACAAGTACATATCAACAGAGTACTATACTGAAGGGATAAATAGACAATAAAAAGCAGTACAATTTGAGATATAACTCATTCAAATTCTGTATCTTGTCTTACTTTTGGTGATGGTTTTTGTCGCAACTACTGTTGGTCTGAGTTTGGTCGGAACTTTTCCTCTTTTGACTCCATAAATCAGATGTGGTCCACGAGCACTTAAGATATTACTTAGATTAACCATGTTTTTCTTGTTATTTTATATTTTCAGGTGATTTTGGAGAGTTTCGTCTTCTTCAGTAACAGTTCATCTTCATCACTGTGTCCGCCATATTGAATTCATGTGAACCCATGACCACGCGGCTAGGAATTCAAAAGGAAGCCCAGCTACTACTATAGACTCCCAATCCGAAGCTAGAGGTGAGGTCATGATCAATAAGAAGCAACTCATTTCACTTGAAGAAACTTGTTTCTTATTTGCAGCAACTCGATTTTTTCTTTAAAGCAACTCCCCTCGTTTTTGTTATATTTGCAGCAACCTGTCAAATTTGCTGTATGTCCCTTATGGACCACCATATTCCTTTGACCATGATGCTTTGCGGGTTTGTGCTTTTCTTTTGATATAGATATTATTAACTATTTTTCATAATTTTTATTGTTATTTAGATTATCCAGTTGATGCGCAAAAGTCTGCACAAGTCGGGGAATGATGTCTAGTGAAATCCGTCAAACAAAACAACTTCTCCTTAAATTTGAAAGTATTCTGCTATAAATAACTCATTATTTTTGACCCCTAGATAAAAATATGAGTTAAGTTTTTCAAAGCGCATCCCACATGGAACGTAATGAGTATGCGTTCAAAGCCATCAGCTTCATGATCAAACATCATCTACGGTCTAGGGGCCAACTAACCTCTCCCTTAGGCTTCGGCCTAGCTTCCTGATCAGTCTGTAAATCTCCGGATAGCGGTGTCGGGGTCGAAATCTCCGGCGTAGCCGTAAATGCTTCGCGCTGCCATACGACGGTTCAGCACTCGATGTCTGGAAGTATGGTCCTTGGTTTAATTAAATCAAAAAGTAAAAATCCAGAAATCATTTTTCCATAGCAAATAACTTTTGAAAGAAATCAATATTATATGATCCTTTGAAGAAGGAAGAACTTTACAGCTGGTTCCGAAACACGGAGAACATAACATTGCATTTTATTCATTTATTATCAAAATAACAAATGCTAAATAAGAAAATTTGTGAGAAACAAAGGCGGAAATAAATAAAGAAACGAATGTGCCGGCTTAAAGAAAATTAGATCTGGTATAACATAAGGTACTATTGGCCACCCTTGTTAGATTTCGATTTCGATATTTTTTGTTTGTTTTTTGTTTGTTTTGATTTTCAATTATATTTGGTATTTGGACATCCATTTATCTTATTATGCTTGCTTATTTTTTAATTTCAAACATCTTAAGACCCTGATAAATGAGCCCAAGATTGGACCAAAGATCATTTTGTTGGGTCAAATGTTGCCGGGGCAGTTTGTCATGGCCTGCCAACAATATTAGGAAACGTTTGATGTTGAAAAAAAAACCTTTGCCTAACATCACACCAACATTTCAGAATCTGTCGTTCTAAAAATGCTGGCATCGTTCAAAGTACTTCACCAAAAATGATGGGAGAAGTTTGAATTTGAAAACAACATTTTCCCAGCATCACACAAACATTTCTATCGTTTCAAAAATGTTTGCTTCGTTCGACATGGTTAATTCACCAACACTCGGCCAACATTTTGGGCACTAGACATGCGTATTACATGTTTTGTACACGTTTCCATGAAAGTATTGCAAATGTTGGGTCAAATGTTAGGCTCGTGCCAACATTCTCAGTCTCACAAATGCTGACTATAAGGTCAAATGTTGGGCTGTTTATCAAACTGGGTTTATACGACACAACAACGTGCCAACATTCTCAGTTTCACAAATGTTGACTATAAGGTCAAATGTTGGGCTGTTTATCATACTGGGCTTACACGACACAACAACGTGCCGACATTCTCAGTTCCACAGATGTTGGCCATTGGGTGAGTCAAATTAAATGTTAATGCGCGTTTGTCAGGGCCTAAATCCACCTTCCTGTGATGCACATTGGATTAAATTATGTGAATAATCGTGAATATCGATTAGAATATACGAATATGTTTTTTGTATAGCTAATGGGAGAATGGCTTTAAGCAGTTCCAGCTGCTTGTCTTTCTCTCCTTTCTCGGATACGCTTGTACATAGCCTCCTCCAGAGTATCTGTTGATCGCTTGGTTTTAGGGTGAGCAGGGCCAAGAACCTGAAGAAAAAAAAGATGAAAATCAAAGAACAACGCTTAGCACGAAGCTGGTTAGGACTTGTACATATGTCGCAATTTTGCGTGCGAATACCAAGGGTGGCTTTTGTTACTGCATGTGTACATCTGATCCAAATTATTGAGCGCAAAAATACAGCAGCGTTCAGAACATGAAAATTAGCGCAATGTCTTCATCTCAGATACAGAGATTAATTCCACCCCTGACAGTCGTGGCGACTGATGTATTTACAGCATGAAATCTGTCCCGTAAATTAAAGAATGAACAGTTGTGCAATCATGATTGCTTCCAACATCTAGCGCAAGTTAACATACAAAAATATTTGTATTTTTTTTCTTAGCTAAGGTTGAACACAACATGTTTAGAAGATGAATGTAATGATAGTATGGTTTCCCTGTGTTGTATATACCACTTGAAGACAAATGAACGAATTTATTTTTGCCGTGCTCTGTTGATCAGGAGTACGGAGAATGTTTTGAATTCATGATTAATTCAAACATGGATTTAAACACACGAGGTCATTTTGTGACATACAGCCAATATAACCACAGATAAATATCGAGTCTTGTACATCTATTGCTGTGTGTTTTAAATACTCTTTCTCTCTAGGACATACCTCCATACAAACTTTGTTCCAATTGACAAAATAATCGTAAGCTTTCTCATAGTTTTCATTATCCTCGTACAAGATTCCAATGTTCAAATACAAACGAAGAACCAACATGTGCTTGGTACCATAGGCTTTGGTGCACAAGTCGAAAGCCTTCAATAGCATCTAAAAAATAAAGAAAATGGTCACATTCAGAATAACGAAAAAATAAGAGTGGCAAAACTTTCAATTTACTCGATACTCTTAAATAACCTCTGGGCTGATCTAAGTCAGGGCATGGCTACATCACAGATCGAACCCCGAAACAATCTCTGGGCTGCTCTATGTCAGGGCATGGCTAACTCACAGATAGAACCCTGAAATAACCTCTGGGCTGATCTATGTCAGGGCATGGCTAACTCACAGATAGAACCCTGAAACAATCTCTGGGCTGATCTAAGTCAGGACATGGCTAACTCACAGATAGAACCCTGAAACAATCTCTGGGCTGATCTAAGTCAGGGCATGGCTAACTCACAGATAGAACCCTGAAACAATCTCTGGGCTGATCTAAGTCAGGGCATGGCTAACTCACAGATTGAACCCTGAAACAACCTCTGGTCTGATCTAAGTCAGGGCACGGCTAACTCACAGATCGAACCCTGTAACAACTCTCTGGGCTGATCTAAGTCAGGGCATGGCTAACTCACAGATTGAACCCTGAAATAACCTCTGGGCTGATCTAAGTCAGGGCACGGCTAACTCACAGATCGAACCCTGAAACAACTCTCTGGGCTGATCTAAGTCAGGGCATGGCTAACTCACAGATCGAACCCTGAAACAACCTCTGGGCTGATCTAAGTCAGGGCATGGCTAACTCACAGATCGAACCCTGTAACAACTCTCTGGGCTGATCTAAGTCAGGGCACGGCTAACTCACAGATCGAACCCTGAAACAACCTCTGGGCTGATCTAAGTCAGGGCACGGCTAACTCACAGATCGAACCCTGTAACAACTCTCTGGGCTGATCTAAGTCAGGGCACGGCTAACTCACAGATTGAACCCTGAAATAACCTCTGGGCTGATCTAAGTCAGGGCAAGGCTAACTCACAGATCGAACCCTGTAACAACTCTCTGGGCTGATCTAAGTCAGGGCACGGCTAACTCACAGATCGAACCCTGAAACAACCTCTGGTCTGATCTAAGTCAGGGCATGGCTAACTCACAGATCGAACCCTGTAACAACTCTCTGGGCTGATCTAAGTCAGGGCACGGCTAACTCACAGATCGAACCCTGTAACAACTCTCTGGGCTGATCTAAGTCAGGGCACGGCTAACTCACAGATCGAACCCTGAAACAACCTCTGGTCTGATCTAAGTCAGGGCATGGCTAACTCACAGATCGAACCCTGTAACAACTCTCTGGGCTGATCTAAGTCAGGGCACGGCTAACTCACAGATCGAACCCTGAAACAACCTCTGGGCTGAACTAAGTCAGGGCATGGCTAACTTAGCATGTTTTTTGACATTCGATCATAACAGCACAAAGAATAAGTAATGATGAAAAGGTAAATTATACACCGTGAAAAGATGAAAAAACTTACTGACGTTTCGGACGCTAGTCCTTCGTCGGAGTAAAAGAGAAAGAAGTGGTAGAAAGGAGTGTATATATGATAGAATAAGACAAAAGAAACCAATGAGAGCAAGGTAGGCAAGGAAACAAAAACAAACAATTTGTTTCCTTGCCTACCTTGCTCTCATTGGTTTCTTTTGTCTTATTCTATCATATATACACTCCTTTCTACCACTTCTTTCTCTTTTACTCCGACGAAGGACTACCGTCCGAAACGTCAGTAAGTTTTTTCATCTTTTCACGGTGTATAATTTACCTTTTCATCATTACTGTTTCATTAGAAACACCGACGCAGCTCACACTAGTTTTTAGCTAGTTATATCTTTTTAGCACAAAGAATAGGGAATCAAGAATGAACCTATGTACCTCCTCTTTCTCTTTGAAGTATATTGCTTGCCTTGGGTTGATGAAGGTTTTAGTCATGAGGGCGTCGGCCAAGTGACCAATGTCTCCAACCTATAAAAACCAATGGAAAGCAATTAAAAAAAGAAGAAAACGAAAGATGCAGGCAAAGAAGATCAAATAATGGTAACGGGTGATGATGATGATGATGGTGATGATGGTGATGATGATGGTGATGATGATGATGGTGATAATGGTGATGATGATGGTGATGATGATGTTAATGATGATGTTAATGATGATGGTGGTGATGATGGTGATGATGATGGTGATGATGATGTTAATGATGATGGTGATGATGGTGGTGATGATGTTAATGATGATGGTGATGATGATGGCGATGATGATGATGATGTTAATGATGATGGTGATGATGGTGATGATGATGGTTATGATGATGGTGATGATGATGATGATGATGATGATGTTAATGATGATGGTTATGATCGTTTCTCAAACTTTACGTTCCCTTATATTCAAATGTAAAATTTTATCTCTTGGATAAGACCTAGGTGTCAATGTCAATAGTGTGGTAAAATATGATATTAGATTTAATAGCATGCAACTTTGATTTGAGATTGCGACCGATACTTACAAACTGAGAGTGCATTTGAATGTATAATTAGTCTATGCTGTAGGAACAAATTAGAAAGGAACGTAATGTTCCGTATGTCGTTAACTTGATAGTCGGATTAAATGCTATGAAAATTTCAAAAAAAAAAAAAATTTGAATTCATAGCCATACAGTCGTTTCTGATCTTAAAGTTTATTCTATATAGGAGGATATGATGGATATTAAGGAACTGAATCCGTTAATTCCATATATTCCAATCGCAGAAAAATGCTATTAATAATATTATGTTATATATATATAATATATATATATATATGATATATATATAAAGTTTATTCTATATAGGAGGATATGATGGATATTATGGAACTGAATCCGTTAATTCCATGTATTCCTTTCATAGAAAAATACTTTTGATATTATTATGATATATAATATATATAACATATATTATATCATTATTAAGGAAAGATAGACTAAAATCTTAAAGTTTATTTTATATAGGAGGATATGATGGAACTGAATCCGTTAATTCCATGTATTCCATTCATAGAAAAATACTTTTCATATTATTATGATATATAATATATATAACATATATTATATCATTATTAAGGAAAGATAGACTAAAATCTTAAAGTTTATTTTATATAGGAGGATATGATGGATATGATGGAACTGAATCCGTTAATTCCATATATTCCAATCGCAGAAAAATACTTTTAATATTACTATGTTATATAATATTTATATATATATATAATATATAACATATATAAATATATATATATTATATATATATAAAGTTTATTTTATATAGGAGGATATGATGGATATGATGGAACTGAATCCGTTAATTCCATATATTCCAATCCCAGAAAAATACTTTTAATATTATTATGTTACATAATATATATAACATATATTATATCATTATTAAGGAAGGATAGACTAAAATCTTAAAGTTTATTCTATATAGGAGGATATGATGGATATTATGGAACTGAATCCGTTAATTCCATGTATTCCAGTCATATAAAAATACTTTTCATATTATTATGTTATATAATATTTATAACATATATTATATCATTATTAAGGAAAGATAGACTGAAATCTTAAAGTTTATTCTATATAGGAGGATATGATGGATATTATGGAACTGAATCCGTTAATTCCATGTATTCCAGTCATATAAAAATACTTTTCATATTATTATGTTATATAATATTGATATATATAATATATATAATATATATAATACATAAAATATATGTAATATATATATATTATATATATATATAAAGTTTATTTTATATAGGAGGATATGATGGATATTATGGAACTGAATCCGTTAATTCCATGTATTCCAGTCATATAAAAATACTTTTCATATTATTATGTTATATAATATTGATATATATAATATATATAATATATATACATAATATATATATATATATATGATATATATATAAAGTTTATTTTATATAGGAGGATATGATGGATATGATGGAACTGAATCCGTTAATTCCATGTATTCCATTCATAGAAAAATACTTTTCATATTATTATGATATATAATATATATAACATATATTATATCATTATTAAGGAAAGATAGACTAAAATCTTAAAGTTTATTTTATATAGGAGGATATGATGGATATTATGGAACTGAATCCGTTAATTCCATATATTCCAATCCCAGAAAAATACTTTTAATATTATTATGTTACATAATATATATAACATATATTATATCATTATTAAGGAAGGATAGACTAAAATCTTAAAGTTTATTCTATATAGGAGGATATGATGGATATTATGGAACTGAATCCGTTAATTCCATGTATTCCAGTCATATAAAAATACTTTTCATATTATTATGTTATATAATATTTATAACATATATTATATCATTATTAAGGAAAGATAGACTGAAATCTTAAAGTTTATTCTATATAGGAGGATATGATGGATATTATGGAACTGAATCCGTTAATTCCATGTATTCCAGTCATATAAAAATACTTTTCATATTATTATGTTATATAATATTTATAACATATATTATATCATTATTAAGGAAAGATAGACTGAAATCTTAAAGTTTATTCTATATAGGAGGATATGATGGATATTATGGAACTGAATCCGTTAATTCCATGTATTCCAGTCATATAAAAATACTTTTCATATTATTATGTTATATAATATTGATATATATAATATATATAATATATAAAATATATGTAATATATATATATTATATATATATATAAAGTTTATTTTATATAGGAGGATATGATGGATATTATGGAACTGAATCCGTTAATTCCATGTATTCCAGTCATATAAAAATACTTTTCATATTATTATGTTATATAATATTGATATATATAATATATATAATATATATACATAATATATATATATATATATGATATATATATAAAGTTTATTTTATATAGGAGGATATGATGGATATTATGGAACTGAATCCGTTAATTCCATGTATTCCAGTCATAGAAAAATACTTTTCATATTATTATGATATATAATATATATAACATATATTATATCATTATTAAGGAAAGATAGACTAAAACCTTAAAGTTTATTTTATATAGGAGGATATGATGGATATTATGGAACTGAATCCGTTAATTCCATGTATTCCAGTCATATAAAAATACTTTTCATATTATTATGTTATATAATATTTATATATATAATATATATAATATATATAATACATAAAATATATGTAATATATATATATATATTATATATATATATAAAGTTTATTTTATATAGGAGGATATGATGGATATTATGGAACTGAATCCGTTAATTCCATGTATTCCAGTCATATAAAAATACTTTTCATATTATTATGTTATATAATATTTATATATATAATATATATATAATATATATAATACATAAAATATATGTAATATATATATATATAATATATATATAAAGTTTATTTTATATAGGAGGATATGATGGATATTATGGAACTGAATCCGTTAATTCCATGTATTCCAGTCATATAAAAATACTTTTCATATTATTATGTTATATAATATTTATATATATAATATATAATATATATGATATATAAAATATATGTAATATATATATATATAATATATATATAAAGTTTATTTTATATAGGAGGATATGATGGATATTATGGAACTGAATCCGTTAATTCCATGTATTCCAGTCACATAAAAATACTTTTCATATTATTATGTTATATAATATATATTGTATATGATAGATATGATATATAATTATAATATATAAAAAATATATATATAATGTATATATATAATATTAATATTATACTATTCTTATAATAATAGTATAGTATAGTAGTACTCTTCATCTTTATGTTTCTTTCCTATCACGATACCATGTATTATACGGATTGAGTTCCGTGAAATCCCTAAAATCTATCAATAAGAAATAACTTTCGCAAAGGGCACTCTAGGAATGTACTTGCAGTATTTATGTATTAGAATGACTGATTAGCGCAGTACTCTTCTTTTTATGTTTTTTCCTATCACGATACTATGTATTATACGGATCGAGTTCCGTGAAATCCCTAAAATCTATCAATAAGAAATAACTTTCGCAAAGGGCACTCTAGGAATGTACTTGCAGTATTTATGTATTAGAATGACTGATTAGCGCAGTACTCCTCTTTATATTTTTGTTTTTTCCTATCACGATACTATGTATTATACGGATGTGAGTTCCGTGAAATCCCTGAAATCTATCAATAAGAAATAACTTTTGCACAGGGCACGCAAGGAATGTATTATAATTTGAATATTAGGGATCGAACTCTGTCAAATGTATATGGTTAGCATATGCTGAAGACGTGTGAAATCAACAAGAATGTGTATGGAATGTTCGCAGTTTCTTATTGTTCCTTCTGTTCAATTTTGTAAAATTGCTTACCTAAGGTCCCAGTAGTATGGATGTTTATACTTTTATTTTCAAGACATGCTTTATACGAGTTTCAATGGTCCCATATGGGTTGGGTCATTTCATAGTTCAGACCTTTTAAGGAACTAAATCGAACGGTGCCGTCAGATTTATTCATTGTGACTTTACACATTTGGCCCTATATAAGTCAGTTCCACATTTGCCACAATATCACTACAAGATGAGACGAACGAAGAATCCGTGTAGACAGCTGAACAGTGAGGCTATCAAGGGAGCTGCGTTATGTTACTTGAGTCCCATCATATCCGGAAAATGCAGCATCATAAGTGCCAAGTGTTGTCCAGAAGTCCGTGATCAAGGATTAGAAAGCGCATGGCTTAACGTTTGTCTCACGAGAGATACGTGTGACAAAGCATTGCTTGGTAAGTGTTGCATTTTGTTCTCGCAATTAACGATTTGCTTTACTGAACATTCACCCTTTGCATTTCTTTTTCAGGGATAAGAAACGTTGCATTTTTCTTTAGTAGTATAACAACACAAAGTCGGAAAAGTGTAGGCCAAAAGACTCGGGCCAAGGGCACAGATGTAGCTGAAGATGACGACGAAAGTGAAGATGATGAAGAAATTACGGCAAGTCAGTTGATTGCTGGTGGAACAAGCCAAGGATGGATAGCGGCCAATCAAACCTTGGTTGATAAAAAGTTGTCTCCAGCGGTTGGGTATTGGATTGCGTTGACTACGCCAAACGGAGCGCCGGCTAATCCACTTATAGTGCATAGAGTTTTACTAGAGTGTGGCGTGGAAACAGTAGCTAATCAGGTAATGTTTGGACTCAACGTTTTAGCCAGTAATACGTCAAGATTGGTAGCTTTCTATGATTACTGTTGATTAATTAATCTTAGATTACCTAATTATATTTTGTGTTTCATTCAATGTCAGGTGAAGTTTCAGGAAAGCAGAGAATCCGCCGCATTGAAAGAATTATATAAAGTGCTGAAGGACCACAGAAATCCTTTTATGAGAGACCTTGTGAATTCCTCGTACCAATCACTTTTGAAAGCCGAGGCATCGCACTACATGAGCGACAGCATGGATATAGTGGATGACTGTATTGTTACTGAGAGCGTAGTCAGAGTTACGCTAGTAAACAAAGCATTCCAGAGCTGCCTCCAAGAAGCCATCTTGAAGTTGGAGAGTGCTAAACTAAACATCGACAAATTTGGCTTTGAGGAATCAAATTCCAGCAAGACGCAAGAGTCTGCCGAGGATCAAGATCAATCCCAAAGGTTTTGTGACCATCTCACAGTGCTCATCAACGACATCGGGATCGCCATGAAAACCTTAGGCTATGCAGTTTATCGTGGTAAAATATACAAGCACATGGAAAAATCAAAATACACTTACTCGTACAAGTGTGACCCCAGACCTTTTGTGAACATTCTAGCAGCCAATGATGATTTCAAGGCGCGCCTCCTAAAGGACATGAAGAAGGTGATTGATATCCTGTCCGACCCCTTTTGTGAAGTCATCCGACCAATAAATGTGGATTACGACCTCATCGAAGTGAATGATGGCTACTGTTGGTCAATCAAAGGACGTCGATTTGTTGACCATGCAATTGACGAAAAAGACATCGGACAAATCACGCCCAGAGCGTTTTGTCCTTTTGACCATGCGAAGGAGCCCAACCCCAAGTACTTTCGAGAGATTCTGGAAAATAGTCTGAGTGAAGTGGAAATTGAAATTTTCTGCCAGGACTTTTTGAAATTGCTGAACTATAATAAGAAAAAGCCCAAGGAAAAGGTGCCATGCCTCGTCGGGGATACAAACAGTGGCAAGACGAGCTTATTTATTCCACTGCTCGGCGTCATACACCATCAAAACATTGCTACCATCACCAAACAACGAGTGTTTAACAAAGCCATGATTACAGATTACACTGAAGTGGTGTTCATCGACGAAGCCACGCCGTCAACCTTAGACATCGATGACTGGAAAATACTCACTCAGGGAGGTTACGCTGCGCATGACGTGAAATACCGAACAGCCAAGTCGTTCATAAATCGATGTCCCATGATCATTACAGCCCAAAACAAGCTCGAGTTCGAGCCAGAACATCAACCAGCCATGGAGCGCAGACTTAGGACGTACACGTTCAAGAGTCTTCCACGACTGAAGAAGCGAGCCGCAGAATGGCTCCAAAGACATCCAATGGAGTGCATAGTTTGGGCGGCATCGAAAGCACGCCCAGCAGAGGATGAGGTGGACAGTGGCACGGATGACAGCGAACACCAGGAGGAGTCTGATACACAGGAAGGTTTTCTCAAGGAGTCTGAGAAAGAAGCTTTAAGATCACTGGTCTTCAAAGATGTATTGACAAATGACACCTCGCCGATGATCGGCCGTCAACAAGGTGATGACGACATTAACGAGAGCGGCGAGGAGGAGGAGGAGGAGGAGGAGGAGGAGGAGGAGGAGGAGGAGGAGGAGGAGGAGGAGGAGGAAGACGACGACGAAACACAGGATTCATTGCTGTCAGGAGAGTTCCAAGAAGACTCTGAGAAAGATAAAAGTATGGTCCGCACTTTGAAGAAAACACTAAGACAGTGTTCTTCGAATTCGCTGCGTTATCGACAGCTCCAGCAACTTCTCCAGGTTAGTTGGTATTGGGTTGTTTTTCTGTTACCACGTCCACGTATTGAATGTTTCTGTTTATTTAACTTACATACCCTTTTATGTCATTGATGGATCAATATCCAATTGTTCCGATTCTCTTAGGGCCATGTTGAAAGGATGCGAGAAGAAAAGGAGCGCAAAGAAAGAGAATACAGACGAAGACAGGAAATCCTAGAGTCGAAAGGAGTGTCGAGGGAAAGCGTAGATCTCCTTCCGAGAGATGACATGGAACCCATGCCCCCACAAATCCAGCAAGAATTGGAAGCCATCCACCAGAAATTGCTAGAGAAGAGAGAACGAGAAGAAGACAATAAGATAAAGACCGCTTTTGAAAATCCATGGGTGGAAAGAACCGAGCGCAAACTATACGCCTGCGTCTTAAAACTGCAGTCCGATCCAACCAACACAACCCAACGGAAGTCCACAAATTGTTTACAGGAGATTTTGAGTGACAAGCTGAAAACCCACTTCACCAATCTAAAGTTGTTCAAGTGCGAAAAAGCAGTTTTGGAGAGGCGAAAAAAGTGTGTCGAATGGGGTCTACTAGAAGATAACATGAAGCATCTGGTTACCTCATTGCATAATGCCTTGCCGTTCACCCCACACGTCTTAGCAATATCCGATCAGGAAGGGTCGGCAGACGTACCAAGTCAATCCCTTTTGACCGCGCGATCTCAAGAACACGAGGGTTTTATAAGTGACCAAATGAAAAGGCGCAAAGAAGACTCTCAAGAGGACAGGACAAGTGAGAATAATGCCAAGAGACCCAGGATAACTTCCCTATTTCATGAAACCAATAGAAAAGTTCAGTGAAACTTAGATAATGACTAGTAAATAATACTAATAAAACACTAATAAAGGATCTACATTGATTCAAACTGACAATCAATAAAGTTTATTTATTTGAGTTAAACTTTCGCAAAGCGCGATTTAACAACGAGTTTGCTGTTCGTCCCTCTTGAAACTTGTAGCTAGAGTCCCTCAAAATAGCCGTCCATTGTCCAAAGCCATATCGTTTTATCCCTGCTTTTAAGAATTCATCTTCGATCGGTGTGAAGAGAAGCAGTTTCCTTTTCTTTGGCTTGTCAGTAGTAGATCTCGGAGGTTCAGGCTCGAAGTCGTTTTTCTCGCATTGAAGTTGCGACGATGATCCAGTCACTTGGACATTTCCGACGACAGTCGGCTCGTTGGAGTTCGGTTTTTCGACAACGGGGGGATCTTGACCGAGTGAATTGCTCGCCAAATCGTTTGAGAGTCGAGAACGAACATCGTTGGTCAACTCAGTCCCTTTTTCTCCGTGCAATTTTTTCAGATATTCGTGAGCCTTCGTGGCAACTTCGCGAGACCTTCGTTTTTGATAATGTACCCTAGCTACAACAGAGCTGTGCTTTTGATCTTCGGAAATCGTGCATTGTTCGTTGCTTTCGAGGTGTTTCCGACTGGCCGTTTCGACGATTTGACGGTATCGCGTCGGATGAATGTACTTGCCAGTTGCATCGAATACTAATTTGCTCATCAGTTGTCCGATTTTACTGTGCTGACTGCCGTTCCTGGTAACGAGAACGTATTCGCAGACTGGTTTTAGATGAGGTCGTATGACATTAATGTATCCATCCAACACTTGCATGCTGGTGTCGGTCAAGTACAATGAATCAAATCCATACTTGGAGGTGGTCTTGAATTTTTTCTGGTCAATGAAACCCCCATTGCTTTTGGCCGATTCGACCATGTCCACTGTCAAATACTGATAAGTCATTGGACGAGAACCCTTAACTTTAATAAACAAATACACGGCCACAAATTTGGTAGCAAACGACAAGTCTGAAGGGGTCACCTTGTCAGGTGTTTCTCGACACACTTTAAGCACGCATTCATATCGCGGAAGGTGATAGGTGATCACTTGTAACAACTCTTCCATTGTGGCCCAGTGGCCCTTAGCTTCGAGTGTTTCAATGTCCAGATCATTGGTCCATTGTAGTCTCATCATTTTGGCCACTGTTTTACGTGCTCTCTTCAAATAGACCTCGGTGCACGTTTGATTTCGCAAAACCGTATCGGATGATGTGCCATGGATCTTGCGGAAATCTAGCAAGTCTGATATAGCATCCAAGTATCCAACGCGACCTGCATGACCCAGTCCCCAATCCGTCTGCATGGCATCCGCAAATTTGAAAATGAAACTAGGTGAACTCAAGCAGAAATCCACTATGTCCCAACTTAAGTCTTCTTCGTCGTCGTCGTCTTCACAACAAAATTTCAAAAACTTAAAACTTTTTCGAATAATTTGTTGAGCCTGTTTTGGAGTTTTGCATCCCCCACCGCTTCCAATCAACCATTTCTCAAATTCTTTGCCAAGAGTACTTGAAATATCAAAGCATGGAACGATTTTTTTGACACTTTGACTTGCTTGAGTTGGGTTGACTTTCTCATCGCCAGAATTGGATGTTGTTTGAGTGGATACATCAGGCTGTTCGTCGAAAAAATAAAACCAACGATGTTTCTTTTTCACATGTTTTCTGCATCCTCTTCGTGTCCCAAATGCATCATGGTTGCATGATGGCACTGGACAGTGGAAAAGGCCATCTTCTTCGTCTTCTTCTAAATGTAATCTTTTTGGTTTCGGCAAGGCGCCGTTGATTTTCGACCAATCGATTTCTCTACTGTGCTTACTCATCATTGATTTACCTATGACCTCAACTTCATTCATAGTTACTGGAATATTTGCTTTTATAACTTTCATATACCCCAAGAGACCGAATCTCAAAAGTCATTGGTTACTATAAGAAACTATGATCTTATATGATAAACAGGTTTTTGTCTTCTCTTCTATTCCATTAATTTAGATCGATTAAAAAGAAAAATGATTATGGAAATGCCCAAACTTATATTGTAATGCCTAAATTTGCCTGAACTTGCCCGAATAGCCTTTGTTCTTTTATGCTGACCATACACAATACCACTAAGCATGTTTGAGCTTGTCTGCCCAAACATGCGCAGTCATGTCTATACATGCCTGGACATGTTTAAACTTGACCTGTATTGTTAAAGACTTGCCCAGACATGCGCAGTCATGTCTATACATGCCTGGACATGTTTAAACTTGACCTGTATTGTTAAAGACTTGCCCAGACATGCGCAGTCATGTCTATACATGCCTGGACATGTTTAAACTTGACCTGTATTGTTAAAGACTTGCCCAGACATGCGCAGTCATGTCTATACATGCCTGGACATATTTAAACTTGACCTGTATTGTTAAAGACTTGCCCAGACATGCGCAGTCATGTCTATACATGCCTGGACATATTTAAACTTGTTCTGCATTGTTTGAGACTTGCCCAGACACGTACAGTCATGCATGAGCATGTTTGAACTCGTCCTGTACTGTTCGTTTTATTGTCTTTTTGTCAATGTACCAAGAACAGTCAACATTGTGTTCCTAATTGAGATGTCAACGATAGGAACGTTTGTTCCTGTTGTTGTCAAATAGGAACACTTTTGAAAAAAGGAACTCTTCAACAAGGGAACAGGTGTTCCCTTGCATGCAAAATGGAACAATCAATGTTCAAAGGAACACAAATGAGGACCACTCGTTCCGATAATACATTGAATAGGAACAATTTTCAGCTTAAAGGAACCTTGCTGTTCCTGTGTTCAACTAAAGAGAACATTTTGTTCCGATTAACAACTATCTATGTTCCGATTTGCACTCAACAAATAATACTTGGTCCTCTAGACACCTAATGTATTCAGTTCTGAATAAGCAAAGGGAACATAAACAAAACTACGAGGAACAAATAGTCGGAATTTGACGATCTCAAGTGACTTTGAACGAAAATTAAAGCAACTATCGATAAAATGATACCTTTCTAACTATCACTAACTTGGTGTCAATCGAATAACGAGTCGTACAATGTCCTATAAGGTTCAAGACATGATATCATTGATTTTGGGAAACGTTGATGATGATGGTGATCATTGTGATGGTGATGATGGTGGTGGTGATGATGATGGTGATGATGGTGGTGGTGATGATGATGGTGATGATGATGGTTATTATGATGATGGTGATCATTGTGATGGTGATGGTAATGATGATGGTGATGACGTGATAGATGACGATAAAGGTGATAACGATGACGCACAGTAACAATAACAGAAATGAGCAAGACGAAAGAAAAACGAAAAATAAATTACTTTTTCGAAGATGGCTATTGAGTCGTCTATAATCTTGAAGCATTCCGCTCTATGCTTTGCACCATTTTTCGATTCCAGATCTGCTACAATTGCCAAGTGATGGGTGATGATGATGCATAACATGGCTTTCTTGTGCTGAAAGAAAAATACGGGAAAAAACAATAAATTCTTTTGCTCAAATCCAATCAGTGGTCTATCATCAATGCTGCGTTCTGATTGGATGAGCTACTCCTGGGTCATATTAAAAAGTTATATCCTACTAATAGCAAAAAATGCCAAAAGGCTTTGAAAACCAAACCATTAAATTTAACTTTCATTCAAATCTTGCATGCATCTATATATTTGACTGACTAGTTGGATTTGACTCAAGCAATTAGTCCTCTATACCTCATAACCTATTAGTCAATAGACCCGGCATTCGGGATAATTGCTAATCAGTAGATAAATTTTTAATAAATATTTTAATAGATTGTTATTATAATTAATATATCCTATATTTTACTAATTTTAGGTTTTCATAGATTATATGAAGAGTGTAAATAAAGTTCATCATTATACCAATTCTTTTTTTTTTTAATTGCTAATTAGTTTGCTGCAACAGCATCTCTGTCAAATTTCACGATGAATCACGACTCAGAGGAGAAACGTCAATGCGCACGCGCGAGCAAGTTTATTGTATTGGACGAATTGCAAGAGGAGATCCCGTGATCAAGCCTGCCATTTCTTTTATCTGCCAGATCGCAGAGGTCGTATCTTCTATCTGCCAAATCGCATATGCATCTGGCCCTGTACGAGGTGAGTGAGCGAGCACTTGCATTCATCTTTCGGTTAAACATAGTACCAATACTCACCTCATGCTCTTCTCCTTTCAGTTGTTCTCGATAAGAAAGCGACTTTTTTGCAATAGCCACGACTTCTTTATCGTCTTCGAGCTGAGCCATCGTGACAAAATTGTGATTTTTCACGATCTAAATATAATATGAACAAAATCTTATCTTTCCGAAAAGTCCGTGAATAAAAAAGTAACTAAAGTCAGAGACAATAGTATATAAGACGGCCCCGTAACGTGTCCTTTACCTCGCTTTTCGTTTTCGCCATTAGATGGTAGATGTCCGCCATTTTGTCTGTCCTCGCGCCGAGTTCACTTTCCTCGATTTTAATGAGATCACTGAGCAGGTCGAACGACTCTTCGTACTGGCCAGCTTGAATGCTATTAATACGTGTATAGGGTAAGTGGAACAACATGATTATATATTGATTCTAATCGTGGCTCTAAATAAATAAATAAATAAATAATGGGATTAACAGTGGATTCCACAGAGTGGCTCTTCTTCCACTGGATTCCAATTGGAATTTAGAAGTTGATTTTTGCGGAGGGAGGAAAGCCGGAGAACCCGGAAAACCCTTGAACTAAGCACAGGAGAGAACCAACAAACAACTCTACTAACATACAACACCGAGCTCGTCAGGAGTCGAACCTGGGTCGCATTGGTGAGAGGTGAGCACTCTCACCGCTACGCCACCCGAGCTTCCGAATAAGTGCGAAAAGGAGGGAAAGACCGGACAGCAAGAGAGAAGGGGGAGAAGGAATAGGATAGAAGAAAGGGAAGTAAGGAAATGGAAAGAAAATGATAGCAGAGAAGAGGAGAAGAAATGAAGGAAGAAAAGAGAATGAGAGAAAAGACGAGAAAGGAAAAAGAAAGAAATGGAAAGATAAGGAAGAAAAGGGAATAGAAGAATAGGAAATGGAATACAAGGAAAGGGAAGGAAAGATAATGAAAGGAAAGGGAAATGCAAGAAAGATAGGAAGGAAATAAGTAAGAAAATGAAATATAACTTAAAAAAGAAAAAAAGAAAAAGAAAAAAGAAATATGACTCACAGGAAGGTGATAACCATTTCCATCTTCTTGGCGTATTCTTCCAGAGGTACTTCAGCAATCTTTAGAACATTCAACGATTCTTTGTAGAGCAGAGAAGCTGCAGCGTAACCTCCAGCCTTCTGCCATGAACTCAGTAAATCAATACTGAAGTCTTCGGAGTATAATCGCTGGAAGATCTCCCAGTCTAACAGACACCGTGTCAGACGATTGTGGTCAAGAAGCTGCTCCAGATGGTATGGTAGTTCCTATGGAAAATCGTGACATAATTTCCGGTTAGGGCTTGAACCAATAGAAACACTACATCTGAGCATGCGTATTTCAGTCTAAATAATTTTAATAATAAAAAAATGTATATCAATATATTAAATATATATTTTTTAGATAATTCCTTACCTCTGATTTTCTGTCATAGTCATCGCAACTTTCAAAATACTCCGCATGTCTTCCATGCCAGAACGCGTACTGGTGCTTGACGTAGCCTTCAGCGCCACTGAAATACCTGATGCAACATAATACATTGTAAGAGGACATAGTATTCCTGAATGGCTTTTGAACTGAAGCCTTGCTATTCGATGATCCGTGCTTTCTTGTATTTTGATTGATTTATATATAGTAAAAGATATTTTGACAGTAAAGCACTATGATTGGAAGCTGTGTGATTTCTAGAATTCTGATTGGTTTAGATTTAAAGTCCTAGAGTGTCAAGCACACGATGATTAGATGACATGCGATTTGATTGGTTCGTAGAGGAAGCCCCTTCAGTGTCAAACATGTTGATATAACGTTGCGGGATTTGTTATATTCTGATTGGACCAGACTAGAAGTACTTTGAGAACTGTTCTAAAAATTTTAAATTTTCTAAAGAAAGTGACCTTCAATGTTTTCAAACCTACCTTTTTCTCACAGCTTTACTGATAGAGCGATGATAAAAGTCAAACCGACCCTCGCCCAAGTCTCCACACGGACGGAGAAGTGGCTTCAAGGCTCGGTAGACTAGGGCCGACTTTGCTGCTGAAAGAAACTTCTTGGTTTTCTTCTTTGTAGTTTTCTTTATTTCCTTTTCCTCGTCCTCGTCCTTCTTCACTACGTAAGTCTCGTCAACTTCTTTTTGAAGTTTGGAGGCAACGGCGTCTCCTTCATTCATGTCAAGACCTGGAAAGTAATTAATCCCACAATTTGTTAATCCCGATGACGGGCTTCCTGTGGAAACGGTTCCACAGTTACCCCTTTGCTGAAGCTAAAGAAATAATATACCTCTTGGTGCTTCAAGTTCATCAGTTTTTTCAGCTGTCAAAGTTTCTTCTTCAACGTATTCAGGCGGTACCAGCATGTTCTCGTCTGCCAACATCTCCAGAAGTTCTGTCTCTAGGAGACCATGACGTGATGTTTCCAGTAAACACATGGTGGCAATAACCACAGGTCCCCCATTTTCCTTCTCAAAGCGCATCAACAACTGCTCCTCGAGACTGAAGAGAAAACGGATATTAAAGACATCTAATTAGTTGATGTCCACATTCTTCGTTTATTCATAAAGCAAGTAAGTGCCAGGAGTGGAGCGAGGTTTGATTTTGGTTCACTTTATACCTGATAAGATCATCCTCCAGACTCATAATCTTCTCATCCATCTGGTTGAAGTGTCCAAACACTCTCAGCTCCTCACAGGCAAGGGTTAACCACAATGGGTTGGCAGAACCTTCTTTTTTGAGGAGGAGTTCCATCTGGTGTTCATCCAGGCGTTTACTGTATAGCCTTAGGATGTTCTCTACTATAGCCTGTTTGGACACAAAATTGAAATACATGAGACTTCCATGTTTGGCATTTTCGGGGGAGAGAGAGGGGGGGGGGGGGGGGGGGGAAGCAACGACACTACTCTTAGAATAAGGCCTGTTATGTCAAAACTTTGAGGGTAGTAGTAGTGGTAATGGTAAGGGATGGGATGCATTAACGTTAAAGCCCCTCCATGGTCCAAACCAGGTAAGGAACTACAAGGCGTCTATACAGCAGTTTTCATATGACTGTCAAAAGCTCACAGCACAAACACGGTTGTGACATGGCAATGCATAGGCCGATTTTTTCACGGCCATACAAATACTACTGTATAGCACCTATAGACCCCATTCAATTAAAACGAGCAAATGAGTCAAAATGAACTCCAGAAATGAAAAGCGCACGTCAAATTTAGTAGGACGGCAAAGTTTTAGCTCGAAATGATTACCATAGAAGAAATGACATTAAATATAATCAAATATTTTATCAAGTATTTGTATGGGAAAAGTGTTGGCTTGTAAGCTTTTGTCATTCAGTGCATAGTTTTGTCAAAATAAAAAGCAGCACAAAACACGGTATATGGTCTTATAAATACAATAGACCACTTTCCCAAGGTTGCATGTTTATCCAAATTTGAGGAACTTGACGGACCTACGATACCAGAACATGAGTAATTATCATGCATTGCTATGAATTTTTTTTTCGATAAGAATTCATAAAATTGATTATTCTCCTCTTTAAATATAAAACTGGCTTCTCAATTTTACTGAATTTGCATTTTCAGTTTTGTGGCCCGTCAAGTTGGATGCACACGCAACCTTAGGAAAACGGCCTGTTAAACAAAAACAAACAAAAAACAAAAGAAAAAAACAACAACAAAAAAAAAACAAAAACAAAAACAGGGTAATATTTCTCCCAACCTGTCGGGAATTGTAGTCTAGCTCTCCACATATGATTTCTTTAGGTCCCGATTTGTAGGCTCTAACCATCCTGTGGCATTCTGTCTGATCAATCATGGACATGATGACTCGTACATTGGGGGATAATGTCTCAGGCAACCAGCGAGGCAGGAAATGAATCTTGTCTTCATCAAGCTGAAAATAGTTGAAAATAACATACCTTGGGAGTGTCCATTTTAACTCAAGGGGTTTTTGCCAAATTATTTGTTACAGTGCGAATAGTACTCTGCACTAGTCTATATACCTGGTTTATAGCATCTATTACTATAATAGCTGGTTTGGTATTGTCATTTGACAACAGACTATTTGTCATCTGGATCAAGGAGTCCAAATCACTTGCCACTTCTGTCTATAAACAATAAAAAGCATTCAACATAAAATTATGAATAATGCATTTTTACTGAAGAATTTCCCTTGACTCTGCATCTCTATGCTAAAGATGCATATGTTTGGTCATCTGGCCTTGATTCAATTGTTTTTCTTCAGGTTGTCTAGTTTTCCTTCTTAGAGCAAAACCAAACTTGCTAAATTCCAATTAGCCTGTGTAGTGGCTCTTTGAGGACTCAGGAGGGTGGGTGGGTGGGGGGGGGGGGGGGGGGGGGGAGAGGAGGAGTCTAGTTTTCCTTCATAGAGCAAAACCAAACTTACTAAATTCCAATTAGCCTGTGTAGTGGCTCTTTGAGGACTCAGGGAGGTAGGGGGGAGGAGGAGGAGGAAGGGAAGGGGGACAGGGTTTGATCTTAGTGTCTGTCGTGTTAACCACAAGTGCATTCAAAATCAACCATGTGATGCCAATGTTGTACCACGTGGACAGGTTTTTTACAACACTTGATTAAAATTCAGTCAAGTTTGAATTACGTGATGTAAAAAACTTGCCCATGTGGTACAACATTGGCACCACATGGTTGATTTGAAATGCACATTAACAGTTCACATAACAAATGCTACAAAGGCAATACAAAAATCGCAACTTTCTCATTCTACTGGGAAAAGTAGTAATTTGAGCTCTGACTAAGATCAGCCTGCCGAGAGGTTGTTTCAGGGTTTGAACTGTGAACTAAAAGTGGGAAAACAAACAGTACCTTGGAGTAACCTAATTCTCTTGTTAATCTTTGAAGGAAGAATGCAAGATCTGTGGAGCCAGGAGTTGCTCCAACGAAGTGGAAGAATACTTTCCAACCTTCTTTAGGTCTAGAAATTATACAGGAGGAAAAATATACAAACAAACAAACAAATGAAAGAAGCAACAAACAAACCAACAAACAAATGAAGGAACAAATCAATGTACAAAGGTAGGAAACAGTATACTTACCTTGCGCATTTGAGTTTTGCCCCTTTGAATATGGCATTACTTGCGATACAAGCCATAATTGCTGATTTCCCTGAGCCAGCATTACCCACTAGTAACAAGGGAGCTTGAGTAGTGTCTGTTTCAATGTAGCTTTCGATCTGAAACAGTAATAACATGGGGGGTGGGGGCGGAGGTGTAATTAAATGGCATCATAGTAAAGTCACAGTAAAAGAGCTTTCTATTGTTTTCTGTTCTGTTTATCGTTAGTGTTGCAAAATTTGAATTCCTTTTAGTCTCCTGATTTTTGTTATAACCAATTCCCCCACCCCTCCCATTCCAAATACCATCCCCCACCCCGCCCGGGGGGGGGGTACTCCCCTATATTCGCTATACGGGTATGTGCTGCCAAACAGTGTATGGTTTTCAGCAATTCTACTCTGGAACAGGGTATATAAAATTGCAGCTCGCTCTGGGACAGGGTATATGAAATCAAGCTCTCTCCTCTCTGGAACAGGGTATCTATTTTCACAATACCGGAAAAGGTTATGGTTTTCAGCAATCTTACTCTGTAACAGGGTATAAATTTCAGCGATTTTACTCTGGAACAGGGTCAGGGTTCAGTGGGCTCAGCAGCACATCCCTACCCTAAACGGGCAAGAGTACGCCCATCCCCCGGGCCACCCCATCCCCAGTAAAAAAATGAACAGTCCCTTAGCTAGCTGTCAACGAAGAACATCTTAAGGCTGAGTATGGATTGTTGGAAACTGTTTTACTCACATCAGCTATGATCTTGTCTCTTCCTAAAACAACTTCAGAGCATATATCTACAAATGACTGCAGAAGAAAACAATATGACAACAGTTAGTTGTATTAAATGATTTGTTGTGGTTGCTTCAATAAAGATGCAAAGTCAGATCAGATCATGAGGATGTTATTGTTACCTCATGAGCTTTCCTCTGCGCTTCCAGGGGATCTTCTGGAGTTGGGTCAAGAGGGTATTGATGGCCAATACGTTCCTTGAAAAAGTTGAAAACCTGGAAAATGAAAATGGATAAATCAAAAACATCAAAACCATAATTTTAATAGCCTAGTTATGGTTGAAAAAACAACTGGAAAAGATTATTATGCCAATTTTCTGCAGTAAATGAAATTATATCAAAGCAAGATGGATGGAAGAATGAAAGAAAGAAGGAAGGAATTAGGAAAGACAGGAAGGAAGAAAAAAGGCAACTGGGAGGAAGGAATACATGAAGATGGAAAGAAGGCAGAAGAGGAAAAGAAAGAAAGAGAGAAAGAAAGGATAAAAGGAATAAGGGAAGGAAGCAAGGAAGACAAGGCAAATCAAGAAAACGAACAGCAAAACATAATGTATGATTGAGAAGAGATAACTAGCTAAAAACTAGTGTGAGCTGCGTAGGTGTTTCTAATGAAACAGTAATGATAAAAGGGTAAATTATACACAGTGAAAAGATGAAAAAACTTAACAACGTTTCAGATGCTAGTCCTTCATCGGAGTAAATGTATGATTGGAAACCAGAACTGACATGGCAAAAAAAGGGTTGGTTTTCATATTACTACACTTACAGTTTTACAAAATAAAGAGTCACTGTCAAGCCCTTTAAACTTTAACACTCTCTCATCCTTGGTCTTGGCCACCAAAGCCAGATTCTTGGGATCACATCCAACCTCATAATAAGCAATATTTTGAGCCTAGAAAATAGATGGGAAGAAAACACTGCTAAACCTGACTTTATAGCATGGCGCAATTCTTTATGTGCAACAGTGGTTGTAAGGGGAAGATGAAAGGTGTATATACACCTCCTCATAACATTCAGCTTTCTAGGCACTATTTTTGATAAAAAAGTTAAATATTCTAGAAATTCTATGTGGTCGTCATAAGAATAAAATAAGACCCCTTTACGACAAAAGAGTGTTCCATAATGCATACTGTCGGGGTTCCTGTGGTTTAGGCGGAATGTCCATGCCAAAGTGCAAAAACCTCACCCCCACCCCCACTGGTGCAAATAGAGCCATTGTTATAGTTTCTCATTTCAGACCAATGATTTGTCATTCCCTAGAGTATCATTTCTTTGTTTAACAGTTGTGCACGAGAAGACACTTGAATATGGATAAAACTCAAACAAAGAATCTTGTTCTCAAGACCATGTGTCATTCCCTAGAGTATCATTTCTTTGTTTACCAGTTGCACGTGAGAATTAAGACACAAGGAAAACACATAAATAAGAATCTTATTCTCAAGACTGAAAATTGTCTCATGGTTTGAAATTATGCTATAAAGAGATAAGATAAAAGGGTCTCAGTCTATATACTAACTGGGAATTTTGCTTTGATGATATTTTTGAGTATTGCTGGTTTGCGTCGGTTTTTCTCATCTACAAAAGCCTCCTTCACTTCATTGGGCAAGTCCTTACAAAACTTGTCATCTCGTATCATGAAAAGAGCTGGACAACATGTAAAAAACAAATCTATATCAGCTGAAATAATGGGGTTTGCGATAAAATAATTATTCAATATTTTTATGTCATTATAAGAAAGTTACACTTGAAGCTCAACCAAGTACTGATGGATGAGTGAATGGATGTGATTGGGTGGGATGGAATGGGATGGATGGATTCACAGGTTGAAATGGGTCGCGAATAGTGTGGTCATTTATGAGAAAGCTACGCTTGAAGCATGTCCAAAGTACTGATAAATGAGTGAATGGGTGGGGTGGGATGGGATGGGAAGGAATGGGATGGGATGAAATGGATGGGATGGGATGGGATGGGAAAGAATGGGATGGTTGGATTCACAGGTTGAAATGGGTCGCGAATAGTGTGGTCATTTATGAGAAAGCTACGCTTGAAGCATGTCCAAAGTACTGATAAATGAGTGAATGGGTGGGGTGGGATGGGATGGGAAGGAATGGGATGGGATGAGATGCATGGGATGGATGGGCTGGGATGGATGGATGGATGGGATGGAATGGGATGAGATGGATGGGATGGATGGATGGGATGGGATGGGATGGTTTTGGATGGGATGGGAAAGAATGGGATGGATGGATTCACAGGTTGAAATGGGTCGAGAATAGTTTGGTCATTTAGGAGAAAGCTACACTTGAAGCATGTCCAAAGTACTGATAAATGAGTTGGATGAGTGAAAAGAATGGATAGAAGAACCAATGGGGGGTGATAGAATGGGAACTAACATAAGCATAGGATAAAAGATGACTTGCATTTATAGTTGAGATCAATGGGATGTATAGACGGGATAAATGAGATGAGAATGGATACAAATGATGGTAGAATGAATAGAATAACTGACTAAAACAGACAAATACAATGTTATTACACAAGTTTGTTTCCTATGATTCTTTTAAAAAGTTCTCACCATTAGGATTACATCTGCGAAATGCACCATGTACTATCTCCATCTCAGTTAACGACAGACCGTACACCCATCCATAAAGTTCAGCAAGGTTATCTGTCAGGTCTCCAAAATCTGGAACCCAGCCTGAGCGACCACTAGGGAATAAAACAGAATGACATTTCTAATTTGGCTGCTTCTTTTCTATTAGCATTGTACAGCCATTGAAATATTAATCTCACTTTGTGAAGCATGGATGGGCATAGTGGGAGAGTGCTCGCCTCTTGTCAATTTGACCCAGGTTCGATTTCTGGTCTTGGTGTTGGATGAGAGTAGAGTTGCTTGTTGGTTCTCTCCTTTGCTTCAAGGGTTTTTGTCTGGATTCAATGGGTTTTCTCCTTTTCAACTTCTAGATTCCAATTGAAATTTCAGTGGAAAAAAAGTTCTAGCTACTCTGTAGAAATACTACTGCTAGCTAAAACCCATTTATTTATTATTTTTATTTATTTCCTATCTAATAAGATTTTGGCCAATTATTTCCAAATTTATTTTCTTCAATTTTTTAGTCTTGGGGTTTCAACAAGTGCACACAACCTTAAGAGAAATGAGTTAGAAATGCTACTATCATATGTGTAAAGTGCATGCATATAGTAATCTCGTATATTACCATGTCAGATTCAAGAAGTATGGCATAACATTATCTTTGTAACAACGATCTATCTCTCCTAGACATATGCGTACTGTTTCCTCTGTTGTCGAATCTTTAGGGACACCCTAGAATAGCAGAAGCCATAGAAAGAAGCTTAACACCATCTACTGCACTGATTAAGACAATGATTGCAACACTAGGGAAATCAGACAAATTTATATATACACTGCCATCAATCAGTGCATACAGGTATATGTAAAAGTACTGGACAATTTCTTTTGAGACAACAGTGCATATATTGCCTGATCAATCAGCGTATAATAATGACAGCAGTGGTAAATAATCGTTATGTTATTTAAGATGTGGGTAAAATTGGTGGTCTTGTCAAAAATTCCATAGTGTGATAAAGCAATGTTGTGCAATACTTCTTACCCATCGAAGATCACACTCAACAAGATGAAGCTTTCTCTCCTCACACCAGAGACGCAGATCAGGAAAAACCTGACAAAAATGACATGAAATGAATAAATGAATAATGGATGGTAGATTGATGGATGGATGGATGGACGGACGGACGGACGGATGGATGGATGGATGGACAGACAGAGGTATGGAGGGTCAAACTTACTATCTTTCAAACGTTATGTAAACAAATTGAAGGAAAAAATAATATAGCATGAGCTTTTATTACACAAGTGTGAAACAGTTTAATAATTTGTATATATATATAAATAATTAATAATTTCAAAAACATTTTAAATTTTATGATATTAATTTATCAAATTTAAAAAGTTCACAAAAGCAAGAAGATCCATCTAGAAACTTTTGAAACTGTATACATATTTTCAAAACATTTTTTTCTTATTACGCACCTCTTTGACTAACACTTCTCTTTCCGCATGAAAGTCTCTAAAAGTAGAAGAGACGAAGAGGCGAATGGTTTTCCATCCTCTTCTATTTTGAACGGACTTCAGCTTCCACGCACTGTCTTCTGTACAAGTTTTCTCTACAATATCCCACATTGTTTCAGGACTCGAAGGCCTCAGTGCAGCAGCTTCAGCATAAGAAAGCAAGGGTTGTTTTTCGATGTCGTTGCTTGACATGAAAATATTCGTATCCTCGGCCAACTCGACTTTCTCGTCATGATAATCAGATGAAACACTTCGAAAGCTTCCCGATTTTGTAGGACTGGAAGGCTTGAAAGACCTCTTTCTCGAGAAATTGCAGCAGCTAGATGCCCCTGAACCCATAGATGAAGTTGTATAAGGTCCTTTACGAGTTTAAAAAGAAAGTTTTTGGGAGCCCAAACTCATTGAAGGAACCCAATAAGCTTATATACCTAGGACGAACAAACAAGGTTCCGTTTTCAATAGGCTTGATTGTGCATAAAATATTTAGAACTAAGAACAAATGTTATCATTAGGAGGTCTATTGTTTATGAGACTTATATTAATCGCAATCACCAAACCATGGACAATTTAATCTGAAACACGACTGAATTACTCCGGTATTTATCACTAACCTGAACAGAAATCAATCCTAGCGCCATTTTCCCCACCATCTTGGATTCCTTTAGAGCAAAATTCAGGAATGGAATGGAGGATCCGATTAATCACCAGATTCTAAGCCCCAGATTTCTCTTTTAAAACTTTTGACTTTTTGATATCGTGACAGTAACATTTCAGGGTTAGTTTAACAATAACAATAAATTTACGTCATACATCAATTTTAGAATGTCAAGCATTTTTAAAACAATTTATAAGCTTCAATTAAAAAAAATTTTTTTTTGTGCATGATTTTGCGGAAAATGATTGAAATAACCGTCTAATAAAAAATTCTTAAGGAGTCTCGTAGTTTATTTTGTGTAATATAAAATATATTCATTTGTCCAAAATTTATGGCTTGCGATCAGTCTCCCAAATCAGTTGAAGACTCCAGCCACGTTTAGACCAGCCCTCTTTGCTTTATTTGCTTTACAACAAAGAAAATCAGGATCGGTCAGGTGGAAACCGGATCTCCGGATAATCTAGAAGTCCAGCGAAAAATCTAAAATACTAGTTAGGTGTCTGGTAAAGTTGAGCGATGTATTATGTCGCTCAAAACACTCGTTAGTTATTTCTCAAAGGTTCAAAGACGTGTGAAGTTGCTCAAAATGCTAGTTTAGGTATCTGGAAAGTTCAGCGGCGTGTGAGGTCGCTCGAAATACTCGTTAATCATTTGGCAAAAGTTCAGCGGCGAGTGAGGTCGCTCAAAATGCTAGTTAGGTATTTGGCAAAAGTTCAGCGGCGTGTGAGGTCGCTCGAAATACTCGTTAATCATTTGGCAAAAGTTCAGCGATCGCGTGGGGTCGGTGTCCACTGGTAGAACGAAGCTTGGGATTGGACAAAATAACAAAAACAAAGAAAGCATGGATTATGGTGAACAACTTGTATTGTTCTACATGTGCGCTGCGTTTTTTTGTTTTTTTTAATCTCACCATTCATTGTTTGTTCATCCACTCCCAGGCTTCGTTCTGCCTGTTGTGTGTTACCCATCGCGTGTGTTGTAATGGTTGGGGTTCCCTCCCATTTCCCCCTGCTAAGCCGCCTCGATAGGGTTATCTAATACCCTTCATTACTCTGTCCCTGGACGGGGTATTTCGGGGCTGCTTCGCTTAGGGTTGTTTCCCTTCTCCAGCACACCTTTTCTCCGGTTTCCTATTTTCTTCAGCGCTCCTAGCCTGGGGAAGTGAAAACTTGTTCAGTAAATGTTTATTGGTATTACTGGAAGGGAGATACCCCAAGCGCAGCAGCGCTCATATCCCTACCCGAATCGGTTGCCAAGTTATTGCATCTCTCCAACCTTGAAGCCTAGAGTTCTGAGCTTTGGGAGAGTAGGTACTCGATTCCACCGAACTATCTATTCTCTTGCCTGTTTCCCCGCACCCCAAACTATTAGCCGGCGCTTGATTACGAGGTAGTTGGGAACAGTTGCCGGAGGGCCGATTTTTTCCCCATATCTTATTCCATTCGTGCCTAGGGCTTTGTGGGCGAATTCTCATAGTGAAAATATATAACGATTCTTCAATCGAGTGTAGCTCCAAACTCATTGCTCTCAGCTATTGTTTTATTGTCTTCATGGCTCTGGTTCCCTGCAACACCAAGAAATAGTCCTTTATTTTTTATTCAATGAAAATAATATTAGTGTAATGTTAATATATATGCATTATATATCGTTGTATAAATTTGCTAGCAGTTTATGATTATATAAATCTACAAGAACTGCCTGGCAAAAAAATTATACATATATATATTTCCAACCTAGAATATTTAAGCGTGAAAGACCACATATCTTTTATTCTTACGAATTTATAAAATTCAAGGTCAACTAAATTTCAGAATTGCCTTAGGTTAATAAAATATTTCAAATTTCATTTAATAAATTTAGTATCCCTAAACTGAAAATATTTCATACATTGAGCTCCAATGCTTTATTCTTCGATTGCACGTTACGTCATCGCGGCCATGTTGGTGCCATTTAACAAAAGATTTCTCATTAGCATTCATTGTTAACAGCACCACAATGGCCGCCATGTTTTTGTCTTTTAACTCTCTTGGGAATGCTTGCAACCCATCAATATAACAACTTATGCACTTGTCAAATGGCTTAGGTAGTGATTTTACACTATTTCTTTAAAAAGTGGTCCCTCGAAAATAACCTGAACTTGGATACACTTCTGTACGCAGGGAACTCAAGAATGGATCGCAGTTCAAAATAACTGATTGATTGGAATATTATTAATATTGATTACAGGGAATGGATTCAAGCTGTTCCAGCTGCTTGTCGTTCCCTTTGCTCTTTGATACGCTTGTACATCTGCTCCTCAAGAGTGTCCTGTGAACGTTTGGTTTTGGGGTGGGCTGGGCCAAGAACCTAAACAGATAAAATGGTTATAGAACAATTTATCCATGGGCGGATTTATGGAAGGGGGGGGGGGGGGGGGGGTTCTCATTTATTTAAAGGGGTCACCTTTTTTATCCAAATTATCCCCAGAACACAGAAGTAAGCTGTTTTGAAATAGCCAAATACTGCTGTGTTCCTTGATTACTTGGCAACAAGCAAAGACGTACACAATGTTGGTAAGGCTCTGTAAGGATTGCTGCGTGCCTAATATCTCCGTAATATTCAATCTCATATTAGTGACAGAAGTCATGCCGCAGGGTCCTGTGAACCTTCGGTTTTGGGGTGGGCAGGGCCAAAAACCTAAACAGATAAAATGATTATAGAAAAATTTATCCATGGGCGGATTTATGGAAAGGAGGGGGGGGGGGGGTGGTCTCATTTATTTAAGGGGGTCACCCTTTTTATCCACATTATTCCCAGAACACATATTGAAGTAAACTGTTTTGAAATAGCCAAATACCGCTGTGGTTTTTAATTACTGGCAACAAGCAAAGACGTGCACAATGTTGCTAAGGCTCTGTAAGAATTGGTGCGTGCCTAAAATCTACGAAATAGAGTGCAAACAATATATCCGTGAAACTCTTATTCCTAAATTGTTCAAAATAGTGCTAGTTAAACAAAAGAAAACAATAGAATTAGCATAAAATAGTGTAAGTTAGTATTACTAATAGAGTGCAAATAATATACCCGTGAAATAATATACCCGTGAATAATATACCCATTGACTCCGACGAAGGACTAACGTCTGAAACGTCAGTTACTATTTTCACTACGGTGTATAACTTATCATTCTACGATAATTGTACCCGTGAAATAGATAGCTAGCTAACTAATTACTAACTTTGTGCTATTGGTTGCCTAAGTCTAATTAGTCAAAGAAATAGGCGAGCCGTGACGGGTGAACTTGTGCACGTGTGCTACTCAAGGGCGCGCATTTTTAAATATTTTAAAGCACGCTTGCAAAAACTGAAACAATATTTTATTGTACATGCTTTCCCTTCGTATAATTTGACACGTTCGCATTTTCGAATTCGTATCTGCTAAACAAACAAGTGAACTTGATTCATATTTTATGACTTGATATTCAGCTGATGACTGTATAATCTTCAAATTGTCTAGTGTTTAAGTCATTGCTTTTTCGTTCTTAAAGCTAAATTACAAACGACGATAGCTTTTCTTCATTAATTGTCCACACTGCGGGCAGAAGCAAAAGTGGCGTTCTACGAAGCTCAAACAAGTAGGGCTAATACGGTTCAAGCGAAATGGTTTTTGGGCTGGCCAAAGCCAATACGCAGAAGACACCTGGAGTACTGGAACACAACATGCACATTGGAGTAATTTATGCCTTTCTCGCCATTTCCAAGGAACAAGTAAGAAGATTTTATGGAAGATCTTGGCGAATTTATATTTAACTTGCTTTTTAAATTATCTAATCAATAACGATTTTGATGTTCTACAAATTTTAATTATAAAAAACATAAAGATAAAAACGGTAGAAAACACGTTCATTTGCGTACTGGGTCTTTTTTAGCTATAGTTGTTTGAGTCTTGATTTGTTTTAGTTTATAAATGCGTATTGTCTTGATTTTTAGCAAGATACTAAAATAAACATGGTAGAAAACACGTTCATTTGCGTACTGGGTCTTTTTTAGCTATAGTTGTTTGAGTCTTGATTTGTTTTAGTTTATAAATGCGTATTGTCTTGATCTTTAGCGTGATAAAACAAATAAAAATGGTAGAAAACACGTTTATTTGCGTACTGGGTCTTTTTTAGCTATAGTTGTTTGAGTCTTGATTTGTTTTAGTTTATAAATGCGTATTGTCTTGATCTTTAGCGTGATAAAACAAATAAAAATGGTAGATAACACGTTCATTTGCGTACTGGGTCTTTTTTAGCTATAGTTGTGTTTGAGTCTTGATTTGTTTTAGTTTATAAATGCGTATTGTCTTAATCTTTAGCGTGATAAAACAAATAAAAATGGTAGATAACACGTTCATTTGCGTACTGGGTCTTTTTTAGCTATAGTTGTTTGAGTCTTGATTTGTTTTAGTTTATAAATGTGTATTGTCTTGATCTTTAGCGTGATAAAACAAATAAAAATGGTAGATAACACGTTCATTTGCGTACTGGGTTTTATGTGTCATGATTAACTGCAGAATTAAATGTGCGTCTTGTGTCTTGATTCTTAGCTCAATTCAATAAACTTGTTAGAAAAAACGTTCATTTGCGTAATGAGTTGTTACTCTAGTAAACGCCCGTGCCCTCGTCATGCCTCACTGAAGTCCTATGTGTTGTCTAATTAAGCACTAACTATCTCCTATTTAATCCTAACTATTTCACGGGTATATTATTTGCACTCTATCTCACGGATATATTGTTTGCATTCTATTAAATCTCATATTAGTGACAGAAGTCGTACCACAGTGAAACGTTTAGGGTTGGAAACATGAAAGAAATTCTGCACACAGCTAAACGTTGCACTTCACTCGAAGAAATTGGACAGCTTAAAATGTTGTGCGCTGATTTAACCATACGCTTATGAGGTACTCACCTCCATACAAACTTTGTTCCACTTGACAAAATAATCATAAGCCTTCTGAAAGTCTCTATTATCCTCGTACAGGATTCCAATGTTCAAATACAAACGAAGAACCAACATGTGTTTGGTACCATAGGCTTTGGTGCACAAGTCGAAAGCCTGTCTTAACATCTGAAATGATGAAAAGGAAGTGTTACACATTTACTATGCCTTTGTAAGATTTCAAGACCAAAGGTATTGTTTGGTGGTCACAAATTAGAAAAGGTGCAGTGCAATCAAGCTTTGCCCAGAGGAAAACTAGTAAGAAAAGGCGCTGCGTACTAGGCCAGAAAAAGCGGTGCGCAACCAAGTGTTGCTTTACAGAACATCGGTCAGAAAAGGCGGTGCGCAACCAAGTCTTGCCCTGCACAAACATCAGCTAGAATAAATATACGAAGATGAAACCAGTTAGGTAGACTTGCCTGCTCTTTTTCTTTAAAGTACTTGGAGTGTCTTGGGTTTATAAAGGACTTGGTCATAATAGCCTCGGCCAAATGACCGTAGTCTCCTTGCTGTTGAAAAGGAAGGAAATAAACAAGCTTAATTTTAAAAGGGAAATAATAATAATTGCATAAGTTAAGCCAAGAGACCAGACCTTTTCTGAGATGGCGAACATGGTGCATTGTGGTCTAGCTTGGGTACAAACATCTTTTGTTCCTCATGCCGTAGATGGTGTCGTTTGTACTCAAGCTAGACCACAAAGCATCGTATTTATTGACTGACTCAGAGGAGGCCTATGGTCTCTTGGTAAAGTATAGACGGATCTTTATCAGTCTTGTTTTAGCGACGCTGACAATGACCAACATTTTTTTCTCCTCCCGTCTAAATGCAAGTCTACAAAATACGATAATTGGTAAGAGAGTCGGATTTTATTGCGGAAAGCCGTAGTTCAAGTCCCGGTCAGATCAAAGCTCTGATCTTAAAATAAATGAGGTTCACAGCAAATGATTAGACCTTCACCGTGGCTCGGATGACCACGTTAATGGCGGTACCGTCCTTAATCGACCAGAGATGTTTAAAAAAGGACCACGACTTTTGCCGTAAGCAAGAACGAAGAAAGTGTAAGGAGAAGCACGAGCCGTAAGCGAGTGCTTACGGCGCTTCCTAAGTGCTTTATTACTGAACGGAGCACGGAAAAAGCTGTTTTATTCGTTTTATTATATACTCACTAATATTATTACGGTATTGAATAAATTTACGCAAAAAGAAAAACGGTCGCAGGATCTAGCAGCACTTCGCACGCGCGGATGGCACAGTTTTTTGACCAATCGGCGCGCGCGTACTATCTTAACTATATAATAAAAACGAAGTTGGTATAGTATATACCATGAAGTATGATGAACTCACATTTTGAAAGATGGCTATTGATTCGTCGATAATCTTGAAGCAATCTTTTCTATGCTGTTCACCTTTATCTCTCTCTAAATCCGCTACAATGCCAAGATGATGAGCAATGAGTATTCCTATTAATGCTTTTTTGTGCTGAAACAAAAATATTGATATAAATGATCAATCGATCAATGTCGATCACTTTATACATTCATTCCTTCATTGATTCATTCATCATGCATCATCTCATTCATTCACTCACACACAGTAAGGGTAGATAGAAGATGGAAGAGAAGAGCTGCAGAGACAAAGGGGTTTGGCAAGATACTCCACTCACAGGCCCTTCTTAGTTGTACAATAGTTCATCTACATTCTACCAACCTCATTATCCTCGCCCTCTAGCTTTTCTCGATAAGCGAGCGACTTCCTCGCCAGTGCCACAGTTTCTTTATCTTCTTCTAGCTGATCCATTGTCACAAAATTGTGGTTCTTAACGATCTAATAATAATGGGGGAAAAAACATATTTTATTCTAGTGATTAAAGAGTTTGAAGACTCTGATCAACTAAAGAAATAGAAAACGCGCGCGCGTGCTGTGTGCTGTCATAAAGCACGCGGGGGTCGGCAGAACACGAGAGAAGTGTTAGGAGAAGCACGATGCGTAGCGGAGTGCTTCTGAACAGTTCTCGAGTGTTCTACCAATCCACAAGTGCTTTATAACTGCACACAGCACAGCAAGCAAGTTTTTTATTTCTTTTATTAAATACAAATTACTATAACCGTTTTTTTGATTAGGAATAACGCAACTGAAAGTGCGCGCGCGTGCTGTGTGCTATCACAAAGCATGCGCTCCCAACCAATCAGAACGCAAGATTTATTATACTTGTTTAATAATAACGAAATCTTCATTACATAACGCGTTCTACTCAATCACGTCAGTTATATGGTCATGTTATAAAAGGAGATATTATAATGTCGGTGTACATTTGGTCATTGAAAAGTTTCAAAATACATAGCAATACATACATATATTAATAGATCATTAGGTAAATATTACTGTACCTCGCTTTTCGTTTTTGTCATTAGATGATAGATGTCAGCCATTTTGTCTGTTCTCGCTCCTAGGTTTTTTTCCTCGATTTCAAGGAGTTCTTGAAGAAGCTTGAATGATTCCTCGTACTGACCTGCTTGAATGCTGTATTAAGAAATGTATTATATTAAAAACGATATTATCTTCAATATCATTATTTTAAAGGGGCACTTGAATGAAAACGCCCCAATTTTTGAAAATCCGAATAATTGAAGTATTTGATGATTATACAATTTTTGCCTGGGATCCACTTGCTGTTGAGATATTTTGGGTTAAAAGTGAAAAGAATAATAGGGTTGAGTAAATGACGTCATTTACTCACAATTTAGATGCTGAATAAAATTGATAATTTTTTCCCGCCACTTTTGACTGTGAAGGAAACATGTTGCTTGGCTATTATCTGGGCCATATAGATAAGTTTAAACAAGTTTCAAGTCATTTAATTTTCATTGATTTTCATCCAAGTGCCCCTTAATGACGATGGTTATGATCATGATACGGTGGTGATGGTGATGATGATGATGATGGTGATGATGATGATGAAAACTTATAACTTGTCAATTAATATCACGATAAGAACTATTTACAAACACTCTATCCACGTACTTGTGCATCCAAAAAATTAAAACAAAAACAAAAACAAAAAACATATAAAAACAAATAAATACAACTCACAGGAAGTTGATAACCATTTCCATCTTCTTGGAATATTCTTCCAGAGGTACTTCAGCAGTCTTGAGAACATCCAATGATTCTTTGTAGAGCAGAGAAGCTGCAGCGTAACCTCCAGCCTTCTGCCATGAACTCAGTAAATCAATACTGAAGTCTTCGGAGTATAATCGCTGGAAGATCTCCCAGTCTAACAGACACCGTGTCAGACGATTGTGGTCAAGAAGCTGCTCCAGATGGTATGGTAGTTCCTGAGGAAAATCGTGACATCATTTCCGGTTAGGACTTGAACCAATCGAAATGCTACATCTGAGCATGCGTACTTAAGCGTGCATTCTCGTCCAGTCCCTGCGCCCTGCAATCTTCCTGCACTTGCTCAACAAATTGCTAAATACGTATTAAGAGCCTGTATTTTTGCTGGTCAGCTTAAGAGCGACTGTCCAGAAATATCGAGCAAAATCGAAAATTTGTGGCCACAATCAAAAAAATAAAAGTCCTTCATTTTTGGTCTGTAGACACTGTTTGATGAGTTTATGAACGTACTGGGGTCGGTTTTTCGATCTACGTAAAAAATCCGGATTTTTTCGAAAAAAACGATTTCACCCCGTGTCGGTCTAAAAATTGCTCAAGAAACGGCTGCGAATTACGCTTTCAAAAACATTCTCGCTCCAAGTGAAAACCCAAGTTACAATCAAATTTACAACTTAATTCAAGAAAAGGGGTGTTGAACAATTGTTCCAGGTGATTTTAGACGTTTTAAACTAAACTTTAGATAGAAAAAAATGCATTCTTCCAGCACAGTTATTCACAGTCTCGATTTTACCTCACATTTATAAAAGCGATTTTTCGCATGTGGCCATTCTCCAATTTTTACAAAACTCAAGCTGTACAATGTTCAAATGATAGAATAACACGAACTACAAAAATTAGTTTGGGTTTTTCCACAGGCCTTATGAAAACTTTATGCGAAGTTGGAAAAATTTGCCATGTAAATATGCAAATTAGCAGTTTGTTTACATCTCCACACCACAGATCACGGCCGCGAAAAAAGTCATCTAAAATAGTTTTAACAGCTTATTAATCCACACATTAGCCTATCTAAGGACTATCTAAGTATGATTGGCCTTTGTTATTATTTTAAACGATTATTTGTTGAAGTTAAGCCTACACTTCCGGTGTTGAAGACACTCAGCTTGCTTGCCTCGGTGGCATTCCATCGGTGCGTAGTAAACTTAGTAATCATAAGTGACTGTTAACATGCTCTATAAACGTTACTATTCCTCACTAGTGGTATCCAGCTTATCACATAGTATTTTCACATACTGAGTATGCTTGAAAGTTTGCATTACTTTGTAAATAAGCAGGGATCAAACCTGTAAAAGCGGATTATGTGAGCTGATGGCGTGACAAACAACAGTTTGCGCGGAGCCGGACGTGACGTCGTTTGGTACAGTACGTTTTTTGCCTGAACATCTTGTGATTTGGCATAAACTAAAGAGAATCACTCATTATCAAGATTTGTTTTTTTTTAGCTGTCATATGTTTTCTTGCTTGATCGAAGTCATGTTTAAAATTGGTTACATGTATGAGTGCAGTTGTAGACGGGTATACAATTCCCCCTCCCCTACCCCACTAGCTTCATGGCTGTACAATAGATCGAATGTATGATAGACTCGCCTGGTTTCGTGGAAGCGTAAATCTGATATAAGACTATGAGAAAAAGGAAAATACATTTTAAAGTATATATATATATATATAACATTTTATGTCGATAGTGCGATTTGATAGAACTGTGATCTGAACATGACGCGTGTGTGGCCGAAATGTCCAGGAATTTGATAGTTTCAATCAAATTCCAAAAATTTGTTGTACCTTACCAGGTAGACAAAAATAAAAGCAGCATTTAACAAAGTGTTTATAGTCAGTATAGAAATTTGTTAATTATGGTGAGCATCAGTTATGGAGGCTCGTGAATCATGTTCTTTTCAAGCTATCATTGGTGGTCATTGTGGGTTTGACCCAAAAGAAAGAAGTAGATCTGTCACTAACGTTCCTTTGACAAGATGTAAACGGGATATCGCCGAGGACAAACGATGTTTTAGTATAGTTGAAGTTGAAACCGAGGTCGAATTAATTCTCGCAAGAGTATGTATTTTTGAGCCCTCTAGAAACATAGGCAGCCCTACAATCTGTCGGAATTACCGTGCGTTTGGGTGTCAGCTGGAAACGGACATCAGCGAAATGTTCTGTACCCGTAACTCTTTCTTTGCACAAAGCCGATGTCAAAGGGAATCCAAAAGCAGAGTGGGGTTTGAGCAAAAGTGGATCGAAAACTGTGTTAAAAGAGACTGGTGTTTTTCTTACTGTTGGTTCAGGAAGGTTGGTGGATTGCTAGCATTAAATTGACTAATATATACGGTCTATACGACGCCATGACTACTTGCGCAGTGCTCAGTCGTGAAATTGTGCAAGCTTGACGCTACTACATCATTGACTAGGGACTGGTCATAAAATATAGGGGGGGGGGGTGGGGGTGTGCAAAATCAGAATAGAATCAGTGTTTTTCATCGTGGCCCACATAAAATGATGCTGAAAATCCTGATGACCCAAAACCAGTTTAGAAGCAAAATTGCAGGCCCACCCATTTTAGTTGTCAAATTTTATCAACAGCCCACCCCTTTTAAGGAGTTCAAAATTATGTGACCCATCCCCTGATTTTGCCCCCCCAACCCCCCCCCCCCCCAATACTCTATGACCAGTCCCTTACACATATAGAAATAGTCTTGGGGAGGCCAACGAAGAGAGTGAAGTTATCTTACGAATGGAAGAATTGACTTTGTTAAGTCGAACAACACGAGGGACGCAAGCTACTTGATTGCAAATCGATGTGGGATGTGGTTCGATGATTCCAGTTAACTTATTATATAAACTAGTTCTTTGATGTCTGAATTCCATGAGACATTAGGATGCGTTCATAATGTATGGCAGAGAGTGGTGGTGAGGGGGGGGGGGGGGGGGGGGGGAGATGAAATTTAGGGGGGATCGGAAAAAGTTTTACCAATAAAAAGGGGGGGTGGGGTGGGTGGGTGGGTTGAAAAACTTTTTTCAGAGAAATGGAGGGGGGGGGGGGGGGGTTGCAAAATATTTAGATGAAGCTACGAGAGTTTGCCAGGGGAGGGGGGTATATTATTTTTTGGGGGACTTTTGGGTGGTCTTAAGAATTGTTTTGTCATTTAAAGATTTCATCTGCCCCCGCCCCTTCTGCCATACAATATGAACGCAGCCTTATTCAAATCGGGGTCTTTTTGTCGTAAAGAACAATATCATTGAAAGCTCATAGAGAGTCTTGATAACGAGTGATTCTCTTTAGTTTATGCCAAATCACAAGATGTTCAGGCAATAAAAAACGTACTGTACCAAACGACGTCACGTCCGGCTCCGCGCAAACTGTTGTTTGTCACGCCATCAGCTCACATAATCCGCTTTTACAGGTTTGATCCCTGCTTATTTACAAAGTAATGCAAACTTTCAAGCATACTCAGTATGTGAAAATACTATGTGATAAGCTGGATACCACTAGTGAGGAATAGTAACGTTTATAGAGCATGTTAACAGTCACTTATGATTACTAAGTTTACTACGCACCGATGGAATGCCACCGAGGCAAGCAAGCTGAGTGTCTTCAACACCGGAAGTGTAGGCTTAACTTCAACAAATAATCGTTTAAAATAATAACAAAGGCCAATCATACTTAGATAGTCCTTAGATAGGCTAATGTGTGGATTAATAAGCTGTTAAAACTATTTTAGATGACTTTTTTCGCGGCCGTGATCTGTGGTGTGGAGATGTAAACAAACTGCTAATTTGCATATTTACATGGCAAATTTTTCCAACTTCGCATAAAGTTTTCATAAGGCCTGTGGAAAAACCCAAACTAATTTTTGTAGTTCGTGTTATTCTATCATTTGAACATTGTACAGCTTGAGTTTTGTAAAAATTGGAGAATGGCCACATGCGAAAAATCGCTTTTATAAATGTGAGGTAAAATCGAGACTGTGAATAACTGTGCTGGAAGAATGCATTTTTTTCTATCTAAAGTTTAGTTTAAAACGTCTAAAATCACCTGGAACAATTGTTCAACACCCCTTTTCTTGAATTAAGTTGTAAATTTGATTGTAACTTGGGTTTTCACTTGGAGCGAGAATGTTTTTGAAAGCGTAATTCGCAGCCGTTTCTTGAGCAATTTTTAGACCGACACGGGGGTGAAATCGTTTTTTTCAAAAAAATCCGGATTTTTTACGTAGATCGAAAAACCGACCCCAGTACGTTCATAAACTCATCTAATAGTGTCTACAGACCAAAAATGAAGGACTTTTATTTTTTGACTGTGGTCGCCCCGTGCTCGATATTTCTGGACAGTCGCTCTTAAAATAAAACAAGGCCCTCTACTCTAAATATTGACAAATTCGATTGGCTAAGGCATTTTCCTAACTGCTAACCACAAAAAATGTAGAAACAAATGGTACGCGTTTTCCGCCAAATTATTAATGAATAACACTTTAATAAAGTTAACCATTGAAACAGTTTACCTCTGATTTTCTGTCGTAGTCATCGCAACTTTCAAAAAACTCTGCATGTCTTCCATGCCAGAATGCGTACTGGTGCTTGACGTAGCCCTCAGCGCCACTGAAATATCTAGAGCGATATCAGAGAAAATCAGCAGGATACTTAACTCAAGGAAACATTCATTCTTATTCGGACTTCGGTTTCATTCTTATTTTGGTTTCTTTTTGTTTTTGTGGATTTGGGATGGGATGGAGGGGTAATAGAGTAGGGTGTGGGGGTGGGAGAGGGGGAGTTGATGGGCTTTCCAGCCACTGAGCTCAAGTCACCAAGGAGAATGAAGAATATATACATACCATACTCACCCCTCCCCCCATTGCAAGTTAAGGAAACCATTAATTGAATATATTAAGAAATGTATATTTTAACTAACCTTCTTCTCACAGCTTTACTAATAGAGCGATGATAGAAATCCAACCGACCCTCGCCCAAGTCTCCACACGGACGGAGAAGCGGCTTCAAGGCTCGGTAGACTAGGGCCCACTTTGCTGCTGAAAGAAACTTCTTGGTTTTCTTCTTTGTTGTTTTCTTCTTTCCCTTTTCCTCGTCCTCATCCTTCTTCACTACATAAGTCTCATCAACCGCTTTCTGGAGTTTGGAGGCAACAGCTTCTCCCTCGTTCTCTATATCGAAGTCTAAAATTGAAAATATAAGTAAAATCCCACTGAAAAATTCAATTCTCATAAAACCAAAAACCTAGCAATGAGATCGCTGTGGAATCCTCCAGAGGAATCCCAACTGAAGTATAAACACTTTGCCTACCTATTGGCGCACTAACACCATTCATTTGAGCCGACTCTTCTAAAGATACTTTTTCATCGTATTTGGGAGGAACAAGATTTTGTTCTTCGGCCAACATTTGTAAAATCTCTGTCTCTAGGAGACCATGACGTGACGTTTCCAGCAAATACATGGTGGCAATAACCACAGGTCCCCCATTTTCCTTTTCAAAGCGCATCAACAACTGCTCCTCGAGACTGAAGAGAAAACGTATATTAAAGACATCTAATTAGTTGATGTCCATATTCTTTGTTTATTTATAAAGCAAGTAAGTGCCAAGGGTGAGGCGAGGGTTGATTTTGGTTCACTCTATACCTGATAAGATCATCCTCCAGACTCATAATCTTCTCATCCATCTGGTTAAAGTGTCCAAACACTCTCAGCTCCTCACAGGCCAGGGTTAACCACAATGGGTTGGAAGAACCTTCTTTTTTGAGGAAGAGTTCCATCTGGTGTTCATCCAGGCGTTTGTTGTAAATTTTAAGGATATTTTCTACAATTGCCTATAAATTATGATAGAAAGTTTAAGTCAATATTTCATCAGCATGGAATGTTTCCAAATTTTTTTGTTTTTTTGAATTTTTCCAAGTTGCAGCAGTAGGACCTGGACTAAATTCCCTGAGAATCAAAAACAAAATTGCCACATCGGGTTTGAACTAGTTCTACTCCTGACCTGTCTTGATGCATAATCCAGCTCTCCACAGAGTATTTCTTTGGGTCCTGATTTGTACGCCCTCAGGATCCTGTGACATTCTGTGTGATCAATCATTGACATGATGACTCTAACATTGGGGGATAATGTCTCGGGCAACCAGCGGGTTAAATAATGGATTTTGTCTTCATCAAGCTGAAATATAATTGAAAACCATGTAAGGAAAAATCTGGTCATTTCTACCGATCAACGCTTGGTTAAGAAAAACGTTTGCGCGTAACATACGAGTGACGTCTCACGATCTATCTTACATTTGCTTTTGTTGTTGTATTGTTAAGGACAAGGAAACAAAAGGCACATACGTGGAAACGTGCATTCACTGCCAGTCAGTAACATGACACGTGAATAAAGAAGAAGATGATGGTGGTGGTGGTGATCATGGTGATAATGAAGATGATGACATAATGATGATGATGATTATGATAATGGTGGTGATGATGGGTGTAATGATGATGGTGATGATGGCGATGATGATGGTGATGACAATGATGATGATGGTGATGATGATGTTGATGATGACAATGATAATGTTGGTGATGATGATGGTGATGATGACAATGATGATGATGGTGATCTTGGTAAACTTGTAAGTTTGTTTGTTCGAATTTCGCCTTTGTCTTCGTTTTTATGACGTCACGACTGCGCTGCGCTATTGGGCTTCCTGTGCCAATGATGAGTGGCTTATCTTTATCTATTTTTCTATTTGTATTTTAGAAAAGAAAGTCCGGATTGGTTTACATGTTAAAAGAACAAATCAGCTGACATTTTTTAATGATACAAGCACTCTGTGGCAAAATGGTAAAGTTCCTTTCTACCAAAAAATAATGATGATGGTAATGAAGATGATGATGGTGATGATGGTGATGATGACAATGATGATGTTGGTGATGATGATGGTGATGATGACAATGATGATGATGATGGTGGTGATGATGGTGGTGGCGATGATGCTAGTGGCGATGGTGGTGGTCACCAGTGTGGTGGTAGTGATGATATTGATGGTGATGATGATGATGATTATCATCATCAACTTATCCATACTCAACGACCTGTGTCTAGCAGAGCAATCTAGTCCATACCTGGTTTATAGCATCTACTATTATAATAGCTGGTTTGGTGTTGGCATTTGACAAAAGACTATTAGCCATCTGCATCAAGGAGTCCAAATCACTCACTACATCTTTCTATAAACAATAACAACACAAATAAAGGATAATTCATTAACAGGTTAATGTTCAACCAAAAAGGTAAAGGATTTATCCTTGGGTATCTAGAAATCCTTTAACCCTGAAACAATCTCTTGGCTGTTCAAAGTCAGGACAAAACTCACAGATTGAATGAAGGATTTCCTAAAGGTTCTTCACTAGGATTGGGATTTGGATCAATGGAAATGGAAAATAGAATTTAAAAAAAAGGTAAAGTGACTCTATTTAACGTCTGTAGTTCCTTCAGCTACAAGACTGGTTTCTCAGGAAGCCGACGGTGCGCACTTAACCCCCTCCCTCCATCAGTGCTCTGTTTTAAGAGTATTTTATGCTGAAACTACATGGATTATAGAGAAGTCGAACCTGTTGAGGAGATCCTGAGGATTGAACCCCAGAATCAGAAATAGAACTAAATAGTCCCTACCCATTACTTAGTAACCAATATTTTTCAAATTTCCTTTCGTGTACTAAAATCCCTCTTCCCCTTACCTCTTAATTTAGAGAAAGGGTAAGAGTGCTCTTATAGCTTGTTCTAGATTGTCAATGATGTGACAATTTACCTTTGATGTTCCCAATTCTCTTGTTAATCTTTGAAGGAAGAATGCAAGATCTGTGGAGCCAGGAGTTGCTCCAACAAAGTGGAAGAATACTTTCCAACCTTCTGTAGGTCTAGAAATACAAAAATGAATAAATAAATGAATCAGTGAGTGAGTGAGTGAGTGAGTAAGTGAGTGAGTGAGTGAGTGAATAAATAAATAAATGCCAGCATCTAAATATAGAGGAAAATATTTATTGATAACATTTTTTCCCCCAATTTTATATTCATCTCATCCTCAGGAACCCAGGGGTAAAGTTCTGTCGCTCGTTTCTTGCTCCGAGAAAAAGTTCCCCTGGGCACGAAGTCTGTTAAAGCTTTTTTCGGAAGTCCCAATTCAAAATAATGCTATCACATGTTTGTTTACAAATACTTGATGCTTATTGGTTGACCCCAGCGGCTCTACCAATTGGCAAAAAAGAATGATTGAGACTTCCGGAACAAGCTCTAACAGACTTTGTGCCCAGGGGTATTTTTTCTGGGAGCGAGAAAAGAGCAACACAATTTTACCCCTGGGATCCCAAGGATGTATTCATCTTTCAATTTTATTTAAATTGGGTACCCTGTGGATTGGCTGAAGCATATTTGCACCAACCTCCCTGGAGGGGGGAGCGTGGCCAGGGGAGAGGGGAAGGGTAAGATACATTGTAAGAGATGACAAGAAGACTTACATTGGGCATCTGAGTTTTTTGTTTGCTCCGTTTCTTAAAGTGTTACTTGCGATACGTGCCATAATTGCTGATTTCCCTGAGCCAGCATTTCCCACTAGTAACAGGGGAGCTTGAGTAGTGTCTGTTTCAATGTAGCTTTCAATCTGAAACAAGGAAGACATCAAAGAATGTACATAATACAAATTTTTCTTATGCCCTCCCACCCCTTGGAAATTCCAATCCAAGGTATGGATATTCTCTGGAACTACACAATATACCCTCCTCAGACCCTCCAAACCCCTTGGAAATTCCAATTGGGGTGGGGGGGGGGGGGTATGGGAATTTGTTTAGTTTTACACAATATACCCTCAAACCCATTAAACCCCTTGGAAACTTCATTCCCCCTCCATGGGGAAGGTATGGATATTTTATGGAACTTCACGATATACCCTTGTCAGATTCTCCCCACCCCTTAGATACATGTATCTCTCTCCATGAGGAATAGCCTGCGAAATGGCCCTCTAGTGTGGGGGTTGGGGAGAAGGGGTGATCCCAATGCTGCACCAGAGAGCTGTTTCACAGGCTACATGAAGAAGGTATGGATATTTTCTGGTACTACACTGGCAAAATAGCCTCTTCAGACCCTCCTTTTCCTCATTCAATAATATTTTTTTTTGGAAAACTAGACATACATCAGCTATGATCTTGTCTCTTCCTAAAACAACTTCAGAGCGTGTATCTACAAATGACTGCAGAAGAAAACAATATGACAACAGTTAGTTGTACACATGAATTGTTTAAATGCCACAGGAAGCCCAAATTACATTTCTGCGATGCTATCTTGTAAGAAAATACTCCAGTATCGAGTTCTCTGTTGCTCAGGGTAGGCCTGTGTTGCAGTGAAGGTTCATGGAAGTTGGAAGTGTTTGTATGGTTATGCATTGTGTAGTTCAAGAAAATATCCATACCCCACCTATGAAAGGAATTGGAACTTTTGGAAGGGAGGGGAGTCAGAGAAAGAACAGAATTACAGAGTTTGTATGGAAAAAAATCGGAAGTTCCTGAGGGTAGGGGGTCCTTTTACAAATTCTCTCCATGGAGCGGATATGAATATTTTCTGGAACTACACATTCTTTACTTCAGTGTTGCTATTTGTTGATACCTAGGAACCAGTCATTATTTAAGTCAGGGGGGGGGGGGGGGGGGGTAGAGGAGAAAATGGGAGGCCCTCGATTTTTTTAGTGGAACATGAGGGGGTCTTGAAAGGTCAAAAGGAGGATTCGGAGGATTCAGAGGATTCGGAGGATTTTTTAAACGATTGAAAAGGGGTATCTGAAAAACATGAAGATGCACTTCAACTTAAATAATGACCCTTTAGACACTGATACAAAGCTAACCCTGAGAAAATCAGTCTTTAATCAAGGAGGACAGCAGTAAAATCTAGAACTTGACAAATAAACATTATAATGAAGATCCATAACAGAATATGGGAATGTTATTATTAACAGCTTCTCTATTTGCTTAGTTGCCAAGGCAGGGCTTAAAATAACATCTGAACAGTTGCCATTCATATCGTGTTTCTGGCTCAACATTACTGGTCAAAATGGCCAGGAAGGCAAAGATTTGACCAGTGAGACAAGTTCAAATTTTGGCTGGACATTTTGGCTGGAATATTGCCTGATGACCAGCTGTTAATTTTAGCCCTGGAATAATATCAATATTAATAATATAAATAATAATAATATTATTATTATTAATATTATCATAAATATTATTATCACCATCATCATCATCAATTATTACCATCATCATCATCATCAATTATTACCAACATCATCATCATCATCATCATTATTATAGGTACTTTTAGCCTCATATTACCTCATGGGCACTTCTCTGCGCTTCGAGAGGATCTTCAGGAGTCGGGTCAAGGGGGTATTGATAGGCAATACGATCCTTGAAAAAGTTGAAAACCTAGAAAGAGGAAAAACAAAATTGATCTGTGATTTAGTCATGCACTGTCTTTGATCAGCTTGGAGGTTGTTTCCAGTATTAATAAAATAAATTGTGAAGGTTTTGCAGACAAGTGCTTCATGTATACTTACAGTTTTGTAAAATACTGAATCACTTCCACTCAGACCCTTCAGTTTCAAATCCCTCTCATCGTTAGTTTTTTCCACTTTTGCTAAACTGCTTGGCTCGCATTCCACTTCATAATGTGCAATATTTTGAGACTGTAGAGAATACATTAAAGGTAAAAATAATGTCACTAGGATTGAAATTAGCTGTTCGTAGTGGTGGCCCATTTGCCTCTGGACTCTTATGCATTTACCATTCCTGGATGGACAGCCGGTAGATCGAATTAGAATTTAGAAGTTGATTTTTGTAGAGGAAGGAAAAACCGGAGAACCCGGAGGAAAAACCCTCGAAGCGCAGGAAAGAACCAACAAAAAACTCTCTACTCACATACGACACCGAGACGGGCAGGGCTCGAACCCAGGTCTCATGTGTGATTCCTTGACTAAAATAAGCTTCATAAGTGAGTTGAGTTCATAGGGCCTCTTGCTCCTTGGTTCATAGGTTTATGCCCAGCCTTTCTCCCTCCACAAAACCTCAGCATCCGAAATTTCAATCCAATCTGTGACTTAGCCAAGCCCTGATTTCGATTAGCCCTGAGGTTGTTTCAAGGTTCAATCCGTGACATAGCCTTGCCCTAACTTAGATCTGCCCTGAGGTTTTTTTCAGGGTTTGATCTGTGAGTTAGCCATGCCCTGACTCAGGGTTCAATCTGTGTCAGACTTAGCTGTGTCCTGACTTAGATCAGCCCTGAGGTTGTTTCATGGTTCGATCTGTGACTTAGCTGTGCCCTGACTTTGATCAGCCCTGAGGTTGTTTCAGGGTTTTAGAAACTTGTGAATTAGAAAATTTTCATTAAAAAACAACATACTATATGAACATCCAAGAAAAACATGATTATAGTGTTTGTTCAATAATAGAGCCAGTCCCACAATTCACATTACATGGACATCGTAACTCTGCAACATGGTCACGTCATTATTACTTACTGGAAATTTTTCTTTCAAAACATTTTTTAATATTTCTGTTTTGTTCAGTTCATCCACAAAAGCACATTTGACTTCCTCGGGTAAGACATCGCAAAATTTAGCATCTCTAATCATAAAAAGAGCTGTAGAAAAGATGAGAAATGGAATATTGAAATCTGAACAAATGAAGCAAAATGACTGACATGTATAAATGAATAAATAAATGAATAAACAGGTTAATGAACAAATAGAAAGATTGGATCAGCACTTTGGATAGATAAATGGATGAGGATGGAAGGATGGATGAATGGATGGATGGATGGATGAATGGATGAATGGATGGATGAATGGATGGATGGGTGGGTGAGTGAATGGATAGATTGGTGGACAGATGATAGATGATAAATGAATGGATGGATGGTGGGTGAATAGATGGATCGTTGAGTGGGATAACTCAATGGGATAATTAAAAAAAATAGAAAGGACTTTAGGGTGAATATTAGATCTGAAAATTACAGAAACTTCTCACCATTAGGATTACATCTGCGAAATGCACCATGTACTATCTCCATCTCAGTTAACGACAGACCGTACACCCATCCATAGAGCACCCCAAGATTATAAGTCAAGTCTCCAAAGTCTGGAATCCAGCCAGAGCGATTACTGAAGGATGTTAATCAGAATCAATTGATACAGTAAATTACTAAATCATCATCATGATCCTTATCATTACATGTACCACCATCATCAACCCATCACCAATCATATTATCACCATCATCACCCATCATCATCAATAAAATCACCAGGCCACTATAGCATCATTATCACCATTACTACCATTATCGACATCATCATCATCTTCATCACAGCCATTATCACCACTACTATCATCATCGTCATTGTCACATCGTTACACATCATCATTGTCATCATCATCATCATTGTTGTCATCAGCATCATTAGCATCATCATCGTATCGTCCACATAATTATTATTATCACCATCACCTACCATCATTATCATCCCCATCATGAGTCATCATCATTATCCTCATCCATTTTAGAGCTTCTTTAAGCCCTTCAACAAATTCAATATAACAATTACTCACCAAGTTAGGTTCAAAAAATATGGCATAACATTATCCCTGTAGCAACGATCTATCTCTTCCAGATAGATTCGTACTGTTTCCTCTGTCGTCGAATCTTTAGGGACACCCTAGAATTGCAAAAATCATATAAGCAATCATTAATTTTTAAAACTTTTAAGTTTTATTGACCTCTTAAACAACCTCTGGGTTGATTTTTCTTTTCATTCACAAATATTTATAACGAAAACAAATGCATAAAAGTTACAACATTCATAACAAAGTCAAAACATCATAACTTTTAACTGTTTGTTTTTTCAACTTAGTATCTAAGGCAAAACCTATCAAAATTTTCAAACATAATTATTTACATGTATAGCTATCTCAAAAAAAGTTGAATACTGAAAACTGCATACTGATTAGTGCATTCCAAGACCAAAGGACATTGTAGGTCTCGTTAATTTGAAATAAAAAGTAAATACACAGCAATTGACTCTTTACACGTAGTTAGTATATTGTTTCAGATGGAATACACTAAAAATAGAATATATAATGATTATTAAACTTACTTTAGACAATGTCACTATGACCCACAACGAACTTCAGACTTGGAATGCACTCTGCAATATGCAGTATTCAGTATTCAACCTTTTTTGAAAAAGCTGTATACTAAAAGGATCTGACATGAATAGCATTTTTGGAAACCCTGAGGTAAAATTCTTTTGCTGGTTTTGAGAGACAGAATTTTACCTGTGGCTTCCCGAGGATGACATGGCACATGTTACAGCATAGCTTTATTTCTTACCCATCGAAGATCACACTCAACAAGATGAAGTTTTCTTTCTTCACACCAGAGACGCAGATCAGGAAAAACCTGAAAAAATGAATAAAATGATTGAATTAATACAGTCGTTTGCAACTAAGCATGAACAACAGACACTAAAACATGTTCTAATGGTGGACGAAACGTTGAAGCTAGTCGACTGGAACTTTGAGGTTTGGTGCCAAAGTGCCAGCCTGATGGCAACGTTTGTTCAAATATGCGTGCATGTTGATCTGTTGGTGTTGGTCATGGATTCCTTCGAAAGAGTAGACATAAGCGAGTTTCTAGAAAAGATCGATCCTGATTTCCTTCAGTAGTCTTCACATTTTTGAAAAAAAGGCTTTACTTCAAACAAAAGCATGAAGTACTGGAGAGAAAACGATTTTGATTCTTTCGAGATTGAAGTACTTGAAGGAATTTGCTCGCCCAACCATCCAACGAATCATTAGGAAACAACATGTTCTGGTTGACTAGCTTCAACGTTTCGGCAACCAGTTAGAACATGTTTTAGTGTCTGGTGTTCACGCTTAGTTGCAAATGACCGTAACGGATGAATAGATGGATGGATTGATGCACAGACAGACGGGCTGATGGACGAAGGGAAAAGAGAGAGATAGAAAGGCAGAAGAAAACAGATCAGGAAAAAACTGACAACACTTAATTCAAATAGACACGAATTTAATCATGACAAATATTGTTTAAATCCTTTAAGAAGAAACTAATGAGACTAAGAATGCTGACATTTTAATGCTATCCATCACAATGCCAAAACACACACGGTATCTTTGACAAGTCAAATGAAAAAGTACAGTAGTTTGTCTGACTTATGATGAGTTTGAAGATTTTCTTAGTTACATGTTTTAGTATAATAATTATACTAAAATGTAAGCCTCTTTGAATGTAAAAATGAGGTAAAAAAATACAAAATGCTTCAATCATTATAATGTTCATTAAATAATATAAACAGTCCACCAAAAACTTAAACAGGTCTCTATTGAAAAATAAATGATTAAAGCTATAAAAACAAAGATGACTAACAATATTCCTTCACCTGCTACTACTTCAAAAATGAATTGTTAGTAATGAATAATATATTTTTAATCGACAACAAAATAATTAATTATATTGATTCAATACATACAATTTCCTAAAAATAACCAAATATTAAGCTTGAGAAAACAAAAATCTAAAATAGCTCATAATTTACCAATATTTTAATTGGCACTGTAATGGTTGAGACAACAGTACAGTTGCGGCATAGAGCAGTTTTTGCATGACTGTGAAAAGCTCACTGCACGAACACGTTCTTGACACGGCTAGGCCGGATACACCAGACTTATCACATTGCTCAAGAATTCACTCTCCATCCAATCAAATACCCAGAACATGGCATAAACACGGCACGGACATGGTACGCCAAAAGTCATGGCACTATCAGACCAATCACATTGCACGAGAAAAATATCAGCCAATTAAAATTCTAGAAAACATCACGGTCATGGCATGGCACTGAGCTTATCACAGTCATACGAAAACTGCAATACCCTGCTGTAAATCAGAGTATGTAAATTGGTACCACATTTGTTTGATTGACGGCAGTGTTGCAATTGCCTGATTTCTCTGTGCAAGACTGCCATTGTCTGAATGAACATATAGCAATGACAACAGTGTGAATAAGCTTACTTTATACCGAAGGCTAAGATATACAACTGAGGCTACACACGAGGTTGAATGTAACCCTATACAAACCAACTATACTTAAGACCGGAAATGACGAACCCTTCGGTCTGGGTAGAATTAAATATTTTGACGTGGCTCAAAATAGGCCAATGACAACAGTGTGAATAAGCTTATTTTATAAATTTTTAATTTGAAGTTTTTAATAAATGTTTGCATGAAAACTTCAATAAATAAACTTATAAAAGAGATCAAATAAACTTTACGCTATTAGCAGATAACTTTAATTGTAGATCAAAAAGGAAGCCTTACCTCTTTGACTAACACTTCTCTTTCGGCATGAAAGTCTTTAAAAGTAGAAGACACGAAGAGACGAATGGTTTTCCATCCTCTTCTACTTTGAACGGACTTCAGCTTCCACGCACTGTCTTCTGCACAAGTCTTCTTTACAATCGCCCACATGTTTTCAAGACTTGAAGGCCTCAGAGCTGTAGCTTCAGAAAAGGAAAGAAAAGGTTTTTTCCCGTTGTTGTTGGGCGAAAAAGGGTCGTCAAATTGAGCGCTGTTATTCTGAGTTATTAAGGTAGGATTTGTATGATTTGGCTTAGAAAATTTCCAAGGTCTTGAGTTCCCTGAACCCATAAGTCTAAAAACTAGCAAGTAAACAACTACGAAGAAAAACTTTAAGATTGAAAGGAGATTATAGCTTTACTCGACAGATTCTAAACTACAATTGCGTATAATAAAAACCTCACAATATTATCAAATTTACATTTTGAACAAAAGATCCAGGTTTATTTACTTCTTGGTTGCCTAGGGAAACCTTACTGAATACAAATTCACACAATAGCAGGAATAATAATGAATATCAACACCAACCTGTAAAGCACTCATCATGGACGTCGCCATTTTCCACTCCGCCATCTTGGATTCTGAACCTCGCTTAGTTCTAAATAAAGTTTGGAATGATAAAAGTGGAATGCTGGATTAACGCGGATCGTTTATCATAGGATTTTAAAAATGTTATATTTTGTGTGCAACTATGTGACTCAAATCTCTTGAGATACGAATAACAATAAAACAACCACCATGTTGGCTAATCTAACAAGAGAATCTAACGAGGAATGCTTTTTTATCGTCGACCAAGATGGTGGTTATGACGGATTATATGATAGACGAAGAGAGCGCTACATATTAACAAGACGCCCTACAGACGTTCACTGCTGGGTTGCTTGTATCATGCACAGAAGCTTCGTTGCAATGTTAGTCAAAAGATAATGGAATGGCTCACAGAAAAGAATGATTTCGCTTAACTTGTCTAAAATGATCTCCTCTACATGATATTAAAATATTTGCAGGTTCTGCCCTTTTAAAATAAAATAAACAGTTTTGCGTATCTGGAATGTTTTTTTTTTATTACAGTATATACATTCTACTCTTTATGACTTTTTCATACCAGAGTTGGTAGAAATTGGAAAAAATCGGCTCCCAAATGGTCTTAAATCTAAATCGTTCAAGATATAGATAAAGTTTTAAGGCTATATCCCGGGCGGAGAAGGAGCCCATAAAATACAGTAAATGTATGTAATTTAGGCTGTGAGGGGGCCGTGAGATGCACTCTCCGCCCGGAATGTAGTCTTTTTCTCAAAACACACCGATTCAATCACAAGCCAACCCTGTTATTCTTTATACTTCATATTGGTTGTATCAAAAAATAATTGCACACGAACTCGAGGCTGATTAGGAGAGATTAGGATGGATTTCTAACCGCTACAGTCATCATGGACGAAGCGAGGAAGACAAGATTGAGATGAAGCTTATTAGAGACATTGTATCTCGATAACAGAAACTTTCACGTCATTGACGCAACTAAAATTGCCACGCAAGGCGCAATTGTGCGTTATCTCGATCGCTATGAAACAAAAAGTCAAGCTCGAAAGTACGACTAATCTCAGGATCAAATACGGTTCATTGTAAGCCCACGTCTCAGGTAAGGGATACTCCTAGTCAGGTAATAAGGGATACTCTCCTAAATAAGGTAAGGGTTACTCCTAAATCATGTTCAGGGATTATATTTTCTTATTGTTTTTTTTCGTTACTGTCACATTATAGCGGAGCTCTCGCGCGGAGCACCATACTTAAGAAAAAATGGTAAACCATCGAGATGATTTTTCATGGCTTGGCTGACGTCACTTCCGTCCGTACGTCCGTACGTCCGTCCGTCCGTCCGTCCGTCCGTCCGTCCGTCCATCCGTGTACACAACACAGGAACCCCGCTTGATGTCAAAGCAAAATTAATCACAAATGCGGCTCTCAAATGCACAGAAAAAATCGCTTTAGGACAAGTTATAAACCAAAAACAATTAAAGAAATACTTTCATGTAGTCAAAGATGAATCAAAAAGTGTTCTTCAAGAATTCAGGTATGTTTTTTTTAGCAAACGATCGTATATTATTATTTTTGAGAAGCATTTTTCTCGACGAATCGATAAATCAAAGACTTTCTCTCAAAACTTTTTATATTTCTATAGATAAGCTTAATTCATTTTAATGTTGGAGGAAATATAACACGGAGAGCATATTACGACAACAAATATTCGTCCATTATTTAGCTTTGTAAATCTTTAACAATTCGGTTGTTTTTAACCAACTATGGTATGTTTTTTGTTCAAAAAAATGCAGATTTGCTCGCCTCCTATCGCGGGGTCCGATCGGCAAAGAAAAGAAGACTTTCATTACAATAATTTATATCTTCCTACTGATAATTTATTTATTTTTGAATGAAATATAAATTTTTACCAAATATTCAACTGTTTATTAAGCTGTTCGAGCAAGTATGGTTATAAAAATGAGCTTAAATTTGTGCTGTTGAGAGATGTTATTGTATAAAGACCTAGACTTTCACTTTAAAAAGCTAAAAAATATTCAAAAACATTTACAAATGCCAATTTACTTACAAAGAAATTAGTCATTTTGTATTTTGCAATGCCTTTTGCATTATTTTCTATTTTGTCTCAGTTGTTCTTGTCAAGTTTAAATGAATGTAAGCTTTGCTTTTGGAAAACTGTAAAGACCTAAGTAAACCTTATTTTTTGCTCACCTTAACCGCCAGATTTCAAGTGTGGTTTTTAGTCTTGATTTGCCCTAAATCTCCAGATTTTCGATTTCCATAAAAGACATGCGAGGTAAATTTCACTAAACTTGATATTGTATTGGATTATCTGTAGTTATCTTTCGTTTTTTTTTTAAGTAAAAAGTTTAAAACCGTCGGTCTTGAAAAACTTTGTCGAAGAATCTTTTAAGAACAAAACTAGCCCCTGGGGGTGGTGGTGAGTTGTGTACAAAATTCCTTAGTGGGAAGAGTCTACTCGCGCCAAAAAAAAAAATAAAGAAAAAAACGAAAAAAAATGTAGAGCATTTCGATTCGATTTCACTGCATGGTTTTTACTATGGGAGAAATTATCTTCATCTCGAATAAGAAATAATTGAAGATTTTTTCCCCCGGTCTTATTTTTACCTTCCAGTTTCATTCAAATTCGCCGGAGCTCCGCTTTTAGGCAGTGCCTAAATATATATATTTTGTTATTTTTCTTCTTCTTTACTGTCCCATTAAGCCAGTATATTGTCCATACACCCTTAAAGACACAGCAAGGCACGTCCCATGTACCTACTCTAGTTCTAAACTTAATTTCTATCCGCTCAAAACAAGCTGAAAAGTCGCGAGCGGGGAAAACAGTTTTTAGCTATGTAACGGAGAGGAAGCGATTCCAACACTAGCTGGATTAATTTGTACTTTCAATTTTTTACAGTCATAAAGATTCTATTTCTTCTTATTTGTTCATGTGAGAATTGGTATGGATTGAAAAAAATGGCTCAAATGGGTTTCAATGTGAAGCGAAGATACATATGGGGGAATTGAAGACTACATCCCGGGCGGAGAAGGAGACCATAAAATACAGTAAATGTATGTAATTTAGGCTGTGAGGGGGCCGTGAGGTGCACTCTACGCCCGGGATGTAGTCTTTTTCTCAAGATATCGAACTAAAAATAACGGGAGATCATACTCCTAGACCTTAAATGCTGAAGCGTCGTATACATACTCTTAAATATGGTCAAGGAAACCCTTCAATATGTTCAGTTAAAAATAGGGCACTCTTAAATATGGTCATTTGAAAAAAGGATACTCTTAAATATGGTCAAGGATACTCTTAAATATGGTCAAGGATACTCTTAAATATGGTCAAGGATACTTTTAAATATCCCTTACCTGAACTAGGAGTATATCCCGGCTGCCGGTGGTCATTTAGCGCTCCTATATGAAAATACTGAATGGGCAGCAGTTTCTCTCCCCCTCCCCCAAAGGATTTTCCTCTGCTAGCTAGATTTCAATTTGACGGATTCAAAAATAGAAAGTTTCACAGTCTATATTCTATTATTTTTAAAAGAAAAAAGAAAAAAAAAGAAAAGAAAAGAAAAGAAAAAAAGAAAAGAAAAGAAAAACGGAAAAAAGGAACAAAAGCGTGAGTAGGTATAATGTTTAGGTCACCCATCCAAGTGCTAACCCTCCTCAGACGAGCTTGACTCAGTATCTTGAGCGACAACGATCTATCCACTGGATCACGGTTTCAGGTGAATCAGCATAACAATAGCCGTGAAAACAATGTACTGAATAGACTAGACTTTTTAACATTATACTTTCAACCGATTCCGTGCGTGGCAGAGATGCAAGGGATTAGCCGATATGGTCTGGGGGCCGGCTGGTCTCTCCCCTGAAGCTTCGGCTAGAACATTTTCTTGCGTAATTCGTGAACCCAAGGGCAGAAGGATTTAATCGCCGTCAGGTCCGAAGTCCATACGCCGCCTCAGCTCTGCGGATGTCTCGGGGGTATGGCAAAGTGGAGTCGTTTTTTTTTAAATTTCTGATCGGTGAATTAATTCAAAACCCATCATATCGAGATAAGATTTTTCTTTTTTTAAATTGCATATTGTTATCAATTTGGCAATATCGTTTTTGAATTCGAAAAAGCCCTTCTATTTACTTTTGTGTCTTTTAAAAAAGGCGCGATAGATAAGAAAAAGGCATGCATCAAAACATTTTGATAAAGGAAGTCCCTCGTTTAGTTTCATTAACTTAGTGTGACGTCATAGCCGCCATGTTGGGAAAAAATGACGATTTATCAAATAATTTTTTTTTTTTGCTTTTTTTCTAAATACAACTCAACAAGTGGTCAGGGATGATTACGACCAACACTTTTCTTTCAGAATATATATCCTTTTTTACTATTTTAGTTTTACATATGTTCATAATATTTTTTCTTTTCGATATTAACACACTTCGCTTTTAATAAAAGTTAATGCATTCTTTGAAAGTAAATCCTGCCTCTTACTTTGCAAAGCGAAAATAAATATACTGTACAAGAATAATTCAGGATTTTTTAAAAACCAGTTACAGTTCTTAGCGCGTCGTAATACAACATGTTATTTATACATGGCAGACAGGGATCACGTGACCTGATAGCACAATAGACTCTTTTCGAGTTCCAAATTACCGCTGTGTTTCTTGATTATACATTCATTTACTCAGGCTTAGCCTCGATTTTGTGAAGAATATTCACGTATTCTACTCAAGGTCCGTCAAGTTTCAAAGTGTTCACATTGTTGAAGTTGTGCATTCTTTACTTTACCGTTGGTATTTGCGAGTAATTAGACACTGATTTGAGGCTTAGCCCGAGTAAATGAGTCTATAATCAAGAAAGACAGCGGTAATTTGGAACTCGAAACTGGACTATTATCCCAAAACAGATCATTGATAATGTTGACTGTTGCTATGTGGAGGAGGGTAATAGGTGGTGATTTCGGGGGAAGAGATGAAGGGAGGTGTTTTTACCCCCCTTAATTAAAGAAAGGGCACATCTCTTAGGGACGAGGCCAAAACAACAGTACAAGGTAGGGCCCCAATGTTATTGATCATTAAGTGGTAGAGTAAGTGAAGACTTTAAAATACCACCTCCCCCTCAGAGATCGAGCTATTGAAATGCTTCGAATACAGTCCTTTGACTAAACGTTGTCGTTTGATCAGCTTCATCCCTACGCGCCTAGACAGAAAAGGATCATGGGGATAATTAATTCACAGTTACTAGCTGCCGCATATGTTATCTAACACGTCTTGAGCTCGCTTTTTTTTGATCCCATTTAATTTGCTGAAACCATGCCTCGAGCATTGGGCGAAGATTTAAACTGGCGAGTAGTTTGGATGACACAAGTTCTGGGTAATTTACCCGTTATCCTTTTTCGGTCTAGGCGCGTAGGGATGATCCGATCAACGACAAAGTTTAGTCAAAGGACTGTATTGTGTTACTCTACTTCAAAGCCTCGTGAAACATTCTACCTTTCTATGTTACAAGTATAAGATAAGAAACTTCTTGATTGGACTTCTGATTAACGTGTCGTATCTTTCCGTAACCGCAACCACAAGTTGTGATTGGTTAATTAATTACTAGAAAAACATTGGAAAGCCATTTTAATGCTAGGTGCTGTCAGTCAATATCTGACGTTTTCCACTGATACGCGTTTTCCAATCGCAACTCTAAGACATGGTTAGAGAAAAATAGAGCTCAACGCTCACCATTGAAATTCTTGCGCTTCTCGTTTCACAAGGTTTTTTGGCGCTCTATATATTGCACTTGATAACAACGAGTGTGAAACCGGGTACTAGCTTATGGCGGGAGGCCTGGGCAAGCACTTTCTCGAGACTCTTGTATTCTAAAGTCACTATGGTAACCGTGTACCCAAACGATCTGCCCGGTATTCGCGCGACAAATTACCCACTCAATCTCTCACTCGTTTCTATCAATGGTAAATAAATGTAGTTATTTACACTTGACGTATTCTTAGAATATATACATACTTCATTAACAGACTGTCAATTGGAAAAGTATTTCATTATCAACTAGGCCTCCAAGACGTAATCTTGTTCCTAGAGCCCGCTTCTTTTGGTCTCTAGCCCGCGTGGCGGCTTTAGGGGATTGGGGAAGAGTGAAAAGGGAAGGGGGAAGAGAGAAAGGAGAGCCTCCACTCATCCCCTTGGTTTTCCCCCTCTCCCCTTCCCTTTTCACTCGTCACCAATCCCCTAGAGCCGCTACGCGGGCTATTTGCTCTGCGGCAAGTAACACGTGACTGTCTTTCAGCCCGTCCAGTAACTGTCTAAAAGAGACTGCAAAATCTACGATGGCGACGTCCACCGGAAGTTTAAATAATTTATTTTTTGGGTTCTGTTTATTGGAGATTTCACTCAAGAAATTGCCAGGAAAGTCAAATCATCCACAAGGAAGACAGACTTTGAAGGTGCGAGACCCAAAAGTGAAATTATTTACACTTCTGGTTGACCGTCGTAGATCCCTATGACTTGCTCGGGCACCAAGCACTTGGTCGAAGGCCAGTTTTTAAAAAATCTCCCAAATAGTCCCCTTTACAGTTCCCTGCGCCATCTTGAAAGGTAGCTGTGCCTTTGCATCGAAGCAAGACGAATGGTGAGCTTGCAATGACAGAGACATGTGAATCATTGTTCAAGGCGTTAAAAAAGGTGTCTATCATTGCAAGCTCACCGTTCGTCTCGTTTCGATGCAAAGGCACGGCTACCTTTCAAGATGGCGCAGGGAACTGTGAAGGGGACTATTGACCTTTGACACTATGTTCTAGCATTGTGATGATAATATATTATAAGTACACTATATATTATATCATAATTATCATTTATTATTATTATTATTATTATTATTTAATACTATATCTATACTTCGCGCTTACTCAAATGGCTTGAAGATTTAGGAGATTCGCTTGGTGCATCATCAATTCCATTCTGATATGAGAATTGTACGGCGGCTTTGGTCGACGTTGGCTGTAGAGTGTTTTCGACCCTCGGTGCTGGTTGTGGGGGATGTGGATTGACTGGACGACACGTGCTTGTGACGTCAAATGATGCGCGTACGGTCGTCATCCCGTTTGCTATTGTTTCCGTATCGTCGAGGTTATTTGTTTTACAACGATACGCCACCTGGAGTGTGAAAGAAAGAATGAGTGGCTGAGGGCGCAAGGGAGAGAGAGAGAGGGAGGGAAGAAAGGAGAGAAAATGAGAAAGTGGGTGGGTTAGGGAAGAACAGATTGAGGGAGTGAGAATGAGTGGGTGGGTGAGGGAGGGAGGGAGGGAAAGAGATAGTGTTAGAGAGAAGGAACTGAACTGAACTGAACTGTTCTTTATTTATACACGGGATTCCTTCAAATTATCACATTTGTTTTACAAGGGAGCCGTGATTTAAAAATGATAGTTCAGTGTAGAATTAAAATGATCTAGAATATAGTATAAATAGAAATGTATGTATATATATATAGCTATTGTATAAATAATAAAATACATACAGAAAAAATTATAGACCATTGACAGACAGGTCAATATTTTTTAGTTTGGATTTAAAGTCGTTAATAGATTTGGCTTCTCTGAGATTTTTAGGTAAAGAGTTCCATAGTTTAGCACCTCTATAGTTAAAACTGCGCTTTAGAAATTCAGTTTTGGGGTGAGGTAGGCATAGTTTTGAAGTACATTCTCTTAAATTATAAGAAGTTTTTTCATGTACATGCGAAAACCCCTCAGATATGTTAGAGGGATATAGCTTGTTCACAGATTTGAACATAGAGACAGCAAGAGCCTTTTTGCGTTTATGCTCAAGATTTTCTCAGCCAAGACTTTGTAAAATATCAACAGATCTAATATCATAGTCTGACTGGGTTATGACTCTTGCTGCTCTGTTTTGCAGTTTTTCGGCAAGTTCTTTGTTTAAATTACCCCATACTTCGCAGCAATAATTAAATAGAGGTTCTACTAAAGAATTATAGATAACGATTTGAGTATTAAATGGTACAAAAGGTCTTGCGCGTTTTAGCCCATAGATAGCTGAAGATATTTTTTTGCAAATATGCTCAATATGAACATCCCAAGTTAATGTCTCATCGATATGGACTCCCAGAAGTTTACTAGATGATACTCTGGGGATAGCTGAGACATTAATGTGGATGTAAGGCTTGCGCACTAAGCTATTTAGCTCAAAGTGAGACCCTAAGATAATGTACTCGGTTTTGTCACATTTAGACTAAGTTTATTTGCTAAAAGCGAAGTACTTATTTTACTCAAATCATCATTAATAGCTGGTTCAAGTTCATGTAGGGTTTTGGCAGCAAAAGAGATGCTCGTGTCATCAGCGTACATACGAACCGATGAAAAATTTAGACAACAGGGAAGGTCATTGATATAAACTAGAAATAATAATGGACCTAGGATCGTTCCTTGCGGAACGCCGCTGGTCAAAAAAGAAGAATCAGAAAGACTACCATTGATAAAGCATCTCTGTTGCCGATTGTTTAGATAAGAACTGAACCATTCAAGCGAAGAGCCTTTGACACCATTAAGATATAGTTTTTTAAGTAATATAGCATGATTAACAGTGTCAAAGGCTTTAGCTAGGTCAAGAAATACTATAGTATTTAAAAGTCCTTGGTCGAGATTTAAGAACCATTCATTAGTAGAGTCAAGTAAGGCTGTGACAGTGGAGTGGAGGGAGCGAAACCCTGACTGATACTTGCTGAGAATTTTATGAGACACGAGATAATCATAAAATTGGTTGTAAACGATTCTCTCAAAAATTTTAGCAATAGTACCAATCACGGAAATTGGTCGGTAATTACTAGGGTCACAGCGTTCATTGGCTTTAAAAATTGGAGTGACTTTTGCAAGTTTCCAATCTTCAGGGAAAATTCCCGTTTGAATAGACTGGTTGAAAATATCGCAAAGAGATTTAGAAATTACCGGGGCAGCTTCTTTAAGCAAGATACTTGATATATTATCAAGTCCATTAGATTTGTTAGTGGGTAGTTTTTGTAGTATATTTAATACAGTAGATTCATCTATTTCATTAAGCTTAAATTCTGTGTTAACAGGTCTGTTAAACTCATCACACGTAGATGAGCTTGGCGTTGGTGCTTGGGTGGGAGGAGCCTCGGGAACTCGGCGGAGGATATAACATAATAGCGTTGGTGTAGCGTACAAACTGCGTAAGCTAGCGTTAGCGATATGAGATAGCGCATAGCGTTAGCGAAATCGGATAGCACGTGGCGTTAGCGAAATTGGATAGCACCCGATGCAAGCTTCGTCCCCAGATACCATCTGTTCATCATTCATCTCATTGCGTGAGACATTAATTTGCTTATCAGATGGCCGCGAAGCTATAGCCTTTTGATGACAGATACTTGCGATAACAGGCAACTTAGTTCAAGTCTAACTTTGCTTAAATATTTTATTTAACCACATATAAAACTTTCGAAACTGACTTCAGAGGTTTTACATGTAGAAGCAAGTTTGGACCCTATACTTGCAAAATGTTCGTTAAACGCATTGCTAATCTCATGTGAAGCGAACAATTTCGTGTCGCCAATTTTGAGTTCAGAAATGGTATTTGAAACATTTTTTCGATTCAAAATTTGGTTAATAGTTTTCCAAACAGCCTTGGGATTACCGGAATTTAAATTTAGTTTATTACAATAATAATCAGATTTTGCTTTTTTAATCAAGTTGTTTGTAACATTTCTTAATCGCCGATATGCAGCCCAGTCATCCGGTAAGTTAGACAATACAGCTAATTTGTGAAGCTTGTGTTTCGCAAAAATAGATTTCATTAATTCCTATGTAAGCCAAGGTGAGCTTTTACATCTTACTCTCTTAGATTTAGAGGGTGCATGTTTTTCAGCAATATTTTGAAAATTTGTTTTCCATTCTTTCCATGAATCATTGGGATTAACATGGATATTCAAAGAAATATTAGGCAAGTTTAATTTAAGTTCCTTGCGGAATTCATCAGATTTGAATTTAGAGAATTGTCGAATGGTCACATAACGATGTTTGTTATTACTCGAAGCGGCAAATTTTCTTATTGCATACACTAAATGGTGATCACTTATACCTAACGGAATAACTCCACTTGAAATTATTCGAGAGGGGAAATTAGTAAAAATGACATCAATTAATGTTGAAGATGTGGGCGTAACACGTGTAGGAGAGCGAATTACTTGTTTTAGATAAAAAATATCAGAAAGAGATTTTAATGCCCTTAAATTATAATCAGGAGTGGCATTAAGGAAATTGCAATTAAGGTCTCCCATTAATATAACTTCTTTGTCTTCCAAATCAAAATTTGAAATTATTGGTTCCAAACAAGCAAAAAAGTCAGAGTCGTGAACTTTAGGAGGTCGATAACAAGCGCAGATTATAAAAGGCTTGGTTTTAGGATTTTGAATTTCAAGACAGAGCAATTCGAGATCTTTTGTAATAATTGTACGACGTGAAAAGGAGATATTATTCTTAATGTAAATACAAATGCCACCTCCATTCCTATTCCTGTCATTCCTAATGATTATATAGTTTTCTAAGTGAACTACAGAGTCAGATATCTTTTCATCAAGTCTTGTTTCATTTATAGCAAGGATATCAGCATTTAATGTTAGAGATATCGCTCTGAGTTCGTCAATATGTTTGGTTAAGCTAGTAATATTAAGTGAAGCAAATTTAAGACCTCTTACCTTAGGAATCAGAGTATCAGATATGTCAGGAGAAAACGAATTGACCTGTCTGTCAGTAATAATCTATCATTATTAATAAGAGAAATAAAGTTTGTAGCCAAGGTAGATGTGCCTTTTTTGTTTGGGTGGATTCCAGATTTGTTTAAACACGATAAGTCAAAGTTGGAATGCGTGTAGAAGTTCCAAGTCCTATTTTTAGCAAATTTTGCAATGTTCTTGTTTACTTCCTTTCCTTTATCATTAAGCGAATCATTGCGGCAAAGAATTGATGACACTGTTAGGTGGCTGTTGGGGCAGTCGGATGAGATTTTGTCAGCAAGGTTGAGGAGGAAGGGACAGATAGAGGGAGTGAGAATGAGTGGGTAAAAGAGGGAGGTAGGGAGGGAAAGAGATAGTGATAGAGAGAAGGAGGAAGGGACAGATGGGGGGGGGGGGGGGGGGGAGTGAGAATGAGTAGGGCGGTTGGGTAGAGAGGTACAGATGGAGGAAGGGAGGGATAATGAGTGAGTCGGAGAATGGGTGAGGAAGGAAGAGAGAAAGAAGGAGGAACAGATGGAGGGCGAGAGAAGCAGTAGGTTGGTGAGTAGAGAGATAGGGCAAGTGAGAGGGAGGAAGGGAGGGTGAGTGAGAGAAGGAAAGATGGAAAGAGGGAGGGAGGGAGAAATGGAAAGAGATACGAAGGGACAGAGTAAGACAAAAAAGGAGAGAAAGAGAAAGAGAAGTAGAAGTAGAGAAAGAGGAAAAATAACAAATAAGCAAGTTTTGTAAAACAAAAAAGAAAACTAGAACTATAGTAGCTTCATGAAAGTAAATTCAACACTCACCTTTGGGAACATTATAAGACAGATAGTAGCTACCGCTGGGAAAATAATACAGACTGATAATACGATATACATTTCTTTATAGTTTTTGAATTCCAAAAGAAGTGATAAAAACGCGCCGACCACGGATAGCACGACAACATTGTACACACATATCCCAATGACTCTCGAATCGTTCAGGTGTGCGTATATAACGTTACGTGTTTCATAGGCAAGGAAAAGACCGTAGAGAATAAGAATTCCCTTGTAAACGTAGATTATCGTCAACCATACGACCATGTTCTCGGCGTGACACGTCCTGATGATATCCGTAAATAAGACGAACGTTTGACCAGGTTCTTTCTGTTGAACAATTATAATAACTAGTTTACTACTTGGATGGATGGATGGATGGATGGATGGATGGATGGATGGATGGATGGATGGGATGGGATGGATGGATGGATGGATGGATGCATGGATGGATGCATGGATAGATTGAATGATGAAATGATGGAAGAAATTATGGATGGATGGATAGATTGAATAATGAAATGATGGATGAAATTATGGATGGATGTATAAGCGAACGAATGAATGTATGAACGAAATAAGACCCATAACTTACTCTATTTTCATCGATTATTAACTCTTTGTGTTGGATGGGATCACTTAGTTCCCACGTGATAAGGATGATAAGGTCAATAACGACGATTATACCAACAAGGGATAGTAGATACCAGTCTGATAAAGGACCCAGCTAAAAGGAAAGGAAGTAAAATAATACGATAAATAACATGTAGTTTACTCGGGAATCCCCAAAATGTTTCTAACATGAGAGAACTCTACGACAATAAATTAGGCAAATTTTACTGCAACCCAAAGATGGACTCTCTATATAAGTGATTTATTTGGGTACCCAACCATGGACCTAATAAGTGATGTACTCTCGCCCATCCGATGGACCCAATGAGTAATTTATTTGGGCACCCCAAGGACCATAAAATTATTTACTCGGGCAACCCCACGGTGGACCACAAAATTATTTACTCCTGCACCCCAAGGTGGACCCAAAAATATTTACTCGGACACCCCAAGGTGGACCAAAATATTTACTCGGGCACCGCAAGGTGGACCCAAAATCTTTTACTCGGTCACCACAAAGTGGACCCAAAAAACTATTCACTCCGGCACCCCAAGGTGGACTCAAAAAATTATTTACTCCTGCACCCCAAGGGGGACCCAAAAATATTTACTCGGGCACCTCAAGGTGGACTCAAAATTATTCACCCGGGCACCTCAAGGTGGACTCAAAAATATTTACTCGGGCACCCCAAGGCGGACCCAAAAACTATTTACTCTGGCACCTCAAGGTGGACTCAAATTATTTACTCAGGCACCCCAAGGTGGACTCAAAAAATTATTCACTCGGGTACCCCAAGGTGGACTCAAAAAATTATTTGCTCGGGAACCTCGAGCTCAAGGTAGACCCAAAACCCAAAATTGTCGTACTTGGGTAACCTAGGATGGACCCAATAACTAACGTACTCGGGCAAGCCGTGAGTGGTTTACTTAACCCAACCGATTGACAAAATGAAAGTGCCAGTTTGACAAGTTTACTCGGGCGTTTGTCAATGAAATATTTTCCTACCTTGACTCGCAGCTTCTTATTTGTGCATATCTTATAAATTCTCCAGGTTTTGACAAACATCGCACCAAAAGCGCAGGAGAATCCAATTGTAAGAGTCCAAGCTCTCGCCTAAAAAAATGAAATGATCTAAATATACTTTAAACTTGAAATATAATAAAATCTTAAATTGCAGTTCCTTTACGTTTATATTAAAGACTGCGTAATCAGAATTCCTAGCCTTGGTGAGGATGGGTGGGGTGAGGTGGGGTGGGTGAGAAGGGAAGGATTGGAGAGTTCCTACTGAGAGCCTGATCATTCAGTCTACAAACATCAACTCCCAACCAACCTCGCCCCATGACGAATTAATTGGTTGCAAGCATTCCCAAGGGAGTCAAAAGACACAATGATGGCGGTTATTTTGGTGTCTTTAACAATGGATGCTAATAAGAAATCTTTTGTTAAATTGCACCAACGCTTCCCCGAGAGGCCGCGATGATGTAACGTGCAATCGAAAAATAACCTTAAAGCAACACAAAATGAATGTTTTCCAAGATTAAAATAACAATACCTTGCAAACCAGAGCGAAGTTAGTTTCCGGGTTTGAGATATCATGAACTCCAAACAAGAAGATAGACGTGAGACACATGATGCATCCACTGGCGATAATGTTGTTGAATAATGGCGCGGATAACTTGATAAATCTAAAACAGGAATAGAGCTTATAAAAAAAACGTATCAGGAGTGCATCACGACATATCTACGGTCTATCACGTATTCTGCTTTAAATGCGTCACGCTATATACATAAATTGGCGAATTAAAAATACTTAAATACTGTAGACAGAATACTATCACGTGACTTCTCGAGAGCAAAAGTGAAGGGAAGCATGGGTGGCGTAGCGGTGAGAGTGCTCGCCTCTCACCAATGCGACCCGGGTTCGAGTCCCTACGAGCTGTTCGAGTGTTGTATGTGAGTTGAGTTTGTTTGTTGGTTCTCTCCTGTGCTTCGAGGGTTTTCCGGGTTCTCCGGTTTTCCTCCCTCCGCAAAAACCAACTTCTAAATTCCAATTCGATCTTGGGCTTTCACCTAGCATGGATTGGGGTTCCGTTCGTGATTGTCCCACTCTGTGATTACAGAAAAAACTGATAGATTTAGATTTGACAAGGAGGCGAATTTAAAACCACGCGACATACTACTGTAAAGTTGTACTTTATATCATGTTACGTGATTTGGTCAAATAAAATCTACTAGAAAGATGCACCAATAGCAATTCAAAATACGTTTAGGAAACTGCGCACGACCTCGAGTACAATTGCCCTAATTCACTATGACGTCACATCAAAACAATCTTCAACAATCTATTGTTTAAACGTAAAGGATCATGGTCGTCGGAGGGAGTCAAATCAACGCAAATTCACCGAAAATTTTTCTAAAACCCGTATCAATCCACGAAGAGAAGTATAATAGCCAGCAAACGCTCAAGAATATTTTTTAGTACATATTAACACATATTATATCTGAAAACCAGGCCATTTTAGATTAAACTGTTTCGCTAGGAGCAAATTCTGTTGAATTTTCTATTGGATTTGGCGATTCTATCCCCCACATAAACAAGCAGTGACGTCATAGTGAATTAGGTCAATTCGGAATTTATAGGCACGAGTGATGTTTTGAAAGTTTTCAAAATTGGACGAGCCTTTTAGGCGAGTCCAATTTGAGAAATTTCGAAACATCACTATAATCTATAAATTCCGAATTATACGAGAACATTGTGCTATTTTTTGTTTATAATACGCTCAAAAAAATTGAGCAACTTAATTGGGACTCTACAGAGTACAATTTGAGATTTAATTCTACTCCTCTTGTCCAATCAGAATCGAGTAATTTTGTTGAGTGTATTATAACATAAAAAAATTAACGCGTTCTTGTATGTCAATGTCACAATTTAACTTTCACTGCTTCTTCAAACTTAAACGATTTGCTTAAGATTAGTTTGTTTGCAAAAACCATCTTTGAATCGCTAGCTCTTACTATCCCTGGAAATGGACACTCAACAAAATTGAGCAACTTAATTGGGACTCTACAGAGTACAATTTGAGATTTAATTCTACTCCTCTTGTCCAATCAGAATCGAGTAATTTTGTTGAGTGTATTATAACATCGAAAAATTAACGCGTTCTTGACTGTATGTTGATGTCATAATTTAACTTTGACTGCTTCTTCAAACTTAGTTTGTTTGCAAAAATCATCTTTGAATCGCTAGTTCTTACTATCCCTGGAAATGGACTATTTAGAGCCGAAAGCTAGGATCTTAAATGAATCGCTTAAGGTTGGAAAAGCAGTCAAATATTTAATTAAAAAGGCTATTTTACTTGTATTTTCCGTAGACCAAATTGAACGTAAATAAGAGAATGCCCAGTAAGATGCCGATTGAAGCCGCCGTGGACACGGTTAGATATAATCTGGAGTCAATTGTTAGGACAACTATCCTGACGGTAGAACTGTCCTTGGGTGCGGCACCTAACAAAAATGAATTAGAAAAATCAAGTCAGAAATATATTGCTGTCATTATTAAAATCATTGTTTCTGTTATCACTTATCATCATCATCACCATCATCATCAACATTGCTACCCTCGTTAACATGATAATCATCATCACCACCATCATCAGTCACCACAATCAACATCATTATCATCCTCATCACCATCACCTTCATCACCATCATTTTCATCACCACCATCCTCATCATCATCATCACCAGCATCGCCATCATCATCGCCATCATTATCATCACCATCATCATCATCATCGCCATCATCGCCATCATCACCATCATCCTTACCATCATCGCCATCATCATCACCTAACAAAAACGAATCAGAAAAGTCAAGTCAGAAATATATTGCTGTCATTATTAAAATCATTGTTTCTGTTATCACTTATCATCATCATTGTCATCATCATCATCATCAACTTTACCACCCTCATTAACATGACAATCATCATTACCACCATCATCAGTCACTACAATTATCATTACCATCATCCTCATCACCATCACCATCACCATCGCCATCATCACCATCATCATCACCATCATCATCACCATCGCCATCATCATCACTATCATCATCATCATCCATCATCACCATCACCACCATCATCATCACCATCATCATCACCACCATCGCCATCATCATCATCACTATCATCATCATCGCCATCATCATCATCACCATCATCGCCATCATCAGCACCATCATCATCACTATCATCACCATCACCATCATCATTACCATCATCATCACTATCATCACCATCATCATCACCACCACCACCACCATTATTTTTTTGTAGAAAGGAACTTTACCATTTTGCCACAGATTGCTTGTATCATTAAAAAATGTCAGCTGATTTGTTCTTTTAACATGTAAACCAATCCGGACTTTCTTTTCTAAAATACAAATAGAAAAATAATAAATATAAAACCACCCATCATTGGCACAGGAAGCCCAATTTCATATTTGCTAATAAAGACGGCTGTCAAACTAACCTTCTTTGAACTGAAATATTGCAATTGTCCCGTCTCTCGTTTTCGAACTGTTGGAATAAGAGTATGGACCCTAACAGAAAATAAAGAGGAAGAAACTTTAATTTATTTATACTTTACTTTTTTTCGATCTTTTCGCGCGTTTGTTATTTTATAAAACAAATCAAAAACAGTTCTCAACTACGCGTCGTGGTTTCCTACGCTCCTCTCGTGTTCTCTCAACATCCCGCGTGTTTTGATCAGAGTATCAAACACGGAAAACTGTTTTTGATTTGTTAAGTAAAATTCACCAACAAAGCATTCAATCGAGACTGGAAGGTAGTTTCAAAGGATCATTTAAATTTGAACCTTGTAACCTCGACTGAATGCTTTGTGTTTGACCATCGAACCGATGTATGGAAAATGGTGAATAGGTTGTGGATGTTTTGTTGTCTTAAACTAAATTGCTAACCAATCATAAAGTTTTGAATTTTAACTTCACCAACATGGCGGCCACGTCTTTTTTACATGTCCATATAACGTCATAGCCGCCATGTTGGTTGACTGGAACAAAGATTTGATTTGGTTTCTTTTGTTATATCAACCAACATGGTGACCATGTCTTTTGTCCTTGTGCATGTGACGTCATAGCCACCATGTTGGTTGACTTGAACAAAAGATTTGGTCTTGGTCTCTTTTGTCATATCAACCAACATGGCGGCCACGTCTTTTGTCCTTGTGCATGTGACGTCATAGCCGCCATGTTGGTTGACATGAACAAAAGATTTGGTCTTGGTCTCTTTTGTCATATCAACCAACATGGCGATCACGTCTTTTTTTAAATATTTCATACGAATGGATGCAGTTAACTACATGCTACGTCTTATATCTCAAGGTGTTTATTACTTACCCCTATACCTTTAAACTCCACTTTACTGAATTCTTCAAACACTACTTTATTGGCAGCTCTACTTCCAAAGGTTATGTTACGTTTGTCTAAAGTTTTGATCGAGTTATTCAAAGCTATAGCAACGGCCCAAAATGCATCAAAGGAAAAGGAACTGTGGACTAACGAAGAACGGTCTTTTTTTTGATTTCCGCTCGCCATATCAGCCAATTTTTGTATGTATTCGTCTGCTGTCTGTTATTGACGGACAGAGAGAGAAAAAAGAAAAAGTTATTCTCATAAAATTGATTGTAATTTTTTGAATCAACCTCTCGTTCATCCATCCATCCATCCACCCATCCATCCCTCCACCTACCCACCCATCCCCCCACCTACCCACCCATGCATGCATGCATGCATGCATCCATCCCCCCACCTACCCATGCATGCATCCATCCCTCCATCCATTTATACACCCACCCACCCATTAGTCCATCTATCCATCCATCTCTTCCTCCCTCCCTCCCTCCATTCCATCAATTCATTCTTCCTACCTACCTGAACCTCGATTCTTCCTTAATTCATTCACTCGTTCATTTATTCATTCATCGATTAATTCGATGTGTTTCAGGAAAGTTCAATTTCAAGAGGTAAGTTAACGCGGTTTTGGCCCCAACCCCAACGAATATCCTTTGTTACGCCCCTGAATTGTAACGGTTTTGGTATAAGTGGGAAACATACGGTACTGACTTACAACACGTACATGGTACGACATACCGTAACATTGAAATGGCTTCCCATAACAATAGCTATCGTATGAGTGGGAAACATACGGTAGTGACTTACAGCACGTATACAGTGCGATATGCCGTAACATTGAAATGGCTTCCCATAAGAATAGCTATCGTATGAGTGGGAAACATACGGTAGTGACTTACAGCACGTATACAGTGCGACATGCCGTAACATTGAAATGGCTTTCCATAAGAATAGTTATTAGTTACGGCTACAGTAACATGCGATACAATTACAGTACGAATAAGAATTTGCCGTATCCGCGTTTCCCACTCATACGAAAACCTCGCTAGAAAAATCGTGCACGCTCCAAATAATGGAAATATTTAGGAAGTGGCGACTTCTGATATTTTTACAACATATTTCTAACATCTCAAATCAATAGATTCTTCCAGTGCCACCCCCCCCCCCTACTTCGTGTGACTGCTTACCAGGCCGGAGTCAGTGCGCTCCGAATCCTCTCGAATAACTTGTCTTTCAAATACAAAAGCACCCTTGACTGCCAAACGTATCTCATCCTTGGAACACGATACAATCTGGCCACTCTGAGTATTATTGAATGTGTACCATTCTGTCATATCATCTGCTCTGGAGTTCACAATCCATACAAAATCTGGTCCATACATATTAAGAAGATAAACCTTTAGGAAATAACAAAGAATATTTGAATAAATCAATAATTAATATTAGTCTTTATAAACTTCGCGTTCTGATTGGTTGGGAGGTCATGCTTTATGAGAACACACAGCACGAGCGCGCACTTTCAGTTGAAGAAATAGAAAACGCGCGCGCGTGCTGTGTGCTGTCATAAAGCACGCGGGGATTGGCAGAACACGAGAGAAGTGTTAGGAGAAGCACGACGCGTAGCAGAGTGCTTCTGGACACTTCTCTTGTGTTCTGCCAATACCCAAGTGCGGTATGACTGCACACAGCACAGCAAGCAAGTTTTTTATTTCTTTTATAAAATACAAAAGACAATAATAGATAGGAATGACGCAACTGAAAGTGCGCGCGCGTGCAATGTGCTCTCATAAAGCACGCGCTCCAAACCAATCAGAACGCGACATTCATAACAGTTATTTTATAATGGTACTTAGAGATGTAGAAGACGAACAGCTTGCATCTACAAACCTGACAAAATAACACCAAAGCGCTGTAGGGGTCGATCTCAGCAAAATAAATTTTAGTATCCGCTTTCTGAAAACAAAAGGCAAAGCAACAGTTAATTAAAGATGTGAAGATTATTAGGGAAATTACGAGAGAGCGAAAAAGTGTCCGTATTAAGCAGGTTCAAGTGGGACCACAGAAAGTGTCCGTATTAACTGAGTGTCCGTATTAAACAGGTTCAAGTGGGACCACAGAAAGTGTCCGTATTAACTGAGTGTCCGTATTAAACAGGTTTAAGTGGGACCACAGAAAGTGTCCGTACTAACTGAGTGTCCGTATTAAACAGGTTCAAGTTTGACCACAGAAAGTGTCCGTATTAAACAGGTTCAAGTGGGACCACAGAAAGTGTCCGTACTAACTGAGTGTCCGTATTAAACAGGTTCAAGTTTGACCACAGAAAGTGTCCGTATTAAACAGGTTCAAGTGGAACCACAGAAAGTGTCCTTATACTAACCATCTCTCATGATTATAAATTGCATAAAAAATAAATAAATAAATAAATAAAAATAAAAAATTCACAACTCAATGTAAAGCGCCTTTGACTATATTCATATAGAAAGGGTACTATGAATCATAAATCATATTATTATAAATCATTATTATTATCATTATGATAAAAGCTTCAACACAGGACATTTTACGGTATGAATATACACCTTTTGCTGTTCATTAACAGAAAATGTACATTCATTTGTGCCAATAGTTGTATCAATAACGTGTAATGTACTTTCATCAACACCATGAGTAACATCATTAGCGCGGATCAACTTTCAATAACGACAATTGAATATGCGTGTACATTCATAAGCATCAATGGACAATCAATAGCGCGTTTGTACATTCATATGCGCGGAATGTATTTTCTTGTGCGCGAAATTCAACTTCAATAACACCAAATGACAGACAATTGCATTTATGGACAATCATTTACTCAAAAGTGAAAATTCATTAGTGCTATTAGCATAATCATTGACAATCTATAACGCGCTTGGACAATCATGAGGGTCAACGTTATATTCTATTGCGTGGTTCGACAAACATTTGCATGATTCGAATAAACAATAAGAGAAATAAAACAATCATTAGCGTTTTTTTTAATCACTTTAATACATATAAAAAACTCAGGAAACTGCCTCCATAATAGCGGCTGCGTAGGAGAATAGCAATTAGCTCACTTAAAGCAGCAATTAAAGCCGACATCAGCCGTCCAGAGATCCAACAACATACGAACTATTGGGCTGAGGCAAGACGACAAGGGATTGCTCTAGGTCTCTGCAGAAAGCAGTTGCTAATGGAAGGGTTCCAGAGAAATGTGGCAACCATCACTATCGCTAAATGTGATCAGTGGTTCAGATATATGCAAACGTATTTGCCACGATGTATAAATGGCGAAGAAATTGAAGGCTAAAATGGTTTTAAAAAAAATCGCTAATGATTATTTTATTTCTCTTATTGTTCATTCGAATCATGCAAATGTTTGTCGAACCACGCTATAGAATATAACGTTGACCCTCATGATTGTCCAAGCGCGTTATAGATTGTCAATGATTATGCTAATAGCAGTAATGGATTTTCACTTTTGGGTAAATGATTGTCCATAAATGCAATTGTCTGTCATTTGGTGTTATTAGACCTTTTATTTTTAGGTCAAATGTCTCATGCACTTTGCAGTACCACTTTAGGGAATGTATTGTTATTCATGCACTAAGGTATGACGTTACTCTCGATTTAACACCTTTACGCTTTCAACATTTGTACAGTTTTAATTAATCGTGTTATCAAGTTCAGTTCCAAGTTAATATTAAAGGAAAGATAGACTAAAACACAAGTAAAGAAAAGCATTTATTATCCGTCTAATGCAATAAATATCTCCCGACAAAATTTACTCCGTATCTGAAATACATTGCCACTTTTTCACAGCCTTCTCGTGGGCAAGAGCAGCCCTTGTTACAGCATTCGTCATCGTGGGCATTAATGACATCAAATCGTCGATTTGGTCGGCCTTTTTCTTCCTCTTTGATCTCTTCTGTTTTACTTTTAAATCAAGAAAAGATAACGCAGAATTAGATAACGCTAGCACCGTTTTTGAAAACTCCACATTGTTTGGTAGTCCGCTCGCCCTCTGACAAACTTTAAATATCATTCATACACCAACCTTCATTTTTATGATCCCCATCGCTGTCATCAAAAGGATCAACTATTTCCTCTTTTTCTTGTTGCCCCTTTCGTTTGACCCACTCGACTACTTCTTTAGTCTTTCTTTTTCCTTTTGATAACAGAAATAGACCATCCCTGCCAAATTTATTGCAGTCGCTCTCCTTGTCCTTGCTTTCTTCTTCGGAACTACCTCGGTACAAGTGCTCTGCCTCGACAACCTTGCTATTTGGCGGCAGTTTACTGTTGGAATTTGATGCTGTAGTACACGACTTTTCATCCTTTAGTTCTCTACATAAAAAAATAAACAAAGAGTGCACCTCCATTACATTTAGAAAAAAGCTTATTATAGTTCGAGTTGCTATAAACTACACTTACGTTTCTTTCATTCTCCGGAGTATTCTTCTTCTTGCTGCTTCTCTTGTGGGGCATCCAGTTTTTCCTACAGATGTGTAGTAAGCTTCGTCAATTGGTCCAAGTTTGTTTGCCATAAGCTGAACATACCGTAACACTCTGGAAGGCAGCTGTCCAACGTTATGTATAGCTTCTTTTACTATGGCAAGTTCCAACATTTTGCTTGAATTTGGTGCCGTTTCTTTAGCACTTCTCGTACTGGATTCTTTTCTCTTGTTTCTTGCTTCAGATGAGCTACTCCTTTTCAGTTTCATTTCGTCATATTCCTTTGGATTGGTAATAACGGGCGTCCCTTTTAGTGCCGCCTCTAAAAATATGATTCTTTCGCCTTCCATTTTTCTAAAGCCAATGTTCTAGTTGCATTGGGACATGATAAGCAACCTGTATTTATACTCATATTGTGAACGCATATTTTTATGACTCATACCAAGGTGACAACTAAATAATTTCTCAAAGGATCAACAATCATACGATGCAATTTGGTCCATTCTTCTTCGTCTACTTTATTCAGCGGCAATAGTCTAATCACTAGCTCTAATCAGGAACACAAACAAATGCTGAAAAATTTGTCAGCTTTACTAAAAAATCCCATTAAAGTTGACGAAAAGATAAATTGTGTGAATTGTTGTTGTCACATGTTTTTCAGGACAAATGGGCCAATACCTCTTTTGTATTCTTGGTACATCTTTTTGTTAATCCCCGATAGACTATAAACCTTCGTTCATAATATTTACAGGACATAACCTTTGAAGGTCTGCCATGACTCCTCCCATTTTTCCGTCCTTTTTCAGTAATACTGTCTTTATAGTTCTTGGTCTTTTGAAAATTCTGAAATGGAACAACAACAACTTTCCACCTTTTCCAATGAATTTCATGAGTCAAGTAATCTTCTTGCTCACGTGTCTTATTAATGTCTTGGATTCATGCAGTCTTGGTAACGTCCTTGATCGCCTCGGTCTTTCTGGACTTCCAGAGCCTAATGGAGGTCATGATTACTACAGCAAACTTGCTTTGGCTCCCATAAATTCTGGTACCTTACTGGTGAGACATTGGAAACATTTGAAGAATTTTTTGTCGAAATGAGATGGCCAATCATTTTATATGACCGCGCAAACCGTCGCAGGATTCGAGTTCAACGATTAAACATCAAAAACAGACTACTCCTTGTACTGATATGGTTACGACGATATCCAAGGTTGCAGACCCTTGGAGCGAAGTTCAGAGTTGACCTTACTTATACCAATAAAACAATACATAATGTCGTTCCTCTTTTACTTGACCACTACACAAACGAAGTTCGATGGCCCACAATAGCAGAATGGAATTCATGGGTGGGATACTGGGAGAAGTATCCTTCCTGTGTTGGCATCATCGATGCAACAATTCATTAAATATGGAGGCCGTCCTTAAGACAGGCAAGTTTTTACCGCGGTGACAAGAAGAGGCATTTCATGTCAAGCCACATAATCATAACGCCAGATGGATTGATTGTTCACTGTTCAGCAGCGTAAGCATTTTAATTTTATACTTTTTATTTTTGTGTTCGTGATAAGGATGTCGGTTTATTTGACATGAGAAGAAAGATTTAAATATGTTATGTTATGAATCTATTGAGTAATTTATAATGGTGTTATCGCCCAAAAATTAGCATTTTCATCATTGTCATCAAATTTCTTTTCCTAGATTTCCTGGACACCTTAATGACATTAACGGATTTAATATGACGCCCGATATTGGCTGGCGATGCAATCTCAATTTACCAGCAGGTTGTTATATTATCGCCGATAAAGGTTACCCTCCCCATCCAGTACTAGTCAGACCACTAAGCAGAACACGAGTTCGAAGGGACCCAAGACTAAAAAGAATTAACAAAGAACTTACGACTTGTCGGGTTAAGGTTGAACACACCATCGGTTTTTTTGAAACCTACCGCTGTATCTCCAGTCGTTGGAGGCATCCTCGATCTTTTCTTCCTGTGGTCATTCACTGTTGTGCATGTTTAAGCAATAGAAGAATGCGCTTTTTGCTTAATTTATAAAGAATGTCTAATTGTACACTAGTTGTAAACTGGTATAGCGAAATAAAATGTTTTGTCTGGTTTTGTTCAATTATCACTTCGTCCCTAAAAACTTGACCGCAACCATACCGGAATGCACATTTATAACGCACTTTATCTAACAATGGCTATTGTTCTGATATCTCATTACTTCCAAAATCGTTTTTCAAAGTGGTACCGCAAAGTACATAAGACATTTGTCCTAAAAATAAAAGGTCTATTGAAGTTGAATTTCGCGCACAAGAAAATACATTCCGCGCATATGAATGTACAAACGCGCTATTGATTGTCCATTGATGCCTATGAATGTACACGCATATTCAAATATCGTTATCGAAAGCTGATTCGCGCTAATGATGTTACTTGTGGTGTTGATGAAAGTACATTACACGTTATTGATACAACTATTGGCACAAATGAATGTACATTTTCTGTTAATGAACGGCAAAAGGTGTAATGACTAGCGTGCGTCAGTTCCGGAATTTTCCGGATGTGACGCAGGCTATATAATGACTTGCCTTTAGACTCAACAGCTTGGTTCGAAGCAGACCGATGGGGTTATCTACGTAGCCATGAGACACTCTAATTTCTATTGCTGCACTGCCAGTTAGATTAACGCTGTTCTTTTTCAACTGATCAAATATTTTATCTGCGAACTAAAAACGAAGAAATTTAAATTATTAAGTCATCAAATTATTAATAAGTGCATGTAAAATCGGACAAAAGTTGTCTATTACCCCATTCACACCAAGGCTTTAAAACATGTTTAAAAGTGGTTTAACTAAACAGGTTTGCAAAACTATCGACGAACACTGCACAATATTTGGTAAAATAATGCATGTAAACTATCCTTTGTCTTACTCTGACAATATTTTAGAAAGTTTCATTATATTGTATATTGTAGTACCAAATTTTTTTCCCTAATGAAAACATAGTTTAACTAAACACGTTTAGGTGTGAATGGGGTATATGTTTTTTGTCTGCGTTTGAGACCAAGATAGCGTGCATTCATTCATCCACTAGTTTATTAATTCATTCGTCTGTCCGTTCGTCTGTCTTTATATTATTATCATTTCCCCCCTATACTTGCATATTCTTAGGTTTTTTTAAAGAATATTATTTATTTAGTTGTAAAGGTTCTAGATTATCTCGAGGACTATAGTCAAGATGCGTGACGTTCAAGTTCTAGATTATCAGTTTATTCAGAGTTCAGTCAGTCAATGATTTCACAATTCCACGTTACAGGATTAATTTCACGAGTTCAGGTTTTCACGATTTCAGGTTTTCACGATTTCAGGTTTTCACGATTCGCTAGAATGACAATTGCAAAACCTTATATGAGAATATATTCTGTCCAAGAAAAACGGAATCAATATACTTACACATATGTGCTGTCCTGAAGATAAAATCATTCGAATTCCGGATTCATTTTTTAAGAACAACAACTTGTCTACTCTTCCCTATATCAACTCTGCCCCATTCCCACGAGCTCCTTTTCTCTCTTCCACAGGGAACCCGCTTCTATCATGCATAAGCTATAACATTCCGCCCCCTATGAACGGTCTATACTAAAACGTTCATACTATAACAGTTTCGACTAAATTATAAACGCAAAGTCTGAGTCTCTTGGTTCAAACGTCATCTTCATCTTCGGCTTCCAACAAGCATAACTTGTGGATTGGACGTCGGTAGCTGTTTTCCTTAGTCTTCACTTCTACACTTCGAACCAAACCATCACTTCCTGGGAACACCTTAGTAACTCTGCCTAACGGCCATTTGTTCCTTGTAGGGTTTTCGTCAGCTACCAGCACCAAATCATCAATCCGTATGTTTCTCTTTGGTTGTCGCCATTTTTGTCTCTCTTGCAGTGAGGGTATATATTCTTTCAACCATCTCTTCCAGTAATGGTTGGCTAACAACTGTGCTTGTCTCCATCGTTTCTTGCTGTATTTGTCCGATTCGTCTATCATCTCAGAGGGTAGGTTGGTGGTTGGACGGACGTTCAGGAAATGACTCGGAGTTAACGGTTCGTCATCATCAGGATTCGGCGGATTTCGAGTTAGCGGTCTGCCATTGGAAATGCGCTCCGCCTCGGTAAATACGGTATGTAGCACTTCTTCGTTGACTGTCTCTTGTCCCATTATGGCTTTGATGCTTCTCTTGACAGTTTTCACAAGCCGTTCCCCTACACCTGACATGTGTGGGGCTCCTGGTGGGTGAAATACCCATTTGCATCCGCGTTCCATCAGCTCCCCCGCAATCTTGCGGGAGTCTATCTCTTTAATGGCTTCCTTGATTTCTCTGTCCGCCCCGACAAAATTTGTTCCATTATCCGATCTTATTTCTTTGACGTGACCTCTTCGGTTCAGGAACCTTACCAAGACCATGATAAAGTCGTCAGTTTCCAGCGATTTTGCGACCTCCAAGTGGACGGCGCGGGAGTTCATGCACACGAAGATGGCTCCCCATCTCTTCTCGGTTACTCGTCCTCTTCCTCTCTTGATATGGAAGGGTCCAAAATAATCTACCCCTGTGTAGGTAAATGGTGGTTCATATGGGGTTAAGCGAACTTTTGGTAGCTCACCCATTTCTTGGTTTGTCGTTTGAGGTCTCTGTTTCTTGCAATCGATACATCTTCCGAGGATTCTTTTTATGGCAACTTGTGCTTGGATTACCCAGAATTGTTCTCTCAGGAGGGCTAGCACTTGCTCTTGACCACAGTGTCCGTTCTTCTCATGCAAGTAACGTATCAAGATTGTCGTAACGTGACTCTTCCGAGGCAAAATTATTGGGTGCATTGCGTCATGGGAAATTGGTGCCTTAGCCAATCTTCCACCAACACGAAGTAGACCATCATCATGTAACTTTGGGCTTAGACTTGCTGTGGGGCTGTGGGGCTGTGTCCTTGAACTTGTTTCTTCTTCTTGAGGCTCTGCATTTCTTCGGAAAAGGCTTCACGTTGCACGATCCTAGCAACCTTCAATTTAGCGTTCTGCAGGTCTTCAGTAGAAATACGTTTCTCTTTCACGTGTCGGGACTTGATCCATTCGGTGAATTTGACAAGCCAGGCAACTCGGCGCAGGAGTACTATCCAGTTGGAATACCTCCTTGTAAGTTCCTCCACAGATGATCTGCGTTCAGGTACGGTCAGATAAGCTTCTTTCTTAACTTCCAGATCTTGTACGCTAACTTCTTCAAACTTGTTCTCGGGCCAGTTCTCTTTCGTCTTCCACAGAAACTCTGGTCCTTTAAGCCAGCGTTGGTTCTTGAGATATTCTTCAGTGTCAAGACCACGGCTTGCATGATCTGCAGGATTGTCCTTGCCTGGACAATGTCTCCACTGTTCGGGCAGTGTTTCCTCTCTGATTTCGGTCACTCTGTTTGCGACGTATGTTTGGAAACGTCGAGTTTCGTTTCTGATATAGTTTAGAACTATCATGGAGTCGGTCCAAAATGTTACTTGTTGGACATCAAGCTCTAGCTCTTTCCTCACTGTCTTGTCAAGACGCGTTGCAAGTACCGCTGACTGCAATTCAAGACGAGGGATGGTGAGGGTCTTGATAGGGGTGTTTCTGGACTTAGCCATCACAAATGAGCATTCGATTCTTCCATCATGATACTCGGCTCTCAAGTACGATACTGCTCCATACCCGACCTCGGATGCATCACAGAAGTGGTGAAGCTCAAGAGAAATTCTTTGTTCACTTGTTTGCGTAAAATAACATCTCGGTACGCATACTCGCTCCAGCAGTGGAAGATTCTCTTTCCAGGTTGACCATTTTTGTAGGATCTCACCTTCAAGTGGTTGGTCCCACTTATACTTCTTCTTCCACAGTTCTTGCATGATTCTTTTTGCAGGCAATATCACTGGTGCTGCAAAGTTTAGAGGGTCGAAAACCGCACTAATAGTTGAAAGAACTCCTCTCATTGTATTCGGTTTCTGCAATTCTGACACTTTAAACCCACAGGTGTCTGACTCGACATCCCAGCGTACACCGAGGGCTCTTTCTGTTGGTAATTCTTGGAGTTTCAGATCGAGGAAGGACGTGGCTCTCTTTTCTTCTGGTATCTCAGCTAGGACCTCGCGGTCGTTACTGATGAACTTCGTTAACTTGAAGCCTCCTTTCATACACAGCTGTGTCAGTTGGTCAGCCATGCGCGTTGCAGCGTCCGCATTAGGTAACGACTTTAGGACGTCATCGACATAAAAGTTGTTCTTTACAGTGTGAACTGTCGCAGTATCGAAGTCGTCGCTGTTGTCATCCGCTGTTTTCTTCAGGGTTGAGTTTGCTGCACACGGCGAGTCTCTTGCACCAAATATGTGGACTGTCATCACATACTCTTCAGGAGGATCATCAGCATCTCCACTCCACCATAAGAATCTTAGAGAGTCTTGATCTTCTTCACGTACTCCGACTTGATGGAACATGCTTTCGATGTCCGCTACAAGTGCAACTTTGTCTTCACGGAATCGCAGTAATACGCCAATCAGACTGTTCGTGCAGTCGGGCCCCTGAAGCAGATTCTTGTTCAATGACGTACCTTCATGTTCAGCAGCGGCGTCGAAAACAATACGCACTTTTCCTGGCTTATTAACGTTCGTAACTCCGAAGTGAGGTAAGTACCATGTTCGCGGTCCAATCTGTGAAGTTTCTTCAGCGGAGAGTTTGCGCGCGTATCCTTTCTCGATGTAGCCATTCATGGTGTCACGATACACTTCTTCGAACGCTCGATCCTTTTGAAACCTTTTCTTGAGGCTCAACAGTCTCTTTTCAGCTTGCTCGCGATTGTTCGGCAATTTCACATCATCTTTCTTCCACAGCAGTCCGGTCTCGTAATGTCCTTCTTTAAACACTGTTGTCTCTTCAAGCTTCGCTACTGCTCTCAGATCTTCTCTTGAAAGCACCTCTTTTTCTTTGACATCCTGTCTTGTTTCGTAGTCATCTATCTTCCAGAATCTTTCTATCTGTTCACGTAACTTCAGGTTTTCTATGTCAGTAAAGTGCAAGTCAAGTTTCGTTCGTTGTGTTTTTCCTTCAATAGTACCCGTAATGACCCACCCAAGGGGCCCTCTCTGAGCCTGGAGCTTACAGGTAGGTTCATCAGATTTCCGTACTTCAATTATCTCGTGTGCTTCGTCAACATCCTTGCCAATCAACACAGATACCCGCGGGACTTCTACTTCCGGTACTTCAATGTCTATCAGATGAGGGTACGCATTTCTGTTGATATTGGAAGGCAAGAGGTCTTCAAAAATGCTGAATTTTTGTGATATCAACCCTTCCTCTACTGTGATTGGTTGTCCTTCGCCATCGGCAGACTGTATCTGGAACTCAGCCAGTTGGAACTCTTCTTCTTCTTTATTCATCAGCGTGTTGACCGATATTCTTTTCTTTCTTCCTTTGAGTCCTATCATCTCTGCCACTTCGGCGTCAACTACGGTGGCACGGGACCCGTTGTCCAGGAGTCCATACGTCGTTATCGCACTTCCATCCGGCGCGGAGATCTTTATCGGTACCACGTGCAGAAGTATACTTTTGTCTGTATTTCGTACGTTGGTTGCGTACTGGTCGGTTTTCCTCTGTTCAGGAGCAGGCCTCTGGTCGTTACTCGGTGGATCCTTTCTTTGTTCCCTTTCTTCAGCTTTCTTGTCGACTGGGGCTGCTTTCGGTCTGGGAAAGTTGTGTAGCAGCTTGTGGTGGCGTCGCTCACTTCCGCATCCACAGTTCTCGTTCGATTTGCATTGTGTTCTTAAGTGTCCCGCTTTCAAGCAAACATGACACAGTTTATTATTCTTCACGACGTTCCATCTGTCCGTGATGTCTTTCCTTGCGAATTGTGTACAATGTAGAAGGTCGTGGCTTCCAGAGCAGCAGACACAGCGACCCGGCGTACTTGCGTTTTCTGTTTTACTACCGGCTTGATACGCTTCCTTAGGTCTGACGTCGGTCGTGAAGGTGGCGGTTTTCAGCGGAGGTTGAGCTTTCATTACCTTGTGAGTGAATCTCATTGGTCTAGCAGTGTTCGTTTTCGATTCACTGTTCCGTGATGAAGTTGTAGTGACAAAGGCGGGATCGTTCTTGATTGCTGCTTGTCTTTTCACAAATGCCGCAAGGTCCTTCAACTTCGGTGACATCCCTTTCTCTCTGATGAAGTACAGGGTATCTCCCCACCTTGCTGATAGGTAGTTTGGCAACCTACTTACGATCAGCTTCAGGTTCGACGTCGTGCTTGCTTCAATTTCGTATTCTCCTTCCAGCTTCTTCGATGCTGATTCAAGTTGTTCTGCAAAGTTACGTAGTCCTTTGTTGTCATCATGGGCTAACTTTGGACCAATGGTCAGTTTTTCGATACATGCGGCTGCAACCGCGGATGGGTGTCCGTATCGTTCCTCTAGCAGCTTCACAACATCGTCGTACTTGCATCCAGACGCTCGTTGAACTACTTCATACGCTTCTCCGCAGACAAATTTCGGTAAGAACTCCAGTTTTTGTCCGTCGGTCAATAATCCGTCCTCTAAATTGTCTTTCAGGCGGCTTCTAAGACTGGGGAAGTCGTCAGCATCTCCGGAGAACTTTACAGGCTGCATGGCTTGCAACATGTTCAACTTCAGCATAATTGCATTGTGGGTTGTAGTTTCTTGTAAGATGGATTCTTCTCTTCGAGGTCTCTCAGAATGGTATCTTTCGTCGGCCATAACGTTTTGGGCGTGGCTCTTGTCAGCGCTTTCTTCTTGCATGTCGTACCTCTTAGGAACGTGGGAGTTTCTCCAATATTCATCGTACTTCTCGGGGCATTGGGAGCTTCTCTGGTATTCATATTCATATTCTCGTTTTATTCTTTCATCGCGGTCATCCGGTACATGGATGCGTGTGGTTTCGTTCACGACCCAATCAGTGGTCTGGTCTTCCTTTGTCAAGGGGGTGCTTGTGTAAAGGCATGGTCCACGTGGTAATTCTAGATCGGACTCTTCATCCTCTGACATAAATTCGGCTTCCTTTTCTGCTATCTTGGCTTCAAATCTCAGTTTTCTTACTGTTTTTTGCTTCTCTAGTTCAATGTCTATCTTGCGCTTTTCCATTTCCGCTTCCAATTTTGCTATTTCTTCAGCTTGTTCTGCCATCATTTTCTTCAATTCCGCGATTTTCTGTAGTTCTCGTTTCTTCGAAGAGCTCAGCGATCTAGTTTTCGACTTAGTAGACCCCCCTGCGTAGGAATATTGGCTTATTGTCTCATTATCTCTTCGTCGGCGAACTGGCGCCTGCTCGTCTTCTCGACATTGTTGTGCCTGTCTCAAACGCTCGCATGCGGCATAGGCACACTTGTGATAATTATCTTTGGCATGTTCGTGTTGTTGTTTTACTCGTAAAAGTTCTGTTTCACTTACATCTTCCTCGATGTAAACACTGTATTCATTTCTGTACAAATCCCATGCAAGTTCTAATTTTTTTAAATAATCAACAATTTTTTCGGCTTCGAAGCATCGTTCCACGTCTCCAACTTGGTTGACAAGTCTTGACAGGTGGGATAAATATCCCGCCAAGGAATGTCGTCTTTGTGTAATCCGTTCGGCTTTACGGCCTTCGAAATCTTTCATATTTTCTTGAATAATTCTCTTACCTCTTCGGGATCCAAGATCCAACTCTCGCTCAAGTTGTCTCCCATATTCAGACGGTCCTTTTATCATGTTTTCAAGTTGTTTTTCTAATTCGAGGATTCTTTCATGTTGTTGCTCGATGGTCAAGTTCGGGTTTCCTTCGGCATTCATCTTGTGTTTTCTTTCTCAATCAGTTCGTTCAGATTTGACGATATGTCGAATTTTTGTAAAGGTTCTAGATTATCTCGAGGACTATAGTCAAGATGCGTGACGTTCAAGTTCTAGATTATCAGTTTATTCAGAGTTCAGTCAGTCAATGATTTCACAATTCCACGTTACAGGATTAATTTCACGAGTTCAGGTTTTCACGATTTCAGGTTTTCACGATTTCAGGTTTTCACGATTCGCTAGAATGACAATTGCAAAACCTTATATGAGAATATATTCTGTCCAAGAAAAACGGAATCAATATACTTACACATATGTGCTGTCCTGAAGATAAAATCATTCGAATTCCGGATTCATTTTTTAAGAACAACAACTTGTCTACTCTTCCCTATATCAACTCTGCCCCATTCCCACGAGCTCCTTTTCTCTCTTCCACAGGGAACCCGCTTCTATCATGCATAAGCTATAACATTAGTATCAATATTTGAAATTTTTTACAAATAATCTACATTCTGATTAGTTCTTAACAAATTATGATCTTGTAAATATTCATTTCCTCTTATTATTTAGAAAATTATTTTATTATTATTATTATTATTAAGGCTTCATTAAAAACACAAATTTTAACTTGTTCACAAGTACAGTATTCGAAAGGCATAATTAATTTATTTGTGATTACATAAAGGTTATTGTAAGTTTGTTTTTTGATAATGGCCGGCATTAAGTATGCTTGTTACAAAAAATGCACTTAAATGCAATCGAGATGGTCCTGAAGGGGGCAGGGGGGGGAGTCCTCATCCGATTTCCAATAGTCCATTAATATAACCGTGTATAACCTTCATACGTTAATGTTTATTCGGGTAAAATGTCAATGTATTTTATTATACACGATACCGAATAAAAGAGTCTGTCTGTCTGTCTGTCATTAATTGACCAAATCCCATATTCCCAGCCTATGCTTTGCTCAAATATCAATCTCAACCCCATTCCCATTTTTCGATTGTTTTGTTTGTTTATGAATCCCATTCCCAGTGCATGAAATCTCATTTTCCCAGCTCCCATTTTACTCCTTCAGGACCCTTAATTAATACTGAAGTACGTTTAGGGTTTTTGTGCACCTAAACTTACCGTTACTAGGTACTGATTTCTTTTATCGTAAATAACAGCAGCTCTTTTCCAATTGAACCTTTTCATGAATGCCATTCGAGCTGCTATCTCTTGTGGGATACCAGACGAAGCACTCATAACAAAACTAGTCTTTTGAGGATCTTCGACTATTTTTGTAGTATAGGGGACCTTTAAGGAAAAAAATTATTAGGTAAAAAATAGTTAAAAATTGGCTTCCCGGGTTGTTTCAGGGATCGACATATGCGTTAGCCGTACCCTGACTTAGATCAGCCCAAAGGTTGTTTCGGGGTTCAATATTTGTGAGTTAGCCGTACCCTGTCTTAGATCAGCTCAGAGGTTGTTTCAGGGTTAAGTCTGTGAGTTAGCCATGCCCTGACTTAGATCAGCCCAAAGGTTGTTTCAGGGTTCGATCTGTGAATAAGCCATGCCCTGACTTAGATCAGCCCAGAAGTTGTTTCAGGGTTCAATTTGTGAGTTAGCCGTGCCCTGACTTAGATCAGCCCTGAGGTTGTTTCAGGGTTCAATTTGTGAGTTAGCTTTGCCCTGACTTAGATCACCCCAGAGGTTGTTTCAGGGTTCAATAAAAAAGGAGTAAACGGATGTCCGTACTGACTCACCAAAAGACACGCAATTATGTTGACTGTCGTGGCTACATAATCTAATAAAGATGATAAGGCAGGCCCTATAACTGCTGTTGGAATCGGGTTACTTTGGGTTATCTGGTATGCTTTCGATATAGCCCATCCCGGAATTCCCTTCGAAGAGCAAAAATGGGGGAAAATATCAATAATTTAAAGTTAGTTGTTGATGATGATGATAGGTGGGTTTGGGGTAGGTGGTGACGATCGTGATGATGCCGGGTAGTGATGATGATTATGGGAAGTATGCTTGGCGTGCGTAATAAAGTGCCGCAATTCACGAGTTCGAATTCCGGCTCGGTGTTGTATGAGTAGATTTGGTTCTCTGTGTTCTGAGGGTTTTTTCCCTCGGGTTTTCAGGTTTTCCTCCGTCTTCAAAAATCAACTTATAAATTCCAGTTCAATCTTGGGCTTTCAACTACTTGGAACGTGATGATGATGATGGTACGGTGGTGATGATGGTGATAATAACAATGGTGATGATGATAATGATGATGATGATGATAATGATGGTGATGATGATGGTGATGATAATAATGGTAATATTGGTGATGGTGGTGACGACGACGACGACGACGACGACGATGATGATAATGAGGATGATACATACTTATTACATACTTTATTATTTGGTATTTACAAGTCATAGATATATAAATTAACAAGAATTCAGGCACAAGCTACCTATAATAACCTAAAGGTTAGCCAAGATGGCGAGGGTGATAATAATAATAATAATAATAATGGTGATAATGATGATGATCAGATAATGGTTATGATGATGGTGATGATGGTGGTAATAGTGGTGGCCGATGGTGGTAGTGGTAGAGGCAGTAGTAGTGGTAGTGGTAGTGGTAGTGGTAGTGGTAATGGTAATGGTAATGGTAGTGGCAGTGGTAATGGTAGTGGCGGCGGCGGTGTTAGTGGTAGTGGCACTGGCAGTGGTAATAGTAGTAGTGATAGTGGTGATGGTGTGTTGGTGTTGATGACTATTATGATGATTACTACTCACGAATGTATCTTCTATAACCAAATTCAGCTGATATCTATCGGTTAGAGTCTTGAACCGAGTACTATTTTCGACGAGTGACTTGGCCAGATGAACAGACCGATTGTAACCAAAACTGTCAAGCAGCTGCGCCTTCCAAAGGAGAGCCCCAATATTTATTATGGGTTTTTCATCACGAGTTTGGTTAGTTTGGTTAGTTTGGTTAGTTTGGTTAGTTTGGATAGCACGTGAAGGCAACGTGAAGATAAGAATGAGAAGCGTAGACACAGACAAGCGAAAACGCATTATTTTTTTAAGGTGAAAATCTTGAGGATACTTGGAAAACCTACGGAGAGAGAAAAAAATGTGGAGTTGTTAGTCATGTTTCAGTTTATGGGTCTTCGAGGCTTTTTCTACGGGTTGTTCGGGTTTATTTCTTACCTAAAAGTTGTGCCCTGACAAGTTGTTTCATATTATCTCATATGAAGAGTAGTGTAAATCAATAAAAATTAAAACAGTTTCAAAAAGCAACCAAGATTAACAATATTAATTGGTTACATCTTAAAAAAATTAGTATAAACAAAAAATTAATTTAAAAAATACGACTTTAATCAGTCAAAGTTTTAAGATTTTGTTAAACAATATTAAAACCTCAAAAATAAGAACAAACAAACTAAAAATTGAAAAATGAATAAGCTTATCAATAGAGAACGGGAGGCTGTTGCCAGAAACGACGAAGACAAAACGAAAAACCAATCATGAAATAAAATAAATATTTTAAAAAAATTCAGAAAATAGAACCTACCTTATATGAACATTGTTTTAGGAATGTTTTTTCGTATTAAAGATATATTTTTTGAGCTCAATATATTTTAAGTAGAGTGTCTTTGAATGTCGATTACCAGCGAGGAAAGTTTTCTTAGCAACGACACCTTTAAACAAATATGCTGGAGTTTGCAAGACGCTTTATCTAACTTATGTGTCGCATGTCAATCATTTCTAAATGGGATTCAAATTAGATTGTGGATATGACGTAAGATCTCTAAGCGCCCTCTTGTGCGGGTACTTTATGCCCTGGCTAAACAGGGAAACATGTTTCCAGAAACATGTTTACCGCGCGCATGTTTCTTCCATGTTTCCCAGTTTAGGCACATGCGTACAAATTGCGCACATACAAATTTTGCTTCCAAGACGCAAAAAATGTTTTTGCTGTGCGGCAGACAAGACGCATGAAAACATTTTTTCCCGATGTTTCCTGACAGTTTTGCCACCTTTAGGAAACATGTTTCCTCGTTTAGCCAGGGCCTTATTCCCGGGATATACTACCTTGAGTAAACATAGCATAAAAGGCCAATAAGAAAAATACTGAAATTTGGCAGTTGGGATGGTAAAGAAGAATTTACGAAGAACATCGTTGTCTCAATAGCTATTCGGCTCTTGGTTAGACTAGATTTATAATATTGTCAAACTTCTTATTTACATGATATATATCAGATTCGAACTTTGCTAGTGAGCTTTTGAAAAAAGAAAATATAAAAAAGAAATTAAGAAGAAAAAAAGATACGATTAGATAGGAAAAAGTCTTCTCACAATAACTATTATTGCAAGTGGTCCTTTCCTTTGTTGAAGTTTTGCATAATATATTACATGTCCGTAATTCGAGACCTTAAAATTATTCCATACATTGTACGTTTTTAACTTCATAAGGTAGCTAGTTATCGATAAAATTGGAAGGTTTTCTTACCTCTTACTCCTTAACGAGGAGTGTAGCTTTTCTTCCTATATTACAAGACGCCAAATCTGATCCGGTATTGTTTTTCTTACATATCTGTTTTTAAAGAATATTGAACTGGAAAGCTTTTGAATGAGGTTTTACTAAATATACTAACGTATTACTAAACTTACTTTAAACTTTGCTTGACAACTAGTGAGGAAGTGTAAACACAGAGCGTAGGAATCTAAGTCTTTTTTTCTAGATCTGCTGTTATATATTTTTGTACTAGAATGAAGTGCTTGTATAAATAAGCGATTTTTAAGTTAAAGACTTCGTGCAGACATGAAGGTAGAAGAGGCGAATAATGTTATCAAGGCAATTACCAGCAATTATTGTTCATTGTCGAAGATTTTCATTAGGATAAATTGTAAATCCTTTTTTACGAATTAACACCATAGCGAAGGATTCTAACAAAAGATATTATACGAATTTTAAGATTGTATTGTTATCAATGATTGAAATAAATTACTTTCTCTAAATCCAATTTAAACTTGATGGTTTATGACGTCGAAAACAATATCCGTTTTGTACTTTGTAAATCTGATTTTAAAAAAATATATTGTGTCCTGATTTTGTTGAACAACTACTAAACGTTGTCTTTAAAAACCTTCTTTAAGGTTAAAGAATACTTTACCTTCTCACTGGTTTGTAATAAAAGTAATTTTTTTAGCACAGAATTATTTTGTTTCATGGGGAGTCTACCTTTTTCATCCCATGCAGTTTTGGAGGGAAATGAGATGAAGGTTGTGATATAATGCGGAGACACTGAGACGCAAACGCGTGCGGGCAAAAATGGCGCGAAAAAATATTGAGGGAGAAAGGAAATATCAATATTTTTTACGAGTACTTGGTATATTTTAATTGAATAATTTGTTATAATATAGTGAAATACTTTGTCAAGTGTTTCTTACAATTCGATTTGGCTTGATCATCGAAAGAGCAAGATTCCCAGATTGAGCTGAATATATTATAGGAGTTCAAGTTGAGAATACGTTTTAATCCTGAAGCTTCGATAAGTGCGCCCCCCTAGAATGGCGTAATTGGATCTAGTATTAAGTAACAGCCGTCGAAATTTGCTTCCTAAATTAAAAAAAAAAAAGGACAAAAGAAAAGAAAGAAAGAAAGAAAAAACTCTAAAGAAAGGATCCAAATTCTGAATTCAAACTATCTCATGAAGCGAAAAATAATTAAAAACCATTGTATTAATCAGTGAAACAACAAATGAACTTTTCTTTTCTAATATTTAATGAGAAAACATGACCTCCAATTTCAATAGATATCGGAAACCTCTCGAGTGTTTACATAACACTTTTTGAGCATTTCATCATGGTAATATCACGGCAAGTGCTTATCCATTCGGCAATGTCATTTTTTCCTCGCTTTAATAAGCTGGACGAAAATATTTATATATTTTCATTTGCATTGCTTGTAGAAATCCAACCAATTTGAAAAAATAAAAATAAATAAACACTCATGCTATATTTTTAGAAATTTGTACAAGAATAAATATATGGTTATTGGGTAGATTGACAAAATTGGATGTTTTTTAAGCAATTTCGTAAAGTTGATGTAGAATTTTGTGCGCACTTTAATTTTTGAACAGGCTCCTGTTGTGAATTAATGGGTGAAAAGATATTAAGGTTTTTCTGCTGTTGGCTTTGCTCTAAGCACATATAAAAAACAAAACTATATTTTTCAATTTTATACTTCTAAATCTTTTTATCCTAATACTTCGAATAAACTTCTAATCGAAATTTGACTACCAAAGTGGTTACGAAAAAACAAAAAATCGGACCATCAGTTTTCAAAAGAAAAAAGTGCCGAGAAAATCTAGAACTGCATGTTAGTATAAAGGAAAAAAGGTTCTTAAAAAGGACCACTGCAATTTTTTCTAGTTCACATCATTTTGCAAGCCATGATAGGGTATAAAATAAAAGTTGTGAAATAATATAAAAGTGTAAATTAGCCGTTATAAACCCATCAAACTTGAATCCTAACTGACATTTGGACGAATCATTCTCTCAGAACTAATTACGTTTTTGTACTATTTTTAAGAAATCGATAGCGAGAACTAAAAGCCAAATTGCTACGCTAAAGTAGCGGGATAGGATGGAACAGATAAAGTGATAAGAAAATTTAAGCACGTTTGTTAATTAGGGACTAAAATATGGCGTCATAACACTGACTGTTGCTCTAGATACGTGCCTTTAGCAGGGCGGTGTTTTAAGACAGTTTTGAATAGAAGAAATGTGACGTCCGAACGTCAACAAGATCTTCTAGAAAGACTAACACTTCCTGAACGTGTTTTTAATTGAACAATCGAAAAATTCAGTGCTGGAGAAAATATAGATATTGTCTGTGAAATGGTAATATCAGAAGCTGCACGTTGTGTCTTGTAAAGAAAAAACATTGAACTTATCTTTGAAATGTTTAACTGCACGTCTCGTAAAGTTTCGACTCATTGTTTGTTGAAGAGCAAGAGTTCTCAGTTTTCTTATTTTGAAGAAGTTATTTTGGTTAAATAGCCTAAACAGAGTATTTAATGACCTAGTTTTTCGGTTTGTTTGATTTTGAAGTGGTATTTTTACTTTGATACATGGTCGATACATGATGGTCGGTTAACAGAGGGTGGTCGGTCGAACGAGGTGTTTCGACGCTCGCTTGTGAGGGTTTAACTAAACAAATAAAATTGGATTTAGCAGTGGCATTTCTACAAAATAGCCATTCGTCCACTGAATTTTGATTGGAATTTAGAAGTTGATTTTTGCGGAGGGATAGAAACATTAACCCGGAGAATAACCCTCGAAGCACAGAAGAGAACAAACAAGCTCACATACAACTCTGCTAACTCGAACCTGGTCGCTACGCCACCCGTTTTCCTATATACATGGCGTCTTACTGACTATTTGGTTGGAGTCTGAAACTCGAAATTTGAAAAGGCGCGATTACACGTAGCAATTTTCTTTGCAACTTGTCTTCCATCGGTTTTAATAAGAGACATTTGAAAAACCGTTGCGAGGATAAGAAAACCTCAGGAAATCATGATTGAAAACTCACAAAAAGTAAAACTTTTCATAAACATAAACAGATTCTAAAAATGCCTATTCTTCACTTTTCTATTCAAACTTCCTCGATCAAAATATTATCCGTATATAAATCATCCTTACCTGCGAGATCGTCAGACAGTGAGAGAACAGACAATTTCTTAATTTCTTTCAAGTTATACACCGAATATGGCGACCAATTTGAATAACTATTGTTATGCGCTGACTATAGCAACTGACTATAGCAACTGACTCAGTAGCCTCTCATGTATTGTAAACTCTTTTATGTTTCCACGTGAAAACGAGGCTAGTCGTCAGTGCAGAACAATAGCAATTGCCCTAATTCACTATGACGTCACGCCAAAACATTCTATTGTTTAAACGCAAAGGATCATGGTCGTCGGAGGGGGTCAAATCAACGCAAATTCACCGAAAATTGTTCTAAAACCCGTATCAATCCACGAAGAGAAGTAGAATAGCCAGCAAACGCTCAGAATATTTTTTAGTACATATTAACACATACTATATTTGAAAACCAGGCCATTTTAGATTGAACTGTTTCGATAGGAGCAAATTTTGTTGAATTTTCTATTGCATTTGGCGATTCTATCCCCCACATAAACAAGCAGTGACGTCATAGTGAATTAGGGCAATTCAAATTGGTCGCCATATTTCGATTAGGTGTATTACGGAATGAATTTATATACATTAGTATCAGATTTTGCTGATTAATACTGACTATCCTCGCTTCAATTTGACGTCATTTTACACATTTTCAACTGTAGTGACTTTATTATCCTCATTTATATTTTCTTTTTGTCCATTAACATGTATAATTCCTCTTTAATTTAGAAAACTATGTTAATTAGAAGCGGCCATTTTTTTTTGGACGCTTCTATCGGAGCAAGAAGTCTTGTCTTTTTTGATTTAGTGTTGCTTGTCAAGTCTAAATAAAATAAGGAAATCCTACATATTGTACAAAAATCTATCTACGATCTTTTGATTGGTTGAAAGCATATGAGGGAGGGGTCTGGTGTTTTAGATGGTCCCAGATCAAGGGCCTAATTACGTTATTGGCTAAAAATACATCCTCCCTCTTTATTTCATTAAAACAAACCTGCCCTTATAATTAAACGTAAACCAGCTCAACTTAAATTTCACCTGCTTATTGCTAAGTTAATCCTTCGCCAGAATTCAATAAATTGCGACGGAAAGGATACGAGATAAGCTAAATTTGTCTAAATTTGGCATTGGAATTCAAAGTTACCGCGTTTGTGAGAAAGCGCACGTTATGCGTGAAACGCGAAATATCTCTAGCTACATCGTAAGATCAGTAAACCCCATTGGCGAGAGAATGATTTTTTGTACATCGTAATTACATGAAGTATTGGTCCAGCGATAAAAAATTGATATACAATAAGACTTAATTGATATATAGATAGACAAGACACGCATGTGCTGGGAGATTTACTTTTACCGAGGGTTGAGCTGAATGTCTTGTCTGGTAAGGTTAAGATTAGAGTAGTTGATAATGAAAGTGTTTAATAAGTCCATCAAAATAGTTCTTTCTTTCTTTCTATTTTCTTTCTTTTTTCTTTCTTTCTTTCTTTCTTTTTTTCTTTCTCCCTTTCTTTCTTTTTTTTTTCTTTCTTTCTTTTCTTTTCGTTCTTTTTTGTTTTTTTGAATTTATTTATATGCTTCTTTTTTCTTTCTTTTCTTTCTTTCTTTCCTTTCTTTCTTTTTTTTTTTTTTTTTCTTTCTTTCTTTCTTTTTTTCTTTCTCTTTCTTTTCTTTTCTTTCTTTTTTCGTTCTTTCCTTCGTTTTTTCTTTCTTCTTTTCTTCTTTTCCTTTTTAATCCCATCCTTCCTTCCTTCCTTCCCTCTTTCTTTTTCTTATAATCAAACCCATATCCTTTAATTTGCCGCGAAATCAATTTTACCTAAAAAACGATCAAATTTTTCATGATAATATACATATATTTACAGTTTGTACCATATGCTCGCTTGCATAACATTAAGATAACACATTTCTCGCAAACCAAAAATACTATTCCTAGAAAACATTTAACTATTTTTTTAAACTTATATTGTTTTGGGGATAGAGTTTGATCGCTGAATATTTTACATTTTTGTAAATGTCCTTTCCATGGCTAAAGAAAAGAACTTTGAATTTATAAGTATCAGTATTAATATCTCTCTCTCTCCCTCTCTCTCTCTCTCTCTCTCTCTCTCTCTACATTTTAAATGTAAACATCAAACAATAAAAAATACATCAAATCCAGGGCCTTAGTTTTTTAGTGGAGAAATTCAAAGCTGGTTACAGTTGTATTTTTTGTTGTCCGACTTGGCTTTCTTTGCCTACATTTTCTTTGAAAAACATCATTAGTCGTTTAGTTTAATGAGTAGCTTTAAAGTCTAGGTCATTCTCTTCCTAACGTAAAGTTGATAAATCTAATAGTTTAGAAACTGAATGATTTAAAAGTATGAATACTAGTCAGTGCCTTACCTGTTGATGTTGACAAGTTAACGAAAAATTTAAGTGAATCTCTCACTTTTCCCCTCATTTTGAACCCATGTCTTCACTCGCACGCTAGCTATTCATTCAAATTACTTCCAATTTCATTAGATTAATCTATTGTCCATTAATAGTCAATTTAAGTATTTATCTGTTTAATTTCTTTCTATAATGGCATCGAAAACTCCTTTAATGAAGCCAAATTACCCTGTTTACTATTCTCGAGTATAAATAAAGAGGTTCAAGTCTTTAGTAAAAAAAAAAAAAAAACAATGGCAAAAGTTGTTTAACTACCCTACTTCAGTTTTAATTCAAGAACATCTTGTAAAAGGAGGACTCACAAGGGGAGTGAAATAATGAGTCAGACGACGAGGACTTAACTATCTGACCTTGAGATATCTTACAGCTTTTAGGGCATATATAAATGCCTTTATGAAAAGGGTGGTACTCAGAAGTGAAAGTACAGAAAATCTCGAAGAAAAACGACTGATTCATTAATGAACGCTAATTTTCTGTCATTAATCAGGGTTGTGACAGAAATTCAGAAAAGTTAACATTGTTGGATTACCTGAGGGCTTTTCGAGATCTAAACTACTGAACACTTGCAACGGTGAGAGTGTGTTTATGATTAATGTTTACTGTACCAAGAGACAGAAAACACATAAACAACCGCAATGAAAGCTCCCCAATTAGACTTATGTAAAAACGAAAAAAAAAACTTGTCATGATTGCTGTTGCTTAAAAGCAAGTTAATAGCACCAAAACTATTGATATTTGTAAGAAAACGTCTTAGAAATTCTCTTCTAGTTATTTTAAAATCTCAGCGTAACGTATATGAGTTTGCGTACGGTCAATTCTTACGCCGCAATTTGACTTATGTAAAAACGAAAAAAAAACTTATCATGATTGCTGTCGCTTAATAGCAAGTTAATAGCACCAAAACTATTGATATTTGTAAGAAAACGTTTTAGAAAATTCTCTTCTAGTTATTTCAAGATCTCAGCGTAACGTATATGAGTTTGCGGACGGTCAATTCTTACGCCGCTACCACCATCTTGAATTTAAGTTCGCACCAAAGGCGTTGTTAAAAATAATAATAAATCGAGGAAACCTCGTTTTTAGACCAGAAATGAAATGTTCTATCTTATTTAACATTGATATTTAAGTACTTTAGAAATAATAAGTTTTTTTTTTTAAAAATTTGAATGTAAGATGAACAATTACAGATCTATAATGTGTGCGGGGAAAAATTTGAAGGCCCTTTGAATAATTCAGTTTAGAAGTAGAGCCTGAGCCAGGCTTTATTTCTTATTTAGCACTAAAGGTCGTTCAAAAAATTTCTTACCATTTTGATGGATTCTCTTCTTAGACGTTTGGTGAATCGATGTCATTCTGAGGGGAAAGAGCCTCGGGGGACGATCTTTAATTAAGCTAAGAGGTGAGGTGTTACGAGTTCATGTAGGAAATGAGGTCGAAAATTTATAAATAAGTTCTTATATTTGAAGATGTTTGCAGGTGTTCTGTAAACACGATCTCGGAATAGAAAAGATAAAGCCCAAAATTGAAAGGAAAAAAGTCAAGGAAAAAAATAAAGTACATAAGAAATTATTTCTGAATTCTTGAATTTTATCAAAAACCAACTTGAACATGAAAATAACCAACAAAGTGTTCTCATAATTAATTCTCATAGTGAGCTGAGCTTTTTCGGTTGTTTCATTTACGAAGCCTGTCGTACTACGCAGGGTTTGGAAAATCGTGAGCCGCTAAGAAAAATTGTTGAAACTCCCGCTGTTGCTACGTGATTTTTATTCCAGAGCTTGTTAGTTTAATGAAGGTTAACGAAGGAGTCATCTTACTTAGAAAATTCTGGTCGTAACGAGATTTCAATTTTCAGAGTTCGCTTTATGGAGGTTGTTATTCTAAGAAAAATGATTGGTATTAAATTTTATCAGTGGTCGTAATACACAGGTTTGAAACAGTCAGTTAAATTATTTTAAACTGAAAGTAAAATACCGTATGAGTGAAGGAGACAAATTGGAAGCTTTTAGCTTTGAGTAAAACGATAAAAAGTAGGATTCTTTGAGATGAAAAAGAAAAATTTCAACCGAAAAGACGAGCAAACGTCAGCAAAGACCTCCCGCTTGCTTCAACTCTAAATACTTCTATCAAGTGGCGGAAAGGAAATTGTAAATATTGCACAATATTAAACTTGTTGTAAAACCGACATAACCTTCTAATAGGTATAATCAGCAGTTACCTCGAACATTACCAGAGAATTATTCAAGATGATCAGTGTGATAACGACTTCCACTCTCATCAACATAATGTTTTAAACTCGTTTTCGAAAGGCGTGAATTATGCTGGGTTTAGAGACTTGTCACGATATGTTTTTTTTTTCTTGTTTTGGTCGTAAAAACAGTTGAGTTGGAAAGGTAGTCAGAAGTTGTGATAACGAAATCTTGGGCGCAAGGAATCTTGAGGTCGCCATATTTGTATGAAGAAAAAAATCTTATTTGCAAAATTTTTAAAGTCTCATTGCACGAACGTCTTAATTTTTCTATTCTTGGTTTGCAATCAATCCCAAGAGAGCACAATAACAAAAGGGATGTCCGCCATGCTGGAAGATATAACAAAAGAATTCATTGAAAAATCTTTTGTCAAATTCTTCCAACATGGCGGCTATGACGTCTATTGCAAACGAAGAATTCTGCGACAAAGCTGCCATGAATTCCTCAATAAAAATGTTCGTTATTTTCAAAACGGCACAATCACGAGAGCACTGAAAATTCTAGTAAACTTGTTTCTCGAAAATCTCGAAAACTTTAATTCTAAATAATAAACATTCCTACTTTAAGAGTTTATATAATTTTTTTTGTCTTTATATAAAATATTCATCATTGAGGTCCTTTTTTTAATAGTACATATTTTGCTGTCATAGATGATTGGTATAGGAAATCGCACGATCTCGAGTACAATTCGGAGTTTATAGGTACGAGTGATGCTTTGAAAGTTTTCAAAATTGGACCAATTTGAGAAATTTCGAAACATCACGATTATATATAAATTTCAAACTGTACGAGAACAGTGTGCTATTTTTTGTTTATAATACACTCAACAAAATTGAGCAAGTTAATTGGGACTCTACAGAGTACAATCTGGGATTTAATTGTACTCCTCTTGTCCAATCAGAATCGAGTAATTTTGTTGAGTGTATTATAATAAGAAATAAGAGTGCGAGGAGATTTGTTATCTTCTATTACTTTGAATATAGATGATTGTACTATGTTTATCTGCTATGGGTTTCAAACCCTCTTTATTCGTTGACACCTCTTATGTATTTAGACATAGATTGCCAATTTACCGTGCATGTTTTTTTCTCAGGCTTGTAAATTTGAAAACTAGTGACGTAAAAGAGCGTTTAGAGTTCTAGTTTCGTCGGTGTGGGTCCCTACGAGTTCCTACGATAAAATCTCTTTACGTTACCGCTAGCTGGCCAGAATGTCTTTCCCACATCAGTTAAGTTGTATTTTAAAGTACATATACAACGACCAGCATCCTCTATCAAGCGACCATTTTTCTAATTCAGCCCTTCATATACCATGCAATTAAAACCTACATTTGTAAACCTTTGCGACAAGCTTCCTTTCTAGCTTGGCCAAACCTTTCATACACCGGCCATCATCTTCTATTAGGCGACCTTATTCCTAATTCAGCCCTTTCATATACCAATTAAAACAGTTTGTAAGTTGTACGACAATTATAAGCTCTACGTCACCCTATACTTGTGAAAATTATTGACCATTTCTAACTTTTAGGCAATCGTTACAATACGAGTTCCTATTGGCAGAGAGAGCTCACGTAAAACTACTTAAATACTTATAAATGATGATATACCTCTGTAATGTATTTCGGCCTTACCTTTAAATCTATCAGCTCCTTTACAGTAGGTATTTCTCGGTGTGTTTCTCAGCGTATACACAGATAATCCTCTGACCGACGCATGAGTCGCCAGAAAGGTTTGAAGTGTCTCAAATCTAGGGGAAAAATCTATGAATAAGTCAAGTTTATCTGATAAAATTGTCTCTTATTAGACGACAAAATGATTAGTTACTATTTGGCTAGACGACACAATACGGAGACAATTAATAGGAGTTGGAGAAAGGATGTTATACCAAAAATATAGGAAATAAACACAACTTGTTCCAAAGTACTTTGTACTATAAGAAAAACTGCAATGGCGCCAATAATCTGCTTAAACTCAGAGAAATTTCAAAGACTTGGAAAAATATATATTCAAGAGAGGACTTCAGCAGTTCCGTGGTCGGTTAATTCAAAAAGCCGAAGAGTGAGCTAAAGTTAACAGTGTACTTTTGTTTGCAACATGTTTCGGAAAAATAATTAGGGTAGTTTTTAAAGATACAAATAAACAAAGAATACAGAGCTCGAGGGGAAAAAGATATCAGTTTGCAGTAGATCTTTCAAATAAATAGGTAGCACTTTTTTAAGGGGAAAAAATAAAAAATAAAAAATAAAATAAAAAAGAGAAGAATCATAGAAAAAAGAAAAAAAAAAAAAAAGAATAAAAAAGTGTCCCAATTTTTTTGAGGAAAAAAGATTGATCGACTGATATTAGAAGTGCCGAGCGAAATTACGCGATACTTAGGAAGTGTTGAGATAAATGTTTTAGAGATAGCGATTCAAGCATTGCAACTTCCGAGTGCTGAAAGCAATTATCATTTACGAAAAGACATGATATTGAATTGTCGTTCGAAGCCTTAAAGAATTGGAATAAAAAAAACCCTTTCAAAAAAGCAGTTTTCGTATGAGGTCCATAAGTTGCTAAAAAAAATTCTTGGCCTTGGACTAGTTTCACGAATTTCAAGTTGAGTGCTGTTCAATGTGCAACCATGCGTTGATTAGTATAAAAGTAGGCAGAACACACGCATAGTTGCATAATCGGCGAAGTCAACGGTCGCACGAGTAGGTGTACCATATCAGGATGGTGACCTCGTTGACGTATTCTAAATGAACGGACAGGGAGCATCCTGTTATAGTTTTTTCTCGACGTTTATTTATGTTTTCTTCCCACCCTCCCTCCCTCAAAGTTTGACAAATTAAGTAGCCATCTGCTTCCTCTACCGCGGTCTCGCATTTTTCCAAAAACTCACTATTTATTCTATTGTGGAGCATTGTTGCACTTTTAATTAGCCTGCATCGCGGCTCTTGGGGAGGGGGTTGAAAACAAGAGTCGTAACGCAGGCTAACTTTTAATAGATTACTAAAGCCGTATACACCTAATTGAAAAATCGTTGTCGGGTTCGAGAAGTTCATATCATCGAAGCTAAGATCGAAAAGGATTTTGGGTACTCCGAAATGAGTATAATATTTGGATGTAGAAACGTACAAATGCACACTAGAGCAAAGTCGGTTGACGATTAACATGCCAAAGCCATTCTCCGAAGATTTACGCTGGAGAGCTGTTTGGCTGCGGTATTTTGTCTTCCCATGCTCCCCTTCGGTCTTAACTTTGATGGTATAACCTTTTTTTGAACCCGACAACGTTTTTTCAATTAGGTGTATATAATTAACCACATTTAAAGTCAATTTGAACGCTATCAAATCCCGTATTGCATTTTGTATTAAAACGATTCGACTTTTTAATGGCATGCCATTTCAGTGAAAATGTTTTTATGTAAAATTTGAGTGTAACACCATCGTTGCGTTACATAAGCCATTTTAGTGTAACACCATCGTTGTGTTACATAAGCCATTTTAGTGTAACACCATCGTTGCATTACATAAGCCATTTTAGTGTAACACCATCGTTGTGTTACATAAGCCATTTTAGTGTAACACCATCGTTGTGTTACATAAGCCATCTTAGTGTAACACCATCGTTGTGTTACATAAGCCATCTTAGTGTTACTCAATTTGGCGTACCTTATTTTGTCGCAATAACGCAGTATCTTTAACGTTTATACTAAATAAACTTAAAATTTAGCTTTATAGGACTGCGTCTCAATAACATATTTAAAATTCTAAAGTGTTTAATGTCGTATGTGAAGTAAGCCGCGGTGTTGTGCGCGGCTTTAAACTAAAAAATGTACAATATGAAAGCTTTTTGCCGCTTGATTAACTGTTTTCAAATATAAACAAGAATATGGCTCAAAGGAGTGCGATTAATTCCCAAATCGTATCCTTAGGAGCTCTTAATCGCATCCTTTTGACCTCTTAATGCCATCTTTTTGAAAGAACCAATCACAGAACAGAATTCTTATATTCAGCCAATCAGAGAAGAGAATGATTAGCATTATTTATGAATATTCAATGATTTGCTGATAAATCGTTCATTTTATACCAGGAAAAACCTGATTGATATACTTCTTCTTTTACATTAAATTGATTATTCTACACTCTTTATTGTGTCTTTTTCTTGTGTATGATTACAAAAAGGATATGATTATTATAGCGATTTTGTCGTGCAACTTTGGACCAAAATCATACTTGTGATTAACAAATTGCACTCCCGCTACGCGGTACATTAAACCAATTTAGTAAAAATTCAAATTCAAAACAAAAAGAAAACCTCAAGAATGAAACTAACTTAATTGGAAGCCATTTCAATGTTACGTCGATCGTATTCATTCTATATCGTGCAGTAATCCAATCTAGCACAAATTTCAAATCAAAACAAAAAAGATCATAGATTTACTGTGCTGTAAGAGAAACCTTAAATTCGAGAATGAAAGATGACTTCGTTCAAACAATTAAAGTTGAAATAAATGTACCCGGGCTATTCCAATGGAAAACCACTACAGTGCTTTTACGAGCAGTACTATTAAAAAAACATATCATTCCCACTAGTGGGCTATATATAAGACTGTATAGTATATTTAGAAGTAGAGGAAACATTTGAATTTAACTGTCACGGTTTTCAACTGGGTTTTCAAACAGTCTTTCTTCAATAATAAAAAATTCAGTCTCCTCTTTGATTTTCGCACTTTAGGTTTTAGTAACTTAAATCTTTTAAATTCAATGAAGATTTTAACAGCAAACTTACTTGAAAAATCGTTCAAAGTTTTTTCCAATCCTTATTCACTTGTTATTAAACTGACTTTCTTTATCCAACCAAGCTTTATTTCACTAGCGTCCGCGCCACAATGACCAAAACGTATTATCTATTTGATAAGATAATCCAATAATCGAATTAACAGTCCCAATTACCAACCGTTATGTTTACTGTCTGGCTTTTGGTTTGACTGCATCGATTTAAAAAAATGCTTAGATTTTGCTAGACGAAAAATAGCGATCTAACACAATCGTTAATGCATAGCACCAAAAATATTCCTAGAATTTTCCAGAACTGAGGTATTGTTTCTCTTATCTTTGTCTACTAAGAAGAATGGTACGGAATGGCTGGGAAAGGAAAATGAATAGTGACGGAGAAGAAACGTTTGCCTTTAAATATAGGAACTTAGACCTGGAGAGAATAGTGGGAACCCTGGCACTTCGTGATTTTATATACATACGCTACTTGAAGTACATTGCACATGTTTGTAGAAGACCAAATTCAAATTTAACGAAACAGTTGCTGTTTGCAATTCCATCTGCTAAATATGTTAGAGATCCATGGATCAAAATTAGTCAACTACTTAATGTTGATAAACACCAAGCTAAGAAATCTACACAAGACAGAAAAGTTCTAAAAGGACTACTACATCAGAACTTTGGCTCTGTGTAGACTATATAGTCCCTGCTGATCAACTTATAGTTGGAAATAGCGGAATGACACTGATACTGATACTGATATGGTCTAGTGGATATTTTTTCTTCTAAACAATAACACACGTAAATAATTTAGCGGTCCTGAGATTTGGTTAGATTGAGCTTCGTAAATCAATGCTAGTTTGCAATTCAGGTTTTAATTTTATTTACCTTCCAGCTATGAAAAGGAAAAACTTGTTTTTTTTATTGAGCTCTTTATCTTCAAGAACGTGTGTGAGTGTAATTCAATTATTTTAAACTAATGCTAGTTTGCAATTCAGGTCTTAACTTTATTTACCTTCCAGCTAAGAAAAGAAAAAAAAAATGTTTTTTTTTTTATTGAGCTCTTTATCTTCAAGAACGTGTGAGTGTAATTCAATGATCTTAGTAATTTATTTGTATGAGAATTGAAGATACCTCAAAAGATTTGTATTGTAATCCAAGTGGAATGAATGTTTTGAAAAATGCATTTGACCACAAGGATTGTTTTGCAAATGTTCTACCGACGATCTAAAATAAAATTTAAGATAACTGGGGAAAAAACATTATGAGCTTCAACTATATTTCTCACCAATTCAAAATACTAATTATTTTCCCTAAAATATTAATATAATTTTCGTAGCAGGTCTTAAATAAATACTCACAAGTTTGCACATGAAAGGTTTCCGAGTCTTAGCTAAAATACAAAATTACACTTGCAATATTTTTTCTCGTAAACATTTTCCTAATAAATTTTCGACTCGAAGAAAACCAAAATCGTCTATAAATTTATTACTATAGTGGATTTGGTTGTTTTGCTAATTGAGAAAAGTAAATTATTTGTCAAAAAGTCCAAAACCTTGGCTCCCAAGTCCATCTTAAACGTGTCGTTTATACTTCCCGAAGAAATTTTTGTTCTAATTTTAGTTACTATTTACCTATCTCATTTACGTATTTTATTGTCAATAATGTTCATTTTGGTATCATACTCGGAATACTCAAAGTCGATAGTATTTGTGGTTGATAAAATATTAATCTTAATTGGCTTAATTGTAAGCCTTAAAGTAACAAAACAAAAAAACAAAAAAACTAGAATGAAGGAAGTAGTTAAACTAACGTATTTCAGTTTTTATTTACGCAATTGAATGTTTTTCTCACTCTTATTGACCGAGAACGTACGCGCAAGTAAGTTATAGCCACGCCGATTCTGGAAATTTCTTTAAATAGCGCACAAAAGGCGAGATAAAATATAGATTTTATTTTGGGACAGCCTTGTTTCCTAGCAACGAACAATGTTTTACAACTTTGTATTAGGATTTCTTCTCCGTGAAATAAGTTTTGAATTAGAGAATTACGATTTTTTTTGGCGGTGAATTGATTGACCTCTCTTTCTCTTTCACTTGACTTTATTTTTCCTCTTTCCTTTTCTTATCTTTCTTTTCCTTTCTTTTCATTTCTTTTCCTATCGTTTCCCTTTTTCCCGTTCCGTATTTGTGTCGGTTGTTTCCTCCACTTTTATACTTTCCCCATCTCTGCACTGCTGTGCACTGTTCTCTGCTCTGCTCTTCTCAGCTTTGATGCGTGACGATACAGTAATTTAAGGTACGCGCTAATCTTCCAATTACATTTTACTGGCGCACCAGCTACCCTTGATCATACAGACTAAGGGGACAAGCATGTTCATTTCTATTACATCATCAGTAAGACTTACGAATAAGAGTGGATGGTTTCTTTGCGCGGCACCAGCTATTCTTGATCTCAAACAACAGACACTTAAGGGATGCGCATGTCATTCTATTACATCATCAGTAAGACTTACGAATAAGAGTAAATAGTTTCTTTGTGAGGCACCAGCTATTCTTGATCCCAAACATAACAGACGCTAAAGGAATGCGCATGTCATTCTATTACATCATCAGTAAGACTTACGAATAAGAGTAAATAGTTTCTTTGTGAGGCACAAGATATTCTTGATCTCAAACATAACAGACGCTAAAGGAATGCGCATGTCATTCTATTCCATCATTAGTAAGACTTACGAATAAGAGTAAATAGTTTCTTTGTGAGGCACCAGCTATTCTTGATCTCAAACATAACAGACGCTAAAGGAATGCGCATGTCATTTTATTACATCATCAGTAAGACTTACGAATAAGAGTAAATAGTTTCTTTGTGAGACACCAGCTATTCTTGATCTCAAACATAACAGATGCTAAAGGGATGCGCATTTCATTCTATTACATCATCAGTAAGACTTACGAATAAGAGTAAATGGTTTCTTTACGGGGCACGAGCTACTCTTGATCTCAAACATCACAGACGCTAAAGGGATGCGCATATCATTCTATTACATCATCGGTAAGAATTACGAATAAGAGTAAATAGTTTCTTTGTGAGGCACCAGCTATTCTTGATCTCAAACATAACAGAAGCTAAAGGGATGCGCATGTCATTCTATTACATCATCAGTAAGACTTACGAATAAGAGTAAATGGTTTCTTTGTGAGGCACCAGCTACTCTTGATCTCAGATATCACAGACGCTAAAGGAATGCGCATGTCATTCTATTACATCATCGGTAAGACTTACGAATAAGTGCGGATGGTTTCTTTACGCGGCGCCAGCTACCCTTGATCTCAAATATCACAGACGCAAAAGGGATGCGCTTGTCCTTTTAACTAACGAAGGATTATCGGCCTAAAAAACTCTCATTACGCACCAGCTGCCTGGTTCTTTGTTAAATGTCTGAGACGTTAAGTAGAAAAGGTCGTGGAAGTTAGCGCTTTGATTTGCTGAAAAAAACTGCGCTTAAATTAAAAAAAAATATATCTTTCTTGTTCTTATATTACTCTTGAATGGATGTGATCTACTAAACAGACATTCCAGAATTCCAGAATTTCAGATATCATTTTTACTTTCTGATAGATATTATAATGACAGGTGTTTTGACCCACAGGTGTTTTGCGATGTTAGGTAAAAGTATTAATCCAAATGAAATATTTACTCAGAGTTTTTCAGTGCATTTCAGTGTCTAATATTCACAAATAACGGTTAAGTAACGAATGCTCAACTTCAACAATACATTACAGCCTTTCATTGTAACACATGATTATTCCGCACAAAATCGAGACTAACCCTGAGAAAATGAATCTGCAGTCAAGAAACACAGCGGTATTCTACCAATTCGATTCTATTTGATTGGCTACAATGAGAAGTACGTGCAGCGAATTTCTTTATCAGCGTCCTCTGATGACTTTGGGACAAGGTCAAAATAATAGTCATAACAAAAGTCCTATAAAAAGCGAGTTTTTTCTTCGCCAGACGAAGCTAAACTCGTGCGACATATAACCCTCGTTATCCTATCAATCTACCGATGATATCAACCGCGTCCTATCATCGCGTAAAATAGCGGTTCTTTTGCTCACTAACGTCACCTGTCTTAAAATCGGGACGATTAACTAATCTTAGCACACATTCCTCCTGGATGACCGATCAAAGTTCCGGTCATTACCCAAAATATTGGGCAATAAATTTTGCCCCTGAAATAACCTTTACGGGGAATATTAAATCAAGAGATAGCCAATAGAACTGCGTTATATTTAGTTCATTTCATTCCTAGGTTCTGGCTAATCATTACCATGCATTAGATCATCAACTAAAATTCTTAACTTGGTTTAATCTTATTCCTGCTTTATTAAACTCAAGTGCTAGGACCACACGTTCATGATATTCAAACTCAGACGCTTTGTATTTTTTACCTTTGATATGTCATAGGAAGAGTTTTTAAAAAAAGTCTTGTGTATAGGCCGATCTTTATTGACGTTTTTTCCTCATTAGCATTAAAAAAATTTAAGCTACAAGCAAACCAAAAATCGAAAGAGAATGTCTTATTTAGTAACTCTGAAAATTTGAGAGTAATATGTTCAATATTTTGGGAGAAATTTTTTTTGAAAGCGGTATGATTTACAAAGAAATGTATGTTCGTGTGGTAAGTCTTGCAGCTGGGGAGAAAAACAAAAGGATTCCAATCTCCTGAGAATTGACCTAATTCACTATGACGTCACATCAAAACAATCTATTGTTTAAACGCAAAGGATCATGGTCGTCGGACGGGGCAAATTCACCGAAAATTGTTCTAAAACCCGTATCAATCCACGAAGAGAAGTAGAATAACCAGCAAACTCTCAGAATATTTTTTAGTACATATTAACACATATTATATTTGAAAACCAGGCCATTTTAGATTAAACTGTTTCGCTAGGAGCAAATTTGTTGATTTTCTATTGGATTCGGCGATTCTATCCCCCACATAAACAAGCAGTGACCTCATAGAGAAATAGGGTAATTGGAACCTATTATTTTGTCCCCCAGATTGAGGTGCATTCCAAAGTGCTGCATGGGGTCTATAGGAACTGCTGTTATAGTAAAAAACTATCTGGAATTTCCCATTCTATACTTTTTAAGAATAAAATAGATCACTCTTTATTATTTTTAGAACAAGAAAAGAAATGATACTCAAGGGAATGACATGTTTATTTATTTAGGCCCCGTCCACACTATGCCGGATAAATTTGAATCCGCAACTTTCACAACGAAACCAAAAAAAAAGTTTTAGTCCACGCATGAAAACGGATAAAATGTTTCACGTCCACACTAGTCCGATCAGAGGCGGCAAAAACGCTTTATTGCACATCTGAGCATGTGCATTGAAACTGAAATTAAGCCTGCAGTGAAATTTTAGCCTTTCCGCCAGGCTCCCATGACAATCATGACGTCATCGTATTCGAAAAATGTTCTCCGTCCACACTAATACGGCTAGCCGGCGTTTTCAAATTTTTCCACTCTGGAGACCGTATTCGACCGTATTCGTTGTCGATGAAGAATTGTTCCGGATTCGCCCGGACTAGTGTGAACGGTAGGCCTAACCAGATAAATAAAAATTCGGATTCAAATTTATCCGGCATAGTGTGGACGGGGCCTTAGAGGCTTTCATCACGTTTGAATTACAAAGGAGAACAAAACAAAACAAAACAACAAAAAAACAATAAATATAAAATATATATAATCTAACAAGCGTTATGAGGGAGAGGCGCGCAAAGGGTAAGAAATAAGCGGTGTAAATCCAGACACCAACTAAGTTTCTTTAGGATGTTTTAAAAATGTTGTGATTTTGATTTAACTTTCATTTTCTCACTAGAAAATCCTGGAAGAATCAGGATATTATATTATGTTTATCGATCGGCCTTAATTCGGGCAACCTAGCTTTTTAAAAATACTTCAAAACGATAAAACTTCAATAGATTTACTTCAATGTCTCTTCTTTTTTCTTCCTTTTTTTAAATATTTTTTCCCCCTTACTATACAAATAATTTGAATCATCTTATAAAAAAAGAAAATGATGGGGTAAAAACAGTTTTACCTAGTATAAATAGAGGCAGAAAAAGCTATATATTACAAACAAACAAATGAGTAAATGAGTACTGTTATATTATAGCATTGAGGACAAATACTTGCAGAGCTTACCCGTGGAAGAACTTTCATTTTCCGATAATATTATTCATCAATGGGTGCTACTTAGATAAACTCACCTACTCGAAAAAAGGTTATATATACTGAATACTGCTACAGTCAATAACACATTACCAGGTCGAAATTTAAAGCAAAGGTAAAGAAAAAATATTCTGCATTTATAGAAAAGAGATGTAATGGGTACAATAGGTAAAACATTTTAGTTTAGCTTGGTTTTAGCTTCTAAAAGACTCTCGTTATATTTTACCGCGATGAATTAAATAAACTGGAATCAAGTTTGCAGTATTCTGTATTGAACGACCTTTTTAGAAATAGCTGCAAAGAAGTAGAGTGACCACAGTAAATCCGTGAAACACTAATTACTAAATAGTACAAAATAGTGCTAGTTAAACAAGTAGAAAACAATGGAATTTGCATGAAATTGTGCTATTTAGTATAACTAAAGTTTCACGGATCGATTTACTGTGGTCACTCTATAAGTAAAAGCATTGTGTAGAAAAATAGTTGAACATCAATAGTTTTTGTACCCACCGCCTTAGTGTTGTACAATGTTCAGTGTCCTGGGCTAAAAGATCTTTCCTCTGAGAAGGCCGCGTCGTAAAGGTTGGATGGATCTAAAGTGAGAAAACGTGACCTCTGTTAGTGGACTGATAATAAGTAGTAGTTTGCAATGTGGTAAACATAATTTAACACCGATGCATTCAGCATGGAGTTTTCTTTCATTTTCGACTAGCTAGCTTTGAGATAATTTCGCTTTCAAAACAGAATAAACAAAGAAGTTAATAGATTTTGAATCGCGGGTGATGATTTTCACGACGCTTTCGAAGTCGAACCTATACGAGATACATTTGCCAAATGTCGTATTGGTTTAAAATCGTCTTTACAATTCAAAATGAGCAGCTTATCGCTGGAATGACTCCACCACAAATCTCATAATTTCAACGTTGAAATGCCGTGAAAAACGAATTCTTGAATGAAGTATGAAGACTACATTTTGTGGAGAAAGAGTTTGAAAATATCCTTAGGAACCAACCTAATGCAAGCGCCATTTTTTCGAGATTTTCAGAACTGGGAAACAGAGTCATAAGGAGGCCACATGCGAGATCAATCAGGTTTCATTCAACTTGAAAAACAGATTCCTGTATTGCTGAAGCGAGCTTTCCTTTCTCTTCAAGTTATTCTGAATGTGTTGCTAAATATAGACCGAGTTTACAGCCGGTGTATAATTAAGTTTTAAATTAAATTCAAAGAGACAGGGAAAAAATACTGTTTTCAAGGCGTGAAATAAAACGGTTGTTAAAAAATGTCATCTCATTTTTGAAAAAAGTAATATTCACATGAGCCTGTAATCATTAAGGTCAGCAATTTATGGGACTCGCTATGCGCATGCGCAAAACAAAATTATTAAAAAGTAGGATAGTATTTCATGTATCAAATTTTTGCAAATGAAGCTACAGAACTTCGTGGAAAAACTATATTTAGATATATGCTTTCTTTTCTTTGATGAGATGAAACTATTTATCATATGACCCGTATCTGCCCGGGCGCGCGCTCTTCGGGAAATTAGGGACGTTAAGCTGCAGAACGGCAACGTGGGCGACAACGTCGGCGAAATTGAGGCGCTTCAACCTTTTATTGTATTATTATTTCGTGTTTACCTAGTATTTTACTCAATAAGCTTCCCCATTTTGGAGTGAAATGACGTCTTTTGGGAGCGCTTTAATTATAACGAAAATCAGCAAAGATAAGCTTTTGGCGTAGCCGCTCTCTTTAGTACGTAAAATAGGACATTTCACGTCTTACTTTCAGCATAAGACGGCAATGATGCACAGTGTTTCGTACATTCCAACGAGTATCTATTGAATAGCGCAATTAGTGCTATTGTATGTTTGCCGTCGTCGTCGTCGTTGCCGTCCTGCAGCTTAAGGTCCCTGGCGTGAGCAGGGCCGTACGGCTTTGAGCGAGCAGGGCCGTGTACGAATCCGTACGGCCCTGCTCGAAACCTGCGACTTTCTTTTATTCTATTATTTTTCTTTTCGTGAGGGTCATATGATAAAATGCTTATTGACTGAGTTAGGTCGGGCCGTACGGGAAAATATTTGGCTCTCGGTCATGTACGGCATCACCTCGAGCCAAATATTTTCCCGTACGGCCCTCCCACTCAGTCAATAATGATATGGCTGAAGGCCAGGAATCGAACCCGAATATCCAGAGGTGAGTGCACAACCGCCACACCACCCGCCAATACAATATAACCTTTTAAAAACCTACTCTCGCCTTCTATTACAACAGAACACCTGTTTCGATACTTGCATTATTAATATTTTACAATTTCAAAGCAATATAAAATTCTGTGAAAGAATTAACAAATAAATAAATTGCAAAAAACGTAAACGAAACGCAGAATTTTTGTTCAATATAAAAAGTTTTTAACGTGACATACGTCGTCAAACTTTCATTTAAAATTTGCACCAATGGAAAGCAGTGGATACTTTTCGTGAAACTTTTTCTTACCAAGAATGGCTAAGAAAGAACTCGGTTACGAACGACAGCACACACTGATAAAACGTCAGTATTTTGCAGCTAGTTTCCGTGGAATTTTCTTTTTAAGATGAATCGCAAATCTAGCATGTCGCTAAAAAAGTATCATAAACTTGAACAGAATAATGATTCGCACGCAAAAGTCGACAATAGGTACACACAGCAGTCGGCAGTCCTACTTTTCATAAACTTTTGCGTTTAGAAGGGGTTTTTTTTCTTTATTTTTATTTTTTCTTTTCTTTCTTTTTCTTTTCTTTCTTCTCTTTTGTTTGTTTCGTTGTTGCTATTTGTATATTTTCTCGCTTACCACCACGCCGTTAAAGCCAAATCTAAAGTAGAAATTGTCAACTGTTTACAAAATCTCAATGCACATAAAGCGAACCAATAATTCTACGGTAATTGAAAAAGCAAGAAACGACAAAGGATATAGGACTGCACCAAAATCATAACGTAACATATGCAAAAAAAACTACGGGATATGATATCGTCTAAAGTTGTATTGCTATACGATTTGCATTGTTTCCTGCCTTACCTCACAAGACCCTCGATAATTGTATGCAATACTGATCTTCCATGGATAAAGTAGTCGTTGAACTTTTCAAATAAATATTGGAGTTTAATTAGATTGTCCTCACTGCTAGCTGATTTACATAACAATAAGGCAACGCAAATTTGGCACAAAACACATATTAATTTTCAATGTAGGACCTAGAACAAATGTTTATGTTTTTTAACATGCGGTTTTATAGAAATATCAAATTTTCTTTCCATAATATTGAATGTTGACTCAAGCCAGGCGTAGGCATTAAATATTTAAAATTTTTATGAATGTTTCATTTTTTTTTTTCGTTTTTGTTTTTTTTCTTCTTCTTTTATTTGAATATTACTATAATAAAGACAAATAAAAACGAAAGCTTGACTATAACCGACACGATATATTTTAATAAATGATGGGAAATATATTATCTCAAAAAGCGGAAAAAAAAAAAAAAAAAAAAAAAAAGAAAAGAAATTGGACGCTTGTGAAACTTCGCGACCACATGAACTTACTTCTGAAATACATATTTTTTAATTTGCATAAACATGTTAATTCATATTCTGAAAAAATTCAAACTAAAAAGGAGAGGTCACAGGTCTTGCTTTTGAAAAAATCGCACAAGAACAGCAAGGATGCGCAAAAAGGATGCGCAGAAATCATTCTTGCGAAAGTCCATAACCGCGTGCAATCCAATGGGTTACTTTGTAAAAAGCCACGCAAAGTGTAATATTTTGACATCAAAAACCCTCAAAAATACGCTTTTTTATCATGAGTATTTCTATATTAAATCCCTAGATCGAAGAAACAATTGTAGTTACTTGTTTTATCATAGAATGACAGGTAGTCTTAAATAGGTAGGTTTGTAGGATGGCGCGAGCGTGTTGTATACGATAGCAGGCGAAAATTGTGCCGTCTAAACCGGCCTTTAGGAAGGCATACGAAGCGTTTTGAAACGTCAACAAAAACGAAGAAAGAAAAAGAGTCTGAAAAGGATTTCAAAAATTGAACCTGTTAGGAGCTAGAAAATATTGTGACATTCAACGATTTTACCACTTATAATACAAATTCTAAAGCTCTAAACCCAAGTCATACTCACAAAACTGCTGAAGGAGTCTGGCGCTCTGCCCTTCCCTCTAGTACACTTCTTTTAACTTTAGGTTTTAGCAGCCCTTCTTGAAGATACGATTTCGAACAATATTGTCACGTGATAAGTTTAAAAAAAATAGTCCAAATTTAATAAAACAAAGTCTGAATTTGACTAATCCCATTTTTCGAAAACTTAATTAATATCTCCCTTGGACTAGCACGCACAGCTCATTAGGAGGGCAGGTTAGTCTCACGAAACGAAATGTCACACAGAATATATGGAATTTTTGTTTTGCGAGGATGTATATACACTTATTTCAAGAAAGGTTGTCGGTGAAAAATGAGAAAGGAGATAGGAGTTTGTTATTCCAAAAGGAAAGGAATTATGGGCGTACATCTAAACATAAATAATCAAGGTCTTTGAATTAGTTTCGTCGACTACAAACAACACTGGATATCTCAATACTCGCGTGTTCTTGACGAGAATAATCATGAATAAGAAACGAATAGGAATGACTACATCTTATTGCTTAAATTATTGCCTATCGCCTTAATTTGGCTCCAACAAACTTTTTTTTGAAATAGGTTTAACAAGACAAAACAATCAAACAGCTTAAAGTAATAACTTTGGAATTAATGAATTTGGAAGAAAGATGGAAAAAACTTCAAGATCAAAATTCAAACAAAGAAAAATAAATTAATGGATATTTTTTGACAGTTTTCTAATTTGTATTGAAGGGGCTAAATTTTTGAATCTCTTTTTGAATTTCTTAGTAAATGGATTTTGGAAATATTCATTCAATGATGATTGAGTTTCTAATATAGGTATCTTTTAGATAAATCTACCGATGCAAACGATCCTAAAGGTTATCTTAGGTTGTGAGATAGGATTAAGCGTTTTAATTAATGCTACAATTAAACACATCACCATTTTATTGTCGCAGTAATGTCACGAATTTTCGGCTTCCAAAACCTTGTGAGGGAAGTAGGTTCTTAAAGCCCCGTTTATAATAGCGATTTTGGCGGCGATTTTTGCTGCGATTTTTTTGCGAATTTGTCCATAATAAATATTGGTAAGGAATTTACTTGTAAAGTTTTTTTCAGGATACCAAGATTTTCCTAGACGAATGTCTCTTTTGAAGGATGACACAAAGGATTTCATGTTTCCGAAAATTGCAACAAAAATCGCCGCAACAATCGCCAGTGTAAACGGGGCTTAAGTAAACGAAACATCCTTTATAGTGGATTGTATTGCCCAAACAGCAAGACTTGAGAATTTTTATTTTTAGAAACTGAGGCATAGAACCCTTGCATGTGATGTCAAAGCAGCTTAATTTGAAGGACGAAACAAACGAATTTCAATTTCTTGATAATTGGAAACCTATTTGTGTTGCCCTCCAAATTCAGCTGCATTTCAAGGTGCTGCAAGGGGTCTATATCGTGTTGCTTCAATTCTTCTTAACTTGAAGCCAATTCTCACAAAAGCTTGTTAATCGACCATCCTTGATCCTTGTGTTGTTATAGTATAGGCTACAATAGGATGTTCTAGTGGTTGGTATCTGTGAGCTGAACGAATCTCATAAATCTCATTACCAGCTTACAAAGACAAGCAAACACTGCCCATCATGTGCTATCAACGACAGTAATCAATGAGCTGAATGAATCTCATTACCAGCCTAGAATCATGACAGGCAAACGCTACCTATCACGTGCTATCAACCAGATAGCATTTCATTCCCACAATCCTTTGCACAGTAGCTCATTTTCAGGTTTTCTAGCGAGGTTTTTGACACCAAGGAATTCTTTGACAACTTGGCAGCATTGCTCAACGTCACTGACTCGTTTTCCATTTCAGACCACATTGTCATTCTTTTGAGTCTCATTTTTTGTATAACAGTCGAAAATGAGAAGACGCATGCATATGAATACAGCTCAAACAAAGAATCTTATTCTCAAGATAATGACACATGGTCTGAAATAGAAAAAAACTTTACGCCCAAGCAATAAAAAGAGTCTGTTATACTTAGAATATCATAATTTTCCCGCATATTTAAAGCAGCAAGAGCTCTTCAGATAGCACTCTTAACTAATCTCAAAGTTTTGATGAATGATACATGACGAGAAACAGACTGATCTCCCAGAGTGCTAAAGAAATGAAGACCTACAAGTCATAATATCACATAAATCTGTCATCTATTTATTTGATTGACAGCTATATCTTCTTAGTTTTATTCAATGCTGTCATCCTAATATGAGCCACTTAATGATATTAGGCTCTAAAAAAATATCGAACGGACAGATTTTACTAAACTGAATGGCTCGATTCTTCCCGACATTAGCTTCCAAGAAAAAGACTGAAAAATAGGCCCTTTGCAGTTAACGGTCACGTGTCTGTACTGGAATGCAAAATTTTTGTTTTCATATTAAATTGGTGGTTCTTTTCAGCTACTTGTAAAGAACTGAATGAAAACATGTGTATCCAGTGTGTTACGAAATGTAGTTTTATTACGATCTCTCGAAACAGGTTGTAGAAAGTTTGTTTGCTCACCAGTATATTTCACCTATGGGAAACAAGATGTTCATTCAACATTTGCTGTCAGTGAATTAATCAGCACGTGATTGCTTAGCTGCAAAGGGCCTATTGACGCTACAATGGATCAGTGTAATTTAGAATGCATCGTTCTGTTGATTCTGGAAGTCCGTTGATGCTTGAGAATAGGGAATGGAGGCTTTGCACCATCACGTGATGGCAGCAATGACAGGAGGCAGGAACAATTGAATCTGGTCTAATCTGATTTACATGAGAAAGAATTCAGTTTCCCAGGGTAAAAGACTATTGTTGTGCCTCCTGTCATGGCTGCCATCACGTGATGATGCAAAGCCTTTATAAAAGGATTTTCCTCTCTAAGTGACCACGTAAAATGGCGGTCCCTTTCTTCTTATCTTCCCTCTCTAAATGAAATTCACCATTTTCCATACATCGGTTCACTGGTCAAACACAAAGCATTCAGTCGAGGTTGCAAGGTTCAAATTTGAATAATCCTTTGAAAGTACCTTGGCGCCTCGCTTGAGCGCTTTGTGTTTGACTAGTAAACCAATGTATGGAAAATGGTGAATTGTCATTCTGGTTTCCTTTGCTATCACAGCGAATACATATCCGACATGTAAATGACGTAAGTACAAATTGCATATAACATCCCTGACTTGTGTATACAGTGAATGGTCTAGGGAAACTGAAAGCTTTCAAGGTATGACGAAGCCTCTTATTCTCGGCACTTTTTTTGAGCATTAAACCTGCTTTCGCAAAGCAAAGCACGTCATCATGTACCTGACTACGTCATAGGTAAAAACTAGTTTGTAACCAGTTTGTTTGCTTTTAATAAGGACCTACGTCAGAGGTGTACGCGCACGTCAAATGTCATGCTTGTATGCGTACGTTAGATCAGTGGAGATTAGGTTCTGTTTGTGACGAGCAAATAAGCTTCAATTGACCTTAATTGTGGTGGATATGGACGTGTAGCCCATGTTGTCTGGAATGAGTAATAGGGATTAGGCTACCTGTGTTATCGTTGCTATAAGCAGGCAAGCAGGCAAGCAGGCAAGCAGGCAAGCAGGCAAGCAGGCAAGCAGGCAAGCAGGCAAGCAAGCAAGCAGGCAAGAAGGCAGCAGGTGAGCAGGCAGGCAGGCAAGCAGGCGAGCAGGCAAGCAGCTTGATGTAGTGGGATCAAACAAGTGACCGAGAGAGAGAAAGGGAGGTGGGTCACTTGTTTCGGTTAATTAGATCAGTCCAAAGGTTGTTTCAGGGTATGAAGATAAAATTGGTGTTTCTTTTGCGTCGTTTTGTAAAACGTCTTTCATGTAGCTAATAAGCTTGATTTTTCAGTTTTCCATCGAGAACTACCCATCTATTTTACTCATTGATCTAATCAAGTTTATCAATTAGTTACAGAGACCGTTGCATTAGCAAGTCAAGAACGCTTAGCATGGTGTCATATAAATAAGATTCTGTCACCAGATGCTTCAAAAACCTGATAAAATCGCATCCGCTAGGGGACCTCTCAGTAAACGAAAACGTAAATGGATTCACATTTGATGCTAAAACATCAAACACTCGTCCTAACTTTGATACAAGAAAGAAAAACGGATGAAATCCCCTGTTTCTTGTAGAAAAAAATTAAATTAAAATTTAGGCAGAATTTTCTTTTCAAGCTAAGCCTTTTCGCTTGTAGTTTGTAGAAATAAGTTTCAAACGCAATTCATAAACGAATAAATTTCAATGAACAGTTTCAAATCCACCCACGCTAGTGGGGAATTTTCGTTTCTTTTATTAGATTCGATTACACTTATTTTTTAACTCTTTATATTCAACGAAAAAAAAAAAGAAAATAGTTCTTGAGGTTTTTTTTTTCAAACGAAATAAAGGTTTTGCTGTAGAGACCAGTTACTGAACTCGTTACCAGTAAAGATAAGTTTACTCTTGAGATATCTTAGCAACAAACGTATCGTTTATGTAGTTACAAACATCATTTAAAGTTATCCTTTCTATATCTTGTATTCATTTTAAGACTTTCATCGTCAAATTCAATGTTCATCTTCAAAATTATGATCGTAAATGTTTCTGTTTCTTTACTCTTTCTCTTCCTCGTTAAAACTGCAAACTTAAGTATTCTTTCTGTGTTGTTTAGCTTCTTAAAATGCTTCTGTTGCATGGTATAGCAGGGTTGTTTTGTTATATATATTTGTATTTTTGATTATTGGAAGGTTTTTTTACAAAACAAGCGTAGATCTAATTGTAAAAGAGAGAAACTAGTTATAATACGAGTTTTAAAAACAACAGATAATGTGAACTTGGGTTACCGTGAAAGTGCCTGGAACAGTGCCATAAGGAATAAATGGAATAAGGCCAGTAAAATAGAAAACAAGAAACGCTTCAAATGGAAAAATTAAAAATTAAAAAGCAAATTAATAAAAAAATAATGCTCTTAAAATGATCCTACAAAGTAATGATTTTTTCATTGCAAGTGCATTACATAAAAAAAATAATGAATATGACACATAAAAGCGAAATACCAAACAAAAAACAAAAAAACAAAAAACAAAATAGCACTCATATATTGACGACAAAACAAAAAGATTAACAGCTTCTTGGAAAGATTAAATTGGAAAATAAATTACTCGAATCTTGTAAAAAGAAATGAAAAAAATACAAAAACAACCAATATTACTTTCGGTGAAATTTAGGAGTAGAAAACCGTGGAGAAAGCGAAAGCGAGTGAGAGTTGTTTCTTTAAACAAGCTACATTCAGATTTGAATGGCTATGTTGTTAGGTAAATTATAATCACTATGAAAAAAAAAAAAAAAAAAAAAAAAAAAAAAAAAAACGAGAGAAAACATTAGAAGGCTCGAAAAAAGATATTAAGCTATTTTGTAAGACAATATGAATCGATATAACGGTGTGAAAATCTAAAAATGGAAAACAAAATGAATTGTGGTGTGTCTAATCTAATACACTGGGCTGAACTGCAAGAAAGATAGCTATCGTTTCCCTTTTTTTCCCTTTATATTTGAGCAGGGTAGAGACCCAAAAACCGTGGTACCGGCAATTAAGAGCTTTGTTGATTGATATTAATATCGTTTCAGGCGAGGGTTTGTTTTAGCGTCTAAACTTTAGAAGGCAATATCCGGATACAGGTGTTGGCTTAGAAAAAAATGGAAAAACGGATATCTTGTAGCAAAATACTACAAAAACATAATCTTACGATTTGAAAGACTATCTTTAGAGGAGAAAATGTTGCTCGTAGGATATAGGGGTGGTCATCATTTAAATATAATGTATGGCAAAGAATAAATAAGGAATATTATACAAACCGTTTGAGGAGTAAGTCGGTGGTTACACGACGTCCAGTGAGATTCTTCGCCGTAGTTTTTTTTAGTTAAATTGTGTGGTCTGTAGTTCCAAGTTTGGTACGCGGTTGTCGTGCTACGATCAAGAGAGAAAGGAAAAGAGCTAGTTAAACGAAAATGCGATAAAAATTCATTGAAAATAGATTATGCGAGATTATAAAGCAAATAATATTGCTTCACCTGGAAAAAAAAAACGTTTTAAAAAGAACACCTTTGAGATGATTTTACGCGGTCCAAGACGAGACAAAATTTTCAAGATAAAAAATATGATAGAGACTTAAGGTTTGATGACAGAGTCTCAATCATATCACAACCTTCGTCGCTTGCTTTTTGTTTGTATGGGACTGAGCTGAAGAAGAGGTCTTGATCACTTGCCACTTTAGACAATTTATTTCACACTTCCGATATTAATAATTCAGTTTAATGTATTCCATATATTCGCCTCTAAAAACAATCAAATTTACTTATCAACGTTTACAAATCCAGTCGCATCTAAAAATAACGCGGATACAAATTACATTTTCCAGTCTTTGATTAAATTTTGTCCCTTCTTTGTAGAAATAAATTATTAAATGTTATATTGCTTGGCAAAAGATAAGTTTTCGGTGGAGAATTGTGCGTCAGCGTGAGTGAAACGTGTACGCGCGTGGTGAAAATGGATGTCGAGGAAATGGAAGTTGATTTAAATAATTTTTCGTTAAATGATATAAATGGGAAAGGATGTGAGTGTAGCTTTTCTAGAAATTCGATAATTGTGAACAGCAGGAAATTGATAAAATGGCGCAGAGGTAATCTAGAAAGTAAATAAATGAAGTGAGAGAAAGAAAGAAAGAAAGAAAGAAAGAAAGAAAGAAAGAAAGAAAGAAAGAAAGAAAGAAAGAAAGAAAGGAAAAAGAAGGGAAGGGAAGGGAAGGAAGGAAGGAAGGAAGGAAGGAAGGAAGGAGGAAGAAAGAATAAAAGAAAGAAAGAATAAAAGAAAGAAAGAAAGAAAGAATGAATGAATAAAAAAATGAATGAACGAAAGAAAGAAAGAAAGAACCTAAAAAAGAGATTGCCATAAAAGAAGAAAACAAAACAAAAACAAAAACAACAAAAAAACAACAGCAACAACAACCAAAAAAAAAGAAAAAACAGAAAAAAGAAAAGGTTTAAATGGGGGAAAAAACTACTGTTAGTAGTTTCGTTTATTCTTTTGTCATATCACATTGCAACAAGCTATTAATACATCAATTTTTCCTGAGCCTCTGCGTCTTATCATCTCATTGTTTGTCAGAAAACTTTTAAAATGTTCCTTGACAAATCTTTGCTGACATTTCAGACTAAAAACCCAGCATCCTACGACCTTTTGGATAAAACTTTTCTGCTTTATTTGCCTATAATTTGGTGCGATATTCAACATGACACGGTACTGACAACATTCAATATGGAGGAAAAGGCGCTAAGTATACACATAGCACGTGACTACACAAACCAACCAATCAGATCACCAGAAAATTCACTTAGAAGAAGAACTCAAAAAGCTTTAAAAAAAGACGTAATTAAAATATTTGACCAATGAGAGTCGAGAAAGATAAACAGAGATTAAGATAACTGACGTGTTAGGGTATGTTGACCAATCAAGATGAAGTAACAATTTAAGTAATGATAAATTGTTGATGCGACGTAGTTTGCTGAAGAGTGGCATCTTTATGACTCAGAGACAAAGTTTTTGACAGAATTATTCTATTTGAGGTTCAGCATTAAGAGTAAATGAGTATAAGGCTTAAGGGATTGCATTAGTAATTTGTAGGGGCTTCGAAGAAGCAAAAGTGTTGAAATGGCATGAGTTTTGCTTAAAAAATTTCATGACTCAGATTTTTGATTTTATTCTTTTTTCCTTTTTTTAAACAAAACGTAAAATGTAATGGCGGTTTTCATATTATTATTATTATTATTATTATTATCATTATTATTATCATTATTATTATTATTATTATTATTATTATTATTATTATTTTGTAATTAAAACTCAAGGACTGTTTTCCTTTTCTTTCTTTGTTTATGTTCGGCGCTTCGGGGATGCAAACAAAATGGCGGATTTTTTAATTCGGCCCCACCCCACCCCGACCCACCCTACCCTTCAGAAAATCCTTGCTATACTCCTGAAGTTGTATAATAAGTGACTAACAGTCAAAGTAAACCAAAAGAAAACAATGGAATTAGTATCTTTTTCTATGCATTATTCTAAGTATATTTTTTTCACGGGCAAGTAAAACCAATACTGTCGATTCCTACACAGTGAATTCAATTTTTTTCATAATAACGCTATTTCTGCTATCTAAGTTGATCCAAACCCTCTATACATTAACTAGATCCAATGATATGGACTATATAGTCTGTCTACCCTCTTCTGTTAGTATATTCCTCTTTAGCACCTTCCATTAAGCCCACTGTATGCACTATGTTGACATGTTCACTATACATTGTCATCTTCAGTATAAACTTTTAAGGGATTTCTCAATGGTAAATAGAAAGGCGTCAAATCCCTTCTGAGGTGAAAGTGTCATTCGGTTGATCTGTTAGATTTGAGGATCTATTTTGTTGTGTCAGATATATTAGTGTACTTTTGGAAAGTCAGTACACTCTAATTCAGTTCAATAATGAGAAATGTGGGCGTATTTTTTTGGGTATTATAAGAAAGTGTTGTACATTTGGTTGAGCTACTTTAGTGATATTTGACTGTGAGTGAGAGTTTGTTTGATATCTCTCTTGATTCCAGGGGGTTTTCTCGGGATTCTCTGGTTTTCGTTCCTCCCTCCCCCCCCCCCCCCCCCCCTCTCCAAAAAAAACCTAGCAAGCTAAATTGTAAGTCATGCCCTGACTTCGATCAGCCCAGAGGTTGTTTCAGGGTTCTATCTGTGAGTTAGCCGTGCCCTGACTTCGATCAGCCCGGAGTTGTTTCAGGGTTCGATCTGTGAGTTAGCCGTGCCCTGACTTAGATCAGCCCAGAGGTTGTTTCAGGGTTCTATCTGTGAGTTAGCCATGCCCTCACTTATAGATCAGCCCAAAGGTTGTTTCAGGGTTCGATCTGTGAGTTAGCCGTGCCCTGACTTAGATCAGCCCAGAGGTTGTTTCAGGGTTCTATCTGTGAGTTAGCCATGCCCTCACTTATAGATCAGCCCAAAGGTTGTTTCAGGGTTCGATCTGTGAGTTAGCCATGCCCTGACTTTGATCAGCTCAGAGGCTGTTTCAGGGTTCGATCTGTGAGTTAGCCATGCCCTGATTTAGATCAGCCCAGAGGTTGTTTCAGGGTTCGATCTGTGAGTTAACCATGCCCTGATTTAGATCAGCCCAGAGGCTGTTTCAGGGTTTGATCTGTGAGCTAGCTGTGCCCTGACTTTGATCAGCCCAGAGGCTATTTCAGGGTTCGATCTGTGAGTTATCTGTGCCCTGACTTAGATCAGCCCAGAGGTTGTTTCAGGGTTCGATCTGTGAGTTAGCCATGCCCTGACTTATAGATCAGCCCAGAGGTTGTTTCAGGGTTTTAATCTGAGTTAGTCATACCCTGACTTTGAACAGCTCAGAGGCTGTTTCAGGGTATCGATAAATTTGCTATAAGTGCAATCTAGTTTTGGTCATTCTAATTGAACATCTAGACACCGAACAATAAACTGTAGTTAAAGACTTAATGCTTTAAGCCTTAAGACATCGCTTACTTTAGAATTCATATGTAATCTATAATAAATGTAAAAGTAAAAATAAAAATAAAATTGCTGCATGCTGTGATTAAAAATAGGTGCAGATTTCTTGGTCTAAGGCTGAACATTTTTCTTAAATTTATGGCTTAAAAAATCGCTGTTCTTTTAGTCAACTAGGAAGAAAACTATTTTTGAATGCGAGCCAAAATAGAAAAATTTGAAAGAAAAAAAGAAAGAAAACGAAAGGAAACAAAAAAGTTAAAAGCAAAGAAAGAAGGGGGTCTCACAAGCAGAAGTTGTGTAATAATCTTCAGATATAATATGAAAAAAAGAAGAGTAGTGAAGAGAAAAAAGTATAAAATGGAATATACAAGAAAAAGGAAAATAATTAAGAAAAAGGTAAAATAAATAAATAAATAAATAAATAAAAATAGAATGAAAAATAAAGTAAAATAAAATAAGTTAATTGCTGCTAAACAGTGGAGATCAGAAAAAATGGATCACTTAAATTAGCAAGGAAACAAGCTTTTTGGATTAATTGTTGAATATTGAAAAGTCAAAACTTGACACTCACTCGACATGATAAATTACTCTTTCATATCCCTTCTCATTATTATTGACGTTGTTATGGCAACTCTGTTAGGTTCTTAGTCGCCACCAGCACGTTTTTTTTAGTTCAAGAAATCTTTCTATTATTTTACTTATGAGTCTTGTTTGTTTTTCTTTTTGTAGTTTTGTTTTCCTTTATCCTTTTTCTTTATCCTTTATTCTTTTTTCTATCGTAATGAATTTTTGGCCCACTTTTACTCATGTACACTGATCAATACATTCGATATTCTATGAATACAACTCCCGACTCACATGTTGATTTTTCACTCTTCCATTCTACCCTCTTATTACATATAGTGGCTTGATGAACCCAACAAAAATGACCGCTCGCCAACAGGATTGGCTTCATAGCTCAGTTGGTAGAGCATCGCACCGGCATCGCGGAGGTCATGGGTTCGATCCCGTTGAAGCTTGAAATCATTTTTTCAAGTCTTTCTTTACAGCGTTCGCTTAGATCGCTCATTCACTGTGATGATCAACACATCTATCATTCTACCCTCTATCTACTCATTTATCTATTATGATATAGCTCTATCTTTCTTCTACTTTCTTTATTTCCCTTCATTTCTTCTCAAATGCATGAAAAAACAACTTTATGACCAAACATTTTTGCCTAACTTGCTTAAGAAAGTGAATTTTTTTATTGCAATAACACACTCGTTATAGAATCAATCCACGAACCACGAACTACAGAACAGTGACAATTAGTAACTTAACAAACTAATTAAAATAGAAATTACAGTCTAGGCTTAAAGTGCCTGGTTAAAAAACGTAAAAAGCTTAGTTACTGAGGACTTAAAAAAATATATTCTTGTTGATATAAGCTAATAAAAAGGAAAATACAATCAAAATATAAGATAACAACCGAAATGAAGCAAATGCAGAAAGTTAAGCCTAAAATAGAAGAAAAATAAAGATTTTTGAGGAAATAAATATATATATAAAAAGCGCGCGAAAATAAAATGAATTAAGTCGCGCTTGTTTTCGAGTATTTATGAACTCATCTATATTATAGTATTTGGAAGAAAAATAACGCATTTTCGGGTTAGTATTTACTGTATTTAGATTTTAAAACCACTTTGTCAACAGGTAATTAAATAGATAACTAAAACAGACGATAAAATTGCAAGAAGTTTTAAATAACATAAGGCAAAGCTGTGCCAGTTAGAATGAAATATGGATGAATCATTTATTGGGTCACACGGAATCTTAACTTGTAAAAAATCTTGGGCTTAGGATTCAAAAACTAATCGAAGGAAAAGACAACAAATTCAAAATTTAAGAAAGATTTCTAGAAAAAAGTTTTTTGAGTAAAGATTCCAAGACAGACGCGAATTTTTTATACCTTGAGTGTTATAAATAAACAATATTTATTATTTTATTATTATTTATTATCTTAGTGCTTTTACCTGCACAAGGGAATTGCCTGAGGCTCCAAGCAACAAAGCAATGTTTTAGAAGAATCCAGCTATAATAACAGGCTTATTTAATAATTAAATCTTAGGTCGTTTTTAGAAATGATTTGAAAATCAGAAAATGAGATTTTGTGTCATGTTCAAAAACGGTTATGCATTTTAGAAAGTGAGGACGCTTTTGTCTATGATCTGTCAGTTATGGAGATCAGTTTAAATACAAGTGAGGGTCGTTTTACGAAGTCTTAGTAGTGAGGTTTAAATACACACAATGGTCGCTTTACAAAGTCTTTAGAAAGTTGTTTTCAGGTGGAGGTCGTTTTACGTAGGTTTAAATACATTTGATGGTCGTTTTACGGAGGTTCAAACAACATGATGGTCTTTTTACGAAGTCGTTTTGAGAAGGTTTAAATACACATTCTGGTCGTTTTAAGAAAACTTAGAAAGTAATTTTCAAATGATGGTCTAAATAACGTGGTGGTCGTTTTACGTAGGTTTAAATACATTTGACGGTCGTTTTACAGAGGTTTAAATACATTTGATGGTCGTTTTACAGAGGTTTAAGTACATTTGATGGTCGTTTGAAGTCTTACAAGCTCGTTTAATGAAGGCTTTAAAATACATTGTATGGTCATTTCTTGACTACGTAAATGGTCACTTATAGATTGGAAATTCAGCATTCTTCTAAGTCGATTATATTTTTAATATTAACACTGAGACTCTGATTCGCTGCCGATAAAGCCATCTGATAGCACTCATCTTTATCATTATGTCAACAAGACATGTCTATATCCCTATTTTCTCTCATCTTATATGGCTCAACCCTGTTAGCATAGCCTCCTTTAACACGCCGTGCTAACAGGGCACTACAGCTTTAACAACATTCTTTACAAGAGGTGTAAAAAGAATTTTTTTCCGAGATCTGTTGGTACACAGTCTTTTGCTTGCCTTTGTAAAGAGAAAATGTTCAACTTTGCAGAAAGTAAAAGCGGAGAGTTGGGAATTTAAAAAGAACAAATGTTTTTCCCCCACCTTATATCAGTTCATCATCATCACCATCATCATTATCATCAGCTCATCATCATCATTATCATCAGATCATCATTATCATCAGCTCATCATAATCACCACCACCATCATCATCATTATCATCAGATCATCATCACCACCACTATCATCATCCTTATTGTATCATTCACCACCGTTATTAGCCCAATCTCAATCACCATCATTAATATCACAAGCATCACCATTATCAACACCATCACCGTCCTAATCAGCACCGCCATCACCATCATCATCGTCATCATCGTCGTCATCGTCATCATCATCGTCACCAACCTGATCAACACCACCATCACCATCACCATTACCATCATCATCGTCGTCATCGTCATCATCACCATAATCATCATCATTCTTAATCTCAACATCAATCACCATCATAACTAAGCTATTCAGTAATACACAATATTATTCCCCTACATTCTCCTACCGTGTATTCTCCTCTCTGTTGTTTAAATGTTGATTGAGGTTGTCTTCAGCATCTGTTCTTGACCTCAGCCAGTTGCTACTTATATGTCACTATGAATCTAAAAACACAACAAACATGGCGTCAATATTGAACAGCATTCATTCAGAAATAATAGATTCTTATCTACCTTATATAGTGGTTATGTTTATTCAATATAAGCCGCTGATAAGATCGTTTGTTCGCAGATGGCATGTGAGAGATTAATCATGGATTATTCATAGGGAAAGTGGGTGGACGAATTTTTTGGACGATTTTGAGTCGCTTTCTTGTTGGTGGATGGATGGATGGATGGATGGTGGATGGATGGATGGATGGATAAATGGATGGATGGATGGATGGATGGATGGATGGATGGATGGATGGATGGATGGATGGATGGATGGATGGATGGATGGATGGATGGATGGATGGATGGATGGATGGATGGCTGGCTGGCTGGCTGGATGGATGGCTGGGTGGGTGGGTGGTGGGTGGTTGGGTGGGTGGGTGGGTGGATGGATGGATGGATGGATGGATGGATGGATTAGTTGATCGATGGGTTATCGTAATTTAAATTTCATACAAGAAAATAAATAACTGTGTGGAGTTATAAAGCAATTGTGGATTGCCAGATTATTCAAGAAGTGTCCAAAAGCACGTCGCTACGCCCCATGCTTTAGCTAACACTTTAACTAACTAACTGTACTCAGCGCGCGCAACCATTTTTTTATTTCTTCAGTACTTTCCAAAACAAAACCTGCTTTCTACTAATTAATAAACACCAAAAAATAATGACTGCTAACTTAAGTTATCAAATTATAATATCCCTAGGAAGATACAAATAACTTTTTGAGAAGAGATCTCTGAAAATTAAATTATGTTCAGTGTATGCTATCGCACAATTTGATAATCTTATTCAACAATAACGGATGTTAGGTGAGCAATATCAAGAGATGTGGGCTGTAAAGAAAGATCAGAATATTTGAATTTTTAGATAAAACCGTCTACACCTAATTGCAGGAAAGTCATTTGAAGATAAAAAATAACGAAATAACAAGTAGGAATGAATATCGTCTTTTAACCAAAAGAGGAGTCATTATTTCATTGTTTTAAAGGTATAGGACTGACATCTTTGATATTCCCTTGTTGCTATATACTAAAACAGTTACTTTCATCAGTCTCGCGAGCTTTAGAATCAAATAATGATAATAATAATAAACTTCTAGATGTTTATCCTCTAGATGTTCACATACATGTTTTTTTTGTTGTTGTTGTTTTTTTTTCTTCTGCAAACATCTAGAGGGTAACACCTAGTGTTCCCCTCCTTAATCGTAAAAAAAAATAATAATAATAATAATTAAAAAAAAATTTTTTTAATAATAATTAATTTAATTTAAAAAATTCTCACTAAGAAAAGAAAAATTGTATTTGGTATCTTTATAGATATATATGACGTATAGATTACCTCTTCACATATCCTACAATAAAAAATATATCTATTTATAATAATAATAAAAAAATAATAATAATAATGAATAATAATAATAATAACAATAAACTTCTAATTAATTCTTATTTGCTATTCCGTTATTAATTGTTTTTCCTATACATGACATCGTTTTTGCAATTAGACGTATCTTTTCTTGTTGTAAAGAATATATGAAATACTAGTGACAGCTATAAATCACTTATCAAACAAGCCCAGCTAAGCTGACAATTTGAACACCTTGAAAAAACTATATAAGAAAAAGAACTGAAGAAAATACATAATATTGAATAACAATGCAAGTGAAAAAACGAAATATATTTTTAAAACGACAAGATGAAAGAGTTTTTTTGAGATCAAGATCGCAGATTCGCTTTCAAGATCTCTTTCAAGAGTCGCTAAGATGTGGCTTATGTTTAAAGATAAATATCAGAAATTTGTAAATTAAGCTTCAAATATCGTTCACACTTCTAACTTACCTACAATATACGAGATAAAGAGATTGTAAAATGGATCCTGGCTTTCTTATGCTTGCTAAGACTCAAGGGCTCATCACATGGCCGAAAGTATATATTTTGTTTTCTATAAGGATGTATTTAAGTAGAAAATATAACATTATATCGTGGGTGTTTAATCATTGACTTTTGACAGGCATTATTTTCTAACGACGTAATTTAGTACAGTATTTAAGATTTTGAATTTTTTTTTCTTTTTTGCTAATTTTTTTTTTTTTTTTTGTCTAAAAAATAATAATCTCTTTAAAAAGCGTCTGAGGCAAAGAACGAGAAAAATTATCCCTAACGTCATTAAAAGGAATGAATGAGAAATTGAAAGAAAGGAAAATGGATGAAAAGAGAAGAAAGGGAAGAAGGAGAAAAGAAAGAAAAATAAGAAAGAAGGAAGGAAGGAAGGAAGGAAGGAAGGAAGGAAGGAAGGAAGGAAGGAAGAAGGGAGGGAGAGAGGGAGGGAGGGAGGGAGGAGGGAGGGAGGGAGGAAAGAAGAATGAATGAAAGAAAGAAAAGAAAGAAAACAAGGATGAAAAGAAGGAAGAACTTTAAAAAAGAAAAAAAAAACAACAAAAACAAAAACAAAAACAAACAAAAACAAAACAGTAAGACGTTTTTTTGGCGTTAATGGAATTATAATTGCACTGCAGCCTACTTCAACAATAGGGAGTTTAAGATAGGGCAGCTACGGTAGACTACTACGGTTGAACGCGGTTCGTGATCTGGGACGAGTTTCAATGCGCATGGATGAAAATTCATGCATGCAGTGGCTGGCCGTGAATCCGGTATCATTTTGGCTTCCTATTTCAGCCATGGCTTCGCCGAATGCAGAAAATGAAAACTGGTGAGTGTTTATCATGAGTTTTTGGCAAATGCGTACGTATATCAGGTTAAATTTAGGAGAATGTATTGTATAGCTTGCTACAATTTAACACGCTGTAATATCGCAATTTTTTAGTTCCACAAGTCCATGCAATGTTCCACGTGTGGAGTCGGATGTCACCGGTTCTCTTCGCAATAAGTAAGTAAAAACAATCAAAACTACTTTGTAATTCTTTCACAAGAGTTAATGCAGAGAGAGAATAAAGTCCATTAAAATGTTTTTCTTAGTTGGGGTTGATTGTCACATCACCTTATTTTAATTGCAACAAGCGTTCGCTCTAAAATATTTTTATATTTGTACTTTCAATCCCACGACACTTAGGAAACGAAGTAGGAAAATAATGTACTATTATTATTGTTATTGTTATTATAGTTATTACTATTATTATTATTATTGTCATCATTATTGTTGTTTGAATGCAATTAGTTTAAAACCATGAAATATTTTGCTGGACTAACAACAACTAATTTGCATCTAACATGGAATAAACCAACCATGCACTTGCGACATCCTCACTGGAAAAAAAAACTTATGTTGATAAACTTTTTCATTTCCTTCTTGTGTCGTTCTTTCTGTTAAAATATAGTTTAATAAAGTTTTGTCTTTCTTGGCACTAATCAATTATGAGCAATATATTGAGAGAGGTGCTTTGCTAGAGTATTTTCCTTATATCCGTGAGACACTTTTTAAGAAATTGCACTAATTAGTTCTCGCTAGTCTTTGTTCAGTAAAAAAAATTGCACTAAATTAAATTTGCGATTTTGTCAGCAAACTATTACACAGATGTAATGGAAGCCCTTTCTCTATTTCATGGGTACAATATATTTGCACTTAATCATTCGCTTACTATAACTTGGTATTCAATTATGTTTAGGGCATGAAAAAAAAATTATTTCTTTTTTTATTTCATTTACAGTGGAACATTTAGATGGACAGAGGAACGAGATAGACTTCTTCTACGACAAATAGTATCCCTCGAGCCTTTTGCCTACAAAGCTGGGACTAAAGAAGCAGGTCTTAGGTGGACAGAAGTAGCAGAACGGATCAACTGCTATGCTCATTTCTCAAGTCAACCTAGAGATCAACGCAGTGTGAGGGAACGTTTCAACAAATTGTTGGCAGACTTCAAGAAAAAAAGCAGGAATGAAGAGTCTGCAAGTGGCATTGCTCCTGATGACCAAACAGAAAATGAGATGATATTGGAAGAAATAGTCGAAAAAATGAAATCTCCGCTGATCCAAGTTGCAAGGGATGAAAAAAATCAGGAAAAAAAGAGACAAAATGCCATATTCATTAGGAACAATGCAATGGAAACATGGTCTAAAACAAGAAAGAGTGGTAGTGAAGGTGGTGATTCGGGTTCAGAGGGGAACGGCCAAGTAGAGCAGGCGTTGACCAAAAGACGTAAAACAAGAAAAGGAGGGTCAGAAGCACTGCAGTACTTGGCTGAAAAAACAGAAGTAGAAACCGCTCTGCGAAAGCAAGATCTTGAGTTACGCAGAGAAGAAATGCGTCTTCAAGCAGAACAGCAAAAGGAACATTACAAATTGCAACAGCAACAGATGCAACTTATGGCTGACATTGTCAAAAGACTAGCAAAATAAGTTTTTGCCTCTTAAACCACTCGGTTCTTATTTGGATTTGTATGTTAAATTACATTACTTAATGTAATGTGAAACGCACTTTAATAATACTTTCCACTAGCTAGTGTTTTTGTTCTATTAGAAATGCTTTTATCGATATCGTACAGTATATCAGTCACAAAACAAAACTAAAGTATGAGAAACCAAGATGCGTGTGTTACGTATGTAAGCTATTTATTCAAAACTGCATTATTCAACTTATAGAAATAATATTATTGTGAATATATATTGAATAATTTTAAGTATTTGTAAATATTTATTACTGATCAAAGTGTAAAACCTGGTTTACCCGAGCAACGCAAATACACAAACAAACGAAAGGACTGGCTTGCGTTGTAGTATTGCGTTTGCGTTTTCACCGGTACGGTTCACACGTTAAAAATGAAAGAATGGAAACCTTTCCATTTTCTTGCGTTTGCGTTTGCACTTGCGTTGCTCGTGTGAACCAGGCTTAATAGTCAATTGGACCAGGTTATAGTAACTATTATTATAATATAACAATTATTAATGTAATTATGAAGATGTATTACCAGAAGGCTTAATAAACCCAAGAAAATAGATGTAACCGATGGAATTTCAATTGGGGTATACTAAAATGTATCAAATTAAATAAGATCTATTTCAGGGGTGTAATGACCTACTTTATTCTATTAAAAACAACAACAGACAAACAGAAGAGCGTTGCAATGTTTCCAACAGGATATTATGCGCTTTATGCTAAATAGTCAGCTAATGTTGGAGGCTCAACTTGAAATGACTCAGAGGTTGTATTACCATACAAACAAGTGAGCATGTTTCTGAACAATGCACTTACTATGTACTGCTTTCCTACTGCACTTAATCCTATCTTTAAGTTTTTCTTATAGTCAATGAACTTGAAGTAGTTCGAGACATCGCGAAACAACCACTCCACGGAGACTCGGACTGAGCTCATAGCTTCATTGAAAGACCTCATATCAGGTGTTAGAACAGGAACATCTCCAACGCGATAGGGACACATCAAGTTGGGGCGGAGCGGGTAGGCTTGGTCACCGTATACACAGAGAACGTTCCCTGCTGGGTTAAAAGCTATTCTTTCAAGGGTTCCCAAGAGTCCCGAGTCTCTTAACGTCCCTGCATCATGTCGGCACCCTTCCACTGGACCGTAAAGATTGGCTATCAAACCATTTGGAAGTGCTAATGCTTGAAACTTTAGCGCGTGAACTCGTTTGTGTCCGTTGTATACTACGTTTTGGTGTAAGCCGGGTCTGCATATTGGACGGACAGTCCCATCAATGAAGCCAAAACAATTCGTTAGAGGAGCGCCTTTTCTTAATATGGCTTCTGAATATCGTTGAAGAGATGCTCTGGAGAGAAAAGGTTGATTCCAGGAGGATAAACGGAAACCATGAGTTTCATAAATCCAGTCAAGCACAGTGTTTGTTATCATGCTTATCTCGGGTATTGGACGAGCGAACGTAGGAATCATATCGTAATACCGACCAGGGTAGGCCAATCTCTTTAGCAGCATGCACAAGCCCTCTAATCCACTGCAGACAGTCCCTTGAGAACAAACGAAGCGTACAGGTAGCTGCAGATGGTTCCCTAACACTGGTATATCCTCTTTTGCGACTCTGAAGTTAGATTCGCACTCGCTAGAACTCAAGTCATCCAAGCAAAAGGAGTCGTATTTCCAGAATGGATAAGAAGGATTAGAGGGTTTATATTCTTCATATAAAATCAAGAACTCATCCTCTCTCAAAATACCATCAGCAAAGGCAATGACGATTGCATTTCTTATATCTTCAAACGACATTTCTGCTAGCCAACACTCGGATAGCACTCGGTTGCGAATCAAAATATATCATTTTTTGCGACCACTGAACCGCATACGGTATGCTCGATCCAGTATTCACCAGACGCGTTCAACCGTAGTAGTCTACCGTAGCGGTCTTATCTTAAACTCTCTAATCATTACATGGGCGGAGAGAACCATTAGGGTACTTCTGATTTCAAGATTTTGAAGTATTGTACATCTACAGCTTGTTTATAATAAGCTAAGGGTTTGGAAGTTGTTCGGCAAAGGCGACAGTTTCAATAAGTGATGATTCCAATGGTAATAACCCGATATATATATATCTTCAATTAAAATCTCTCCCATGACACAACTTCTGGGCTGATCAAAGTCAGGACACGGCTAACTCACAGATCAAACCCTGAAACAACCTCTGGGCTGATCAAATTCAAGGCACGGCTAACTCACAAATATAGAACGCTGAAACAACCTCTGGACTGATCAAAGTCAAGGCACGGCTAACTCACAGATCGAACCCTGAAACCAACCTCAGGGCTGATCAAAGTCAAGGCACGGCTAACTCACAGATCGAACCCTGAAACAACCTCAGGGCTGATCAAAGTCAAGGCACGGCTAACTCACAGATCGAACCCTGAAACAACCTCAGGGCTGATCAAAGTCAAGGCACGGCTAAATCACAGATCGAACCCTTTAGCAACTTCTAAGCTGATCTAAATCAAGGCACGGCTAACTCACAGATCGATCCCTGCATGAAACAACCTTTAGTCAGGGCATGGCTAACTTACAGATGGAATTCGAATTTAGCGTGTGGGGTTCTGCAGGATGAATTGGGCAACTATTAGCGAGAAGTCCATGTAGTACAGCTAATTAAGTGATCTACTTTGACTCGTTGATCAAGAGAGAAAAAGGTGCAATGAGTATCATTTATTTGCCTGACTTTTAACTAACATTTGCTACCTAACTTGATTAGCATTGCTATTTTAGGTAGGAAGTGGTTCCGCAAATGTTTTATCATAATTCTCAAAATTGTAACAATTAATCTACAAATCAGAGGGCACAAATACAGTTCTATTCTTTAATGATTGCACATAAGAAGACACATGAATATAGAGGCAACTCAAACAAAGAATCTAGCCTAGGGAATGTCATGTGGTCTGAAGAGAATAAAGCACAACTGACGCAAGATAATTCAAAATACAGGAAACAAGGGAAAGGAAACAGCTCACTTATTAAATAAACTAACTTATGAATTATTAATGAATTTGCATAACCTAAGACATTGAAAATAAAGCCCCGTTTACACTGGCGATTTTTGCGGCGATTTTTGCGGCGATTTTTGCGGCGATTTTTGTGGCAATTTTCGAAAATGTGAAATCTATTGTCTCAAAAGAGACATTCGTCTAGGAAAATCTTGGTATCCAGAAAAAAACTTTACAAATAAATTCTTTACCATTATTTATTATCGCAGCAAAAATCGCTAGTGTAAACGGGGCTTAATTGAAAGATCGAAAACTCTAAAGCAAGTATTTTCGCTAAGTTCAAATGAAAAATTATAATCTGGATAAATTGTAGAAGTAAAACCTTCAAAAACACACAAAAATAATTCCAGAACACGTTAAAAAAAGAGAAAAATTATTATTATGAATATGTAATTTCTCCCCCAATTTTTTAAAGATAATAAATGGAGAGGCTATAAATATTCTGTGCAAGTTGCCTACGCATCCTTGAACAAGAAGATTGATTCTATGCAAAAGCGTCATCTTCTTTGAAAATAGAAAAGTTGATTTTCTATCGCCGCATGGAATTAGTGGTAGTGATGAATACAATGGGTGTATAAAGTAGCTTCCCATGCCAAAAACCAATCTTATGAAACGCTCCTTCTACCGTGGTGCTATTGGCTGGAATGAGTTGCCCAACGAAATGCGAGAGCTCGATACTTTGGAATCCTTCAAAAGAGCTCTGCAGCGAAAAACATGCAATGCACCCTTAAATAATTAGTTCTATAAATGAACATGTATATTTTACATTTTTACACGTAATTAGGATACATTATTAGCATAGGTAGATAGATAGGTAGGTAGATATTAGTATAGGTAGATAGCATACACTTATTTCAATAAAGTTAGTCATCTGAAAAGCTACAAAGCTGAGACCGACAAGGATTTTACATGTTTCAACCGCTTGATAAAACTGTGATGGACTTGAGATCTTTTACCAGTTACAAGTTCACCTCCTCTGAACATCCTCAACTGCTGCAGTTTGTGTCAAAAGCTTTACTTGTTGAAAATAAAACATTTCCCCATGATTCTCAGCGATCACAGCTTTCTAGGTTTTTGGTGACTAACTTTATTGAAATAAGTATAAATAATTATATATTATTACATATATAAATAGATAGTTTTATATTCCTTATTTGTATTTATTGCTTAAATTTTAGCAAGGCACGCCTGAAAAGCAGTGTAACTGAGTCGTTAACCGTGGATAAATAAAGTTCATTCATTCAAAATTCATTCCTTAGAATTTATAACCTACGTTTGGAGAGAATTTAGCATATTGGAAAAACATACTTAGGAAATAGCTTGAGGCATGAGACTACGTACAGGTGGAATTGAAATGAAGATGATGGAAAGATGATAAGAAAAGAAATGAAAAACTCGATAGGACTATAAAATTTAATATTTTTTAAAAGTATTACTTCCCGTAAGGGGCTATTTTCTTCTTCATTCGGTGATTTTCTCTTAGGGAGAACCTGGAGACAACCTCTCGTGACAAAAGCAGAACCCACTAAACATTCAGGTATAGATAAAACCAACACACAACACTCAACTCACATGGTGATCTAATTTTTATGGAAAGGAAAAAAAACACAGAGAACCCCGAAAAAAATCCCTCGTGGCAAAGTCGAGAGAACAACACATCAAACAAATTCAACTCACTCACTACCACTAGCACTACGTTCAAATATTCACAACACACAACGTTCAACTAACATGTCGATTTTTACGGAGGGAAGAAAACCAGAAAACATGAAAAACAAACGAGCCAAAAATGCAAAAGTATCGAAATTGTCTTTTTCATATTAATTCTAATATTATTTTCAAATAGAAAAAATAGAAAGAATCCGTTACAATAAAAGTCTATCCAAAATATTCCTAGAAAAGTTCTTCTTGGATATGAAGCTTTAAGTTTTCAACACTCAACTTCAAGCATAAGTAAATTAAAACGATTCTATTAGTGATTTTCTCCCTACACGTAATCTACTGAATTAAAGTCAAAAACGTAAATAAGAAGATAAAACGTAGATAAATAATAAAAGTTGAATAAACTAAAGTTGGCATTACTAATTTTTTTATATATAATTAGAAGGAAAAAAAGGAATAAATAGAGAAATAGATGTATAAATAACATTGCGAAACTTAATATTTACATATTAACATACTTCTAATCTAGTTTACAGACTTAAATACCCTATTCACACCTAAACGTGTTTAGTTAAACTATGTTTTCATTAGGAAAAAAATTGAGAAACTAGAAACCTACAATATAATGAAACTTTCTAAAATATTATCAGAGCAAGACAAAGGATAGTTTACATGCATTATTTCACCAAATATTGTGCAGTGTTCGTAGATAGTTTTCCAAACCTGCTTAGTCAAACCACTTTAAAACATGTTTAAGCCTTGGTGTGAATGGGGTAAAAAATAGAATCTTTGTTTTCAAGCTAAAAAAAGAGAGGCAATAAAATGTTTTTTTTATAGTATTTAAAATTGAAAATAAAAATTTGTTGAACTTGATGATAATTAATCGTTCGTATAGTGATATAGAAATGTCAACTAAAGGAAAAATAAGCACTAGAATTATAATTTATTTTAAATGCAAACTTACCTAAACACTTTTTCTCGTATAAAATTTTTATCAAAAATGATAGCAAAATTCTCCTTCACAAAATATTTAGCAATCGACTCTGCCTTCACTACCTCCAAAGAGCTCTTAAATCGAACTACTTCCTGCAAAGACAGTTTTTAAGTGACTGTCAAGCCTCGTGCAAAACAATTATGGGATGGTGACTTTGAGAGCCAATAGTACGTTAGAATGATGACCTAATTAGAATGTTTAGACTACGATGGCTTAAAGTAGCTTATAGGGTAATCAAATGCAATCGTTTAATTTCAAAAGACAATTAAAGGGTCTAAATAAGGCGGATTGATACGAGTGGTGAGACTTATGGATGGATGTGTTGCTCCGCATTCTCCTACGCTTCACTTGTGGGGAGAGAAGTGAACCGTGGGGGAATGGAGTGAGACTAAAAATGGCTGCGAGGGAGGGAGACTGGGGACATTGCTACTGAGAGAAATCCGTTTCTGGCATAGACCTATTTGGCTTGTAGTAACGTTTTCCCATTTCAGACCACGTGGCATTCCATAGAGTATCATTTTTTTGTTTAACTCTTGCACATGAGAAAATACATGTGATCATTTCTAAGGGAATAAAAGTGGCCGCCATGTTGGATGATGTTCACTATAGGTGGTTTGTAATCATTCCTAAGAGAATAAAAGTGGCAGCCATGTTGGATGATATTAACTATAGGTGGTTTGTAATCATTCCTAAGAGAATAAAAGTGGCAGCCATGTTGGATGATGTTCACTATAGGTGGTTTGTAATCATTCCTAAGAGAATAAAAAGTGGCAGCCATGTTGGATGATGTTCACTATAGGTGGTTTGTAATCATTCCTAAGGGAATAAAAAGTGGCAGCCATGTTGGATGATATTAACTATAGGTGGTTTGTAATCATTCCTAAGGGAATAAAAGTGGCAGCCATGTTGGATGATGTTCACTATGGGTGGTTTGTAATCATTCCTAAGAGAATAAAAGTGGCAGCTATGTTGGATGATGTTCACTATAGGTGGTTTGTAATCATTCCTAAGGGAATAAAAGTGGCAGCCATGTTGGATGATGTTCACTATAGGTGGTTTGTAATCATTCCTAAGGGAATAAAAGTGGCAGCCATGTTGGATGATCAGGTTCACTATAGGAGGTTTGTAATCATTCCTAAGGGAATAAAAGTGGCAGCCATGTTGGATGATCAGGTTCACTATAGGTGGTTTGTAATCATTCCTAAGGAAATAAAAGTGGCAGCCATGTTGGATGATCAGGTTCACTATAGGAGGTTTGTAATCATTCCTAAGGGAATAAAAGTGGCAGCCATGTTGGATGATGTTCACTATAGGTGGTTTGTTATTATTCCTAAGGGAACGAAAGTGGCAGCCATGTTGGATGATGTTCACTATAGTTGTGTTGTTATCATTCCTCTTATTTCTTTGAAAAACAGACGTTTGAAAGCTGCTTGACACTAATTTTTAAAATGCGTCTGACAACTTTGACAAGCGTTTGTCACATGTGAAATAAAATCAATATAAAAGATATTTTTAAATATGGAATCCTATTCTCGATAAAAAGTCTAGACAAACAGCTTTCCTTGTACAAGTCATTGTCAGTACAATTATTTTACCCTTTCTTCAAAATACCACACAGTCATAAAAGAGACGACAAGATCGCATTTTCCAGCAAAACGTTTAACAAAATCCTAGCTCCAGTGAGTAATTAATATTTTGAGAAACAGGAAAAGAAGGCTAACACAGTAGTAAAACCTCGCCATCGTGAGACCTCTGCGTCGAATTGCTAGTACAGTACATATTATTAAACAAATAGACTACTTCGGCAATACGTTGATTATCTTGGATCGCATTACTGGATGTATAAGGGAGAAATGTAGATGTCAGGCTTGACGATTTGTTTTCTTTATAAGTCGACGCCTTTCATTTCTTTATGGGGATTGTCTCCCGGTTCAATCACTATTATTACCATTATTATCACTATTATCATTATTATTATTATTATCATTATTATTATCATTATTATTATTATCATTATTATTATTTATTTATTTATATAGGGTTATATGATAAAATGCTTATTGACGGAATTAGGTCGGGCCATACGGGAAAATATTTGGCTCTCGGTCATTTGTACGGCATCACCTCGAGCCAAATATTTTCCCGTACGGCCCTCCCACTCAGTCAATAAGTACATATTATTATTATTTATAAGTCGCCTCTCATTATTACAGCAGAAGACAAACAGCCAGAGAGAAACACACGAAACTCTATACATTATCCAACATCTTTGTTTTGTTTTGCCCTCTGGACACCGCCCTCATACTTTGCGATCCAAGATGGCCGCTGTGTCGACCAATTAATCCATTGCCGGAATGAAGTTTGCTTGATGTGTGGTTCTCTCGTTTCTCACAAAAGTTTTTCTACGGGTTCTCAAGTTCTTCTCCCTTCCAAAATTGAATATTAGTACGTTTGTGAAAATTTTATATACACTGATTCCATACGTACGTCGTAGCATTATAGTCTGTCTTCGTAGAAGGGAGAGGAGATGCGAGGAGAGGAGCGGAGAGGAGGAGAGAGGGAGGAGCGGAGAGGAGAGGGAGGGAGAGGAGAGGAGAGGAGAGAGAGGAGAGGAGGGGAGAGGAGAGGAGATGGCGGGAGGAGAGGTTCGTCCTGAGCGGATCTCGGATTCCCCCATCTTCCCCTTTTGCTTTTCTTCTCTTCTCTTCTCTTCTTTTTTCTTTTTTCTTTTCATCTCCTTTACTAACCTTTTTAAGATCATTTTTAAATTTCATTTTGGGTCTCTTTAAAATTTCTTCTTTATATTTATTCCTCATTTAAAAAATAAATATGCGACTGCTGCATCCTACTTCTGTTTATCTTGCGTTTCGCACCTGATTCCTCTTGTATCTTACACTTCAGAGACTTTGGCATTTATCTTTTGAATTTTGATGAATTTTTCCTTTAAAATGATCCCCTCGATATAATCCTTAGCCAAATACCTAACCAATGTACTTGAAACGTGGCTTCATAACTTCCCTAACACACGAATATCGTTTGTAAAAAGGGCTTCAAGCTGATATGAGTCAAGCAAGCGCCAAGAAAAGGGTATTATCCATCATCCGTAGCCAACTACCAGCGGAAGTCGAATCCTCAGGGCGCCATTAAAAAACACCAAAGGATAGGAAATCAAAATAGGTAATTAATCGATGCCTCTTTTGAAGGAGATCGGTAAAACGGCAATATTTAATCATGTGTGAACTAAAGTCCTTTCATATTGTGTTAATTCCTACCAATTAGAATCATATAAGTACTTCCGTTCCCATCTTTATCGTGTTTAGACTAACCATCTGCTCACGAAAACACTTATCAATGACTTTGTTTGTTTTTTCTTGGTTCTCGCCTAGCCTTTGACTATAGGCCTATCAACCAATCAAATGTGAGTATCAAAAGGTTGCCATGGTGATGATTATTTCCTGCCGTTAAAAAAACATTAGTGAGAGGTTTCAACTTGAGTATTTTTTGCTTAATTTTCAATGACAAAAAGACACCTGAAGACTTGAAAAAACTGGGCCGATCTATCTAATACTCGCTATCTATCTCGTGACTAACGATTTTTCTTTCACTCTTTTGCTATCCTTTATCTTTTTTTTCTTCTTCTTTTTTTCCTTTCTTTTTATCCTTTTCCTTCTCTTTGTTTTAGAAAACATCTGTCATACTCAGAAATTTTTTTTGAGGGATGTCTTTAAAAAGAAACTTATTTGAACTACGTTTTTGGAATAAAAAGCTATTTTTATACAATTATTTTCTCTAAGAAAAAATAAAAAGGAAAGGGAAAAAAGGTTAAAATGAAAAACTAATTTAAAGGCATTGCCTTTTATTATATGTACACATGATTATCTCAATTCAGTATTCTTATCCTCATTAGTAAAAATAAATCGTTTCTAAATTTCAATCAATAAATATCTTAGACAAGAAAGACCTTATGTTGCTTGAATGCAAGGCACTTGTAAATTTAGAATATATCAACTGAAGGTAAATTATATTCTCAATGAATAAATATTTAAAAAAGGAAAAGTAAGCCATTTAGCTTCAGTTCCATCGATTTTGCTTGCTGCTAGGAGAGATTGCTTATGATGAGAAGGGGATAAAATGCGCACCGCTCTTCCAGTTCTCTCTATCCCTGGTAGATTGAGCTTTGAATACCCTTAAAACAGAGCACTGATGGAGAGAGAGGAATAAAGTGCGCACTGCTCTTCAAGCTCTCTCTATCCCTGGTAGATCGAGCTTTGAATACCCTAAAAACAGAGCACTAACGAAGAGAGGAAAATAAAGTGCGCACCGCTCTTCGAGTTCTCTCTATCCCTGGTAGATCGAACTTTGAATACCCTTAAAACGGAGCACAGATGGAAAGAGGGGAATAGAGTGTGCACCGTTTTTCAAGTTCTCTCTATCCCTGGTAGCTGGAACTCTGAGCCGCAAGCGAAGTGTTCCATGCAACAGTAAAATTTGACAACGTTTGAATGCTTATTGCTCTGATCCAAGGGGAAAAAAAACGGAAATCCGCGCAAAGCGTTATGGGATTGAACAGATGTTGTCGGACGACTTTAAGCTTATTTTGTTATCCTTCTCGCTAAGGGGCTAGATTGTTAAGTTCTATCAACCGATAAAATCTTAATCAATAAGATGATGAGTCGCACTGATGAAAAGCGTAATGCATCTGTTCAGGAGAAGTGCAAAAACTCATGTGTGTTTTTTAAATGATTAAAACCTAAAACCTTTGGGCTGATCTAAGTCAGGGCACGGCTAACTCACAGATGGAACCCTGAAACTTCCTCTGGGCTGATTTAAGTCAGGGCATGGCTAACTCACAGATGGAACCCTGAAACTTCCTCTGGGCTGATTTAAGTCAGGGCACGGCTAACTCACAGATGGAACCCTGAAACTTCCTCTGGGCTGATTTAAGTCAGGGCACGGTTAACTCAAAGATCGAACCCTGAAACTTCCTCCGAGCTGATCTGAGTCAGGACACAGCTAACTCACAGATCGAAAGTGAAACTATTTCCGTATTACTAAGAAAGGAAAAGCTTCCACAACGGAACCCTTAAGTTCCCCAATAAATTCCAACTGCCATATCTGGCAACAACAGCACATCGGAATGCAGCTCAATTTGGAGGACATCACAATTGATGGGATGCAAGTATTCCCAAGAGAATCAGAAGACAAAAACATGGAGGCCATTGTGGTACCGTTAACAACGAATGCTAATGAGAAATCTTTTGTTAAATGGTATAATATAACATGGCCGCGATGACGTAACGTGCAATAGAAGAATAGGTTTCCAATTCTCAGGTGGTTGAAATTATTTGGTTTTGTCCTCCAAATTGAGCTGCATGACTTCACATGCAAGGGGTCTATAAAGAACTTGCTACGAACTGAATGAAAATAAAATAAATTAAGAAAATAAGGAAGGAAAAGAAAATAAGGAAATAAAGAGAATAATTGTAAATTATCAGAAACTGTACCGTTTTTTCTCTTGCATTCATCCTCTTTTGAAGTCACTTTGTTGGCTTCCTATTCTTGTTATTCTTAACTTGTTCTTGATGGCTTTCTCGCAGATGAAAGCTTAAATGAAGAGCTGAAAAGCGAAGAAAAATATAAGAATATAGACACGTATGACCAATTCATCAATTGGCCCCTAAATTGCATGTGGTTTACTTCGTGTTACAGCCATCAAAAAGTTTGGACATAAGTATCAATTTCATATTGTCATTCATTTGATTTCTAGGAATTATTGGGCTTTCTCCAGGATTTTTGAATTCTTTCAACCAAGGGTGAAACACTATATTACATCATAGGATAAGCATCAACTAGTAGAAAGATAGGCGTATGACAGGTAAAATTGCTTCAAGCCAAAAATTTTCAAACCAGATAATTTTCTAAGATCTATATCATTTTCTACTGTCAAAGATATTCAAAGCAGACATAAAGAAAGAAAGATATATTTAGACTCGTACGCTTTGACAATGATATTCTATTCCGGTCGAGAGGAAATCAAGTGAAAAGTGTCGGTTTACGTTTTACTCCACAACGTTTTAATCCGTCAAAGACTACAAATTATGCGTTACATTTTGACTCTCATGTAACCAATTTTGCAGAAAATGATGTCACGAAGGCGCCACGAATGTCGCTAACTGATGTGTAGTTCTCAATTGAACCGTGCGCGTAGGTGTGTGACTTGAGTTTATAGTTTGACGATTTTTTTCTCCCTCACGAGGGCTTTCTCAGGTTTCTCCGTTTTTTCCTCCCCGCCGTGAAAATTAGCCTCAGTTGAGAGCTATAAGCATAAAATATTCCAAATAGGAGATTAGCTGCTAGAGCCCTCCCGCTCTTTTCGGTTCTTTCGGTAGACGCGTGTACCATTTATCGAAAGTCAAAGTTTCCCGCTCTTTTCGGTTCTCCCGGTAAACGCGTGTACCATTTGTAGCAAGTCGAAAGTCAAAGTTTTCCGCTCTTTTCGGTTCTCCCGGTAAACGCGTGTACCATTTGTAGCAAGTCGAAAGTCAAAGTTTTCCGCTCTTTTCGGTTCTCCCGGTAGACGCGTGTACCATTTGTAGCAAGCCAAAGTTTCCCGCTCTTTTTTTACTATTAACAAACGAATTTCCAACCTGATGGATTGGTTCAAATGGTAACTTAGTACCCGACTATTCATAGTGAATTTGTTCACCCATTATAAAAAACGAAATTTAAACTGAAGATTGAAAGTGAAGATTTGTTTAAACATCATGAAGAGGTTCAGCATTGACTAAAACATTTGCTCAGCTTCACGGATTACTAGAACAAGAATAAACAAGCCAAAAATCACAAAAAATGTTATTAGTTCCAATTAAAACACCATCGTTTGTTATTTACCTACGTTATCAAGGTAGTCAAGTTTAGTATTGCATTGTTTGCTCTTATGTTCTAAGCTTATACTGTTAACTTATCAACTTGATGGGCCACAAAACTGTAAAACGCAAATTCAGTAAAATTGAGGAGTGAGTTTTATATTTAAAGAGGAGAACTGATAATCGATTTTATGAATTCTTATCGAACAATAAGAATAACAATCGTGTTCTGGTATCGCGGCCCGTCGAGTTTCTTAAATTTGGATGCGCACGCAACCTTGAGAAAACAGTCTATTGCTCAATCATTGCGCACCGCTCTTCGAGTTCTCTCTATCCCTGGTAGATCGAGCGTTGAATATCCTTAAAACAAAACACTGATGGAGATGCGCACCCCTCATCAAGTCCTCTCGGAGAAATTCACGCCTTTATAATGTATTTTCAAAGGAAAATAGCTTAGCAATCGAACTGAACCAAACTGCTAACCACTCAAATCCCTAGCTATCTTGTAAAACAATTCTATTTTGCCTTGAGCTATTAATGACAATCATTTATAGACCTAAAACGACACGAAAGATCTTGTAATCCGGGTTCAAAGATTGTTTTGATCATAGCTCGAGACTAGAGGTCTCGACAGTTGACTTTTCTATGGCATGTGTTATACTTTTTGAAGGCATTTTCCTGTTACTAACTGAACGATTTTTTCAATCGGGTAAAATTTGCGATTGGTAATTGATCTTGTTTTTCACGAATCATGCTTTATCTTAATCTAAGGAACGCGATTATTACAGTACGACACCCAACTTGTTATTTTTTATTTTCCTTTACAAATGTCGTTAAATCCTTTCCTGCCAAGCGTTTCCATAAATTAAAGGACATTTTACGAAAGTATCCAGTATTAGCCAGCAAAGGGACCAAAATTGGTATCACCTAGGCAAATTCTCTGCCATTTATTTAAGTTTTTGCTGAAATAATTTAATAATAATGGGATTGATAACAATAATGATGATGATGATGATGACGATGATGATGATGATGATAGTAATAATAATGGGATTAACAGTGGATTCCACAGAGTGGCTCTTCTTCCACTGGATTCCAATTGGAATTTAGAAGTTGATTTTTACGGAGGGAGGAAAGCTGGAGAACCTGGAAAACCCTCGAAGCACAGGAGAGAACCGACAAACAACTCAACTCTCATACAACACTGAGCTCAGCGGGACTCGAGCCCGGGTCGCATTAGAGAGAGGCGAGCCCCACTATATTTTCGGTCACTCTGAGTGATTTCACGTGCAAATGCACAAATTCTCGCTGTATGATTGGCTAACTAGTAAAAATATAAGCTGGGTTGCCACTGTTGCGTGGTGGAATAACTGAATAAAGAGAGTAAGCAAAAGCACAAGAAAACCCCAATTTTATCTGGACTGCGTCTGCGTGACGTGGACTAAAGAATTTGCAAAAATTGAGGGTCAATGGATAATGAGTTGCAAAACTTTAGAGAGAAAAGGATTCAATAACGCCTATACGTACTTCAGCAAGCCAAAATTTCGTTTGTTTTTTTTCGGCCTTAGCGCAAAGGCCAATCAGCTCCGAAACTTCCTGCGAGAGACCAAAGAGGCTTCTTTAATATCAAGTCAACAGTAACCACATATTTTCAGCCAATCAGCGGATATTTGTTCGTAACTTCTCGGAAAAATCTCGGCTGCCTCCGAAATTCCTGCGAGAGACCAAAGAGGTCTCTTTTATATCAAGTGAACAGTAACCACATATTTTCAGCCAATCAGCGGAGATTTTGTTCGTAACTTCTCGGAAAATTCTCGGCTGGCTCCGAAAATTCGGGCGGGAGACCAAAGAGGCCTCTTTACATCAAGTTCACATTAACCACTTATTTTCATTAATGTTCGAAAGATTTAGTAAGGTTCCACACGAAACTGTTATTCTCAAGGCCTTCTGCTATGCTTTTAATATATCGAACGAGGGCTTTCCGATATTTGAACTTTTTAGTGAGGCGATAGATAAAGAAGTTGAGATTATATAATAATAAAGGAAAATGTTAAGCTTGAAAAAAAAATGCTCTATAAATGCTCTATAAATTGTTCGCACCGAGGTATTAAGAAAATGAAAAGAAAATATGAAAAATAACTATCGCAATGGACTGTATTATATTTATTTACAGGCATCCCAGCCACTTTTTAGACAAATTTGATAGGAAATATAGGCAGTGCAAGTTCTAAATATAGGAAAATATAGGATTTTTCCCCAAAAATATATGCACTTTATAGGAGATAAGATAGCTTTTCGGTGGCGCAACCAGGGATCAGGAGGGTGCACAGGCAATGATTTGCAGAACTAAAAAGACCATTAAAAAAACAGAACCAAAAAAAAGGGGGCCATTTTATTTCCTTCGCCAAATATGCTAAACAGTGTAAAATATAAAGTGTAAAATATAAATGAATCACTCAGCAGTTGTCCTATTTATAGAAAATATAGGAGGTTTTCTTTAAATATAGGCTCTTTATAGTATCCTATACAAATTATAGGAAATATAGGATATATAGAAGGTCTGGGATGCCTGTATTTATTAATTTTTTGATTGAAACGGCTAGAAACGTCATATATTGGTATATCGTTTCACTAATAAATCTTAATATATTTGTCGATCAAAATTTATGAAGAACCATCCCACTAACAAAAACTATGATTTTTGATCGAAATTTTGCAAATGTCTTTTCCATGACTTAAATTCAAATTGAAACCTCAGATTTAACTAACCTTGGCTTTGGACTTTGATTCAAGATTTTTACGGAGAAGAGGAAGATTTCTGACGGACTTGTTTCACTAGTTTCATTATACAAGATGGAGCTGACATTATTAAGAGGCAAAAAAATCCACCTACGCGCTCATGTTATATTGGATAATATAATACCAATTTATCAACACGAGAATGATAAACGTTGAGAAAACGAATTTATATTATTTCAGTTTTATTTTGAGAAAATCATTTAATCAGTAGGTTGAGAGTCTGTATGATCTGAACGACTGATAAAACCGGTTTATCTGGTTTTTCAATCGCTGTGTATCCTGACCAGAGGGATTTTTTATTACCAAAGCGAATAAATATTGAAATAAACTTAGTGATAAGAGATTTTGAATTCTCATGAGATTTAATTAACTTCTTCAATTTTAAAGACAAACACAACGAAATACAATCTAATCTTGATGATAAATAAGATAGATTTAATAAGAATAGGAATAAGAATAAGAATAAAAATGAGAAAGAGAAAGAGAATGAGAAAGAGAAAGAGAATGAGAATGAGAATAAAAAGATCTAATTCGAAAAATAAAGTCTTAATAAGATATCTTTCTCAAACTTTTCTTGGATACAACTGAAGAGAAAAGCAAAATAAATTGCACAAAGTAAATCGAGAAATTGTAATGATTTCTCTTCAATCTTCTTCTGTTTTCTCGCAAACAAAATAAAATTGGAAGTTATCTATATAACAAAATTAAAAAGCTAATTGAAATCAAGAAACTGATTGAAGCTATTTAATTTGATTTTGAAAGTCTCCATTAAAAAGGAAAAATAAAACGAAATCTCAATTTGATGTTGAATAAGAGGCCCGAGAAATAAGAACAAGTACATCATGTGAACTACGATAACTCGAATATTGCAAGCAACAAACTGATTAATCTTGATTAGAAGTAATTAATTGTAGTCGATTCAAGTACTGAGAAACGAAACATAATCTTTGACGAAAAAAATGACGATGAGTGGAAACCCCAGGTATTCACGAGTTGCATGATGGAAATGCTAATGCATTATGAGAATAATAAGCTATCAACTTCAGGTGCACAGCGTATATGATTTGTCTGCGCATGCGCCACATTTGGCTTTGAAATGTCTTTACCGCCATTTTGCTTGCGTTTTGAGCCGTCGTAGAAGATTCGTAAACGATCTATCTACGAGAAAGGCCATCAAAGAGATTCGACAGTCAATCTGCATTTGTCACACTGTGGAAGGTTATTTTTAATATGAGACTCGTGGATTACAAGACGTTTAGGATCAAAATCCGTTGAAAAATGTTCTAAAACCACTCTACATTCGTCTAACATTTATACAAATCGAAAATAATTTAAAGGAATGCTTAGCAGTCAAGGCTATCTTGACCTCGAATGCATAAAAATCAATAAAATCGATTTTCACGTTTATCTAAATACTTTTTGTCGCCTTCGGTGTATTGCTTTCCCATTTCAGATCACGTGTCATTCCCATGAGGATAAGTTCCTTTGCTTGACTTGAAACCACAATCATGTCTTCTTTGCGCAGAGAAATGATACTCTATGGAATGACACGTGGTCTGAAATGGGAAAACATTACGCCCAAGGTAAAAGAGCCCATAAAAGAAATAATACTCAAGGGAATGACATGTGGTCTGAAATGGGAAAACATTACGCCCAAAGTAAAAGGGTCTATAAAAGAAATAATACTCAAGGGAATGACACGTGGTCTGAAATGGGAAAACATTACGCCCAAGGTAAAAGAGCCCATAAAAGAAATAATACTCAAGGGAATGACATGTGGTCTGAAATGGGAAAACATTACGCCCAAAGTAAAAGGGTCTATAAAAGAAATAATACTCAAGGGAATGACACGTGGTCTGAAATGGGAAAACATTACGCCCAAGGTAAAAGAGCCCATAAAAGAAATAATACTCAAGGGAATGACATGTGGTCTGAAATGGGAAAACATTACGCCCAAAGTAAAAGGGTCTATAAAAGAAATAATACTCAAGGGAATGACACGTGGTCTGAAATGGGAAAACATTACGCCCAAGGTAAAAGAGCCCATAAAAGAAATAATACTCAAGGGAATGACACGTGGGCTGAAATGGGAAAACATCTCCAAGGTAAAAGGGTCTAATGGCTCCCTGTGGTTGCACCCACACACGCCTCCACTGAAGCTAGAGGTTTGCTCTTGTCAAATATTTTTGGTGTATTTGTGTTTGTATTGAAAGTACAAATATAACCTTTACAAGTGTAAATATGAGACCATTTCACAAATGCTTGCTTGAAATAAATAGAATTCAGTTTAAAAAGCAAATACTTGTGTGGTGGACAGAATCAGAATCTGTTTTGATATTAATTCAATCAATTGGACTGTATTTTGAATCACAATGATGATAAATGGATGGACGGATGGACGGATGGACGGATGGATGGATGGATGGATGGGCGGACGGATGGATGGATGGATGGATGGATGGACGGATGGACGGAAGAATCAATAAGGCTAGCAAATGAACACATTCACGAATTAAAAAACATACGAAAAAGATGGTCAACATTGAATACCGCATTATTTAACATGGCTTAAACCGAACCGCATTCTAAAAACTAACGTCCTATCTCATTCATGTTCCCGCGCTGAAACCAAAACATGAAGACCCTGCCTCTTGGAAACAGTCAACAGCAGTCTGGCGACTCGAGTTAATTTAACAAAGTGTCATGCTGATAATTACAGTGCCCTTCTGTGTCACCATTGACTCTCTCGTTAATGCAAACCCAAGGCCAAGCAAATAGCCTTTGCTTTTTAACTAATATAACTCATGCCATACCGAGAATATTTCTATAACTGAATTTGAAAAAAAAAAAACATACATAATGATATTACTTGACTTTGTTTGGAATTTCGCAGATATTGAAGGCGAATTTTTCATCATAGTTATATATTTTTGGTAGTAGAGATTAGGTTTTAGATTAAGTCAAACAAATATATTCTGGTAATAAAAAATCTTCATAAACGTCTGCAAATTACAGCTCACTAGGGAACGAAAATAAGAGAATGCTTCATTAAGATTTTGAATAAATAAATGATTGCAGCAAAACTCGAAGGTATGGCTGTGTCATTCTCTTTCTGTGTCTGAATATTAAGGAGTTGAATAAAGAAATATTAAAATAGCGAAAACTAAAACGTTTGTGTTGACATTGAATTGTGCGTTCATGAAACGAAAAGATTGAATGCTTCAAAAAATGATTCGCTATATATAATCAAGGAATTTGAGCTCCAATAACTGATCTAAAACAAAAAATTGCCTTCAAATATTAACCTATATAAGAAAAAGAAAAAAAAAAAGATGAGTAATGACACGAGATAAACTTGAAAAATAAACAAGAAAAATGTCAGAAATGTTAAGATTATTTTATTCATAGAGAAAAAAAGTTTAAAATAACCATGATTTTTTGTTCTATATTTTCAGTAGAATCGCTTTGTTTATGGTAAGGTTCGTTTTAGAAACCCATGCTTTTTATTTCGGATTTAATTTTTCAAGAATAAATGACATATCCTAAGAAAACAATAAAGAGCTAAGAGGAAGCTTACTTTACTAATATTTTTCATCAAAAGCAGCAAGGGAATAACATCAAGGTTTTTCTTCAAAGCAATATATTAAGTTGAAAATTTAAGATGTGCTTTTAAATAGAATCTCTAGACAGTTGGTTTGTGCGATTTGCTAGCAAAAACCCAATCCCTTGTAAAAATATACTAGTAAACGAGCTGATATAGTCTCTCCCATACCCGGCTCTTTTTTAATCCGATTTTTGATTTCGCACTTACCGCAATAGTCCACTACTAACTTGCCAAATAAAGTCCTTAACTCTTGATTTCCACAACCTTAAAGTTTTGGCTCCGCACAAGAAAACATTGAGCAATACCTTGAGCAATACCTTGCAACAAGTAAGGGAATTGAAATCCCGAGTCGCTCTGTATTCCGCTAGGCAGCTCAACTTGTCAAAATAGCACCTGTTAAAGGACGAGACTTGGGATCTACGTCAATAAACGAAATAACTTGTCAGAAAGCTTGGCATGCAAGTTCAGGTTAAATTAAGCCCATTAAAAGAAATTAATTCCGCTCATTTCATTTGTTCCGGTGCTGGTGTAGACGTCGGTTTTTTAACAAAACGATAATTTTGCCTTTGATTTGGTCCGACAAGATTATCAATAATTACTGAGGCTGTAGCAGTTACACTTCCCATATCGGGTAAGCCATGATGAAAGTACGTGCTGGGGTCGATATCAAGGCAAATAGTGTGGGATGACGAAGATAAGGAGAAGAAATAGCCAAGATGATGACTCTTTAGTTAACTAACATGGTCTAAAATGAGTATTGCATGCCGTAAGCAATGTCGTCCCATCTAATTCGTTGAGTATCGTATAAGCAATAGACCCATTCAGCATGCCTCAATGTTGTCCCATTTCAGACCACATGACCATTCCCTTGAGTAATGATGAAAAGGTAAATTATACACCGTGAAAAGATGAAAAAACTTACTGACGTTTCGGACGCTAGTCCTTCGTCGGAGTAAAAGAGCCTCTTATACTCCGACGAAGGACTAGCGTCCGAAACGTCAGTAAGTTTTTTCATCTTTTCACGGTGTATAATTTACCTTTTCATCATTACTGTTTCATTAGAAACACCGACGCAGCTCACACTAGTTTTTAGCTAGTTATATCTTTTCATTCCCTTGAGTATTGTATAAGCAATAGACCCATTCAGCTTGGCTCAATGTCGTCCCATTTCAAACCACATGACCATTCCCTTGAGTATTGTATAATCAATAGACCCATTCAGCATGGCTCAATGTTGTCCCATTTTAGACCACATGACTATTCCCTTGAGTATTGTATAAGCAATAGACCCATTCAGCATGGCTTAATGTCGTCCTGTCTATCCATCCATCCATTCGTTTATTTCTTCATACTTTCTTTCTTTCATTTATCTATTCTTCCATCCATTCATCACAATTAATAAAGTTTAAGAAATAGATTTTATCTGTCAATTTAAGACCGTATTTTTTGATTTTAATGGTTTTGTAATACGACTATCTATGCAAAAATTCCAATTAAAGGTGTTTTACAAATTCATTAGTGGATATGTATCCGTTAAAAAACAGTTAGACAGAGCATAATGACTGAAACTTATCTTTTTGATAAAACCTTTTAGGAGTACTTAAGACGTCATTATCGTGCTGTGCAAACAAATTAGACCGTCCTCTAAAATGGATTTGTTTCAAGTTTTACGTGACGTCACAGCGGCCATGTTTGTGTACCAAAACAATATATTTTCTATCCTCGGGGAATTGAACTCTTCATGAAAAAAATTTGCAGAATGTCTCTGTTATCAGGTACACCAACATGGCTGCCTGTCACGTGAGTGAAAACGCTCTATAAAATGATTTATTCCTTTTTAGTCTGGTAAACATGCTCGTACAAGCACTTGGCCAGTTTCAATTTTTTCAAAAATCAAATTCGAACCCGAGTTCGCGCCACTCAACTCGCGTTCAAAACAGCGAGAAAAAAAAAAAAAAAAAGCACGACTCGATCGAGAGACCGAGGCGGGAAAATCGGAGCTGATGTAATAATCTATAATATTCAAGTGGAAAAAATTTAAGGAAGGAATTTGGATATTGTCAGGAATACCGAATTTAAAATAAAAATGTCGTTTCGATTATATATAGCCCCCTTTTAAGTAGTTTAGAAGCCCTAAATACATGCATCAAGAGTTCGGCGCTAGAGCTCTATAAGCGCATGCTCAAAGGGTCAAAAAGTGGGATCGTGTGGGTTGTAAAAATTGCTTCAAAAACCTGCTTCAAAAACCACATCTGTAAACATTGCTAGTTTTTTTTTGGTTTGTTGACCAAAACAAATTGTCTCTAAAACATTTACTTGATACTGTTACTCACGATTGGTTATCCAAGAATTTTCGTTTCCGTTTTTTCTTTTTTTGTTTGTTTGTTGATTCATAATAATCTAACCATATACGGCATATACGACACCATACATCATGTGTATCCTCTAATTTAATAAAGGCGTTTGAAAAACGTCAAATATGAAGCAAGATCGTAATCAAATTTAGAAGATTTGAAAAAAATTTCTTATAGTACTTCGGTTGCCCATAGCGATTTGAATGTTTAATGGAAATAAGTTGAGAATGTTCGGGAAAAAATGAAAGATTTTTGATTAAATAAAACTAATATTCCCTGCTATATTAGATTTTTTATAAGCTACTAGAAATGTCTAGGTAATGGCGGCCATGTTGGATGATGTTCGCTATATCATCCAACATGGCTGCCACTTTTATTCGCTGAGGAATGATTACAAACCACCTATAGTGAACATCATCCAACATGGCTGCCACTTTTGTTCCCTTAGGAATGATTACAAACCTCCTATAGTGAACATCATCCAACATAGCTGCCACTTTTGTTCCCTTGGGGATGATTACAAACCACCTATAGTGAACACCATCCAACATAGCTGCCACTTTTGTTCCCTTGGGGATGATTACAAACCACCTATAGTGAACACCATCCAACATGGCTGCCACTTTTATTCCCTTAGGAATGATTACAAACCACCTATAGTGAACATCATCCAACATGGCTGCCACTTTTATTCCCTTAGGAATGATTACAGACAAAATACGTAATTTAAATATTACGTAGCCAAAGTTCAATAAGCAAAGTATTTTAAATCTAATAATTTGGGATTTCCACAGCGATATTAGAAAGTTAAATGAAAAAAAGCTTAATTTAGTCCTAATTTTACTGAGAATTGAACTCAGAAATAATCTTATTAGGGCTAATTTATGATAAATTAAACTTGAACGAGGATGAATTAGATGTTCCTCTAGCAAAGACGTTGAAACGATGAGACAACCGGCCGCCAATTAGTCAGAAAGAGATCTTATCGAAAACCAGGTGCTTTGATATCGACGAGAGAAACTTGTAATACTTCAGGTGACTTTTTCCCAAGGAAAATATACATATCATGATGGTCAGCGAAAGAATTCAAAACTAAAAAAAATTGGAAGTACCATAAAGATTTCTTGAGAAAAAAACAAGCAGTTGAAGTGAAGTAATGAAGACTGAATATCGCGTGTTTGCACATCTGCGCTATAAGATTAGATGCGGTATGATTTCGATTCGTTCCTCGGGAACGATTAAGCACGTAGCATTTGAGCTGTTAGGATAAACTAAGTCGGTAGAATCGTGCTCGCTAGAATTGATTGGGGAAATATTCGTGGCAAGAAAAACGTATTCTCAAAAAAATATACATATTCACGAAAGAGTCTAGCCTCCTTTGCAGCCGTTCTTAGGGTCGTCACGCAACGTTTCCCTCCCCTAAGAACGGCTGCAAAGGAGGCTAGAAAGAGTCTTGATGAAATAATATATTCGCGTTCTATATGTCGTATCAAAAAGTCACTAGTAAAGATAAGAATAGAAAGAAAGAATGAATGAATGGTATAAACAAACAAACAAACAATATTGCAAGCAAGCAAGCAAGCAAGCAAGCAAACAAACAAACAATATTGCAAGCAAGCAAGCAAGCAAACAAACAAACAAGCAATATTGCAAGCAAGCAAACAAACAAAAAAGCAAACAAACACAAAAGAGAAAAGAAATGGAAAACGCTAGCGAAAATAAATGCAAAACGCTAGTGAATATAGATAAAGGTATATATATAAGCTTGATTCTAGCTTTTCAAATCATGACAATGATCATAAATTACGGCTCTTACGGCTAAATCATTATTACTATTATTTTTAACTTACCGTACGCTAGCATATTATAGGTTTTTAGAGGGAAAAAACTATATATTCTCAGTAAAGCACTTTTAAAGACAAAAATGCAAGCTTATTAAAGTAAAAATATTCAAGTGCGTCAGTCAGTGGCTCTATGTATCGTAAATGGTTGAAGAATGGAGTTAATGATTTGGAGATACAGTACTCCACATTAAGAACCAAACAATCCTTTTAATGATATAAAAGCTCCAAATAATAATATATTTTGAAGTGAAACACAATTAATTCGATAATTTGGCACTTGAATTCCACTCCATTAGTTTCTGTATTTTCATATTGAACTCTCGTATTAGTAAAAATACTTCAAAGATTCGTTACCTTTAAAATAGGAGGAAAAATCAAAGCTGAGCCAAAACCAGGAGCGTATTTTCCACAATTTTCTCCTGAAAATGAAATCGAAAATTAGGAATTTAAGAGGAATTTCTACTCAGAAAAAAAAAAATATTGTTCGATTTTTAAAATGCACGTGTGCTATTGTCCACGTTATATACAAACACAAAAATCATCCTTGATATTATATATTATATATAAATAAATATTATATATATATATACATATATTTTTCTTTTTACAATCATTCACCAAAGGCGAAGTGAATATCCACGGGGAATACTTACCGAGACGCGAGTCTTCGAGTTTTTTGTATTTTTAACACAAGTAAACTTAATAAATAACAGAGACTGAAAACGGTACAAATGAACAAACCAGCGCGCGTGCGTGTTATATTCACCTCTACGAAATACAGCAGCATAATAAGACCTGTATTGTGACCAATGACCAATATATTTATATACAGCGATTTGCAAAAAACTCTGCGATAGTCAAGTATCAATCTATATATCCCTATATAAACTGATTTCCAGATTTCCAGATTAAAAAAAAAAAAAAAGAAGATTTTCAACCAAAATTTGGCCAAATGTCTATTATTAATGTTTACAATGTACACTAAGATTATATTTCACCGAAAATATTGTATTTAACCTTCATTAAAGCGTTTTTTTAAAATTGAAAATTACCCATAATGCACCCGATATATCGATATTCATTCTATTTGCAGAATTTTTGCAAAGCGATGTATGTATATATATATATATAATTTATTATATTTATAAATATGCTTCGTATATAAGAAAGAGTAAACCGTCAGAAGACCCCGTTTTCAAGTCTTCAACTTTGTGACGTTATTGACTTGGGACTCCGACAAGATATATTTTTAAATAACCAGCGTAAACCAGACATTCGCCACTAAAATCACCGTTTTAATCCATTCAATCGAAACAAAACGAAAAGAAACCACAATTCTTTGAAGTTTCATTTAAATCTTCAATATTTAAAAAAAAAAATAGTTTAAATAGGTTGAAACCGGAGCATCTTTGTCAATATACAGATTAAAAAAACTTTTTGGGAATACTGTATTTTCTTTCGCAAAACATCCCTTTTGAATCATAATTTTAATCTTATTTGCTTTGACAAGTTTTCTCGACTGGGTTGAATCAATAATTGAAGGAATACATATACTTTTTGTTTAAGTTAGGGAAGGTTTTTCATGCGACGATAAATCAAACAAGGCATTGGACAATTCTTGATGATCTCAAGTCGACCCATCAACACATCGTTGAAAAAAGAGATGATAGGAGCTTCCAATTTTAATCAAATTTCAAAATTATCACCTTCAGACATTTTAATTTTCTTAAGAAAACAAATCTTAATTTAAGCGAGGCAGACGACATGTAAGTTAAACCTTGCAAATCTTAGCTTGGTTCTATCGCAAATCATAGCCATATTCTAAATATATCACTTCTAAAAGACGCTTTTGAGAGGTCAATTCATTTAATTACCTTGTGTCCTTTTTCCCCCCTTAAACTTTCAGGTTAGAGATTTATTCCTGCTATATAATAAAAATACTTGCATAGGAAAACATTTCTTTCTTGATGCACTTTCGATTCATTTTAATTGATTTGAAATTTAGAAATAAGATCTCGAGAAAAGAAATAAGAATTTCGCGAATGAAGATCCGATTCTGACGCGGTGAAACAGTGATTATTTTTTCAAGAGCGAACGCTTGAATTCTACATTTATCAAACTTGGAGATCTATGGCACTAAACTCTCCGAGATGATAAATACTAATCTCACAAAGACTGGTATTTCTAAGTTTTTGAGTGCAAAAAAAAAAGATAAATTTGAACCGTTTTGTATCCTTGAAAAGCAACTAAATTGGGATGATTCTTAACCTACGTTTAAAAAAAACGTTGAAATCAAACTTACCAAATAGTTCCTTTGACGATTGAGTTTGTTTTGAATATCTTTATTTAAAATTTGACGGATTATTTATGCCCGTGTGCGTGTCTTTTCCATCCTGTCAGTCTTAATCTTTTTACGTCTAGTAACATACCTTTCGATAGCCCTAAACGGTCCTTCGTGACTTCAATGCTCAAACTAGGAACGAAACTGAACTTGTCACAGAAAATCCTCCAAAAACCTCTTCGTTATTTAACGTAAAGTCGAACTCCAAATAACAAAATTATAAACAAACCGCACTAAAAAGTTTTTGTGATGACAAAGACAGCCTAGTATTTGAAAGAATCGATTACCCGAGTCGTTTATCACAGAACCTACATCCTGCAAAGTCAAAAGCTTTATTAAATCTCAGTACGGTCAGGCGGAGTCATAAATTCAAATTACTTAAAAAAGATCATAAAATGTTAATTGATCATGGCAGGATTTTGAAAAGCTAAAACGTATAAAATAACTTTAATTACTCGCTAAGAGTGCCGAAATTTCCAGACAAGAGGTCGACAGTTAAAATTCCCAACATTTGCATATCAACTGCGAAGTAGGTATTTTTATTTGTGGTAACAGCTTTAAGACAGGATTGGTGCTGATAATAAATATGGGTAAAAAAACGGTTAGAAATATATCAATATTTATTTAGTAATCTTTTTGGAGTGTCAATTATGGGTATATCAAAGAGCCAGAAATAGGACACATTGGCTATCGGACCATGAGTAAGAGAATAAGCATATAAATATATACCAAAAAGTTGCTATCGCGTATCAACTATATTTTAATTTATATTTTCTCCCGACACTTTTAAAAGTGATTTTTAAATCATTTTTGGTCCAAAAAGACATCCATACGTCTATCATACGAAACATTCATCACATATCTATAGGCGTACTATTCTTCGTAAAGACTAATTGAATTGAGTAAGGGCAAAAAAATATTGAAGGTGCTCTTCTCATTTTTATTTCACATCTTCATTACATTTATCTTTTCTTGCTTTTTTCAAATATGTTTTCTTTTGTATTCAGTCTTTCTTTCTTTTCCTCTTCATTACTTTTTTCGACATATTCCTCATTTCTCATTTTCGTTTCAAAAATGTTTCATCCAATCCTTTCTTCCTTCCCCGATTCTTTCTTCTTTTACTTTTTTTTTTTTTTTTTTCTTTCTTTCTTCTTTCTTTTGTCTTTCTTTTGTTTGCTTGTTTCTTTCTTTCTTTCTTTCTTTCTTTCTTTCTTTCTTTCTTTCTTTCTTTCTTTCTTTCTTAGTTTCTTTTTTCATTTCTTTCTTCTTTTCTTCTTTCTGTCTTTCTTCCTTCCTTCCTTTCTTTCTTTCATGCATTCATTTACTCCAACATTTACTCCTCTCTGATCTTTTCTTTTCTTTTCTTTTACCCACCCTCTTTTCTTCCTAAATTCTCTCCTGTCTCGCACTAAACGTTCCTACATCTCTTTCTGTCAGCGTGAAACAAGAAAAAAAGATAGATTAATCCTATAAAAGACGCCTAAAGTAAGCTAAATGTTTATTGAAGGGGCTTCATTTACGACGCAGTAGGGAACTAAAAATCTTTATCCAAATATAAAGCTTTTAGAATAACATTTTTTTACTTTCAGGAGTCGGGTAGGGAATGTACTTTCGCTCTATGTACTTTCAGATCGAGGTTTTTTGAAGAAAATCGAAGAACAACACAAACTGAGTAGTCTTATTACAAGTAAGTTGAAAACTTCGAATCTTTCATGAACATTTTCGGACATCAACTGCTGTCATTTTGGAAAAAAAGTGAAAAATGGCTTGCTTTAGTAAAAAGGAGAAACTAAAAGCCGGAACTGCGGTTTGCGGTTTTTAAAATGCTGTCATAAGAAGAGGAATACTTCAGAAACCTTTTTAGCAAAGAAAATTATGTTTTCCTACAAACAAAAAGTTATAAAACATCTTCGTTTAAATTGAAACAGCGAATACTTCAGAAACCTTTTTAGTAAAAAATAAAAATAAAAGGTTTCCTATAACAAAAAGTTCGTTTAAATTGAAACAGCGAGAAAAGTCTTTTCTTTTGTTTTATCCTGCACTCCAAATAGCTTTCGCCCCGAACCAATAAAATGCATGTAAATTTTTTCATCTAATCAAAATGCTTACTTTAAGGTAGGCCTCTTTGAGTTAGGCAACGTAAATAATCCTAGTATAGCTTCGGTACCAATATATTTTGCCCCTAATTGGGTATTTGGTACGTATTCTAATCCAGAATTCAACATTATTCTAGAACATATTTTTCGTGATACACGGGTACGTTTCGCAGTCATCGGAAGACTTTCGGTATCAACTATCAAGCTAAGTGTTAGAGATCACCTGGTTAGAGATATTAAAGATAACAGGTACCCTGCTTGAGTGGAGAGACCAAAGGAAAGCCTTGTATTGCAGAATGAGAAGATTTTGAGTGGGAGTGGATCGTAAGAGATAAGAGATGAGAAAACCTTTCATTCAAGATCACGGAAAAGTTTTGTAAAATAGACTTTTATACCTTGTGTGTAATCAGTTTACCCATTTTAGACTACTTGTGATTTCCTTGAGAATAAGATTCTTTGGGTGTGATACTCCCCTTCACAGTTCCCTGTGCTATTAGGTAGCGTAACCGTAACGTCATAAAAACGAAAACAAGGGCGAAATTCGGACAAACAAATTTACAAGTTTACTTTCAGCAGATAATTTTCACAGCCGATCGCAGTTGATCTTAGTTTACATGGGTTATTATTGTAACTTTAAGTAAAAACAATAAAATCGGTTCGTATAATCCTCGTAGCGGTTAAACAGAATGCAATGTTTGTCCGAATCTTTAAGCTATTTTTAGAATCAGTGCGCTGCGCTATTGAAGTGAGACGAACGGTGAGATGGCAAGAAGCTTGGTGGGTCTAGCTTGGGTACAAACACACCATATACGAGAGGTATTGATGGTTTTTCAACCATTCTCAAGAGAATTAAATAACAAAAGACACGGCGGCCATGTTGGAGGATATAACAAGAATTCATCAGTTTCTCCAAAGCCATCAATATCACAATAAAACGTTTAACTCAACAATTTGTTTTAAAACTTCCTTTAGTCATTGCTTGTACCTTGTTTAGTCTTCTGGTATAGATTCAGCGCGATTTGAGGCCGTTAGGTGCGTTGTTGTTGTTGTTGTTGTTGTTTTTTTTTTTGTTTTTTTTTTCTTTCAAAATTTACTGCTCTCTACCTAAATAATGGTTATTTACATTATTTTAGATGAAGAACAGATTTTGAAGAAGAAAAAACACTCAAAACCTCCTCAAATCGCGCTAAAACTTCGCCAAAAGACTAAAGCAACGACTGAAGCACGTTTTATGCAAATATTGCTAAGTGAAACATTTATATCTTTATCGTAACTCCCATACATTCCCTTATTTATAACCATACATAGGAACCTTGTTTGGGCTGCCTGTGGATTAGCCACAAACAAAGCTACTAATTTTTAAAAAATCCTAGTTTTGCTCAATCTTAAATAAACATCTTGAATAAAGTTAAGTATACTTTGAAAGAGGGTCAGGCTCCTTTGAAAGAGCAGATATATATGGTTCATAGCGGTATTATCTCATATGATACGACAGACCTTTAGCTGGTAAGGTCATTCAAATGCAACCTTGAATGAATAATTCATAAATTTAAAGCTACAATTCGCCCTAAACTGTCTTCAAATTTCACAATATATTCATCATCTTGAAAATTTAGGGAATTATGAGATTAAAGACTTACCTTTTGATTGAAAATAAGGACAATAAAAGACGATCGCTGAAGGCAAAGCTTCCCAGCCATTCGCCATTGACAGCCACGTTTGAATAAAGCGGGCTTCAGCTGGTCCCTTTTTAGGGATGGATACCCATATTAGGATCAGACACCCCCCCGAAGGACGCCTGTTCGAATATCACATCAAACGAATCTTTGATCAATAGGTACAACGTGGATGTCTACAACGTGTAAGTTTTTAATATTTTTTTTTCATTTTAAGATTTTTCACTTTATAACCTATCCAGCTTTGAGTTTCATCCTTTAAGTTTTGAATAAAAACCTCGTCTGATTTATATTGTATTTTATTTTTTTACTAGTGTTTTGGATATAACAGGCAAACATTATGCCCTTCAAAGTGCTGGTTACACGCCGAGTCCCTCAGGACGCTATTGAGCTTCTCAAAGATGCCAAGTAAGTACAGTAAAACTTTAACATAAGCTTACATACATTTATTTTATAAAGATCGTTAGTAATAATTCGAATTTTATATTAAGACTATCAGTGGAAATAACTTCGACAATGATCAGCTCACTAAAATTCGGATATTGAATACATACAGGTAGTGTAGCTTTCTGGGTTAATTTTGACCTGAGCAGCCTACAACTCGTTATCATGATCTGTCCTTCAGTATAGACGGATTTTTGGCTAGTCGTAAGAAGGGTTAAAAAAATTGTGGACATTAAGTAAGAAGAATTTATAGAATGATACTATTTTTGCAGGGGTAAGGCCCAGAGCTTGACTTTTGACAAGAATGAAATTTAAATATGAATTATATGAATATCATTTAAAGTGAAATAAAGTGCCTATAGTGCAACTTTCGTGTGACGGTGAAAAGTTCACGACACGGCCATACAAATCACATTGCACGAGAATTTGCTCTCCATCCAATCAAATACCCAGAACACGGCATAAACATGGTGCAGACACTGTCACACCAAGATCACGGCACTTTTAGACCAATCATATTGCGCGTGAAAAATCAGCCAATTAAAATTATAGAAAGTATCACAGTCACAGCACGTCATGCTTTTCATAGTCATACGAAAACTGCTCTATTTAACATCAGTACTCCCTTCAGTTGGAATTCAACTGCTATCGATGGAAGCCGACGGTGCACACTTTACCCCTTCTCTCCATCAGTGCTCTGTTTTAAGAGTATTCAAAGCTGAAGCTTCACGGATTAGAGAGAAGTTGAAACAGACTAGAAGATCCTGAGGATCGAACCATTGACATCCAGCTCTGAAGGTTGCGAACTAACCAAGCTACACCTGCTCCTATTCAAGAATGCATAAAATTCAAAAACATCATTTTAGCATATCAGTATTATAAAGGTTGAGGAAATCTTTGTTTTATTGATGTTTTGCAATCATTCCCAAGAGAGTCAAGAGACAAAGACTTGGCAGCCATGTTGGTGGTATTGATTAACAAATAAAGCTAATTAGAATATTTTTCTTAAATAACACCAATATGGCTGCAATGAGGTATCATGGAAATGATGAATAATCTGGCACTGATCTCATGTAAAAAATGTCATCAGCTTAGCTTAGTGGCATTGTTTGATGCCGAGAGTCACTAAATATAATAGAATGAAAAAATAGAAAATGACAGCATGCATATCTGCTATTTGCAGTTATAAAGCACTCGGGGATTTTCAAAACTAACATGAGAAAGGAATGAGGGGAGGCTGTATGCCTAACAGAATGCAGTATATTTATTTATCATGAAGGAATAGAAAAGACGCACGTGTGCTGTGTGCAGTTATAAAGCACGCGGGGGTTTGCAGAACACGAGAGAAGTGTCAGGAGAATCACAACGCGTAGCGGAGTGCTTCCTGACACTTCTCAAGTGTTCTGCCAATCCCCAAGTGCTTCATAACTCCACAAAGCACAAAAAGCAAGCTTTTTATTTCTTTTATAAAATACGAATTTCAATAACCGTTTTTTTTGGATAGGAATGATGCAACTGAAAGTATGTGAGCGTGCTGTGTACTCTTATAAAGCATGTGCTCCCAACCAATCAGAACACGAGATTTAGAACAGTTATTTTATCATAGATAATAGGCTATCATCTGGGAACAGATAAGCAAAAGTCACAGTTTTGAGTTTGAAGGGCAATCATGCATGTTTTGCCAGGAATTAACTTGCCCACCAAATCCATAGGGTGTTCCATCCTAACTGGCCTCCACAATTGTACTGCTTATTGGTGGTCTCACTCAAGATGATACAACCAGCTGTCGCCAATACTAATAATTAATATTCTCTAATCATTAATATTGTTAGCTACCAGTTGGACTATTGGGAAAAAGATGATCCAATTCCAAGAGATGAGCTCCTCAAGAGAGTCAAAGAAGTTGATGCTATATTCTGCTTGTTGACTGAAAAAATTGATGCAGAGCTTCTAGATGCTGCAGGTTTGAGAAGAGATCTTTATTAATTGACTTGACCAGTAGATCAAGCAGTCAATAATTAATGTTACCTTATTATATATTATGGGTGGTACTGGTATGGTTGCTTCAAAAGAAAGCACTTTGCTTCAAAAGAAAGCACTTAGACTGATATCATTCTCTGGCTATAGGGATCACACAAACCCACTTTTCCTAAAATACAATATACTCAAATTTCCTGAGCTTGTCTTCTTACACAATGCCATTTTCGTTTATAACTTTAGAACTGGGAAGCTCCCCAAATGCTTCGATTCGTTTTTTGAACCAATTGAAAGAAGACATAAGTATAACACTAGACTTGCCTCTAACTGCTGTTACTCTCTCCCAAAAGCACGTACCAACTATGGTAAATTTGCTCTGAAATTTGCTGGTGTGAAAACTTGGAATGCTATTGAAAAGGATTTAAAGCAAGCTCCCAGCATATCGTCATTCAAAAATACATTGAAAAAATCCTTGTTAAAGAATTATGAAACATGATTTTCCATGTTATGTCCTTGATTTTTCTCTTGTAGATATCATTCTATCCATTTCCAGTATGAATATACGTCGTCACATACAAATATATAAACAATTTAAGTATTAATGTACATTATTATAAATATAAGTTTAATATAATTATGCTTATTCTTCCATTCTTCCTTACTTTTTTCCTTTATACATAGATTAGTACTAATATACATATCATACATATATATGCTTATTTTTCCTTATTCTTGCTTTGCTATCTACTTGCCTAGTTATATTGTACATAAGTTGGAAGCTTGCTGTCCTGTATAGCCCTTATAGGTTATTATAGCGAGCTTGCATCTAATATTCAAGGTAATAGTTGAATGTAATTTAAAATTTGTAAAAGTGATGCAAATAAAACATTGTCATTGTCATTGTGGTATATGCTGGTAATCTGCTAGTACAGTGCAAGCATTGCCTGTGGATTCAAAGATCAGTTATAGCTGGCTCAAGCCTTGCAGTTATCTCCCCCTCCCCGAGCAAAACCCCCCCAGCTCCACACACTTTGAATTAAGGTGCTCTGTGGTCTTAGTATCTGGCAGATTTGAACTTAATGTTTCATGTTGACTATTTGTTTGATTGACAATATATATTCTATTGCCATATTTCTCTGTTGCGACTGTTGTCTTGATGAGCACATAGCAATGAAAACAGTGGTAATGTAGAGAACATAATTTTTAAGGTTTTTTTTTGTATTTTGCAGGACCACAGCTTAAAGTAGTTGCCACTATGTCTGTTGGTTATGACCATGTCAATACCAAGGAACTGGCTAAGAGGTTAATTTTATAATAATTTTATTATTATCCATTCTGAAAAAAAGAAAAAAACTAGGTCAAGCTGGCTGGCATTATGGGGCTATCCAGTCTTCTGGGTCCTTTTGCATATGTGCCACAAACCTATTGTATTCTTTGTTAGCTTCCCTCTATTGAATAACTTTGGGTCTTTTCCTTTGTTGTTGTTGTTGTTGTTGTTGTTGTTGTTGTAGTAAACTGTGTAGACTACCAGGAGGAGGAGCCAGTTTTCTCTCCTACAATTATGGCTTTCCTGCATTCTTCCTGGCTGTATTTTCAATGTGTGGGATAAATACTGATGTTTTTTTTTTTTGTTTTAAAGGAATCTGCATCTTGGTTTTACGCCTGGAGTTTTGACTGATGCAACTGTAAGTCCTTAATTTTTTAATTTTTTAAAATTATGGTTCTTAAAAACATCCACTGGCCAGGAGTAAAATGGTTATGGAAATATGTATATTGATATAAGGGCTGAAACACCCCCTCAGACCACTGACACACCCCAAACAAGTCATGAGAAATCTTTGGGGTTCCACGAATGGATAGTTAAGGACCTTTAATACAGCTTAATTGGGTGATGCATTCCCATTTCAGACCACATGTCATTTCTTTGAGAAAAAGATTCTTTGTTGAGTCTTACCCATATTCACGTGTCTTCTCATGTGCAACCGTTAAACAATGAAAAGATACTCTAGGGAATGACACAAGGTCTGAATGAGAAAACAGTATGCTAAAGTTAAAGAAATCTACTGTTATTTATTCATCAACAGGCAACTCTTAATGTGGCCCTTTTGCTTGCTGTGTCAAGAAGAATTGTAGAGGCTGCTGCAGAGGCCAAAAAGTAAGATGAAAACCCGTAGTTTTGTCATTGATATATAGCTGTTAATAATGGAGTGTTAATAATGGTGCAACTCCAAATTGGTGTCAGTAGGGTGTCAGGTAATTACAGCATTACACATGACAAATCCAGAGCAGTTCCACTTTTCTATTTGTTCAAAAGTCACCACACCATCCTTAAAGCTTCCCTTTGATGACAACCAGCCAACACTGAACTGACAGCTTAGAATAACTGGTGGTCAATCGACAATGTGTGGCCAGAATTGGAATTTGTCCAGTCAAATCTTTGCCTTGCCAGTCATTTTGACCAGTAACGCCGAGCTAGAAAGTTATGACTGAGCTAAAATTAATTTGGCCGATCATAATGGCTGGCAACTGACTGGCTGTTATTCTAAGCCCAAGACAGCAAACCAACAACAATCATTAACCACGGATATCCTGTGAACACAACCTACCTACACTATACTAAATAAGGGGTCAGGTCTTTACTATTACTGACTTGCATTTTGTCATTATAAAAACCAATTATTTGTCATTTAATTTATTTCCAGTGGTGGTTGGGGAACATGGAAGCCAATGTGGATGACAGGAGCTACATTGAAAGGAAGCACTGTTGGAGTAGTTGGGTTTGGAAGAATTGGTAAGTAAGAGGAACCAGCCATGCATATCACACACTGTTCTCATAATGGCTGACAAGTGCATGAAAACAAGGTCACCCAGTCATTAGTTCACAAGAAAGGACATAAAAGCACATGAAATGCATTTATAGAATAAAAGTTTAGAAAATGACCTTTCGTCTTGACCTGAATGAGCAGCCTTGCTCAGCCTTGCAGGATGACTGGGTGACCTTGTTTCCATGCGCTGGTCAACTGTTATGAGAGAATGGTGTATTATTTGTCTTTATTATTTTTTAATTGTTAATTTCAAATTAATTTTTTTTAGGTTTGGCTGTAATGAAGAGACTGGCTCCTTTTGGAGTTGCTAAGTTTCTGTATAATGACATCATACAAAGAGATGATGGTGAGTTTTCATCTTTGCATAGAAAAGTGGGTACTGTGAATGGTCTATGCTTCTAAGAAAAAGAAATAAATAATAAAGACATTGTGTACTGTAGATATAAATATATAGTTGATATTATTAGTTTATATTATATATTTCATTTTAAGTTTTTTTAAGTTTCTGTTGTTCAGTATTCTTTTTTGTGTACAAATAAGACTATTATTAAGGTGTCATCATCTCACCCATCCAAACCTCGTGGCAAGGAGGGGCCCATGTTTGAGCCCTGTCTAAGTTAGTATGTGATTTCAGTTTGTTTGATGTGTTGTTATCCCCTATGTTACAAGAGTTTTTCTCTGGGTTCTCCATAACATGCCAGCTTTCCTTCCTTCATAAAAAAAACATAATTTGAGAGTTGTGTGTATAGAATATTCTAATGTAGTAAGAAGTGTGTATGGAGGATACACGGCCCCACCAGCTTCTAGCTTTAAAGCCTACCGTGTATAAATAAAAAGATTTATTTACTTAATTACAAATTTTACTTTTTATTTGCCCTCATAGTAAACTGGTGAAAAAAATGAGAAACTTCAAAGTTCATAAAACTGAGATGAAGTTGAGAAAGCTGTAGTAAGAATACACTTTCCATTTCCTCCCGCCCATTCTATTCCCATTTATCCACTTATATTCTCCAAGATTCGTTTTTTTTTATCCAAAACTTTATGGGAATAAGATCGTTTGGATTTTTTTCAGTCCTTTCATAGCATTCTCCATGTGGATAAGATTCTTTGACAAAGTGTATGTTAATGTTTGCTAGTCATAAATAAAAGGTGCATTCCTCTGAAGAATTATCTTCAAAAAATTGAAGGAAGTTATGAATTTATTTTTTCAATAAAACTGTTTTGTTTTTTTTCAGTGGCCAAGGATGTTGGTGCTGTTTTTGGTAAGTACTATACATGTGTCATTGAATTAGGGAATCAAGGGTCATGGGTTAGTGGTAGTGTGCTAGCCTCTCACCTTTTGGGCCTTGGGTTCAACTCCTGGACTTGGGATCAAAAGTGAGTAGGTTCGTTAGGTCTCTCCTAGCATCCTCTCCAGGCATCTCCTTGTCTCTTTTTGCTCCATTTCCTTATTTTTTTTTTCTTTTTTTTTTTTTTTTGCTGCTGTCAATCAAAACTTATCAGACAGTACCTTTACATTTACATTTACATTTTGACTGGAGGGAGGAAAACCAAATTTCAGCGTGCTCATCACAGCTACAGAGTTTGCATGTTTATGAAAATAGCAGTAAGGTAATGATTTTCTTTCTCTCTTAGCTGATAGAGACACACTGTTCCGGGAGTCTGACTTCATTATTGCTTGTACCTTGTTGACTGACGAGACCAAAGGTAAGAGTTTGAAATTCCCAGGGGGGGAGGGGTATTCCAATATATAGAAGGAAGGAGATGCTTGTCGAAAATTTTTGAAACTGTTCCCTAAGAGGTAGCCAGGTGGGCTTAATGACAAATTATTTTTTATTCCTAATTGGTACCAATTATCTATTATCAGAGTGAGAGAAGTCAGATTATAAACCGAAAATAAATATCCTGCATTATGACTGCCATTCTGGCTGTCATGATCTATTCTCAGGTATCTTATCATCGGCTCTCACTGCTACGCCATCCATTGATGCTTGGTGCGAAGTCTCTTTTTGTGATCATTTCAGAGTTTTATAATTTTTTTATTCTTTTCTTTTGAAGGCATGTTTAACAAGGATGCGTTCTCCAAAATGAAGAAGAATTGTATTTTTGTCAATGCTAGCCGGTACGTTTTAACTTAACTTTATCCTCCCCCCCCCCCCCCCCCCCCCCCCCAAATTGTCATCGCTATAATCACCAACGCAAAGAACACTAGTACACTAGTATCACAGCTCAACAGGTGAAGAATTTGAAAGAATGGTGAAGGCACCTCTGACAGCTGTTATACGGTCCATGTATGACCTCAGAGCACAGCTCTAACCAGTTTGAATAAGTTGGTATTGGTTAAATAGTAGTCTAAACCTACTATGGTGTATCACAAATCCTGTGCGCTGATTGGCAGAGCTACTAGTCATCTATTATAGTGAAAGACCTTGGCACAGGTCTAGTGGATGCCTTACGCATAAACTCTAACGTCGAGTTTGATTGATTGATCCTTACAGAGGTGGAGTAGTGAACCAAGATGACTTGTACGAAGCCCTGAAGAATGGAGAAATAAGAGTAAGTGGTTGGCCATTTATGGCCAAAACAATCTAGCAATAACACGCACTCTAGCCCTGGCTCGTACTCCGAAATAGAGGATATTACCCATGATAATAATAATAATAGAAAAGAAAATAATATTAAGTGTGTGGGGTTGTTGAAATAGTATTATTCTCATGAGAAAATACAACCAAATTTGAATAAGAAAGAAAATTCGTTAAATATTTTGGTAGTGGTAGTAAAATGACGCCATCATGCAAATGTCTTATTAGATTTAGCTTAGTTTAGATGCCGAGTCAGGAGAATGAACGCACGACCTCAGCGACACACACTACCCGTGTTTCCCAAAGCTTCTAAAATACATCGTGCTAACAAGTGAATCATTGGCCTTAGGAATGTCATTTTCGTTAACGTTTTACAGGGCGCCGGTCTAGATGTTACTGTTCCTGAACCTATTCCCTTGGACCATCCTCTACTCACCTTGAAAAATTGCGGTAAGAAAACAAAAACACGCTCATTTAATACACAACAGCATGCGAAAAACATAAGAATAAGCAATAAACAAACGCCGTTAGGTAAAACTCTTGTGAAGCTGGTACGACGCCGAGAAAAGACAGTGCCTGCTGATGAGCAACGCTTTAAAAAGCGCTACGTACCCAACTTCTGATCAGCGGCTCATAGCAACAGTCGCGCTAAAAGCACAGCACGCGGTATCTGCTGGGCACAGTAATTTTGCAATCCGTCTTTTCCTCCTGCGTCGAACATGCGCAGTAAGATTAAGGTCAAACGTAAAACTTCACATGAGCCGAACCTAATGACATCAAAGAAAATCGCCTCCATTGTTTCAATTAAGTTCGGCTCCTCTGAAGTTCGATGTTTGACCTGAGCCATAGAAATAAGGGCTCTGGCAACGAGATTGACTAATTTCGCTACACGCGCAACATGTTCTCTAGTCTCCCCCACAGCCGCTTTCAGTGTCGTCACGCAACGCTTTCTCCCCTGAGTAGCTATTATAGTAGCTACTCAGGGGAGAAAGCGTTGCGTGACGACACTAAAAGCGGCTGTGGTGGAGACTACATGTTCTCGGACTTCGTATAAATCCCTTCCCGTCTATCAATAAAGTTCTTACGATTTTTCCGTTTTTTTACAACAGTTATTGTCCCCCATATTGGTAGCGCAGAAGAAGCGACCAGAACAGACATGGCGACTCTTACATCAAGAAACATCATCGCTGGACTGAAGGGCGAAAAGCTTCCAGCGGCAGCTCAACTATGAAGAAATGTCTTGGCGTTTTTGTTTTTTTTTAAACTAATTTTCAGATAACTATAATTCATACAGTTCTTGTTAATCAGTATTTGTCCAGGGAAAATTTCTTGCATTATTTAGGGGAGGGGAGGGGTGGGTGTGGTAATAAAATTACTGGTGTATGACAGTGAAAATCTTTTACTAATTGGTTAAGAATTGCTTGATCAAAACTTATGTTGGGTACTTATACTGGGTTAGTGTTGCCATAGTAACAAGTTCCTATATTCCAAGGTCAGTAGATGTGCTGTGTGGTCACTCTATTGCTGTTCTCCTAACCACCACTGTGTGGTAGACTGGTTTGTTGCAGTGTATTTGAATACTGGGTTAGTGTTACCATAGTAACAGGTTCCCATATCCCAAGGTCAGTAGATGTGCTGTGTGGTCACCCTACAGCTGTTCTCCTAACCACCACTGTGTGGTAGACTGGTTTGTTGCAGTGCATTTGAATACTGGGTTAGTGTTACCATAGTAACAAGTTCCTATATCCCAAGGTCAGTAGATCTGCTGTGTGGTCACTCTATTGCTGTTCTCCTAACCACCACTGTGTGGTAGACTGGTTTGTTGCAGTGCATTTGAATGCTTGATTTATAGCATTATAATGTCCGAAGTTATCCTCGTTATGAATGTATGTTGCTGCAGGTGGCGTGAATCCACACAAACCCAATGAGATATCCAAGTGTAAATGCCATTGATCTTTTGCGTGCCATATTGGTACTCGTTGCCTTTGGAACTCATATCCTTTGAAGTTCGCGTAAGAGAAGTTGACACAGTATCCCCTTTGATTCCCACTATTGATGATATCAAAGTCTTTCTTGTATCCAAGCACAAAGCCAGGAGTAAGAGAATCTCTGTTTTGGTACTCACACGTAGCTCTGAACATGGTGGCCTTTGTTTGGATGTACTTCATGCTGCTTAGCGACAGGCGATAGTCGTTCCAGTTATGGGATTCCTGGTTCCTCGGATGATTTTGATGGAAGGCTTTGTTATTGAAGACATAGTTATTTTGTAGAGAGAAAGACTCGATGAGAGTCCAGGTCTGGTTTGGACTTTCAAAAGCACAATAAACGGGTACAGTAGTCTTGTTATCACTACGGGTGATAATGTAGGTACCATTTGCTGGCATGGTACCTGGTGCAGTTCCTTTCAACACATCAATACAAGACTTAATTTTCATCTCGCAGGTTTTTCCACCGATGGTATTAGGACACTTGCAGCTGAACTTGACTTTTGGTGTCTCACAGTGTTCTACACAGGTTCCTCCGTTCATACAAGGCTGACTTCTACAGCAACCATTATAACACACACCCGCAGGATGAACCATGTGGGATTTCTTAAATAGGAAGTTGAAAATTGATTTTAGTCACGCACTGTTCATGTGTAACGCAACAGCAAACACACCAACACTCACCCCTTTGTAGAACGTCTGCTGTAGATCATAGTACACGTATCCTGTCTCATTTACAAAGTCTGCTGCCTTGGAAGTCTTGTCCTCATCCAGCAACTCACACCGGACATCTTTCATCTGGAACGCCTTACAACGACAGTCATTGACACAGGACGAGAAGCACGTGCGTGAAACATCAGTGGTAATGTTTTTGTTGGAGTATCCTCTGAGATGTTTTCCCTTGATAACTTGGTTGTTCTTTGGGAAAGATCCCGAATAGCAGGTGCCTTGACATTGGAACTCACTGATCACGTGGGCGACGCATGATAACAGCGTGATGATCACGTTAAGTAACCTTGACGATGAATACATGGTAAAGGCCAGTTTTTCCGCTGGGCTCTATGTTTTTCTCGGAATCTTCTAAAACAAAAAGCAAAAAAGAACGAAAACGCAATTACTGTAACTTATAGAAAAAGCGTGGTGTGCCGGTTCTGGTTGTTGATTGTTTGAGAACGTTTTTGGACTCAAGAAAAAAAAGCCGATTGAATCTTTGTTTTTAAAAAAATATTATATAATGAAAAATGTACTGGCCTAGGGGTTTTGGTCTTCGAGCTTTGAATTATTTAGGCAAATCTTGTTTTCTGCCATTTGTCAAAAGTTGTCAAGACGGTAAAGTCAGTTTATCATCTCAACCGAAAACGAGCTCAGGACACTGACCCCTTGTTTCTCACGGCAGCTGGTACAGGGTTCGTGCTACTCCTTAAACTCCTTGAAAACTCCTTGAATTTAATTCACGTTTTCAAGGGCACTTGAAAAGCTCTTGAATTTTACGATTTTAGCGAAATTCCTTGAAAACTCCTTGAATGATTGCTTCGATCATTACTTGCATAGTTCTGAAATAGATCTAATCAGAAAGATTGGAAAATCTGAAAGTCAGCCATGTGCAACCACCGTGTAAAACCTTGGCATAGTTAGCTGAACATACTCCTTGAAAATTCATTTTTGGGTCTTTGTATACTCCTTGAATAGCCCTTGAATTTTAAGTGGTTACCTCAGCACGAACCCTGCTGGTATTTTAGTGCATAAAAGAGAAAGCATTACTCATCTCAAGTTCAATCTTGCGATTAATTTTGATTTGTAAATTTTTCGAATGACAATATACGATAATGAGTAATAAAAGGGGAAAAAGGGGAAAATGTTGGGAAACTGGCTTCGTTTATATGTTTATTAATATACAACATTTTGACTTTGGCGGTAAACGGATGTATTTTTTATTGAAATGACTTCCGTGTGATCAATAAGCCTGAAGCGAGATGACGTTTTACCCCCGTCTCTAGACCATAATCCTTTTCACATTGCTTTTGTTCTTTAATTATGACTATTGTTCCTATATCCTCTAAGGAATCAAAAATTTTAATATGAAAGAATTTTAAAAACTATTATGGTATAGAGTCGGGGGTAAAACGTCATCTCGCTTCAGGCTTATTCAGGGGCTGTTTCAGGGCTCAATAAAACTGTTATTTGAATATTCAAAAATTTTGAATTTTGCAGCCGGTGCTTATTTATGAACTGAAACTTTGTGATCCCCAAATTTGATCTCAAGTTAATCTAACTATCACACTAGTTTTTAGCTAGTTATCTCTTCTTATAACTATCCAAAATACTGACTTGTGAAACGTTAGTTTAAACTGTTTAGTGTGGTTTCATTTCTTCTCAGTGGACATCATTTATAGGGAGATGTCCCTCTATTAACATACTAAGTTATGGATAAAAACCAGTAATATAGTTTCCATGCATGCGGGTTCCTATTTGTACGTTCGATAAGACGAGGCATACGCCTATTTCAAAAGTGTGCCGTCGGAGAGAGTGGAATCTGAGCGAGTAACTTACGCTGCAAAATGTAATAGAATTCAATGCCGAATATGAAGTATGACCTTGCCGTTAGGAATGTGATTTTTCGTGTTTTGATAACATAACGACGCAAACATTCCGTTAAGTCTCAGATCGCCTATGGCAGATCTCTGACCGAAAACGTGTTTTGAAACAGGTGTAATACATTGCTTCGTACGTGTCGAGTAAAGATGACTTACCTCGCAAGTCAGCTAGCATCAGAATATGGGGTGGTTCCAGAATGAGGCAACTTTGAAGCGAAATTTGAACTAGGTGTAATACATTGCTTCGTACGTGTCGAGTAAAGATGACTTACCTCGCAAGTCAGCTAGCATCAGAATATGGGGTGGTTCCAGAATGAGGCAACTTTGAAGCGAAATTTGAACTAGGTGTAATACATTGCTTCGTACGTGTCGAGTAAAGATGACTTTACCTTACAAGTCTGCAGCTAGCATCAGAATATGGGACGGTTCCAGAATGAGGCAACTTTGAAGCGAAGTTTGAACTTGAGTACAATCGGCTTTATTTCAAATGCTTTAATTAACAATTGTCCACTTGTTAATATTTAATGTTTGAGTTTTCTGTTGAATTCTTGATCAGTTTAATAACAATCTGCAGATGAATAACATATATTACAATTGGTTTTTGAAAACTTTTCATTAAATATTAACGAAAAAAAAAAAACAATCATGAAATAGTGTTAATAGAAAATTGAAAAGTTTTAAATTGAAATATTTGCGAACTAAGAATGAATCTACAGAATTGTTTGCTTCTTTCCGTGCAGAACCATCCTTGCTTGTGCCCTGGCTTCTGTTATTTGAACTTTCTAATACTTTTTTATAAGATAACTGCTATAAATCTCGCGTTCTGATTGGTTGGTAGCAGGTGCTTTATTGGAGCACACATCACTTTCCACTTTCAGTTTATTTTATTTTATTTAGCATTGCAATTTAAACACCCACCCACCCACACACACACACACACACACACACACACACACACACACACACACAAACAAACAAACACCCACCCACCCACGCACACACACACACACACACACCTCGTTCCCAGGGCCTTATCTTCTGGCTTTTTTTTCAATCCATGAATCTTTGCGGTACAAGGATCAAAACAAGATGGCGTCCATACTGGACCAGTACGAACAGGCTGCTACTGGTGGGGCAGACAGCCTTAACCCTTTCCTAGCATCCGATGATATCGAACCAGTGAGTGTAACATCAAATTTAGACTTTTATTTTCCCTATGCCTTAGTTTTTGACTAGAAAATCATTCAGAAGCCTATGATTTGTGAATGTCAAACGTAGTGGAATGTTCTGGTTATCTGTTTCACCTTTTCGTGATTCGCTTGTTGTTTTGATATCATAATTTTTTACAGATATTTATCATCTTTCTTTTATAGGTTTCGAGTGGATTTATAGAGATGCAGAGTGATGACATTCCTATTTTTAGGCGTCAAAAGATAAATTTTAGGTACAGGAAATGTAGATATAATGTTATGTCAGGGTTCGATGTGTAAGTTAGCCATGCCCTGACTTAGATCAGCCCAGAGGTTGTTTCAAGGTTCGATATGTGAGTTAGGTATACCCTGACCTAGATCAGCCCAGAGGTTGTTTCAGGGTTCGATATGTGAATTAGGTATACCCTGACCTAGATCAGCACAGAGGTTGTTTCTGGGTTCAATCTGTGAGTTACCCGGGGTCCTGACATAGATCAGCCCAGAAGCTATTTCAAAGTTTCGTTCATATCTAAACTTTCGAGGTAATAAATTGTTTCTATTCGTTATTTGTAGACCACCAAGTAATATTGCTGATTTAGTTGTGTGCAATAACACAGTTGTGGTTGCACTCAGTACCAACTTCATCATGCGAATAGACCTGGCAAACACAAATGAAATTGACAGTAAGTACCATGCCTTTTATAACACCAGCAAATAATGCTGCACACCAGTGCCTTGTCATTCTCATTGCACTTGCTTGACAAAATGCAAGAGGCTCTGGGAAACCCTAGAATTTCAAGAGCTGTGATTAGTTAGAATATTGCAAATAAAATTGCAACCTGGAAAAAAAGGATAAGAATTGCCTTGAAAGTTGATAAAGTGGCAATGTAGCTGTTAAAAAATAAAAACAGCTTTTTTTGGAAGTAAATTAAAAAACTGTTAAAGTAGGGAGTTTGTGCTCTTGTTATAGTTCAAATAATTTGAACTAAATGCACATGCACATTTAATATCAGGTTGCCACATTAGACATTTCTGGCTACCATGCACTTGGGTTTCCGAGAGTGTCTGGCATTTCGTCAAGCATGCACAGTTAGAATGACAGGACTCTGGGGTCGAGAGTAATGATACTGTAGACCTGTTTAGGGCTGGCTCTAAAGTCCTTAAAATATCTGCAAGTGATTAGAGACCTTCACAATGGCTCGGATAACCACTATATATAGAACTTGGTAATAAGAGACGTCAAATGCAGAGGGCCAGCCCGGGAGGGTACTCTTGCCCATTTAGGGTAGGGATGTGCCGCTGAGCCCACTGAACCCTGACCCTATAAAATCGCTAAAATTCATACCCTGTTCCAGAGCAAGATCGCTGAAAATCAAACCCTGTTCCGGTATTGCGAAAATGGATACCCTGTTCCAGAGAGGAGAGAGCATGATTTCATAAACCCTGTCCCAGAGCGAGCATGATTTTATATACCCTGTTCCAGAGAAGAATCGCTTAAAACCATACCCTGTTTGGCGGCACGTACCCGTATAGCAAATATAGGGGAGTAACCTCCGGGAGGGCCAAAGGTTTATCAATTGCGACTGTCAAGTGTCACCCTGTCATCATCAAAAACTATGATAACGAGGTCCTAAATAACACAGGCAACCCAATAGAAACTTTTTTGAAACCTTAAAACTTTTGAAATTGAGTTTTTTATTGGTGTTGCTGTGTTTCAGCTGTTGAATTGAGTAGAAGGATGGATGATACTATTTATAAGATCTTCTTGGACCCAAGTGCAAGACATCTGATAATTTGTATGAATTCCCAAGAGTCTTATTATCTTGCAAGGAACTCAAAGAAACCAAAACTCCTGACAAAACTGAGGGTAAGTGTGTTTTCATTCATTCATTTCTTTCATTCTTTTCATAAGAAAATTGCAGCCAAGGTTAAGAAAGCTGATAACGATCCTTTAAAAATATTAATGCCTATTGCCCAAATTAGTTCATATAGTTTAAGAAGGTCTAGTACCACTATGCCTGCGGTTAACACTGAATGTTTTAAGAATAGTTTTTCTAACAGATTAATTTATAAATATTAGTATTTTTGGTCCTTTTATGTTTTAGTCTCTTAGCGCACCACTTGATTGTATTTTATCAATGTGAATAAAGACTTATTATTATTATTATTATTATTATTATTATTATTATTCCTAAATTCATTCTTCCATCCACTTCATTCATCTGTCCTTCTTTCTCATTTATCCCACTATCCATCCATTCATTGATCCTTCTATTCATCCACTTCATCCATCCTTTCATTCACCCCTCCACCTATCTAATAAGAGGAAATTTTTTTCAATAATGAGCAATAATGGCAAAAAGCGCCAAAAACTAGACTTTCGTATGAGTTTTGATCCCAATTTTTGTTTTGAGTTAACACTCAAAACCTTTTTTAAACAGTTAGAACCTGATGTATTATGATAAAATGACTGTTTGAAGCGTTATTTTTAATTGTACAAAGATGTTTTGTGGCATTTGTGTTAGAATGTTGCTTTGTCAGGATTTTTTATAAAAAATATATGGGAAACAAGCAAATGAAGGTCTAAATCTCATTTTCGAATAAAATTTTTGCTTTGTGTTAACACTTTGATTCCACTTTCATTGGTCATCTCCACTTCCAAACAAGTTAAACTTTCTGAATAATAAGATTTTAGCCTTGTACAACAGCCTTTCTTCAAGAGAATAGTTTTTGGCACTCACTGCTTGAATACAAAAAAAATTCTCTCTTAATTTATTGATCCATTCCTTCCTGTGATATTATATGATCCTCCAAGGATCCTAACTAAAATGCATCCCTTTTTTGTGCACAGGGTCATCTAATTAGTGCTGTTGCTTGGAACAAGTCAAAGCTAACTGAAACATCAACCCAAACTATATTATTAGGGACGACCAAAGGTAAGACTCTTTGTAAAGTGGGATCCCTGTGTCCCAAATGACACAGGCAACCCAAACAAAATTTTGAAAAATTCTATACTCTTGCAATAGACCTCTTCGGCTTGAGGTAATGTTTTCCCATTTAAGACCACATATCATTCCCTTGAGAATAAGATTCTTTGTTTGAGTTGTATCCATATTCATGTGTCTTCTCATGTGCAACCGAGCGCAAACCTTAAACAAAGAAATGATACTCTAGGGAATGACACGTGGTCTGAAATGGGAAATCATTATGTTAGAGCCAAAGAGGTCTATTATGTCATCTTAAACTTACTAATCTAATATTTATGCATCTTTTATAGGTTTGTTATTTGAAACAGAAATTGAACCAGAAGAAAAGTTCTTCCAAGGAGGGATCGAAAGGTTTTTGAAACAAGTAAGGAAAAATAATGACTAAAAATTGCAAAAACAATTTGAAACTCAATATCAAAAAGTTTTGTTTTTATCACTAGTTATATGACGTCAATGCCAGTGGTGAAAAAGAAGAGCCTACATGTGGTGTAATGTTTGAGAAACTTTCCAGTCAAGACCGCAAGTATATCATTATGGTAGCAACATTAAGGTAATAGTGTAAAATTGTTGTTGCCATGGAGATTATGGTATAAAATTGTAATAGACCTGATTCTGGAGGGGAGTAAATAAATACAGTTATTAAAAAAATTTGATGACTGAACTGACTTGACATTGTAGCCTTGACCCAGGTCTCTGCACCATATTTCATTTCAGTATGTGATCTCCTTTAAGTAGTAATTAGGGGCGAGGTCAAAACATTTGTGCAAAATAGGGACCCGATTTTATGAAAGGTGGTGGGTTTCTGGTTCATACCCCCTCCCCCTTCAGAAATGCTTGATAATGGGGGTATGTAGTGGCAATTTCTATACACAAATATGTTTTTTAGCATACATGCAGAAAGACAGTCCATTCATTTCTGTGATTTGGCTTTTAGTTTTGGAGATATTTGCAGACAAAATCTAAGATTTCACTTCTAGAGGTGGTGGGTATGGGGTAACACCACCCCTCCCCCCAAAATCAGGTCCCAAGAGATTACTATTGTTTTGCCCTCATCCCTTAGCAATTATGATACCCAATGTCCAATGGTTTTGATTCAACGAGCAATAGCCTAATGCTTTGTGATTGGTTTAATTTCAGCCGCCTTTACCAGTTTATAGGAGATGTGTCTAATGGAGAAACTGTAGACTTTCTTCCAATGTTTACAGAGTATGAAAATGCTCCTGGTAGGCAACGTTTATAACAATACTCCATCATTAATTGCTATCTAGGAAAATATAAATTTATAATCTATCATCATGTTCCACCCCAAAATGTTCACAGTCAAAATGGCTCAAACTAACCCCACTAGGTTTTATTATTCGAATATTGAAATTTATTATTCTTTCAAAGATTACGAAGGCTCAGAATTCAAAATAATAACCGATTCAAAACTCGAATTCTGATTGGATTGTTCTTTATAAGGAACACTATATTCCAATCAGAATTAGAATTTTGAATCAGTTATTACCCAGAGTCTTCGTTTTCTCAGAGAAAATAATGAATTTCAATATTCAAATCATGAAACCATTAATGGGACCTAGGGGGGTAAGCTTGAGCCGTTTTGACTGTAAAGAGTTTTGAATTTTACAAAATGATCCATTCATACATTCATCTATCCTTCCATCCACCTACTCATTCTTCCTCCCATCCATTGATTCACCCATCAATCCATCCATCCATTTATCCATCCATCCATCCATCCATCCATCCATCCATTCATTCATTCATTCACCCTTCAACCCAACCAATCCATCAACGCAACTATTCATTCAGTCATTCATTACTAGTAATCCATTTTTAATCTTTCCAGCACCTTTCCATGAGATGCCAGGAAATCTTGAACATGGTGAATTAAGGTTTTTCTATTCCAAATTCAGGGGAGCACCAAGTTCCTTTGCATGGCTGACAGGTAAACCTGCCTGATAATATTGATGATAACTGTAATATTAAAAGTGTGTTTAATAAATAGTAAATGTGACAATAATAAAATGAAAAAATTATCCATCATGGGCACCATAAAACATACACCTATACATTCACATCGCCTGATGAAGACTAGCAGTTGAAACATTGCCGTCCACCTAACTGCCACAATCGTGAAACAAATGAATATTAACTGTATTAATAATAAGTAAATAATTTATTAATGAATGTTATTTGTTTCAGGAAGTGGAGTTTATTATGGAAAATTGACGTTCACACCAAATGAAAAAATTGACAATATTATTACAGAGTCGAAGCTGCTCTTGTATCCTTATCTCGTTGTATTCAATTCCATCTATCCCATTCATTTGTCCATCTATCCCTTTCATTTATATCCCATTCAGCGTCTGTCCATCAAGACAATGTATTAGAAGAGAGAGAATTAAAGCTTTTAGTTAGTCATAGTCATTATTATTTTTATTTTTTGTCCCTTTTCATTTTTCTTTCGTTTTACATGTATCCCATTCCATTTCACCTTACCAGACAATGTTATGTCTCTTGTAACCAAATCCATCAATTTTAAGTATTTCCACCACATTTTCCTCTCATCTAATGACAATTCCCATTCAATCTCATTTTAACACATTATTCCCATTCAATCTCATTTTAACACATGATTCCCATTCAATCTCATTTTAACACATTATTCCCATTCAATCTCATTTTAACACATTATTCCCATTCAATCTCATTTTAACACATTATTCCCATTCAATCTCATTTTAACACATGATTCCCATTCAATCTCATTTTAACCCATTAATCCCATTCAATCTCATTTTAACCCATTATTCCCATTCAATCTCATTTTAACCCATTATTCCCATTCAATCTCATTTTAACCCATTATTCCCATTTAATCTCATTTTAACCCATTTCTTTTTATCATGTCTTGTCTCCTTGTACTGCATCCCATCTCACTTCCTATTCATTCCCATCTTCTTTTTAGTTTATCTAATAACAATTTCTATAATGAAATATCATTTCATCCCATTCAGTCTCATCCATTCCTCTTTATCTCAACTTGTCTAAGTATTCTTTTTGACCTTAATGGATATTGTAAAGATATATGCCTTCTGGTGAAAGTAAAGTCCCAGTGCCTCCCTTGGCTATTGGGCTCACTGAATTCCATGCTCTTTTATTAAACAAAGATAGGTATAACACTGGCAGTTCCTTTTTTTTTTTGCTTTCCCACTTGAACGCATTGTCCGTCTGTCTATCTTTCTATCCGTCTGTCTGAGTAAGGTCTTCTCGTTATTCAATTCATTTTTGTATTTATATATCATTTATATCTTTTCACAACAACTTCCATATTAAAAAAAGTTTATATACTTATGGAACTATTGTTTTCAAAAAAAGGTGCATTCGTTTATTTATTCTGTCAGTCTGTGTCTTTGGCTCTATGTCCATGTTCTTGTTCTCGTGATGTACTTGACCTGCTCTCTAGTGCAACAGATGACTTCTATTGTATTCCAGTCTTAATACCAAATCTGCATTAAAATACTTGTTTCTGATTGGTTGATTTGGCCTTGATTCTCTCTTAATCCATGCAATTAATTAATTGCACACTTCTGGTTTTCTTCTCTTGCTCATCCCAGTACTAAACAGTGACCATATGTGACCTATATACCTACTTTCTTTCTGTCTTTAATAGATTTGAAGCTGTGTCTCTGTTGAGTGAAGAGACAGTCTTTGAAGATGTCATGCCACCTAGGGTAAAAACAAGACAAATCAAATTAAAATAGCAATATTTATGATCAAAAGAAAAATGATTAATGGCATGCACAGTACACATCAAATTGTTTCCTAAATTTAGATTATTTAAGATTCAGTGAAGTATATTACTATCACAGAAAAAAAATTAATTGGGGAAAACCTTCAAATTTTATCATTATTCAGTAGCCTGAAACAACCTCTGTGTTGATCAAAGTCAGGGCACAGCTATAGGGGTGGATCCAGGGTGGATCCAGGAATTTGTTAGGAGGTGTCCCAAATGAAGAAATACATAAGTATAAAGATATTATGCATCACTTCAAAAAAGTGTAAGTCGAGAGTGATTACAATTTTAGGGGGTGTCTGGTGCACCACAGGACACCCCCCTGAATCTGTGCCTGCAGCTAATTCACAGATCAAATTGGAATTTAGTGTGTTAAGTTTTACTGGGATGAACCAGAGAACCAAGATATGCAACTGCTCACCATTTAGATAAGCCTGTTATAACAAGTAAACTTAATTCTTTCCAGTATGGAGTTATGAGAGGAATGTCTATTGACATGGCCAAAAAGACAGTGTGGATTTATTCAGACACAGCCATCTTCCAGTACCATGTTACAAGAGAAAGCAGGTAAACTCTTTGTAATGCATTCGTGGGTAGATGGCATAATATGCCTAACAGGTTTATTAACCCAATTGATAAAACAGCTGATTGATTAAATTAGAATTTAGAAGTTGATTTTTGTGGAGGAAGGAAAATCTGTAGACAGCACAGGAGAAAACTAACAAACAACTCTATTCACATTCGATGCTGAGCTCCAACACAGTTAGCATTGGTTAGAGGTGGAGCAATAGCAGTGCATGCCACCCATGCTTCTCTTTTATACAGTTAAAGATTGTCAATAGAAGAGAACATGATGGCGAGTCCAGGGATTGAAGCCAGGCCATTCATAACCACTGACAGTAGTCAGAGGCAGCACTTTAGCAGCACATGCCATGGATGCTTCCCTATGACTTCTTACAATGTGAATTTCCATTGTTCCTACAGTGAGGGAATTTAGGATATTTTTTTGATATTTTTTTCTGAATTCTGTACTGTAAGTTTCAAACACTACAAAATTATAAACATAGAGTTCAAATACACTGAGTGATCAAAAAACAATCTTAATAGATCTCCTCAGCTCTAGAGTGCTCGAGCCTAATGTTGCCCCATTTCAGACCACGTGTCATTCTCTTGAGAATAACATTCTTTGTTGGAGTTGTATCCATATTCATGTATCTTACTCTAGGGAGTGAATGACACATGGTCTGAAATGGGAAAACATTACATCAGAGCCAAGGAGGTCTGTTGCAATGAATTGGCTCAGGGGATTATTCACTGTATACATTTTTAAATATCATGAAACTTAAAGTATCTTAAGACATAAAACTTGAAGTGTTCATGGTTCAAGTGCCTTTACTGTAACTGACTTGTCTATGTATTAGAACCAATTCTTAATTTTTGTCTCTTAGAGATGTCTGGAAAATGTATCTGAAGAAGGAGGATTTTGAGAGAGCAAAACTCTACTGCAGGGTAGGAAATTTATGCTATTCATTACTTTGCTTTGTTAGCAGTCTAAAGTCCAATTAGAATCCAGTGGAAAAGAGCCACTCTGTGGATCTGCTGACTGTGTTAATTCCCATTAATTTATCTTATAATATTTATTTAATACTATAGACCTTTTTAGCTTGGGCATAATGTTTCTCCATTTCAGTTGACGTGTCATTCTCTTGACCTTCTTTTTTATTACTAACTGTAGGATAATCCTGCAAATCTTGATAAAGTCTTAATAAAATTCTTTGTTTGAGTTGTATCCAAATTCTTGTGTCGTCTCATGTGCAGCCATTAAGAAAAGAAATGATACTCTAGGGAATGACACTTGGTCTGAAATGGTAAAAAATAATTTAATGTATGACTCTCTTTGTTAAGGATAATCCTGCAAATCTTGACAAGGTGTTGACCAAGCAAGCAGAGGATTTGTTCCAAAAGAAAAAGTAAGTTTACATGTAATATATGACATCCTATTTTCAATAGAATTTCTTTGGTGGAGGAAGGTACCAAAATAGACAAAAGCTGGGCACCTAATGCATGATGAGATCAACACTACACAAAAATTATATACCCAGCTCTTCAGCCCCCACCCCCCCCCCCCCCCCCCCCACCCATGCCCCTTGGAAATTACAGGGCAGATGACCATTTTTACTGCTTTCATTAACATCATGTTTTCGATCTCTAATTCAAGCTACACTGCAGCAGCCAATTGTTATGCCCAGACACAGGTGTCTTTTGAAGAAATTGCACTAAAGTTCATTAAAGTAGAAGAAAAGAAGGCATTAAGAATGTTTCTCATGAAGAAACTTGAAAGTCTTGAACAAAAGGTTAGTCTAATATAGTCTCAGGGCTTGAAATAGAATTTTTTCAGCCTGCCATAGTAAAGGAGCATGGTAAAATGAGGTCATTCCAGTAAATTTTGCATGTCATTTTATTATTCATTTGGCAGTGCATCTTTATTTTTGCCTGCCAAACCTGAAATTTGGCCTTTCATTTGGCCATTGGCAGGCCGCTATTTCGAGTCCTGTGTCTACTAACTGGGATGTACAGTACAGGAGACTAACCTGACAGGGTGGATCCATAATTTATAACAGCCAAAGCTAGGTGTCATATGATAATAAATGATATTCAATAAATAATAATAATAATATTTAATCACTTATACTACATGATATCCATAGGAATGATCTATCGAGCATTACATATTTATAATAAGATGCTAGATATAAACTAAGTCATATTATTTAGAGCGGATGCAATTAAACCGTGAAATAAAATCAAACTAAATACTATCTAAAAACTAATATTATCTATTAAGTGACTAATAGTTGCTATCACTCAACCAGAACATTTATTAAATGAAAGACACAAATGGTCTCTTGTGTATTTGTCTTCGTATGATGAATGTTCTGGTTGAGTAATAGTGACTATTAGTCACTAAATAGATACTATTTATCAGTATTTAGTTTGATTGTATTTCACGGTTTAATTGCATCCGCTCAAATACAAATCAAAACATATTAAAAACTAATTTAAAATTTATATAATAAATGGTGAAGTCTCAGTACAAAAATCTTATAGAAGACTTGCATTTTTTATGTCAATTTGAATTTGAATTAAGTTGCCCTTCTTATCCATATTTCCAGGACAAGACCCAGATGACGATGATAGTAATGTGGTTAATAGAGCTATATCTCAACCGCCTTAACCAGCTGAAGGACTCATCTAGCAGTAACCCCTCTGAACATGACAAACTCCAGGAAGAGTTCCGGAAATTCCTGGCCACTACTGTGGTTAAGGTGTGATCCGTGCTTCTAATTATAGGTTTCATCTGTGAGTTTCTGGGCAATGGTTGAGGTCAAAATGACCGGCAAGGCAAAGATTTGACTTAACAAGTACCAATTCTGACTGGACATAGTCTAATTGCATTGAACAGCCATTATTCTTAGCCCTACCAATACATGTCTAACATTTAGTATCGCTATTGTGTGGTTAGATCGTGAGCCACACTCCTCGTTGCCATATATTGTAAGCCCTACCAATACACGTCTAACATTTAGTATTGCTATGTATGGTTAGATCGTGAGCCCCATTCCTCGTTGCCATAAATTTTAAACCCCACCGATTTGACCAATCATGTCTGGCCATTGAGCAGCTGTTATTTTTAGACTAAATTTGATATTCTGTTAGAAAACTCATTAATAATTCATGAAGGAAACACAATAGATATCATGACCATGAAGGAGGTTTTATATCTGATATAGATTTGTCTTCATTTGCATAAACTTTAACTTGGATTTTCTCTATCAAACTTGGTTTATTTCATAAAGAATTCTTAACAATATGAGAACATACATCATGAGTTTTCTGAGCCGTTTATTAAACTTGCAGATCGTGTATTATGGGGTCTAAAACCACTCGGCTGCACCTCCCTGCTTGTTTATTAAAGTAACATTACTACTTAAACTCTTCTTCTTACTCAATAATATGCGTTTGTTGTTGTTTTAGTCATGCTTGGATCAAAACATGAAAACAGCATATGAACTGATTGCAAGCCATGGAGATGTCGAAAACCTGGTTTTCTTTGCCATGCTGATGCAAGGTACTTTGAGGACTTGCATGTACGAAAACAGGAAGGCAGAAATCTATGTTCCTGTTTATTCATTTTTCCCTTTTTCCTTTTTCTAATTCCTTTCCTTTCCTATCTTCATCAACTCTTTCCTTCCCTGTTCCTTCAACTCTAGGTTCCCATTCTCAGTTTCAACTCGCCATTTCTTTTCTTCCTTACTTACTTACTTACTTTCTTCCTTCCTTCCTTTCAACCATTTATCGATTCCCTATTTTACTCATCCCGTCTATCCTTTTCACATATCCCAACCATCCTTCCTTCCTTCCATGCATGCATTCCCAAACATCCCCAATTCACACACTTCATCCTTCTATTCATCCCATCCATCCCACTATTTTCTTCCATTTTAGATTATGACCATGTAATCAGCCATCACATCCAGCATGATGATTACCCTGCGGCACTCAACGTTCTTACCAGGCAGACTGACACAGAACTGTACTACAAGTTCTCTCCTGTTCTCATGCAGCACATTCCAAAACAAACAGTGAGCGCCTGGATTGAGAAGAAAGGAGCACTGAATCCCAAAAGGCTGATTCCTTCTCTGGTACATTATCATCAACAAGGGACGTCTGTACAGGTAATGCAACAATGTTATTTGTCACAGACTAATATCGTCATTATCAACAACATAACTATCAACATCACCGACAGCATTATCATCATTACTGCATTACCATCACCACATCATCACCATCAACAGGCCATCTTCAACCATCATCATCATCATCATTACCCTGTTCATCATGACCATGACTATCGTCATCATTGCCATCATCATTACCCATCATCATCATCATCAACATAACTATCAACATCACCGACAACATTATCATCTTCATCACTGCATTACCATCACCATCAACAGGCTATATCTTCAACCATCATCATCACCATCATCATTACACTGCTCATCATTGCCATGACTATCAACATCAGCTGCATTACCATTACCACATCATCACCATCAACACCAACACCATGTCTTTTGTCCTTATCATCCTCATTATAATCATCATAATTACCACCACTACCATCATCATCATCATTGAGCACATTTAACATTTCATTGTTTAATTGCATTTAATAATTGTTCTATTTTTGTACTGCAGTTGGAAGAAGCTGTTCGTTACCTAGAATTCTGTATTGAAAGACTTGGCAATCAAGATCAGGCCATCCATAACTATCTCCTGTCACTTTATGTGGAGCTCAAGGATGATGATTCGTTGCTGCGCTACCTTCAAATGCAAGGAACTGTAAGTTCATTAAGGGAGCCAAGGGTTTGTTAGGTCTCGTTAGTTTTTTCCTTCAGTTTCTCTGGTTTTTCCCTATTCTCAAAAAAGTAACAAGCTGAATTTGAACTGTAAGTAAGCTGTGCCCTGACTTTAATCAGTCAAGAAGTTGTTCCAGAGTTTGATCTGTGAGTTAGCTGTGCCCTGGTTTTGATCAGCCCAGAGTCTGTTTCAGGGTTTGATCTGCAAGTTAGCCCTGCCCTGACTTACTGCAAATCAATCCAGAGTTTTTATTTGACTGGTTCTCTCCTCTAGCATCCAGACAAGGTGTTGTATGATCTTGAGTATGCCCTGAGGCTTTGCTCTGAACACAGCAAACACAAAGCTTGTGTGCATATCTATAGTACCATGGGGTTATATGAAGAAGCTGTAGACTTGGCACTCAAGGTGAGTTAAGGGGGTATGGCCACAGGTTAGTCTGACAGTATGTATAGTCCATACCGTGAATGTTACTTTCTTCTATTTTGGCATCAGTCAATCACATTTACTTCCCCTGCCCCCTCCCCCCAGGTGGGAAATGTCTTTGTAAATTAAGTCTTTAATGGACAAACTAGACAATCACAGCAAAAATGTTCATCAAAATGAATGACCTATGGAGGTTTAATTTTGGATCTTTTGACTGAAAATATCATGATTGTACACTCTTTACTAAGGGAAGGAGAATGTTTTCAAGCGGATCTGATAATGTCATGATCAGGGATCCCCACTTTTTAGATACTAGATAGATTAACAGGGCAACCCATTCAGCAATTGGTATTGGGTCTTGCATGAAACTGCTCTATGGCATGTGGAATAATTTAGAGCACTTTTGTTCAAGGTTGACGTTGAACTAGCTAAACTCCATGCCGAGAAGCCTGCAGAAGAGGATGAAGTCCTGAGAAAGAAACTGTGGCTGAGAATTGCAAGACATGTTGTTGAAGAAGATAGAGATGTAAAAAAGTAAGTAGAAACGTTTTATAGTAGAATCCTTCTTTATTTACAATAAATTACAAGTTCAGCCTTTTTGATTGAAACCATATAGTAGGACAGAATTGCCCATGATTTTGAATAGAAAAGAGGCTTAACAATTCAAAGGTTTTTTTGCTAGAAACCCCATGATCAGAAAGGATTTTTCTCATTATTGGATGAAAAAATCTTTCTAGACATTGGAGGAAATTAAGAATGTTCTGTTTTTACTATTATTCTTTTGAGAATTTGAAATTTTTTGTTTGAGTTTGTATCCATATTCATGTGTCTTCTCATGTGCAACTGTTAAATAAGGAAACAATGTTCTAGGGAATGAAGCATGGTTTGAAATGGGAAACATTACATCCATGAACTTCAAGGTAAATTGCAAATTTATTGAGAAAAACTTTTCTTGTACTCCAGGGCAATGGAGTTTGTAAATCAGTGTACATTACTGAAGATAGAAGATATCCTTCCATTTTTTCAAGACTTTGTGACAATAGACCATTTTAAGGTAGGTGAAAATGCCCTGTCTTGAGTTCCATGAATTATTTTATAATTAATATTTATGTTATGTTCAAAGGATGCCATTTGTTCTTCACTACAAGAGTATAATCAACACATTCAAAACTTGAAAAATGATATGCAGGTAAACTTAGATAATAATGTTGGTGATAATGATGATGGTGATGATGGTGGTGATGATGGGGAGTAGTGATGATGATGATGATGTCAGTGATGATGTGATAGTGATAATGATAATGGTGATTCCAATTGATGGGGTCAGTGATGATGGTGATGGTGATGGTGATGGTGATGGTGATGGTGATGGTGATGGTGGTGATGGTGATGATGGTGATGATGGTGATGGTGATGGTGATGGCGATGATGGTGATGGTGGTGGTGATGATGATGATGGTGGTGATAATGATTATGATGGTGATGATGATGGCGTTGGTGATGGCGATGATGATGGGGTCAATGATGATGGTGGTGATGATTATGATTATGATGATGGTGATAATGAAAGATGGTGATGATGGTAGTGATAATGATGACAAGGGTATTGTTGACGATGATGATGGTTATGATTATTGATGATTATTAAATATAATTATGATTATCACAAGTATTTATAATATTACTTAATGTTTGTTAAAATGATAACTTTCAAAATTTATTATTATTCTTAAAATAAATTCCTTATCTTAGGAAGCAACCGAGAGTGCCAAACTTATCAGAACAGACATCCAAGATGTTAGAAACAGGTTAGTATGTTGCTGCCTATTGAATAATTATACTCACAAAAAGAAAACCTAGAAAACTAGAAAACTTTTCATTAGTAAATGATGTTGTATGATTCTTCTTTCTCCAGATGTGGTATTGTTCCAGCCAATGAGAAGTGCTCTATTTGTTTGTATCCCCTCTTGACCCGGAGCTTCTACTTATTTCAATGTCAGCATGCCTTCCATACAGACTGTTTGGTAAATGAGGTCAGTTATATTTAACATATTCATTTATTCATTTATTTGTTCATTCATTCATTCCTTCCTTCCTTCCTTCTTTCCTGCATATTTATTTGTTCGTTCTTTCTTTCTTTCTTTCGTTTATTCGTTCGTTTATTTATTTACAATGATATTTCCATATTTACATATTGGCTCCATGGAACCCCCGAAATCTGCCCCCAAAAAATATCATTTTTCAAATCGCACAGACTTATAATGGTATCCATTAATAGCTGAATCATAGAAGAGGCAATACCTGTATAAATGAGAACAAGGTTTTGGTCAAATAAAAAACTGCAGAAGTATTAAACAAAGTTTTCTCATTTTTTAAAATCTCTGTTTTAGTTATCACTTCTTCTCAAGGAAAAACAACGGTAAGTGTAAAAAACCCATTTCCTTTGAAATTCCTTGTTTCCTTTTAAGATGGTGCCGGAAACTGTAGAAGGGGCTTTATCTAAGGGAAGCACGGGTGGCGTAGCGGTGAGAGCACTCACCTGTCACCAATGCGACCCAGGTTCGAGTCCTGCTGAGCTCGGTGTTGTATGTGAGTAGAGTTGTTTGTTGGTTCTCTCCTGTGCTTCGAGGGTTTTCCGGGTTCCCAGGCTTTCCTCCCTCTGCAAATTCCAACTGGAATTACAGTGGATGAAGAGCTACTCTGTAGAAATGCCACTGCTAAATCCCATTTATTTATTTTATATTTCATTTATTTATTATGTTGTTAAAATGTAATACTGATAAAATATATTGATTGTGTGATTATCTTTGGTCCCTTTAGAGCCAAAGCTTTATCATTGTACAGTCTCATCTACTCATCTGACCCTGCATATGGGGAAACACCACCAGGCAATTCAGATCAGTCACGAGAAGCTTTAAAGGTATGATTAGGTGAAATCTTTAGACAATAAAAAAATTCTTAATACCCCCCCTTGAAGTTCCCCAAAAAATATACCCCTGGGCAATCTCTCATAGCTTCTTCTAAAAATTTTACATCCCCCCAATTCTCTAAAAAAAATTTCAAGCCCTCCCATTTTACTGGTAAAAATTTTTCCGATCCCCCCTAAATTTCACCTGCCCCCCCCCCTTCTGCCATACATTATGAACGCAGCCTAAGACTCCCCTATTTAGAGAGTACATGTACGAGTAATAAGGTCAAGCAAAAAGGAAGTGAAAGGTCACATCAGCTCTGTTGACCAGTGGTTGCTTTCTTTAATAGGCTGAGCTTGATGATCTCATTGCAACAGAATGTGTCTTCTGTGGTGACCTGATGATCAAGTGAGTACTTTCCATTTCCCATCCATTCTAATCCCTTTTTTCTTTTCTCAATTTTCTTTCTTTCAGTCTCTTTCTTCCTTTCTTTTTGTTCATTTAATTGCTTTTATTTTGAACTTTTTTTCAATATTCCTTTCCTATACATCCTTTTTCATTATTTCATACAACAAACAGGCTGCATTAGACTAAATTAATAGAGTGCTCACACTAAACCCATGAAACGAATACTAATTTTTAGCACTAAATAGTGATAACTAAACAATAGAAAACAAAAGATTCTGTATGAAATAATACTAATTAGTACAGGTTTAGTGCATGCACCCTATGAAGTTACATATAGCTGTTTCAAAAAAGGTTGGCGAAGGTCTTGTTGCAGTCTGTCTTTGCTTAACAAGTCTAAACCACCTTGTATCTGAGAAGTTCATGTCCTAGAGTACTGATCATGACTGCGGTTCATTCATCCTTTCAGGACTATTGACCAACCGTTCATAACGAATGAAGAATACGAACAGGTGCAAGCAAGTTGGGCATGAGAAAGGACTAAACTACAACAAAATTTCAGAATCAAATACAAACAGTAGAAATGTCAGGTGTTGGAGATCTTATTATGTCTTGTCAAGCTATTTTTTCTTTTCAAAAAAATTTCGCGGTTTAAAACCTGCCTGGAGCTAAGATTTTTTCTGTGGAAAATTAGCTTGACAAAGCATGATCAATATCTCTAGCATAGATACCATACAAAAAATCCAGTTTTGATACCCGTCGGAAGCTCAGATATTTTTCTGAGGAAAACAAGCTTGATATCATAGATGGATTTCCTTTCTCATAATGATCGAGCCAATGAAGGTTTGCAGTACGGAAAGTTTTTCACAAGGAACAAATATTGTTACTATTTCTACATAGGACCATATAGGGGAATTACGATTTAGGTAATAATTATGAGATAAGAGTAAATGGTTTGAACCCAGGTGTTGAAATTTGTTGTGAAGTGTGATCATCCAGGTGAGTGTAGTCTTGAGAAAGACTGTTGTTGGTGGTGACTGATGTTTTGACAACCTGAGCGGAAATCCTCTTCAGAGTCCAGTGAGAAAACCAGAGATATAAGATAATGGTTATACAATAATGTACGTTCTCATGAAAACAGTTAGAAAACAAACATGAAAAAAAGATTTAAAATGAGGGTTTCACATTTTAACTAGGCAATAAATATTCATGCAGTCACAATGTAATTGTGAAAATAAATAAATAAACTTTCTTTTACATATTTGATTTTCATGACAATGTAGTCAACAATATATAATTTAATTTTAAAAGAGAGAGAGATAGGTTTGTAAAGAAATAATTATGAGATAAAGTCTGAGTAATAAAAAAAATTTTTTAACTTTTGTCATTATTTTATTCAGTAGAATAAACCTTTTAATGTATTTACCATATACTTGCACTTGAAATATTTTTATCTTTATCTTAAATAATCTTATAATAGAGCTACTTTCAAGTTCAAAATTATCGCTCAGGCAAATACTTAATTTTTGATTTACATAACATTTTAAAGTCTCTTCATTACAGTCCAATCCTGCTTTCCTCATTGTCCAAGTGATTTAATTTTAAAGTGTCATCATTCCTGGTCAACACCATAAGTTTAATCCCTGCAACAGCAGCAATTACCAGCAGAATTGAACACATTGCAAAAATTGCTGTTATCCCATGACTACTGTGAGTGTCATGCAAAGCAAGCAAGACAATTGCAGCAATAGTGTTTAGGGGCACCCTAAACCAGTTTATGATTCCTGAATGGTGAGCTTCTGGGAGAATCTTCTGCCTCAGCCATCCCATAGCTGGAAAGTAGACCCCACATGAAAGTTCGAGGAGAATATACATCAGGAATGATGTTCTGGGATGATTGGCACTTGCAACGGCAGCACCAACATTTGCTAACGATGCCATTGTTACAGACAAAATCACCATCTTTATTGGCGCTATCCTCTGTCTTACTGTGAAATTAAAGAAGTAGCCTCCGATCAAGACACAGAGCATGAATGACGAAAATATAATTCCCAGTGGTGGGTTCAGGTGTCGCCGATCCAATACTGGAGTCCACAAAAACACAAAAATGTACATTGAGCTCTCAAATAGAGAGTTGACGGTTCCAATTAGTAATACACGATTGTTCTGGACAATGTGACGCAAACATTCCATGCACGGTTGGAAAACTTTTGCTGACCGTCCACCATAGTTCTCATCCCAAGTGAATTGGATCAGCACCCCTGCGCCAATGAGGAAAGGTATTGCAATGATAAATGGAGCTACGGGTCCAAAATTAAGCCAATCGGCAACGACATTAGCCAGGACTCCTGCTCCTACAGATATCAAACTGTTGAAGATTGTAGCCTTGGAGAATGTTGCCGACACCCATTCAGGAGGAAAGTCATGACTTTGAGAATGTTCGTAGACATACCATGCATCGAATGCTGTGAATAACAGTGACGTAGAGACCCCACCAAGTATTCTTCCAGCAATAAGTACGCTGTAGTCTCTTGAAATTTTAGTGAGACAGCTTATTGAGTAAAGAATAGTGAAAAGAATACATGCTTTTTTTCTGCCTAATGCATTTGCAAGGTAGCCACTTGAGGTTCCAAATACCATACTTGAAGCAAACCCGCAAACATAGATGATGGCAATCTGTGTGTCAATGAAGCCATAATGGCTGTAGAGTTTATATAAATATGGGTTTTGGAGCCATTCGGCCATTAATGCAAGGAAATAAACACGGAAGTATGTGGCCTGGAAGGCATTAAAGTTTGGGTTGGCAATTGCAGCCTCTTCTGATTGGGCAGTTTTGCATTTGAGATGAATAAATGCACCAGCACCAAGGAGTGCAACAAATGTGATATACGCAATGATTAACATGATCTATTCCAAGTAGAAATCGTCTTGATTTGTGTTCAGTGCGTTATATTCGTTATGCCATGCTTGTGCGGCAGTCAGCCTGGAGATAGAAAAGAAATAAGTTAACAACAAATTTAAAACTGTGCAGAACCTTTTTCTAATAAAAATATTTCTTACAATAGAGTGAAGGCATTTAACCCGTGAAATAAAAATTATTAGTTAACATGTAATAGTCAAATAGACACAAAAGAAAACAATGGAATTAGGGTCTACTAACGTGTGTTAGTCTAATATCTATTTCACGGGTTTAATGGCTTCACTCTAATAATTCTTTCATCTATCATTGCATCCAATTTGTTTGCCCCCCAGTCATCTCCAAAGAGTGATGTGAAAAGTCTACTAATGTGTGTTAGTCTAATATCTATTTCACGGGTTTAATGACTTCACTCTAAGATTTAAAAGTATTTAGGTTTTAGTGCACACAACAAGCTATCCATGAAAAGAAATAATAAAATAGTATTAAATACTACTCAAACAATAGAAAACAAAGGATTTGTAGCTTTGAAACATAGCAATTTTAAATAATAAACGTACTTTTCAGAAGGCAAGACAAAATTTTCCTTAAAATGAGAAACACTGAACTTCCTGCAAAGATATTCTAAGTGTTGTTATGACAAAATTCAACTCTGCTCTCATTTGTCCTTTTGTTGTAACAAAAGAACCGTTATGCTTTGTTACCTTACTGTAATTTGAGAGGGAAGACCAAATCCAAAACTTGCTTTTAAGTTTGCAAGTCTTATGATCGAGCTTTACTGTAAAGATGAATAAATCTTCGTGTTGAAGTCTAATTTAGCTTTATCACTTCCAAAATATAGCAAATTTAGTTGCTAAAGATGCTTTGATTTGTCGGAAACGCCATTCTCTAGCAGTTTAACAACACAATACCCGCAATTGTTGGTTCTGAGGTAGAAAATTTATTGGCCACGTGTAATAATCTGACTCGATATAGAAAGCTGCCTTCAAAACAAAATGGCGTCTATATTTTATATTGACTTGTTACTATTATTAAGGCTATTTCGGTCAAACTATTATTAATACAGAGGCGTATTTTGATTAAGTACAGACGTAGGAGGGTATATTTGATGGATTTGATTACCTTATCTTTATTTTCAAGGCGGTTTTGAATAGAATTTCCCGAGACTTGACCAGACGTGTACTATCCTTCAGGAAACATCCTATTGCTAGCAATTTTGCACCCGACGGGAGTGGGGAATGGATACTCATAAAATCTATTTGTACAATTTGTACACAATTCTGTAATATTTGTTTAATATTAACCAAATGAACTCCAAATATTTATTCCTTAATTACTTAGTGACTTTTGTTTGTTTTTATCTTGATGAAAGGATATTTTGAAGTACAAGACTGTTCGCATACTATCCCCTCCCAGTGAAAGAAAACATTTCGTTCTGCAATCCCAAAGTTCTTTTCCGGTATAACGTTAATTAGGGGTTCAATTTCACTTCCGGTTGCTTCGTAGCAAAACAAACATACGCCACAGGTTTCGCCACATAAATTATTTGTAGTGTTTCGACAACAAACTCGCGGAAATCAAGAAAATAAACTACAAACAAAACCGATCTCCACGAGTGCCCTCGTACAAGATGGCTGTCTTCCTAGACGAAATTTTGGTTCACATTTTTGAATATTTCGACGCTTACACATTGACAAGAATCGCTTTGGTTTGCAAGCAGTGGTCAAACTTTTCTAGAACTCCTCGACTATGGAGAAGTTTAGTTCTGCAAAAATGGCCTTCGCAAAGATTTCTGTACAAGAATGTCCCAGTTACTTGTGAAAATTGGTACAAAGTTTATCAAGATTTGTACTTGAGGGGAAAATACTCTCCTGACGACATGAAATATTTTATTTCTTGTCGAGTTGGTGAAGACGAACTTGACGTTGAAGAACTCAGAGAAGCCATGTTGCTACACACGGCTAAAGTCGTCATGAAGTGGACTTTAGCCGAGCCGTTTGAAGCAGAAGAAAATGGAAGTTTCCCTCCTTTCGATAGCAATTTCGATTTTTATTACGATACTCACGACTTCAAGTGGAAGTTCATTGATAAGAGACAAGAATATATAGAGGACTTAATGGGGTACAAATTGTCGACGAAGATGTCGCGAAAATCCAGGTATATTAGACCGTATCAGGTGATTCCCAGTTGTCTCATGTTGTACCGATGGCTGTCGTTGTTTCGTTCTATCGCTACTATAGAAGAAGGGCTGACGTTTTATAGAATTTGGCGCCATCACATCAAACACAGGGAAACGGGGATGCTTTTTGAGATGTGTGATTGGAAAGCCGCTATGTCTTGTACTTTCCTGAAGGGCAAACCTGCTTCTGGTCCTTACGCGAATGACTGCTTAGAACTCATGGATTTATTATCCCATCCACACTTCATAATGCATCCCCTGGGAATGCCTAGTGCTATTGTCAAGAAATCGTCACTTTTGTCCCCACCATCTGGAATGAGTCGTCAAACGTCTGTTTCCTCACTTATTTCAAATGTACCGAGGTCACTGGGTGGGTCCATGGATAGGCTGTCAGAGGGTAGAGTCAGCTGGATGCGAGGGACAAGTGGAACGGAAAGTGAGGATGAATCAGAGCTTGTCTATGACGACAGTGGATATTATGCAAACTGTGAATACTTCATAAGTATCAGTCATTGGGACATCGAGGAACAGCATACCATTCAGTCAAGTGTAGCAGAGCTGTGGTCTGTCACTCAAACAACCATGGAGCCACAACTATATCTTTCATTTGATGCTCTAGAGGAAAACTGGTACTTCTATACTTACAATTCATTCAGCAACTCCAATAGTCTGTCACCCATAGACAAGAATGGACACAGTGATGATCATGACCTGCGACCCATCTCAGAGAGCCTGTCTAAGCACATTTTGGATCGGTTCCATGGTTTTGCAATAGAGCCAATTCCTAGCTGCCTTGCACTGTATAGACTTATTTGTTTGTTTGATTTGAATGCAAATAATTATGTAAGCACAAAGGAAGGTACAATTTGGTCTGTCACTGTGGTCCACAATCAAACTGGAGCTCGGCTGAACCTCAAAGACACAAATGGTAATTTATCTTATTTCAGCGATATCTCTATAGGGTGGGGACCTCGTTTTCATAATTCCCATATTTAATTTTACTGTAAAACAAACCTCTATTTGTCAGTGGACACCATTTATTGAGGCAAGTTCCTGAAGGCAAACGTCTGCCACTGGATGTATTTATTTTTTATGCAATTACCAGTGCCAATTGAACCCCATGCACCCTACCCCTGAGGATATCATCCCAATTTTTGAATTGATCAATATTATATATTTCTTTTTTTTGTGTGTTTTTTATTTATTTATTTATTATTGTTATTCATAGGTTGGTTTGAAGCTTCAGTGTGCCTCACAGATGAACTTATGGATCAACTCAATACTTCACAAACTCACTCTAACAATGAAATGATCAGTTATAACACACCACCAAATGACGTATTGGTAGCAGATTTACAGCCACCATTACAGTGGAATGATGAATATGATGGAGATGATGATGATGATGGTTATGATGACACAGATGAAGATGATGATGATGATGATGACAAGTATGATGACATTGACCAACACAGCTATATTTCCAGACGCAGTCAAGAAAGTCAGAATATTGAAGAACTTGTGCCACAAGATGCCGAAGCAGAAAGGATTGGCAATGTCATTAATATAATCAATGAGAACTACAATAGTGATGATTCTGCTAATCAGGGGGGTGCAGACTATCTGCTAGAACCGGTTGGTGTCGCTGCTGAGCCAAATAATGCTGAGCAAACCAACCTTGAATTATTCAAATATGATGTTGTGTGCTTGTTGAATCTACTTATCAATGAGAAATTTGGGCATCCATATGGAGCCATTGCTGGTGCTGTTGCATAGCTTAAAATAAGCTTGGGAAATTTTGCATTAAATATATAGTTGTGAAAGGTCTGTGGCCTAAAAATTGCTTTTCATAAAAGCTGTACGTTTTAAATTTGGAGATGATGCTACTTTGGTACTAAAGCTCTTTTCAAGCAATATATACATAGAAATAGATGGAACTATTAATAGTTTGTAATCATTCCCAAGGGAATCCTGAGAAAAAAAACTAGACAATTGGCGGCCATGTTGGTGGTAATGGGAAAGTCGGCCAATGTATGATAAATACCGCTATCATGGCTGCAATGATATAACCTAAAAACGAAAAATAAATGGAATTTTGTGGGTCAACATGATAATTTAATTCTTTTAATTCATTAATCATTTCTTTATTATTTTATTAGCACTATTTCGACATGTTGATGGTTTTCACGGTGGCCATGTTGAAGGTACTTAACAAAAGAATTGTCAATGAACTGTTTTGTTATATCCTCCAACATGGCTGCCGTGTCTTGTTATTTAATTCTCTTGGGAATGGTTGAAAACCATCAATAGGCAGTGCAATTCATCATAGCCTGGTTCAGCTTAGCCTGTAAAATGGAGGCATATTAAATTGATCTTTATTGAAATTAATTATAAAATTATTTTAAAATAAAACATTCTCGTATCCAGAGCTCTTCGGTTTCGTTCCTACCTGTAGGAGGAGCGCTGCCAGCGTACGAGAATATTCGTGAAAAACTTTGTAAGAAATTGCACAAACTTGCACACGGTCAGTAAGCCCTCGGTCGACGTAGACCTACAAAACTTTGCACGCATATTTGTACAATTTTCAAATATATTCACGGATATATGGTATACATTCATTGTTAAACTAAGTTAAATGTCTCAGTAAAGTTGCGGACACACGGTGCAACATTGCACGCAAAATTGCAAGCAAAAAGGCGTTGCATCGGTGTCTATACCTGGACTTATTGCACGCAACATTACATGCAACAAATCGGCTGAAGTTGAATCGCGCTCTACTCTTGCAACATTGTGCGCAACAAATTTTATCGTGTGTGTCGCCTTTATAGTGGAATCAAATTATTTCCTGATTCGATAAGGGAATTACCAAAATCATTTAATTGCCGTCACAGTTTTTCGCAAAGTGGAGACCGTTTGAAAACAGTCCTATCGCACAGCAAAACTAAAACTATAGGCTCTTGACAACGCTGACACCATTCTCACATTGTTTTTCGTATGCACAGATGACGACACTGCATCATATCCAATCGTCTTTGCGTTTTTGATCGTTTTAAGGAAAAAAGAAATTATTTAAATCAGTTTAATCTCTATTAGCTAACACATGCTTATACCCATAATGCAAAGAGCCGTCAGACCACAGGGAGCCCAGTGTAAAAAGAATATTAGAAGTTTATGTTTGGGCTCCCTGTGCTAAAAGTACCCAGCAGTCGTTGCGGGATTTTTTCCCTTCAACATGGCGCCGGCAGCAGCAGAAGCAAAGAAAGAAAAGGAGACAAAAAAAGAAGAAAACAAGACTAAAGATGAGCCGAAAAAAGAAGAAGAGCTAGAATTAGTAAGATGAACGTCTTGTCTTAACACGAGTGTTTTCGTATTTTAGTCTTTTTGCGTTTTTTGACGCAAAAAGTACGGTTTTCTCATCAACATGCCGGTCGTGACTCATCAAAAATTTTCAGTGAAAGCGTTTTCTTTGATCGTAATTTTTTTCTTTTTAACTTCATAGAGCGAAGAAGATCGCCAGCTTCAAGAAGAGCTGAACATGTTGGTCGAGAGACTTTCGGTAAGTTTGTAGTTTACTTTGGTGACATAATATGAAGTGCGAAAGACTAAGTTTTGCTTGCTTGACAGACTACACATAACTTATTGAAATTTTCCTCTCACTTTTTGACAAAGTACGATTTAATTGAATAGTAAATTTAAGCTTTTTTATTCAACTTGTAAACCTTGTCCCTAATTTTAATGATAACGGTTTAAAAGTCGTAAGAAAGTTTTTCTCTTAATTGTTTGATTTGATTGAGGGAGTCCACTCTAGTTAAGGGAGAAAGATGGGATATAAGCTTAATTCTTCGTTAGCACAATTTAAATTAAAACACATTCCCATAAAAGGTTTTAAAAACTTGCTACAGGCTTGTGTTTGGTGAACAACATACCTTAAATAGGACTGAGGTTTGGCAGTTTAATTTTTATGACAGCCGCTGACCTTGGACTTTACAAATCCAGTGCTCTGATTGCCTGAACTACCAGACACACCTGGCAATGTTATATGTATCTTAATACTGAATTGTTTGGTACCCAACCCTTGAAATTCCTAGATTTTAAATTGAATCGTTACATTTTAGGAATCCAACGTTGGCCTTCACAAACCGGCACTAGAAGCGCTAAGGACACAGATACGAGCAAGTACGAGCTCAATGACGTCTGTACCAAAACCACTAAAGTTCCTTAGGAAGCATTATACTGGGCTGAAAGAGATTTATGCAAAATGGCAAGATGGTGAAAATAGAGTAAGCAAAAATAAGAATTCCTGCACAAAGTTGATTTACAAATATATCCATTTACCAGATGGGATTCTCCTCTGTTGGGGATGTTTCTGTAGCGTTTTCACGTTTAGCTTTATTTATAAGTTAGCTATTCATATTCATAGATATCATTACAACCATTCTCAATCGCATGCACCATCTATGGAAACGCCTTGATTGATGTCCACCAAAAGCTTCTTCATCACGACAGAAACAATTGCTAGAGCGGCTCGTGTGATTTAGAATGGCTGTAATAGTCTTCACTGAGATTTGTGAATTTGTGAGATACTCCACAATCAAAATATGATGTTACTTGTATCATTTTAGCATTTTTTAGCTGACATCATATCAGTTCTGGCAATGGTGAGTGAAAGCCGAGAGTGTCTTAAATTCAGAATGCTTGGTTCAAAAGAACCCCTTGAATCTTGGGGACATGAATATGTCAGGTAAGATATTATGCCATTAAGCTATAATTTGAAAATACTGCTGCCTTCTGTAGGTGGCAGAGAGTTCAGAGGAGCTGGGATGACCTTGCCCCCCCCCCCCCCCCCCCTCTCCCCATCCCAATTTTGACTAATACCTATATATGCCAACCAGAAATCCAACAAAGTAATGTCACAAAACTTATGTTTAAGATAGTTCTCAGTGGCAAGTTTTATTGATATGAAGTCCATCCATTGGAACTTACTTAATCTTTTTAGGCACTTATCAGAAGAAATTAGAGCTGAGTACACAGAAAAAATGCTAAAAGAAATAACTGTGGAACAACTGGTGGCCTTAGCTATGGAGATTATACCGTATGACATGCAGCACAATGCCGAGACTGATGCCTGTGATTTACTGATGGAGATTGAACAACTGGATAAGCTGGAAAAGCATACAGATGAGAATAACTTCCAGAGAGTCTGTCTCTATCTAACCAGGTAACCTACTTAAAAACTTTATACAGTACCATCAATTATCCTCCCTCTTCCATAAGGTGATTAATGTTAACTTGTGCATCAATGTATACATGTACACCTTGCAGTTTGCTGTAGCACAGGGCTTAACATAATGGCCGGACAGTCAGCAAATATGATAGGCCAAATTACAGTAGTTTTAGCTCGGTCATACTGCACCTCGTTTATGGCTCAATATTACTGGTCAATATGACTGGCAAAGATTTGGCCGGACAAGTTCCAATTCTGGGCCCAGACATTGTCCGATGTCTGGCGTTATGTTAAGTCCTGTATTTACAACCATCATTTTTCCTTTTACCATAAGGTCCACCAGACATTATTTATGTTAATTTGTGCATCTATGTATACATGTACAGTCATGATGACTGGCCAAATTAGTTTTAGCTTGGTCATACCTTGCTTCTAGTTCATCATTACTGGTCAATAAAATATAATTATTAATATTTTAATGATTATTAAAGTAAGCAGCAAAGCAAAGATTTGACCGGACAAGTTCCAATTCTGTCTGAACATTGTCCCATGACTGATTGCCATTTTAAAGCCCTGTAAAATAATTCCGATTGTTTTTATTTTATAACAGTTGTGTTAACTATGTGCCTGAACCAGAGGATTCAACGTTACTCAGGACAGCACTCAGTATATTCAGGAAATTCGACAAACTACCAGAAGCTCTAAACCTGGCCATTCAACTTAATGATATTGAACTCGTTAAGGAGATATTTACATCTTGTGCAGGAGTGTAAGTATGATCAAAATTATATTTTAGTAAGCAAATACTCTCATTTTGAGAACAATACCAGTTGATTAAAATTCCACAGGTTTTGGTTGAATGGCTGAATATTTTAACACATTATATTAATGGGTATTGTATGCAACAGGGATTATTTTACAAAGAACATGCTATTCACGAGTTGACAATCTTTACTTTTTCATGATCATGCATCACAGGAAATATTAAATGAATGTGATCATGATCCTGTTAGATTCAGTTTATAAATAGACAATCTTTGGAGATATTTTACAGCATATCAACTAAATCTCATTTCGTCATCATCAGCAGCAGCATAATCAGCATCATCATGATCATGATCATCACTATCAGATTCAGTAAATGAATAGCCAATCTATGAGATATTTTGCAGTATGTCAACTAAATCTCATTAATACATTTCTAAAGAGAGGAAAAGAAGCTGATTCAGCGTCAGATGGCATTCATGTTGGCCAGACAGCAGGTGTTCCTTGAACTGGATGAAGACATGGATGATTATGAGGATATCATGGAAATCATGTCTAACTCACTGTTGAACAAGAACTTCCTGAGTTTAGCAAGAGAGGTGAGACTCTGATACACATGTTATAATTATGTATGCTATATACTGTACAATGCATCAGTTTCAAATTCTCTGTGTACTCAGGGTTAACCTTGATTTTGTGTAGGATATTCATGTGTTCCAGTGAAGGTCCATTGAATGAATTTCAAAGTGTTCATATTGTTGAAGTTATGCATTTACCATTGGTATTTGAGAATATTTAGACCCTGAAACCTGCTTACCCTGAGTAAATGAGTACAAAGATATAACTGTACTTATTCAAAAATAGTCTACTGGACTAGATGTATGAAGTAAGATTGAATAAGCTCATCTGTATTTTTTTCCATAATTTTATAGTTGGACATTATGGAACCAAAAGTTCCTGAAGACATCTACAAAACTCACCTTGAAAATAAAGGTAAGTTATTAATATCTTGAGTCTTCTATGAGGTACCAGCAGGAAACTAAGTCAAGGTATTTGGTCACCATTCAAGTTAAGGGTTTGAAGGGTGCGGTACAAGCAGGGGAGCAACATTGAAAACTTAGTAACCACAACAAAATTTGTACAGTGTACAGGGCTTAAAATAATGGCCGATAAGCCACCTGTCAAGATGACCAGCCAAATTAGTTTTAGCTCAGTCATACAGTACCTCGTTCCTGGCTCAATGTTACTGGAAGAAATGTCCAGCAAGGAAAAAATTTGACCGGACAGGTTCCAATTTTGGAAGGACATTGTCCAATGTCCGACTGTTATTTTAAGCTCTGGTGTAATCACATTTGGCATCAATAGCTTATTTTATATGCCAGCAATCAAAAGCAAAGAGCTACTGAGTGATCATAATGAATCTACATGTAAGAGGAAGAATCTAAATCTATCTATGTTTTAAAATCACAGTTTTTTAATTTTTAAATTAATAATTTTGTCTCACACAGGAATATCTAGTGGTGTGTCTTTAGACTCTGCTCGACAAAATCTTGCATCTTCATTTGTCAATGCCTTCGTTAATGCTGGCTTTGGTGCGGACAAACTCTTAACAGAGGATGGAAATAAATGGATTTACAAGAACAAGGAACATGGTATTGAGTCTTATATTATATTGCTAATTTTTAAAATAAAGGGACTCAAGGGTGACATAGTGGTAGTCCACTTGTCTCTCACCTCTGAGGTCTCATGTTCAATCCCTGGACTTGGCATCGCATGCAAGTAGAGTTTGTTAGGTCTCTCCCTTGATTTTAAAGAGACTCAAGGGTGGCATAGTGGTAGAACACTCACCTCTCACCTATAGGGTCTCAGGTTTGATTCCTGGACTCGGCATCACATGTGAGTAGAGTTGGGTCTCCCTTGATTCAAGGGTTTTTCTCATGCCTTTCTGCTTTTCCTCCCTCCTCAAAACCTAAGGTATGATGAGTACAACTGCTTCTCTTGGTTTGATATTGCTATGGGATGTCGATGGAGGCCTTACGCAGATAGACAAGTACCTCTACTCATCTGAAGACTACATCAAGGTATGAGCACAATATTTGTTGGGGTTCCGGTGTCTTAAACCACAGGAAGCCCAATCATCACCTTCTCTGTCTTTTGATTTCAGGCTGGTGCATTATTAGCTTGCGGCATTGTAAACTCAGGTGTTCGTAATGAGTGTGACCCCGCAAGAGCTCTTCTGTCAGACTATGTTTTACATAACAGCAATATCATGAGACTTGGATCTGTCGTTGGGTAAGTACTCAACATAACAACCAGTTAGTCTCAGGTCATAATGACCAGCACTACTGCAACAAAGATTTTTCCCCCTGAATACCCCATAATGCCTTGCAATCCAAGATAGCCACCCTGTTGCTGAAGTAGTCCATTAAACCCTGAGGCCACCTCTGAAGTTTTGGTCCAATTCCTTGACTCAGTGATCCATGTTTCAGAGTTTGATACTATTTAAAAGACTTTAAAGGTTATTGCTTTTATCATCTATCTTGGTGATATTGCGCACATTGTTAAATTGCAATTCCAAAAGTCTAGATAGAAATATACACAAATAAAGGATACTTGCATTGTGTATATTGCAAAACAAATAATTCCATGCGAAAAAAGCTCTGACTTACTTTTATGCCTCTCTCTCCTAGTCTTGGCCTTTCTTATGCTGGATCCAATAGAGAAGACATCCTTTCTCTTATCCTCCCAGTACTGAGTGATTCTAAATCAACTACAGAGGTTTGTATATCACATATTACCCTTTACATAACTACTAGTACATACCATACAGAATAATTAGAGGGTAGATAAAGAGGCAAAATAATATACTTAATAAATTATAGGCATTATAGTGTAAATAATAAATATACTCTAGTTTAAGGGTGGTTAAGGGAAGTACACTTGCTTCTCACTTCTAGGGTGTAGGGTCCTATTCCTTAGTAGATTTTTAGGCATCTCTTACTTTATTCAAGAAATTTTCTCCAGGTTCTGCAGTTTTTCTCCCTCGAAACCTAACAAACTTAATTCCAATTCGATCTGTGAGTTAACCATGGCCACACTTTGTTATTGTCCAGAGGTTATTTCAGTTTATGGATAAAATTTGAAGGTTGTTTTTAAATAATATTAATACTACATACTGTAGAGGTACATGTATGCTATAATTCATAATGGTTATAATTAATGTTATCTAGGTTATTGGTATGGCTGCCGTGGCCTGTGGTATGGTTGCCATAGGAACCTGTAATGTAGAAGTGACGTCATCCATCCTTCAAGCCATGATGGAACAATCAGAGACACAAGTTAAAGACAACTTCACACGGTTCCTTGCTTTGGGTCTAGGCCTGACTTTCCTCGGTGAGGACCTTTGAATTTTTTTAAATTGGATATGAGTGTAAATTTATGACATTATACTGAGATGGTATACAAATAAAGACTTTATCCCTACATTAATTCATCTATTCTATTCATTCCTCTATCTATCATTGCATCCATTCATACTTCTGTTTATCAACCCATCTCATCCATTCACCTAATTTATTTTCCATTTAATTTTTAGGCAAACAAGAAGCTGTGGAAGCTACTCTTGAAGCTTTGAAAGTACTTCCACAACCACTCGGAAAATGGGCTTCAATATTAGTAGAAATATGTGCATATGCAGGTTAGAAACTATGCTAGAAATAAAACAAATATTTAAAAATCCCAGTTATGAGTCCCACCCACTTCACCCACCCCCCCCCCCCCCCCCCAACTTTGTTTTAAGCACACCCCTAATATCTTGTGTTCATCCATGGTTCCACTCCCATAGTTGCCATTGCCCCACAAGCTCAACAAATTAGCTAAATACCCTTGAATATGAACCATAAGCCTATCAAAAAGCTCATACGAATAAGTATATAAGCTGTGAATTTTATGGTAGTCTTGCAGGTAAAAGATAAAAGGTTAAGGTTATTTATTTTGATTCAACCATGTGGGACTATATGATTTGTTATATGCCTTATTTTTATACATGGATAGAAAAAGTATAGACCCCTTGGATGTGACATCAAAGCAGCTCAATCTGATGGACAAAACAAAAGAATTCCAATCTCCAGAGAATTGGAACCTATTGTTTTGTCCTCAAGATTGAGCTGCATTCCAACATACTACAAGGGGTCTATATTATGTGGATCAAGTGTGTATATACATGGATAGAATGTGTATGTGGGTGGATCGAAAAGACCTGGATTGCAATGACTGTGGATTGAAAAGAGTGGTTACGGATTACTGTATATAGCTAGTTATTTGTGAGCTGGTTTTACTTGTTTAAAGCTTAAATTTTTGTTTGATTTTCAAGGAACTGGAAATGTCCTAAAAATCCAGAAGCTACTTCACATATGCAGTGAACACTTTGATCACAAAGAAGGTGAAGAAAAGGAGAAATCCAAAGACAGCAAGGACAAGGATAAAGACAAGAAGGAAGAGGAGAAAGAAGAAGATGGCAGTCACCAGGGTATTGCTGTGCTCGGCATTGCACTGATTGCCATGGCAGAAGAGATTGGTTCTCAGATGGCATTGAGAGCTTTTAACCACTTGGTGAGCAGGACTGCCCATTACTTGGGGGGGGGGGGTATTTAATTTTAAACACATTATGACATACCCCCCTTGTCCACACCTTTTTTTACTGTTTCTTTTGGTACTGACCTCCCTTTGTCCATTGTGAAAATCCCTGAAGCTTCTCACTATTGAACTTGATATCAAACAGAGACTGTGTAGTGGGTACTGAATGCTACACAATACGGACATTTAGAACGGCTATTTAAAAACATTTATAGAGAGCATTTTATGATGATTTTACTAAGACAATTGATATATTTATATTTAACAAATCTCCCATGGTTTTGTGTCTTAGCGTGGTATGTCCTCTTATTTACCACAATATGACATCAACAGCTGGTCAAATTCTTATGTACTCATGAGGGGTAGCCTAGTCCACATGCATCCAGTCTTTTCTTTGTCTGACTTATGAGGAAGCTAGTGTAGCCGTGCATAATCTTAAATTCTAATAATATTGTATTTATCTTTTTTCCCACTTAGTTGCAATATGGTGAGCCAGTGATTAGAAGAGCTGTACCCCTTGCTCTTGCGATGCTATCTGCATCCAACCCCCAGCTACCCATTGTAGATACGCTAAGTAAACTGTCTCATGACAGTGATGCCGAGGTAGCTCACAATGCTATCTTCTCTATGGGAATAGTTGGTGCAGGTAAGAAGCTGACATTGGATCATGTATTGCTGCAGCATTGATAGGGACATAGCGAGGTCTCGATTATAGGGGGCACAATGTACCATTTTCCTGCAAAACCCACAGAAATCCTGCATGAATTAATTAAATTTTGGTGCCAAAAGCAAACTTTAGAGGGGGGAATACACTAACCCTCCCCCGTGCCCCCTCCCTACACTAGTGGTGCATGGAGTGACAAGTCTAATTTGAATCTATGGGAGTCACCACTAAGTTGACATTTTATTATTATTTTAATACAGGTACAAATAATGCTCGCTTGGCTGGAATGCTGCGCCAACTTGCAATGTACTATCATAAGGATGCTAATAACTTATTTATGGTTCGACTTGCTCAGGTATAAATACAAAGATTTTGTTTTTCAAAGTTTTTCTTTATTCATCCATCTATACATCCATGCTTCCCTCCATCCCTCCATACATCCATTCCATCCATCCATTCCATCCATCCACCCACCCATCCATCCATCCACCATCCATCCATCCATCCATCATCCATCCATCCACCATCCTTCCTCCCACCCATCCATCCATCCATCCATCCATCCATCCACCCACCCATCCATCCACCATCCATCAATCCATCCACCATCTTTACACCCACCCATCCATCCATTCTTTCATTAATTTCTTTATGTTTTCACTTTTAGGGTCTGGTACATATGGGTAAAGGCACACTCACAGTTGGTCCATACCATAGTGATAGGAATCTTCTAATGCCAGTAGCTGTTGGAGGGCTTTTGACTACGCTGACAGCATTCCTTGATGTCAAAAATGGTACAATATCCTACCCCACCCCTTTATTTATTGTTTGCTAAATGAAATCACTGGAAATTGGGTAGAAATTTCAGTCACCTCTGGAGTTACGTGGTTCACAGAAGCATCATAAACACTGTAATATTATTAGACTTGTTTCTTGACTTTTTTAAGAGCTTAAAAAATCTAGCCTGTTTACTGGAAGTTAATGAAGTAACTCCACCCCATCCCCCAGTGGCAGAAAATGTAACCTATGGTTTTTATTCTACAGTAATACTTGGAAAGTCACACTACACTTTGTTCCATCTCGTCTCGGCTATTCAACCTAGAATGTTGGTAACGTTTGACTCCGAGCTCCAGCCATTACCCGTAACAGTCCGCGTAGGACAGGTGAGTACTGGGGCCAAATGACGTCATTTGGGGTCTATCAAAGGATCTTTCTCTATGATCTTTCACTAATACTGGGAATCCAAGAATGGGCATGCGATATTGACTTGTCTCTCCATCAGTATCTCCCCTCATGAATTTATACTAATGAATCGTTTTTAAAAGCAAGAAAAAGCAAAACCTTTTCCATGATACAGGGGCTGGAAATGGGTTGAATTGACTTATGTATTCTAGTGTTGGGATTGGTAATGTGTCTTAGAACGTGGACTCGGGATGTGACGTTATTTGCGACAATGACGTTCTCACCGTGTCTCCGGTACCTTCAGCCCATTCTCAGGAACTTAGGGATATACCCCTGGGTTCCCGAGGATACCTTCAACCATAAACCGTCTCTCTGCGACATCGTCTGCAACTTGTGGAATAAAGCAGAAGTGGACTAAAGGAATTACGATAGACTCCCCATCGCAAGTAACGTCGTATTGTATTCTCGCTCCTTTAGTTTGGATTTGATTGTGATTGTTTCAGGCCGTGGATACTGTCGGACAAGCAGGAAAACCCAAATCTATTACTGGCTTCCAAACTCACACTACACCTGTCCTTCTCGCAAACGGTGAAAGGGCGGAACTCGCAACTGAAGAATGTATCCTTTACCTAACGTTAACATTTGATGGAGAAACTCCTCTATATTAGCCTTCTATCTCGTTCTTTTCACTACTCGCTTTCCTCTCTTTTCGTTCTCATACCTTTTCTTCCATTCTTTCCCTCTGTCATTCTCATCCATCTCTTTCTCTTGCACTCTCCTCATGTCCCATCGCTACTTTAGAAACGAGCGGTAGCCCGAGTCGAGTTTAGACACGCAAAGGCGCTTGGGATTGCTACAGGGGAACGAGCTACAATCTTCAACGCTTTTGACGAGTTTAAATCATTGTCAGTGAGAGTTATTTCAATATTTGTATCTGCCATGTATATATATTTTTTCGCACTCCGCCATGTTTTTTTGCATGCAAGTATCCCCTGTAACAATCCCAATCGCCTTTGCGTGTCTGAACTCAACCCAGGCTGTCGCTCGTTTCAAAGGTGGCGAATTGGCTGAGCGAGAAGTTCTCTGCCAGAGACTGGAAAAACAAAAAAAAGGAAAAACAAATTGTAACCTACGGTGTTTTTTTCTCTTTACGTTTATCCTGTTTTTCCTTAATTACTTGTTCAGATATTTCACTGGCGCCAGTCATGGAAGGATTCGTTATACTCAACAAAAACCCAGATTACGAGAAAGAAGCTCTAGGTTGAAGACTGAACAGCATTAGATAAATCTCGATACAAAAACCAATATCCCTTATATCACGCAACTTTAAACCGGAGTGCAAATTTTGAGTGAGAAATAAATACTCGGACTACGCACTCCGTGCTGTGCTTTTCCATTTAAGGTAGCCTGTAATCCATTGGTTTTGAGTCACCCTTAAAAATTTTTCGTTTGATCTGAGAGTTAGTTCCCTAGCAGTCTTTCTCGTAGACAATTTTTGGCTGAGAAAATCTCCAACAAAGGAGACTCTGTTACAGGAAGTGAGTTAGCTGTGCCTGATTCAGCTAGCCCTGACTTAGATTAGCTCAGAGCGGTTGTTTCAGGGTTCGATCTGTGCGTTAGCCATCCCATTCAGTAGATCATCCCAGAGATTTTTTCAGGTTTGTGAGTTAGCCGTGCACAAGATCAGCCCAGAGGTTGTTGCAGGGCTCGATCTTTGAGTTAGCCATGCCCTGACTTAGACCACCTCATAGGTTGTGAGGTTATATATCAATATCGAATCCGAGGGGTTCCAAACACCAAGAAACTGAAAACTGATGACAACATGACTCCAAAATCCTGATTCCAGATTACCTTGAAGAACTAAAAGCCATCTCTTTATGGATTATTTTTGGTCACTAGGAAAGCATTGCTCCAGTGTCTGAATAACAGGATCTTGCACAGGCTTACCAGACTTATGCTGGGTTTCCTGTGTTATCGTTGGTCTCCTTTGGCGGCGTAAGTTCGTTATGTGATTTCCAGCTTCACAAGATATAGTTTCGGTTGATGTTTTCGCAATAAAAAGATGTAAAATAAACTTTGTTTCATATTCAATTGATGAAATATGACTCGAAAAGAGGTTTTGCACCATCGCGTGCCAGCGCCTATAATTCATCTTGGGCTGGCTGTGGTTAGATGGCAAAACAATAAAATTCCTTTGCTCTCGGAATTCTTTCTCATGTAAATCGATTGCATTGTTCCTGCCATCTAACATGGCTGTCGTCACGTGATGGTGTAAAAAGTATTCGAATTATTAATAGCGAAAAAAATAACGAATATGCGCCTGTACACCAAGAGACCAACGATAGCACAGGAAACCCAGCATGTTCCTGGGCCTTGAAGCCTGTGCCGTCTCAAAAGAAAGCTTCATAACAAGTTGCTCTTCTTGTAGGGTACTAACTCCAGTATTTGCTCAACGTATCGTGATGGCTAGTGATATCAAAGGGTGTAAGGAATTTCTCATACTGTTAATGTAATAGTGTTTCTTTAAAAAATTAAAATAAACAAGAATAAGAAAAATGTCTTTGTTCGAGTACATTGAGAAAAACAGCCCCCCTGCCGTGTTGGCTTGTTTTGCGCTGTATAATTTTATTTTTGAATTATACTTCAGTGACAATTTCTGTTTTTGTACGATTATGATTCCAAAACCAAAAAAATTGAAGATTATTATGATTTTTTTTCCCTTCGGTATTATTTAATTAACGTAAAGAAAGAGGTACACCCACTCGATGCCGGATGTAAACTGCTGCTTCGTGAATTTATATTAATGGATCCGACAAGCTGAACTAATTCATTTGCTTTTGAATTCAATTCATGGTTCTGAAACCCTTTAGTTACCGTTGCTATGTTACAGTTTACAGTTTATTTCATAAAATTTAATACAATATATAAAAAATAGCACATAAAAAAAAAAAACAAATAGCACAGCTTCTAGTCTCCCTCGCATCCGTTTTTAGTGTCGGTCGTCACGCAACGCTCCCTCCCCAAGTGAGCGTTGCGTGACGACCGACACTAAAAACGGATGCGTGGGAGACTACACAGCTTCCTATAGGCTTATAACAAATTATTTAGAATATTTCAGAATTTAAAGCTCTGATCGCGGAAAAATAATTATAAATCGTTTCAATAGTTTACTGTCCTGCGAAAAGAATAGAAAATTGCTCCGTAATCCTTGTAGTGCTCTTTAAAACAGAGTTGTTTGTGGGACAAGATTTTAATTCCACTGATTTGATTGGCCGTAAATTATGACTTTTCGTTTGGTTGGGCATCCTGTGTATCACAACGGTTCATTGCGTCCGATCGGTGCTATTATGTAGAACATACCCCTAGTGCCAAGGATTAAGATTCCCTCGATCCGTCGTAACTTACGTGACCGCTATTTACAGCTCTGTAAATATCGTTCACGGAAAGTTTACTAAAGGCTAGAAAATGGGCTCTGGAAATACAAAACGACAGCGTAAACTGGAACAAGTTGATCAAAGCGAAGAAGTTCATGCAAAAGCTGAAGGGAAACCCCACAAGGACGAAGAAGATATTAAATATTCGATTAAGAATCCTAAGAAACAAGAAACAAAGACGGCTATATTGCAAGATGGCCCAGAAAAAACGAAAGGCCGAAGGTCAAGACAATCTGCTGAAAATACCATATTAATAGCACCCACGAAAAAAGAGAATAACGAAAGCCATGTCGCTGTTTTGAACGAAAAACCGGTCTCTAAAACATTGGAAAATACGAAGTCAACGTTGTTAGCAAGGGGTTATACAGATGAGATCCTCATTGAGCACTGCGATAAATCACCACGCTTAACAACTACCTTCATTTCGGTCTATGACTCGCTAAAAAAACTGAAAAAGGGACTAGGCAAAGAGAATTACTACTCGAGCTGTCATCCTGCTGCCCGTAATATTTCGGATTCCTACTCACGGCAAAAGCAAGTACCTGCCTCGAAGAACGCACTAGGGAACTTTTTAGCTGACAGTGGCTTTGCAGATGTTGTAAAGGACATCATTCTTAAACTGGAGGCTGATTTTCCAAATGTTTTATCTTATGATAGAGAATTGGATATGACATTGAATGGGAAGGAATTAATTTCTGATAATGCGCAACCGGTAAGTTAAGAAAATAAATTACAATTCGTATTTTTTATTACTTATTGTTTTGGTCGATTATTTGTTTAGCTAGCTTGTTGTCATTGGCATCCAAGCTAAGGTCTCACATAGTTTTCTAAACATACACAATTCCAATCAAGTCGCTCACGATCATCCCTGGATATTAATGCCAGCATGCACTGAGTACAATTTGCAAAAAAATGGCTTTTTTGCTGTGAATTTTTAAAATAATTTCCACGGTTGAAAAACCTTAACAGCCTCCATTTCCCCCCCCCCCCCCCCCCCCCCCCCCCATTCCCTTCCCAACACCCAAAAGGACTTTTTACGTCACTAATTTCTTTCTAAACATCGAAAGTAATTTTACGAAAAAAAAGAAAAAGATTTTAAAAAGTAGAATTTGAGTTTAGAATTTATTTTGAATGTGCAAATGCGTGAATTTTTCAATAGATATCTCATCATTAGTCAGCTGGAAATTAAAGCTTTTCACACTTGAATCGATTGACGTACGCGTTAAAGCTATTTGAAACAATTAATTTGATGGATTAAACTTGCAAATATCTACATTTCTGTAATGCAATGTGAAGATATCGAAATTTCCTACATTAGTTAGTGTAATGCATTTAAAATGTAATAATTCGGTTGAAATTGAGCGATCAAGGTTTAGGGAAAAATGGATTCGTGATCAATATGGCATTGCAGTTTAGGCTTCGCGACAGGAGGAACAACGATAGATGTAAATCAGATTAGACAGATTCAATATTTTTCCTGCCTCTTTTTCATGGCTGCCATCACGTGAAGATGCAAAGTCTCTATTGTGGGACTGTCTTAGAGCCGCGGGTAAGAAATAAATGCATATAGCCTTGTACAAACTCTCTTCAGACCTTCAAGGGGACCCTTCACTTATTTTCTATATACCTTTTTTTTTATTCAAGTCTAGTGACACTTTTATTCAAGTCTAGTGACACAGATCCAACAGAAGTCAAGAAAGCGCAAGACTTTTTAAACACCCTTGCAATAAGTGCTATCAACTATACTGACTTTCGTGATGCCATGGATCTTGCATTCAATGAAGCTGGTTTGGTTTCAATACTGGTGGATGCTGTTTCTCAACTGAAAGACTGTACTGAACATCATCTGAAGTACATGGTAATGTGGAATACCTCCAACCATCCATCTATCTTTTCCCTTTCTAGTACTTCCTATCGATATCTAGCAATAGCATCCATCCATCCATCCATCCCATCATTTAATCATTCATTCATTTATCTCATTCATTCATTCATTTATTTGTTCATTCATTCGTTCGTTCATTCATTCATTCATTCATTTGTTCATTCATTCATTCATTCATCTCATTCAATCATTCATTCATACATTCATTCATTCATTCATCCATCCATTCATTCATTCATTCATTTGTTCATTCATTCATTCATTCATTCATTTATTTGTTCATCCATCCATTCATTCATTTATTCATTCATTTATTTGCTCATTCATTCATTCATTCACCAATTCATTAATCTTATTTCAGACCAGTGCATACATAAACACAATCTATTTCACTCACTCTTCCATCCATCCATCCCATCCCATCCCATCCCATCCCATCTCATTCTTTCATCTGCCTATCATGCCTAATATCTTTATAAATGCTTCTACTTTGTTTTTCTCTAGGATGCTGACGGTTCCTTGTCGAAGAAAACTGTAAGAGGGAGCATTCTCTCTAGAATCCTTGGAACCCTTCACAACCTAGCCAAGAGAGTTCCAACAAGAGGCAACTTCCATGCTTGCAATGCCGTCAAAGTTATTCTTCCCATGATAGATGACAAGGTTTCCATTTATGCTACCAAGGCATTGCTTCTCTTGGCATATTTGATAGACGAGCAGAATAACAATCTGATCATGGCAAACAAAGGTATGTAAATGGTTATGGCTAATGGGATACTTGCAGTCCCAAGGGTGGATCCAGGGGGGGCAAAGGGGGGCTGAGGCACCACTTCAGCAGAAAAACAAAACAAAACAAAACTGAAGAATAAGAGGTTTTCTTTTAATTGTTTTCCATTGTGTTGATGGAAGAAACTCAATTAGCCCCCCCCCCCCCCCCCCCCCACACAAACTCAATTAGCCCTCCCTTAAAATTTTGGCTGGATTTGCCCTTGAGTCCAGGTGATCTAGTAGGAATTGCGAGTATCCCATCTAGACACAACCTATATAAATACTATGTAGTAGTGTAATGTCATACCAAAGGTAGCTCAAACTCTAATCATCATGATCATTGTGATCATTATTATTATCATTATTATTATCATCATCATCATCATCATAATTAAAAATCATTATCAACATCACTCACTCATCTAATCATTATAATAATCATTATCATTTGCATCATCATACTCAGCACTTTTCATTATTATTGCTAATGACTCATCATTATCTGTCTTCATCGATATCATCTGTCATCATTCTAGTCATCATCATATCTAATCATTATCACCTTTATTACCATCATCATCCATCATCAACATCCATCATCATCACCATCATCAACATCCATCATCATTACCATCATCATCATCCATCATCATCCCCATCATCATCCCCATCATCACTGACCATTCATAATTTTCACATCATCATCATCATCACCTTCACCTTCATTCTTATCGCCGTCTTCATCTCCATCATCAGTGTATCAATCAATAAATCAGAGTCATTATCAAATAACTAACATAATATTGTGGTTGTTTTTACTTATTAGAACCAATCAATTACCTCGTGACTCTGATTGACAAGGCTAACCAAAGATCTAACAGAAGATATTTGGGCTTTTCAAACAGTGAGCTTGCCGAAGGTCTTGCTCAAATAGCTATCAACGATGCCAATAAGAAGCAGGTATGCATATCGTTTTAAAGCTGATGTTACACTAGACGATTGGCAACGACGATTGTTCGTGCGACAATATTGCGAGAACGATTGTTCTCATTCAACATGGCGCGCAATTACGATTTTTAACACGGTATTTTGTTGCGGCACCATGTTGCATGGCAACAATGTCGTAACATTTGAAGGTCGTTCATAAACCTGCAACATGTTGCGGCAACAAAATAGAAATAAAAATTGCAACCGTGCGCCATGTTACACGAGGAAAATCGTGAATCGCTTCGTGTAACACGACCTTTACACGAAGCCGGCCAACTTTTTCACAGAACAATGTTGCGCTAAAAGCCATGTCGTGTTACATCACCTGTAACGCAACAATTAATGTTGTGATAAAAATAGTTGTGTAACTTGACAACATCACCTTAGGAAGAAAAAGATTACAGAAAAAGGCACATGGTTTTCAACAGCACATATCATGAAAATGCCTTGATTGACGTTAATCAAAACCTTAGGAAGAAAAAGATTACAGAAAAAGGCACATGGTTTTCAACAACACATATCATGAAAATGCCTTGATTGACGTTAATCAAAATCTACATCGTCGCGACGAAGATTCCGCTCGTGCTATTGATAGACACCGTAAAGCTAACGTATAACATGTTCATATAGATTGTAGCCAGTGGAGCAATACCTGTACTCACACGGTTGATTAGAGGAGCCAAATCAGAAGAAGAGGAAACAGCCGCCGCTGAGGCATTGTGGGTGCTTGCTTTTGATAACGAAAATAAAGAGAAGATGCAAAGCGACAAAGCGTGTATGGAGATGTTGTACAAACTGAAGGACAGTAGTAATGACAGGGTAAAGAAGGCAGCAAGCGGTGCATTGTGGGAAATAGAGGGGAAACAACAACACTCTTCTCATTTGGCTGATATAGGTAAATTTGATCAACCAATCATCATCATCAGGTTTTCCCTCTCGGCCCGTCCTTGGCCTTAGGGTACAACTGCTCCGGGAAACGTCCTCTGAGCAGATGTTTGAACTTGGTTTTAATAAAACTCTAAGCTCAGTTGCTTTTTAACGGTGTTCCAATAAGAAGAACGAAAGAAGCTACTTTGAGTCCCGGTCGTCAGTGACTCCGTTAGCTCGCCAAGTCCTCGTAAGACTAGGCTCCCCAGGCTGCACCTGTCCTAAAGACGGAGGTGGAATATGGCTTGAGTGTGACAGGCGTTTTGACTTAGCTGGACTTACAATACTGCCTTCTAATTCTAGCGGATAATATCCGATAATATCCAGATAATATCCGAGAGTTACACTTCAACACCCCCAATGCACGTACACCAATAGAAGGGTGGAATTCGATCTAGAGGGAACGGAATGGCTACCCACCCAACCCAGTAGTCACTGAACTTTTTTAGTAACCAACTTTCGAGATTTGGCTGACCATTGTATGGGACCTTGTGCCCTGTTGGTCAGTCCATCAACCAGTAGTGTGGCAGACTGTAGTATATTTTTGATTTTTTTGTTTATTTGTGCTATTGTAGTTTTGTGTTGTGTTAGACCCTTTGCATATGACGTCAAAGCAGCTCGATTTGTTGGGGAACAAAACAAAAGAATTCTAATCTGCTCCAGAGAATTGTAACCTATTATTTTGTTCCCCAGATTGAGCTACATTCCAAAGTGCTGCAAGGGGTCTATAAGATCTGTGTATACGCTCACTTGGTTTTAAAGTAAATTATTATAAAAAATATACTTTGCTTGTCACGCTTCTCACGTTCCAGTACCAAGCTACGTGCTAAATTAAATGTCTTTTCTCCCGTCGGCACGAACCTGAAACAAAGAAATTATACTCTAGGGAATGTCACATGGTCTAAAATTGGGAAAAAATAACTCTTAGCTAAAGAAGTAAATTTTCCAAAAGTTAAATGTTTCCTGATATTCAGCTGACGCTCTGCAACATGACAAGCCAAGTGGTGCCACAGACGCTGCCACAACTAACCACGTGATGATCAGTTACCAGTGGGATGTACAGAAGACTTTGATTCAAGTTAAAGACCGGCTCCAAGCAGCTGGTTATCGAGTCTGGATGGATTTAGAGCAGATGGGTGGGTCTACACTTGAGGCCATGGCTAGAGCTGTAGAGAATTCTGCTGTAGTGTTGGTGTGTGTGTCGCAGAAATACAAGGAGAGCTCTAACTGCAGATCAGGTGAGGTTGTGTTCATCGCTTCCCTCCATCCATCCATCCATCCATCCATCCATCCATCCATCCATCCATCCATCCATCCATCCATCCATCCATCCATCCATCCATCCATCCATTTACTCCATCTTATCTATCTATGCTTCCATCCATCCATCCATTCATTCATTCATTCATTCATCCATTTATCTATCCATCCATCCATCCATCCATATATCCATCCATCCATCCATTCATCCATTCATCTATTCATCCATCCATCCATCCATCCATCCATCCATTCATCCATCCATTCATTCATTCATTCATTCATCCATTCATCTATCCATCCATATCTGTCCTTGCTTCCATCCATTTATCTTTCCATTTATCCATCCTTCCATTTTCTCCCATCCATCTATTTAATTTCTCCTATCCATTTCTCTTACTTGCATTGATAGCATTACTAATGAAAATATTATTGATCTGATAATCCAGAGGCTGAGTACGCCTTTCAGCTAAAGAAAGACATTATTCCCCTCATGATGGATCGTAACTACAGACCAGATGGCTGGCTGGGAATGATAATGGGCTCCAAACTATGGATTGATTTCTCTCAACGACATGGTAGATTGGATCCTTATATGAGAGACTTGCAGAAGGAGCTAGGCGAGAGAGGAAAAGGCGACGCAGAAATCGTTCAAGGTATACTGATCTAGTCTTCCACAAAAATACCTACAGCGCTTAATTCCAAATCGATCACCTCACGAAATCGTACGATTCGTACGTCAATCAAGTAGTTTCCATGACATTCCATAAGCACGTGCCCTTGCAAGCTTTGCGTTTTGCGACAATAATATCATGGAAACACTTTGTTTGACGTCCACTAAAACTTTATTTTATTGCGACAGAAATTTGTACGGTTTCGCGCGTGTGATTGAGCTCGAGAAGCACCGTTTTAACAAGTCTTTTAGAAACTGGAAATAAAAAGAAAAACCATTGAACAGGCTTCAATTTCTTTTAATTTCCAGTCAGTAGTGTAGACGTAGTTGATGCCAAACCCACCGTAGATATTAGTGAATGGACTAACGATGACGTCATGAACTGGATGACAAGCTTTGGTCTTGTCTTCAAAAAGTAAGTATTTTGAGTGATCGTATCTTCAGACTTTGTGATTTGACTTTGTTCAATTCTTTGATAATATGTTACGTTATTTTTTTAGGAAAAATCATCGCGTTTCTGACAAGCTGACTGGTCCAGTACTAACACGACTACATTCCTTGAGAAACGAGGTTATGGTTGAATAATATGATTGTTATACTAAAATCATGGACGAATACCAAGGGAAGGGAGGGGAGGGTAGGGGAACTTGAGTGCCTGTGTGGGGAGGGGATGGTAGATTATTGACTTAGGTTAGTGGGGAGTGTGAGACACCCTAGATTCCGTAGCTCCTCTTCATTTGGTGATTTGGCTTTGGAAGTGACCCCCTCTCATGCATAAGCCCTTCTCGTGTATTAAGGGAGGGGAGGGAGGGATGATCTGTTGTTAGTGGAAAGTGACCATCTCATGTATAAGCCCTCCTCATTGGCAGTTTATTTGCATTTGACGTTGGTATGTTTTAGGGGAGGGGAGGGTGGCCGACTTAATTCTTTAGATAAACATCCCATTGTTTTATCACTCGGCGGAAAAGAAAGATGAATTATTTTTCTCCAAAGTTCTGCGAGTTAAAGCATCTTCTCTTTTTGTTTCTACAGAGCCCCGACTTTTATTACTCATCTCTCAAGAATGATATTGGCCTATCTGATGTCTTTGATGTAATGCTCTTCACCGATGAACTGGAAAAATTGGTTGGATGATTGAATTAATCAACACAATCGCACTAAATACAGCAACAAAGTCTAGAACTGAACCCACTTTTCTCACTAACTAATTTATGTCTTGGAAATAGAAGGATTGAACAGCGCGAGCGCACTATTCTAAACTTTTGTAAAGTCTTCGTCTTCGCGCGTTCTGAATAAAGCAGTCCATGCAACCACGGTCACACGCGCGCTCTTCGCTACGAACTCACCCTCCCCCCCATTTCACCCCACTTGCTTCGCTCGTGACTCTAGCTTCGAGTATTAGAGAAGTCGGCTTGGAGCAGGTTTAGCACCAGTATGTACCAGGGCTTTCCGTTCGTCTTCGCCTTGCGGGTATCGTTAAAAGTGGCTTCAGCTCTGGACTAACAACAACACTGCACTAAACTTAAGCATAGGACACCGCAACCAGTCGAATATTATTATAGAATTATAGAATTTTTCATATTTCGTAACTTTTATGGACCTAAGATCCCTGACCAACATGTACGGTGAAATCAAGGATCGATGGGTTATCGCAAAGTCGCGCCTATACTACTTTCATTCCTTCCTTCCTTCCTTCCTCTCGTCCCTAATGATCCATATGACGATACAGTCCCAAATATATTCAAAAGTGATAATCCTTCACTATAAAATAACGAAATTAATTTTCACTTTGAAACAATTTTAGATATATTGTTCAGAGCACGAAGACTTATGCATGCGTAAAAAGATTCAATGCACACTGAGAATTGGAAAAATTCACAAATAATGTAATTTATGTGAATAAAAATTAGAATTTCATAAAAAGTTAGCGATGAGATTCGTCTAACGCTGACCTACCCCTCTCCCTCCCCACCCCTCCTTCGTAGATCTGCCTCTGGATAAAATTGCAATAAAAAAGGCTATGAAATAGTAGAATACTTTGTTTCGCAAAGGTTACGTGTGGAAAAATTTAATAAATATAAAACTATAATGGGATTGAATTGATTTGCCAATCGTCACAATCCGGCGATTGAACTCCAAAATTCCATTCCAGATTTTTTCTTTTCACAAATTGGACTTGTTGGGCTTCCTGTGTTTTTTATTCACCTGATCAATGTAATGTCCAGTGATTAAGCATGTGTCAAAAATTAAGAATTATGGCGTACTTAAGTTTATCTGTCCAAAATATTAGAGATGAAGATAAATAACACGAAGAAATGCTGATGATGGGTTCTGGAAATACCAAAAATGTTCTACGAAAAGCCGAAGAAACACCAGATAAGGATGAAGACCACGAGAAACCAAGGCAACTGGACTACGATATTGTAAACAAAGCTCCCGGTAAACCTTCAAATGATCAAGAAAAAAATAAAAATAAATTAAAAAATAATGATCCAACACGTAAAGAAATAAAAAAGGATGAAGTGAAGAATTCAAATGATTCAGATGACGAGGAATTACAGACTCCTGAAGACGTTATGCTCAAGCTCTCTGAGAGGGGTTTTAGTGACCCTACTCTGGTCTCTCACTGTCAAAGTACGCCAAAATACTTGGAATATTTTACTTCTATCTACGAAGCAATCAAACTCATCGAGGAGAAAATGGAAGGGGATGATGTCTTAAGTATACAGCGTCAAGCTACGGTAGTTTCGAGCCTTTATTCTAAAGTAAAAAGAAAAACTGTGTTAGGAAACTTTCTAGCTGAAATTGGCTTTGCAAGAATGTTTAAAGAAATTTATTTGAAGTTGGATTCTGGCTTTCCTGAGCTTTTAACTTATGATAGAGAGCTGGATGAGAACTTAAAAAAGGCTTCAGCTGTGGAGAACGAATCTAATAAGATTACAGATACAAAGGAAGTGAAAAATTCTGACGACCAGTCTGCAGAATCTAGTGATAAGATTATAGACGAATCTGGTAACAATCCTACTATATCTAGCAATCAACCTATAGAAACTGGTTTAACCACTGAAAAATGTAGCGAAGAAGTAACTGAAGTGAGTGTGGGCAACGTGATGCCTAATAATCAGGTAATAGAAAATGGTGAAACCTCTGAAAAACCCAATGCACAGGGAGTTATTTTAAATGCTACAGAACCTAATGATGGGCCAAAAGAAGGAGTGAGTGATGTGCTACCCAATAATCAGCCTAAAGATTGCATACAGCATTCAAACTCAAGTAATCAGCCTACAGAACCTAATGATACTAAGCCAACCAATGATGAATTGAAAATCTCAAGTGGCCAAACTGATGTCAGTAGTGTTCAGCCAGATTCAAACAATAATGAAGAGGAAAATGTTACAGAAAACACAGACAAGGCAATCGATTCTGAGGAGGTAAGAACATTTTTTAGAGCAGCCAATAAAATGGAGCCTGAAATGATGAATTCTGGACTCTGGATTCCCTAAGTGCAGAATAACAGTTTCCACATCTTGATTCCAGATTTCATATTTGATTCCATTATATTACTTGATTTCCATATTGCAAATCTTGGATTCCATATTCCATATCTTGGATTCCAGATTGCAGATCTTGGATTCCAGATTGCAGATCTTGGATTCCAGATTCCATATCTTGGATTCCAGATTGCAGATCTTGGATTCCAGATTCCATACCTTGGATTTCAGATTGCAGATCTTGGATTCCAGATTCCATACCTTGGATTTCAGATTGCAGATCTTGGATTCCAGATGCTGCATCTTGGATTCCAGATTCCATACCTTGGATTCCAGATACCATATTTGGATCGTGAATAGAAGTGCCTCAATGTGCGTCAGACCAATACTCCAGTTTCTCAGTTGCTCAGGGTCAGCCTCGATTTGTGCAGAATATGCATGTGTTCCAGTGAAGGTCCATGGGATTGTAAAGTGCTTGTATTGTTGAAGTTGTGCATTTTTCACTTTACCGTTGGTATTTGTGAATATTTAAACACTGATACAAGGCTAACCCTGAGTAAATGAGTTTGTTATCAAGGAACAGTAAATTGTAACTTGTAGATGGTCTATTGGAATTTCGTTTGTGTGCATGCTTTACAACTTACCTCTAAAAAACAAAGTTTCTTTTTCGTCAGAAACAAATAACCAAACCAAGTATTTGTCTGCGAAAAGCACGAGATTTGTTGAACAAGATTATGCTGTCAGCCATCAACTACACTGATGCTTGTGAGAAAATTAATCTTGCATTCAGTGAGGAAGGTGTGGTTCAATTATTGGTTGATGCTGTAGCCAAGCTGAAGGACTGCACTGGGCATCATGTGAAATATATGGTACAGTTGTACATTGTATAAGCTATAACATCCATCCGTCCATCCATCCATCTATCCATTCATCCATCTGTCTGTCCGTCCATCTGTCCGCCCATCCATCCAACCATCCATCCATCCATCCATCCATCCATCCATCCATCCATCCATCCATCCATCCATCCATCCATCCACCATCCATCCATCCATCCATCCATCCATCCATCCACCATCCACCATCCATCCATCCATCCATCCATCCATCCATAAATCCATCCATAAATCCATCCATCCATCCATCCACCAACCATCCATCCATAAATCCATCCATCAATCCATCCATCCACCATCCCTTTGTCCGTCCATCCGTCTGTCCATCCGTCCATCCGTCCATCATAGATTTCATCTTTCATTTTTTCACTTTATCCCACATTCAACTCGTCAAACTATGAAAATCTGTTTCAGAATGAAGAAGGTGGACTTGAGAAAAGAACTTTAAGAGGAGGCATATTAACAAAAGTAATGGGAACCCTTCATAACATGGCAAAGAGAGTACCCACTAGACCTAACTTTTATGCCTGCCATGCCGTCAAGATATTACTGCCCTTAATAGATGATGAGGTCAATCGTTTTGCCATAGATGCACTACTTATTATAGCATACCTAATAGATGAGGAGAATAACAATCTTATAATGGCAAATGAAGGTACACAAAAGTCTGATGATCTTGACCTTGATTATGACTATGATGATGATGATGGGAAGCACAGGACAGGTGTAACAACGAGAGCCCTCACCTCTCACCAATGCAACCCGAGTCCCACCGGGCTTGGTGTTGTTTGTGATTAGAGTTGCTTGTTGGAGCTCTCCTGGGCTTCAAGTGATGGTGATGGTGATGGTGATGGTGACGGTGACGGTGACGGTGACGGTGACGGTGGTGGTGGTGGTGCTGATGGTGATGGTGATGGTGATTGTGATGGTGATCATTGTGATGGTGATGGTGGTGGTGATGGTGATGGTGATGGTGACGGTGACGGTGACGGTGATGGTGGTGGTGGTGGTGGTGATGGTGATGGTGATTGTGATGGTGGTGGTGATAGTGGTGGTGATGGTGATGGTGATGGTGATGGTGATGGTGATGGTGGTGGTGATGGTGATCACTGTGATGGTGATGGTGATTGTGATGGTGATCACTGTGATGGTGATGGTGATGGTGATGGTGATGGTGATGGTGATCACTGTGATGGTGATGGTGATGGTGATTGTGATGGTGATCACTGTGATGGTGATGGTGATGGTGATTGTGATGGTGATCACTGTGATGGTGATGGTGATGGTGATTGTGATGGTGATCATTGTGATGGTGATGGTGATGGTGATGGTGATCATTGTGATGGTGATCACTGTGATGGTGATGGTGATGGTGATTGTGATGGTGATCACTGTGATGGTGATGGTGATGGTGATGGTGATGGTGATCACTGTGATGGTGATGGTGATGGTGATTGTGATGGTGATCACTGTGATGGTGATGGTGATGGTGATTGTGATGGTGATCACTGTGATGGTGATTGTGATGGTGATGGTGATTGTGATGGTGATCACTGTGATGGTGATGGTGATGGTGATGGTGATGGTGATCACTGTGATGGTGATGGTGATTGTGTTGGTGATCGCTGTGATGGGGATGGTGATGGTGATGGTGGTGGTGATGGTGATGGTGATGGTGATCATTGTGATGGTGATGGTGATGGTGATGGTGATGGTGATTGTGATGGTGATGGTGATTGTGATGGTGATCACTGTGATGGTGATGGTGATGGTGATTGTGATGGTGATCACTGTGATGGTGATGGTGATGGTGATGGTGATTGTGATGGTGATCACTGTGATGGTGATGGTGATGGTGATTGTGATGGTTGTGACAGAGTCAAAAGACACTATTTTGGACAGTAATTATTTAGTCATAAATCTATGTTTTTAATTAGGAATGCCTCGTGTACACATAGGAATGTAATTCTTTAGTTAACTGTTTGCGTGGAAAATGCGTAAGCAAGAAATAATTTCCGTACGTAATTACATTACAGTGAGTCATGCCTAGGTTTGGCGCTTGTTTACGTAAGTTCGTGTTTGGGACATCCTGTTTGCGCCTAGGGCGTGCAACATTGCGTAGGATGTGTAAGGTCTTAAGAATGCAGGTTTTTCCATAAAAATAGGCCCAAACTAAGCTTAAATCAGTGTAGTAAAAGTTCTTGAAGACGTTGCACATATCAAGACAAGGAATTCTCTACGATGTAAAGGTATGAATCTTTGAAGCCTTTTACACTTATACCTAGGATAGATTTAGGACAAATCTATGTTCATATCGTTAACTAGTCGTTATATTTTATAGCTTAGATTTTCTACATATTTGTTAAGCATTCGTTTCATGTTGTAGTAATTCTAGTCGCATTAGCGCGTAATTTAGTACAAAGTTATTCACGCAGTAGTAATTTAGTAATCACGCTGAGTGTATCTTGTCTTTTAAACTCTTTAAAACGTTTACTATAGGATCGCTACCGCCTTACTCGCTTGTTTAACCTTTTTACTACGATAAATAGCCTTAACTGCGGGATAAAAGACCTTTTCTTTCCAACCTTTAATTTGTTCGCTACTTAAACTCTACACTCAAGGTCATTGTCGCGACCGCGTGTTCAGTAAACCGTGTAATTCTTAGTTTGTCATAAACAAAGGTTAAAATACTTACCTAAAGCCATAGTTAACCTCTAGTCAATTTTTCCTATTGCTTTTTCCATTGGTTTAGTTCATTTTAAACGGTTTACCGACTTGTACATTAAACTTTGCAACCTAGTAATTTTCACTCGCGTATTGTAAACACTGCTAATCAGTATGCAATATTCAAATTACCTGTGACGTAATTTACGTATTTCCGTTTCTATTTATATCTAGCAAAACTGTATTTTATTCATAACTTTTTAGCTATTTAGATAAGCTACAAATTTATTTTATCTCATTGTAAATATTTTTCTTGTTTTCATTAGAGATATCCTGTAATCTCGTTCCCGTTTTTTTTTTCATGTATTGTAAAGTTGTGTGAATTTTTCAATAAATTCTTTTGTCAAAACCACTTGCAATCTGATTCATAGCTGAGCGCCTTGCCGCCGGTTACATTTTTGGTGTCAGAAGTGGGATTGCAAGAAAGTTGACATTAGTAGTTATTGATTATTTACAAACGGGAACGAGACTGAAATCATGGCAGAAGAAGCTGTGGCTGCACTCACAGAGCAATTGGCTGCACTCAAGGCACAGCTGGATGGCATGCAGGCTGAAGGAGGACCCCCTGCCCAACCTGTTCCTGCACCAGTGGTGAAAGTGACAGTGCCAAGGGAGAAGAAGCTGAGGAAGTATGCTGGTGGCAGAGACGACAAGGTGCTTGAAGACTGGATAGCGGATGCACAGAGGTCTGTGGCTGCCCAGAAGTTAACTTCTCAAGAGGCGGTGGATTTCCTGTACCATAGCTTAGAAGGAGCGGCTCGAGATGAAGTTCGACTAAGGCCTGCGGATGACTGGACAGACCCGGAGGGTTTCTTCAGGATTCTGAGAGACGTCTTCGGAGAGAAGCTCACCAAGACCCAGCTTCTCCAGAGGTTTTTCGCCAGAAAACAAGGTGACAGGGAGCCCATCCAGGACTTTGCCCATGCCCTGATGTCAATGGCGGAGCACATAACCAGAGTACACGTAGGAGCCCTGGAAAACAAGGACCAGAACCTCAGAGACACATTCGTTGAGAACTTGCGTGACAACCTGTTGCGCAGGGATCTCAAGCGCTATATCAGAGAACATCCCGAGAAGACCTTCAACGAGGTGAGGCAAGAGGCCTATCGTAGCTCGGAAGACACAGATAGAGGAGCACATCGCCATGCAGCGGCCAAGGAGGTGTTGGTGGAGAGCAACCAAGTAAATGCCATCCAAGAGCTTACAGCAGGACAGAAGGCCCTGGTGGAGAGGCTCATGCAGCAACAAAAATTGCTGGATGAGCAGCAGAAGCTGCTAACCCAACTTACCATGAAGTTAGCAAGCCCATCACCACCACGAAGTCCCCCACGTGGTCCGAGGAGATGTTACAACTGCCACGAGCTTGGACATCTTCGGCCGAACTGCCCAAAGCCCCTGAAAGACAAGGCACCAGCAGCACCACAGAAGGAGTCAAACTCCAGCTCTCCACGGCAGTGAGCCACGCCGTGGAGAGGAACTGTAGTGGCTCTAACTCTCTTTTTCAGAACGAAAAGTTTGTCGGGACAAGTCCCACAGTGGTGGCGAGGATTGGCGGAGTACCTGTGAAAAGCTTAGTGGATACGGGCTCCATGGTTACCCTCATCACCGAGTCGTTCTACAGGGAGAAGCTACAGCCAACCCTAGGAGACCTACACCCTGAAACAAGATTACTGCAGCTGCGAGGAGCTAACGGTTTGGACATCCCTTACATTGGACATATCGTCGCTACAGTAGAGATCGGAGGAGTGGTGGTCCCTGGGTGCGGCATCTTCATCACGAAGGACACAGCAGCCACTACAGTAATGCAGAGGAGGGTACCTGGCCTACTGGGAACCAACGTTCTTGGGCAGGTGCCCCAATACCAACAGATCCTGCAAGATGAAGAGAAGAAGAGTAAACGTAAAACTGGGTTCGTGAAAGTAGCCGGCTCAGACAAAGTCTGGGTCCCTGCTTTCACAGAATCTGATATCTTGGTCACAGGCCCATCATGGGGCACTGATGCTGTGATCGAACCCCTTGGTGTACCAGTAGAAGGAAACCTCACCGTGGCCAGTACTCTCGTGGATACTACCAAGACGTGTTACTATGTCAGAGTTGCCAACCAGACGGCAAAGGACATATGGCTAAAGCCGAGGACGCGGATTGGAATTGTGCGAGAGGGAGAGATGGTCAAGAGAGGAGAGCAGTTGGAGTTCCTACACGAGAATAACATGGTGACAGTGTGCTGTAACCTTAGTGCTGACCCTCAGATGCCACCCCAACGGGAAGCTGTGGGCAAAGTACGTTGGCAAAGGATACAGACACCCCCTCACGGGATTACCCTGGAACATTTCCCCGGGACGGAACTTCAGAGGGAGAAAGCTCTCCAGATGTTCGAAAGAAATGAAGAGGTGTTTGCTTCATGTAAGGAGGACCTTGGCTGTACAAAGACAACATATCATCGCATCTACACAGACGATGATGTGCCTGTCACAGAGCGTTACAGAAGGATTCCTCCAAACCAATACCAGGAGGTGCAACAGCATCTACAAGACTTGCTAGAAAAAGGAGTGATATGTTCAAGTGAGAGTAACTATGCCTCCCCAATAGTGCTTGTACGAAAGAAGTCTGGAGCCTTGAGGATGTGCGTCGACTACCGGAAGCTGAACCAGAAAACCAAGCGTGATCAGTACCCCCTACCAAGGATAGAGGAATCACTGGAGGCACTGCGTGGCGCAAAGTACTTTTCCACCATAGATCTGGCATCAGCCTACAATCAAGTTGAAGTCCATCCTGATGATCAGCACAAGACTGCGTTCACAACGCCCATGGGTTTGTTTCAGTACACTCGGATGCCGTTTGGACTACAGAATGCCCCAGCGACCTTCCAAAGGTTGATGCAAGGAGTCTTCCGAGAGGACATACTTCGCACCCTGATGGTCTACCTGGACGACATCATAGTCTTCTCATCCACCATTGAAGAACATCTTGAGCGGTTGGAAACGGTATTCAGTAAGCTGAAGCATCATGGATTAAAGGTTGAACCAACCAAGTGTCAACTCTTCAGAGATCGGGTGTCCTATCTGGGGCACGTGGTCTCTGCTGACGGTGTCGAGACAGACCCTGAAAAGACAAAGGCAGTTAACGAGTGGCCAGTTCCCCAGACAGTGCGCGATGTGCGATCATTCCTTGGTTTCGCGTCTTACTACAGAAGATTTGTCCCCAAGTTCGCTCAAGTGGCAGGTCCGCTGCACAAGTTAGTTGCTGAGCTCGGGAGCGGAGGAAGTAACAAGACCACCCGGAAGCAGATTGGAGTACTGTGGACAGAAGAGTGCCACAAGAGCTTCAACAAGTTAAAGAATCTACTAACCTCAGCACCAGTGCTGGCCTACCCGGACTACACCAAGCCCTTCATCCTAGAGACGGATGCGTCCAACGAAGGATTGGGAGCCGTGCTGTCCCAAGAACAGGACGGAAGAGTCAAAGTGATCGCTTATGCCAGCCGAGGCCTGAGAGGTGGAGAGCGAAACATGGAGAACTACTCATCGAGGAAGCTGGAACTACTAGCCTTGAAGTGGGCTGTATGTGAGAAGTTCAGGGAGTACCTGCTGGGATCGAAGTTTGTCGTCTACACAGACAACAACCCGCTGACATACCTACAGTCAAAGAGTAAGCTGAAAGCTGTGGAGCAGAGGTGGGCTGCAGAGTTAGCAAACTTCAACTTCACCATCAAGTATCGCCCTGGACGTCACAACCAGAATGCAGATGCTCTAAGTCGCATCAACCGAGATGAGGAACCAACCACAGTTGAAGTAAGAAGTACACTAGCCTACTCTACCAATACTACAGACCTACCAGAAGAGGTACGTCAACACTTGATGGTATCAGCAGCGTTCATAAGCAACACAGAGACAAGTGCGCTGGAGGAGCAAGCAACCTCATTCCCAACCACACCTCTCACAGAGATCCAACGACTACAGCAGGAGGACCCATGTATCAGTCGTCTCCTCCACTACCGAAACCTTGGACGTCGGCCAAGTAAAAGGCAAAGCCAACAAGAGACAAGGGATACAAGGAAGTTGCTTAGTCACTGGAACAGGATTGAGGAAAGCCATGGAGTTCTCTACCGCCGTACAGGAGTCGGACAGGGAAGTGAGCTTCGGTTACTGCTACTCCCCACATCAATGAAATCACAAGTACTGAAGGGTGCGCACGATCAATGTGGACATCAAGGACAAGACAGGACAGAACAGCTCTTGAGGAAAAGATGTTGGTGGCCCGGTATGCAAGGAGATGTGAAGCAATGGATCTCAAATTGTGAAAGATGTGTCATTGCCAAAGGATCCTACCTTCCAGTCAAGACGCCGATGGGCAGCCTACTAGCTACTAGGCCATTGGAAGTGCTAGCGATGGATTTTACCTTGCTTGAGCCTGCAACAGATGGAAGAGAAAATGTCCTCGTGTTAACAGATGTGTTCACAAAGTTTACAATTGCTGTACCTACCCGTGATCAGAAAGCTACAACCGTAGTCAAGACCCTGATTAAAGAATGGTTCCTTGTGTATGGAATCCCCCAAAGAATACACTCTGACCAAGGCAAGTCATTTGAGGCAGAACTAGTCAAGGAGTTGTGTGCAGTGTATGGAATTAAGAAGTCAAGGACAACCCCCTATCATCCTCAAGGAAATGGGCAGTGCGAAAGATTCAACCGTACACTACATGAGCTTCTAAGAACTCTACCAGCAGAAAAGAAAAGAAGGTGGCCTGAACACCTGAAAGAGTTATGTTACGCCTATAATGCTACGCCACATGCAACGACTAGATACTCACCCTTCTACCTGATGTTTGGTAGAGATGCAAAGCTACCTTTGGACATTCTACTTCCTGATGATGACAGACAAGTGACAGTAGACAACCAGCAATGGATTACCAAGCACCAGACTCGTCTACGAGAAGCTTATACCACTGTGACACAAAACTTGAAGGAAGCTGCTACCGTCAGAAAGAAGATCCATGACCAGAAGGGCAGAGCACTGGCCGAACCACTACAAGTTGGAGAGCGAGTACTCCTTCGCAACCGTAAAGTCAGAGGAAGAAACAAGATTCAAGATAAATGGGACAACCAAGTGTACAAAATCGTCGAACGAAGAGACAACAATACATATGTCGTTGAAAGAGCTGATGGACATGGAGGAGATAAAGTTGTTAGTCAAGGAGAAATGCAAGTGTGTCCAAGACCAATGCTGGAGATACGAGGACGACACAGGCAAGCTGACAGGTCTAGACAAACATGTACTGCATCGCCAGAATCATCAGATGAAGAAGATGACATTGGAAGAATGACAATCGCCTTTCAACCAATGACAGAACCAGCTGAACCTGATGATGATGATGATAGTGATGATGCGTCTGAGGAAGAACTGGCTGCACCTGTACTCCGACGTTCCACAAGGACAACGGCAGGCCAACACAGCAACCTCTATAATCTTCCAAGATCCGCACTTCAGCACTGACGAGTCCACCTGCGTATCATCGTTCCTGAATTTGCTCGAGGACGAAGCAAACAAAAAGGAGGGGCAAGTGTGACAGAGTCAAAAGACACTATTTTGGACAGTAATTATTTAGTCATAAATCTATGTTTTTAATTAGGAATGCCTCGTGTACACATAGGAATGTAATTCTTTAGTTAACTGTTTGCGTGGAAAATGCGTAAGCAAGAAATAATTTCCGTACGTAATTACATTACAGTGAGTCATGCCTAGGTTTGGCGCTTGTTTACGTAAGTTCGTGTTTGGGACATCCTGTTTGCGCCTAGGGCGTGCAACATTGCGTAGGATGTGTAAGGTCTTAAGAATGCAGGTTTTTCCATAAAAATAGGCCCAAACTAAGCTTAAATCAGTGTAGTAAAAGTTCTTGAAGACGTTGCACATATCAAGACAAGGAATTCTCTACGATGTAAAGGTATGAATCTTTGAAGCCTTTTACACTTATACCTAGGATAGATTTAGGACAAATCTATGTTCATATCGTTAACTAGTCGTTATATTTTATAGCTTAGATTTTCTACATATTTGTTAAGCATTCGTTTCATGTTGTAGTAATTCTAGTCGCATTAGCGCGTAATTTAGTACAAAGTTATTCACGCAGTAGTAATTTAGTAATCACGCTGAGTGTATCTTGTCTTTTAAACTCTTTAAAACGTTTACTATAGGATCGCTACCGCCTTACTCGCTTGTTTAACCTTTTTACTACGATAAATAGCCTTAACTGCGGGATAAAAGACCTTTTCTTTCCAACCTTTAATTTGTTCGCTACTTAAACTCTACACTCAAGGTCATTGTCGCGACCGCGTGTTCAGTAAACCGTGTAATTCTTAGTTTGTCATAAACAAAGGTTAAAATACTTACCTAAAGCCATAGTTAACCTCTAGTCAATTTTTCCTATTGCTTTTTCCATTGGTTTAGTTCATTTTAAACGGTTTACCGACTTGTACATTAAACTTTGCAACCTAGTAATTTTCACTCGCGTATTGTAAACACTGCTAATCAGTATGCAATATTCAAATTACCTGTGACGTAATTTACGTATTTCCGTTTCTATTTATATCTAGCAAAACTGTATTTTATTCATAACTTTTTAGCTATTTAGATAAGCTACAAATTTATTTTATCTCATTGTAAATATTTTTCTTGTTTTCATTAGAGATATCCTGTAATCTCGTTCCCGTTTTTTTTTTCATGTATTGTAAAGTTGTGTGAATTTTTCAATAAATTCTTTTGTCAAAACCACTTGCAATCTGATTCATAGCTGAGCGCCTTGCCGCCGGTTACATGGTGATCACTGTGATGGTGATGGTGATGGTGATGGTGATCACTGTGATGGTGATGGTGATGGTGATGGTGATGGTGATGGTGATGGTGATCACTGTGATGGTGATGGTGATGGTGATTGTGATGGTGATCACTGTGATGGTGATGGTGATGGTGATTGTGATGGTGATCACTGTGATGGTGATGGTGATGGTGATGGTGATGGTGATGGTGATTGTGATGGTGATCACTGTGATGGTGATGGTGATTGTGATGGTGATCACTGTGATGGTGATGGTGATGGTGATGGTGATTGTGATGGTGATCACTGTGATGGTGATGGTGATGGTGATTGTGATGGTGATCACTGTGATGGTGATGGTGATTGTGATGGTGATCACTGTGATGGTGATGGTGATGGTGATGGTGATGGTGATTGTGATGGTGATCACTGTGATGGTGATGGTGATTGTGATGGTGATCACTGTGATGGTGATGGTGATTGTGATGGTGATCACTGTGATGGTGATGGTGATGGTGATTGTGATGGTGATCACTGTGATGGTGATGGTGATGGTGATTGTGATGGTGATCACTGTGATGGTGATGGTGATGGTGATGGTGATCACTGTGATGGTGATCACTGTGATGGTGATCACTGTGATGGTGATGGTGATTGTGATGGTGATCAGTGTGATGGTGATGGTGATGGTGATGGTGATCACTGTGATGGTGATCACTGTGATGGTGATGGTGATGGTGATGGTGATCACTGTGATGGTGATGGTGATGGTGATGGTGATGGTGATGGTGATGGTGATCACTGTGATGGTGGTGGTGATGGTGATTGTGATGGTGATCACTGTGATGGTGATGGTGATGGTGGTGGTGATGGTGATGGTGATGGTGATTGTGATGGTGATCATTGTGATGGCGATGGCGGTGGTGATGGTGATGGTGATGGTGATAATGGTAATGATAATGATAAATGCAGTTATCTTCCAATTTCCCCATAGGTCCTATTAAGTACCTGATTTCAATGATTAGCAAGGCAACAGAGAAATCAATACACAGGTACCTTGGCTACACAAACAGTGAGCTTGCACAGGGCCTGGCTCAAATAGCCATCAATGACAACAACAAGAAACAGGTAAATTAATACATGAAACATCAACTTTAACCAATTTTGAAACAGCCTCTAAGCTTACAGATCAACGTCAGGCACAGCTAACAAACAGATTTAATCCTGAAACAACCTTGACCTCTGGGCTGATCAAAGTCAGTTATACATGTAGCTAACTTAAAGATAGAAGTTGAATATAGCTCAGGTTTTGCAGCTGTACTGTAGCTTTTTTCAGACTTTGATCAGCCCAGAGGTTGCTTCAGGGTTTAATCTGTGAGTTAGCCATGCCCTGACTTAGATCAGCCCAAAGGTTGTTTCAGGGTTCGATCTGTGAGTTAGCCGTGCCCTAACTTAGATCAGACCAGAGGTTGTTTCAGGGTTCGATCTCTGAGTTAGCCATGCCATAACTTAGATCAGCCCAAAGGTTGTTTCAGGGTTCGATCTCTGAGTTAGCCGTGCCCTAACTTGGATCAGCCCAAAGGTTGTTTCAGGGTTTGATCTCCAAGTTAGCCATGCCCTAACTTGGATCAGCCCAAAGGTTGTTTCAGGGTTCGATCTCTGAGTTAGCCGTGCCCTGACTTGGGTCAGTCCAAAGGTTGTTTCAGGGTATATTTCTTAATTTTTTAACATTTTAAAAAAATGAAAATTGCTATTCATAACTTAATTTTCCAGATTGTGGCATGTGGTGCGATTCCAGTTCTCACCCACATGATCGAAGCAGCAAAAATTGACAAGGAAAGAATTACAGCTACTGAAGCATTGTGGGCACTGGCCTTTAATGAAGATAACAAACAAGAAATAAAAAAGAATGAAAAATGCATGGATTTACTACACAAGATGAAAGAAAGTGAAAACGACAAGACAAAAAAAGCAGCCAGTGGTGCATTGTGGGAAATTGAGGGGAAACAGAATGTGACGACAGCGTCATTAACAGGTAGGTACACTATGCCTATGTTAAGTGACATTGTTTGACCAGACTCCCTAACTTTATTTTCATTTTTTATTTTTTTGTTTCCACCTCAAGATGAAAAGCCAAGTGGTGCCACAGACGCTGCCACAACTAACCACGTGATGATCAGTTACCAGTGGGATGTACAGAAGACTTTGATTCAAGTGAAAGATCATCTCCAAGCAGCTGGTTATCGAGTCTGGATGGATTTAGAGCAGATGGGTGGGTCTACACTTGAGGCCATGGCTAGAGCTGTAGAGAATTCTGCTGTAGTGTTGGTGTGTGTGTCGCAGAAATACAAGGAGAGCTCTAACTGCAGATCAGGTGAGGTTGTGTTCATCGCATTCCTCCATCCATCCATCCATCCATCCATCCATTTGCTCCATCTCATCTATCTATCCTTTCATCCATCTATCCATCCATTCATCCATTCATCCTTCCATCCATCCATCCATCCATCCATCCATTCATTCATTCATTCATTCATTCATCCATTCATCTATCCATCCATCCATTCATCTATCCATCCATCCATCCATCCATCCATCCACCCACCCACCCACCCATCCATCCATCCATCCATCCATCCATCCATCCATCCATCCATTCATCCATCCATCCATCCATCCATCCATCCATCCATATCTGTTCTTGCTTCCTTCCATTCATCTGTCCATTTATCCGTCCTTCCATTTTCTCCCATCCATCTATTCCTAATGCATTGATAGTATTATTGATGATAATATTATTGATCTGATAATCCAGAGGCTGAGTACGCCTTTCAGCTAAAGAAAGACATCATTCCCCTCATGATGGATCGTAACTACAGACCAGACGGCTGGCTGGGAATGATAATGGGCTCCAAACTATGGATTGATTTCTCTCTACCTCACATCAATAAAGTTGAATCCAGTGTAAAGGATTTGATAAAAGAGCTTGGTGTGAGAGGAAAACTAGGCGATTCTGAGATTATTCAAGGTAATTTAGTACAGATAATGTTAACGGTGATAGTGATGATGATGATGAAAATTATTCATTCGAATTGATGATAATGATAATAATATTGAAACAGCTGTTGATGATGACTTGCTGATAGAGAAAGATTGATAACAGGGGTGCCAGAAGCTAAAAATCTTTGGGGGGGGCACTGCAAAAATCTTTGGGGGGGCACTGACGTTTATATTTAACACTATGTGATAATGACAATGTTTTGTTTGATTGCAGACGCATGCGCCGTAAAACAATGACTAAGAACCAATATTTTTGGGGGGAACCAGGCCCCCCCCAAAAATTTGGTGGGTAGGGGGCACATGTCCCCCCAGTTCCGCTGCCCCTGGATAAGGTTGCGGATGATAATGATGATGGACGTGATGGTAGTGGAGATGTAGGTAGTTGTTATGCTGATGGCGACCATGGTGGTCAAAGTTGTTGTTGATGATATTAATGGTGATGATGGTGATAACATAAGGATGACAATATCGATCTAACTAAAGATGTTTTTAGTTGATAATGATGAAAACAATGATAATGTTAACCCATTGGTAATGTCATTTTATTATATAGATATCGATGAAATACCAGGTTTTCTCTAGCGTCGAAAACTTGATATCTTTCACCAGTAGAAGATACCATATCTTTCACACGTGAAGATATCGCTGTTAAATCGGCTTGCTATTTCAATAAAGAATTTTTGAGCTTTTGTTTTATTTTTATGTTCATCGATATCTATATAATAAACAGAACATTACATGGCCGCTTGGAGATACGCTCACTCGTGAGATATCAATTGAACACTCGAAGATAAAATTCGTATCTCCGCGCGCCCATGTAATATCCTCCATGTCAACACTCTAGGTCTCTTTGATATTTTTGTTGCAAGAATGATAATCTTCATTAAACGTAAGACTACTCTTTCATTTTACAATGATTTTATTTGCTAAGATTTTCAAATCTATTCTTTTTCAGTCCGTAGCGTAGACATTGTAGATGCTAAGCCCACCGTAGATATCAGTGGGTGGAGTAATAATGACGTCATGAATTGGATGAAAGGATTTGGTCTCGTCATAAAAAAGTATAAAATAAATTTTTAGATTTTAGATTTTATATTGCTTTCATCAAGCAATAAATTCTGACGAAAATCGCTCAAACTTGGATTCAGCTGAAACTACAAAGAAATATATGTAGCAATATTTGATGTTGAGTGTATGACGTCACAGACTCAGAATCGTAAAAATATCATACTTTCGTCCTGAATATCGAGAAAACACTTCATACAGTGATTATTGGACCTTTAAAGAGTATTCTTAGGAAGTTTCAGCTGAATCCAAGTTTGAGCGATTTTCGTCAGAGTAGCACTTTAACACTTGTCGTAATCGATTTTCTCTTCTTAGTAAAAGTGCAGCTGCAAATCTCACAGGATATATACTCACAAGGCTCCATACCTTTAGGAATGAAGTGGTGAGTAAATGATAAGCTGGTTGATGTGAAGGGCACATTGATGTCATGATCACCATGACGTTTTTATATCAGAGGACCACAGTGAACCCAATTTAGGCAAAAGCCATGCACGAAAAATGACAATTTTTTTTGGGAGGTTTTTTTTTTTGTATTTAAGCTCGGTGCAAGATAAGGCTTTCTCAAAATCTGCCGTCCTTTGTGTACACTGTATCTCTACTGGCGCGCTCGCTCGCTGTGGCTTGAATTAAATACTATTGTGGGATTCAAGAGAGGTGGACGTGGGGCAAGGCTAGTGCAAGATCTGCATTGTTTGTTTACATGGACCCTTTTCACGGGTTCGTGCTACTCCTTAACTTCCTTGAAAACTCCTTGAATTTAATTCACGTTTTCAAGGGCACTTGAAAAGCTCTTGAATTTTACAATTTTAGCGAAACTTCTTGGAAACTTCTTGGATTTTTGCTTTGATCATTACTTGCATAGTTCTGAAATAGATCTAGTCAGAAAGATCGGAAAATCTGAAAGTCGGCCATGTGCAACCATCGTGTAAAACCTTGACATATTTAGCTGAACATGCTCCTTGAAAATTCATTTTTGGGTCCTTGTATACTCCTTGAATAGTCCTTGAATTTTAAGTCGTTACCTCAGCACCTCAGCTTTTGCTATGATATGGGAATAAGAATTTACCAATACGTTAAGGCCACATTTTCTTTTACGGGTATTGAGCAGAGAAATCGGTTTTTTTCTCTCTAGAGTCCCGAGTTTTACTATTCCTCCCTCAAGGAAGACTTTGGCTTTCCCAGAATGATAGACGTACTCATATTCAGCGATGAATTGAAAAAGTTATTGAGCTAGACCTGTGCTGATATTCTTCAATCCATCCCATCCATGAACCATCCCCAATCCATCCATCTCATTCTATGCATCTATCCATCCATCCATCCATCCCATTCTATGCATGCATCCATCACATTCTATGCATTCATCCATTCATCCATCCCATTCTATGCATGCATCAATCTCATTTTATGCATCCATTCATCCATCCATCCATCTTATTCTATGCATGCATCCATCACATTCTATGGATTTATCCATCCATCCAACTCATTCTATGCACCTATCAATCCATCCATCCATCCCATTCTATGCATGCATCCATCACATTCTATGCATTCATCCATCCATCCATCCCATTCTATGCATGCATCAATCTCATTATATGCATCCATTCATCCATATTCTCTGGGTTTTCTCTCTCTCTCTTTCTCTCTCTTTCTCTCTCTCTCTCTTTCTCTCTCTCTTTCTTCCTTTCTCTCTTTCTTCCTTTCTCTCTTTCTTCCTTTCTATCTTTCTTTATTCATTCAAGAATTTATTTATTTTTTATAAATTACTTGAAATCGTAAGTTATTTTGCTTCTATGAAGTTTAGTAAAATGAAAGTGACCTAAAAATTGCTTCCTCTTCTAACCAATCAAGAAGCGGAAAAACACACATCATCCAATCGCAACACTTACATTCACAAGGCATTCTTCCCTCGCGCAACTTCGTGACTCTGAACCAATCAAAAACCGGAAAAGCACACATCATCCAATCACAACACTTATATTCACAAGGCATTCTTCCCTCGCGCAACTTCGTGACTCTGAACCAATCAAAAAGCGGAAAAACAAACATCATCCAATCACAACACTTACATTCACAAGGCATTCTTCCCTCGCGCAACTTCGTGACTCTGAACCAATCAAAAACCGGAAAAACACACATCATCCAATCACAACACTTACATTCACAAGGCATTCTTCCCTCGCGCAACTTCGTGACTCTGAACCAATCAAAAACCAGAAAAGCACACATCATCCAATCACAACACTTACATTCACAAGGCATTCTTCCCTCGCGCAACTTCGTGACTCTGAACCAATCAATAACCGGAAAAACACACATCATCCAATCACAACACTTACATTCACAAGGCATTCTTCCCTCGCGCAACTTCGTGACTCTGAACCAATCAAGAAGCGGAAAAACACACATCATCCAATCGCAACACTTACATTCACAAGGCATTCTTCCCTCGCGCAACTTCGTGACTCTGAACCAATCAAAAAGCGGAAAAACAAACATCATCCAATCACAACACTTACATTCACAAGGCATTCTTCCCTCGCGCAACTTCGTGACTCTGAACCAATCAAAAACCGGAAAAACACACATCATCCAATCGCAGCACTTACATTCACAAGGCATTCTTCCCTCGCGCAACTTCGTGACTCTGAACCAATCAAAAAGCGGAAAAACAAACATCATCCAATCGCAACACTTACATTCACAAGGCATTCTTCCCTCGCGCAACTTCGTGACTCTGAACCAATCAAAAACCGGAAAAAAGCAACACACCATAGACCAAATGCAAAACTCGCATTGATGTGAGGCTTAAGATGTGAACAAAGGGATCTGGCATGATCCGTGACTCTTGAATCACCTCAAATTGCTTTGCATCACGCCAGATCCCTTCGTTCACAACTTAAGCCTAACATCAATGCGAGTTTTGCATTTGGTCTATAGAGCGTTTTCACTCACGTGAGAAGGCAGCCATAAACAATAGAAACTTTTTGCACAGTATTTTGCATAAAAATAGAGTTCAATTCCAAGAGGATAGAAAATGTATTGTTTTGGTACCCCATAATTTCCGCTGTGACGTCACGTGAAAACACTCTATACAGTCAACAACGCCAACTTGGTAAATCTTTTTTTTTTTACGTGTATTATTTTATTTATTTCTTTGATCATCGTACATGAAATCATACTATTTCTAAATCAAAAAACTCAACATACTCCATGACTCTCTCTCAATGGGCATTTGGGTAGGCGATCACGTGATGTACCCAGCTCTTCAGATTGGATACCTTAGCATAAACACCTGGGTATCTTGGGTCTGCGCATGCGTAACCCCAGCTGGTAACGCCGACTAGATACCATTTGCCATTGTTCTCGCAGACAAGAGGACCCCCCGAATCCCCCTGACATGTGTCGACGCCCCCCTGACCGGGATATCCTGCACACTGCATCTTGTCTGTGATCTTGTTGGCATCGTACGAGCCGGGCTTGGTACATTCAGCCTTGGTTATAAGAGGAACCTGTAAAATGATAGAAGATAGTGTGTGGGCTTCCTGTGGATAGGATTCGATGGGTACACTAGCGATTTTCCCCGTCACGCATGCCACGTTGATTTTGCTTTTTAAATTTAATAGTAGTAGCGTACCAAGCTGTTATAACTGTTATAAATCTCGTGTTCTGATTGGTTGGGAGCGCGAGCTTTATGAGAGCACACGGCACACACGCGCAATTTCAGTTGTGTCATTCCTATCCATAATAACGGCTAGCTATTTGTACTTTATAAAAGAAATTTGCTAGCTGTGCTTTGTGCAGTTATTATATCACTTGGGGATTGGCAGAATGCTTGAGAAGTGTCGAGTAGCGCTCCGTTACGCGTCTTCTAACACTTCTCTCGTGTTCGCCAATCCCCGCGTGCTTTATAACAGCACACAGCACGCCTGTGCGTTTTTTCCCCTTCAAGAGTGTAGGCATTTTAAATACCTTTGCCTGGTGTAGTGCATTCGGTGAATCTCCTCCAGACTTCAAGTGACCCCATCCAGAGATATAACAGGCCTTACCAGGCGCAAACTGCACTGAATCAGTAGGCAGACAAGCAGGTTGGGTCCATTTGTTCAGCATTGCAGGTCTTTTGAGCTTGATAAGGGCGATATCATTGTCGTGTTGTGATGGGTAGCGATTGTAGTCAGGGTGCATGTAGATGCGCTCGATGTCAAAGTCTTGTTCTGTGCCTGTTATCTTTCTGAGATAGTGCGCGCCCATCCTAGAACCAGAAACATTGCGCAGAAGGTAAATAAATGTATCATCATAAAAACCACGCATCATTTCCTTACCTTATTCTGTGATATGGGACTTCCACATTACGGACATCATTAACGCAATGAGAGGCCGTCACCACCCATTCAGGAGTAATCAGGGTCCCACCGCAAAACTGCTTCCAGCTGCCTGACGCTGTCTGGTACAACAGCATTGCTTGCCATGGCCATGCCCCTTTGGCTGCTTCATAACCACCAACAATCCTCGTACCTTGTGGTTTGATACCACACGATGGAACAGCTGAGAAGTAAAAGAAATAATGGTCCTGAATTAAGGCTGTGTTTACACGGTACCGGACAAATTTCTATCCGGTCAAACATTTGACCTGTACATACCGTTTACCGCCGTTTGCATTGCTACGCGGCCACCCCAGACAAAAATCGCGATGTGCACTTTGCAATAAACTGCCGTCAATCAACGCTTTGACGTTATTTACACGCATTTGGATCGGCCCAGTGAGTGTGGCTCATAATACTTGTAAACAATCGACAAGCTTTGGCGTTGACAATGCGTTCTGTTTACACGAAACCGGATCCAAATTTGCACGGCTACGAGTACGAATTTTTGTTCGGATAGCTCAGTCCTGGGTGAACAGAAGCCCTAAATGTACATTTTTGATCAGTTAAAAGTTCGTCCGGTAACGAGTAACGCAGCCTAAAACAAAAAGATTTCTCCTTTTATGATTTATGATATGCATCTATTTCAAAAAAGGTCGTCGGAGCCAAAAGCGATAGAGAAAGAGGGAATTGGGGTATTTTTCTCCAAGTTCTTCGGTTTTCCTCCCTCCGCAAAACACACGCTAAATTCCAATTCAATGTATGAGTTACTACTTCATACTACTTTACCTAATGCATGACGTTTTCCCATTTCAAACCATCGTTTATTATTTCCTTTAGAATAAGATTCTTTGTTTGAGTTGTATCCATATTCATGTGTCTTCTCATGCGCAACCGTTGAATTTTAAAAAATGGCACTCTAAGGGAAAAAATAAACTTACAAGGTGGTGATGGAGGCTGAGTTGGTTGTGGATTTGGTTGAGGAGTGGCACCTTGAGGTACGACAGCACAGTTGGGAGCGTTGTATACTTTAACATCATCGATAGCTATGTCTCCCCTGAATCCTGTGCCCGATAAACCCTCGAATACGATCTGCCAGGAAAACATCAAAATTAATATTGATCTTTTGTTGCGTTTTTTGTCGAAAAGAATCTAAAAGGGTACTGAATTATTGCCACAAGGACTAGAATGTGAAGTGCGGGGATTATTTTACTCCCCTCTCTCCATCAGTGTTCTGTTTTAATGGTATTCAAAGGTCTACCAGGGATACAGAGAACTGGAAGAGCGGTGCGCACTTTATTCCTCTCTCTCCATCAGTGCTCTGTTTTAAGGGTATTCAAAGCTCGATCTACCAGGGATAGAAAGAACTGGAAGAGCGGTGCGCACTTTATTCCTCTCTCTCCATCAGTGCCCCGTTTTAAGGGTATTCAAAGCTCGAGCTACGAGCATGATTTTTTTGTGCAAATTTATTTAGTGTAGTGCAAATAAAAAATCGCAAATTCATAAATTGCACTTTACTCGTTTAATATAATTACGATTATAAGAGGTCGTGCGTTACCTATTCAAATAAATTGGACACTTTATATGCACCTGCTAATATAATTAACCTCGTTAATTGTGTTTATAGATTAATAATTCTTTAACGATTTGATATATTATATTCCAAACTTTCGGGCTAAGCGCCCATCTTCAGGAAATGTTACCAAATGTTGTTATGCGTCATTTACAACGTTCAAGAATCGTGAAAAATTATAGCGCGCACTAGAATGGCTCAAGGTGCGTGAGAAAATGATTGACTTACAGAACGATGTGAGTGCTTACCAATGATAAGACTGAAAAGACGCCCGTGGCGCATGAATTATGCTTGTAAACTAAGGAATAGCTTTTTCATCTTTCTCATACATACCCTAAGATTCGAGCGAGAAGAAGGCAGCGCTAACTTAGCGAAACGCCAATGATGCGATCCCCTGTCTCCTGTCAGCGACCACCTTAATGTTCTTGAACCACTGCTTTCTTGGGTGTAGACGTTGAGTGTTCGTACATTCAGCCCGTACATGCTGTAGTAAAATGCCAGGCAATTGCCGTTGGTATTCGAGATTGGAGGACTTATCAGACGTGCTTCTTCTTTGTTTAAACGAGGACTTGATGTCTCAATATAGATATACCATCCTTTAAGGGAAAGGAAGAGAAAAATTGAACATTTTACTTTTTGTATCGGATTTTTCGATCCTAAACGAAAAAAGTAATAGGACCTTTGGTGTGTCAGGAAAATAGGAAAAAGTGTAAAACGAAGAAACTTTGGGCTAAGATGAAAAAGAGAGGCCTGTAGCAAACTAAATCTATGAAATAATAATAATCAAAATTGTTATTGCTATCAACTAGAACGGTCATTAATATAATGCAAAGGGGAGAACAAATATACAAGGGACAGCTGTTATAGAATACAACTAAGTAAAAATGATAACGAGCTGCAGTCTGCAGCTTCTTGTGTATTTGATGTCTTCTGGTGTATCAGATTTTTTTACGAGAATCTGATTTTATTACATGGATTTAGAGTTTGCGCTCTAGATATAAAGGACAGAGAGAAAGAGAGATAGACAAGGAAATGATACTCAACAGAATGGCTACTATCCTACTCTAATTGTCTCCCCCCTTCAGTCAACCTTCAACCTCTCTACGTCCCTACCACACTCATGGATACGCTACTGTGCGCATGATCATGAAAGCAATAAAATTCGAGTTCAAGTTACCTCTTCCAGTCGTGTGGTCACTTTGCGGCCCTGTAGAAGGACTAGCAGTACTTCCGGTCATAAATCTCCAATCAAAGTTATCGTTGGGATCCTGTTGGTAACCACACAGGTCAAAATCGAACGAGCAGTCACCAGGAACTGAGAAACAAAAATGAAAACATGAAAAGCTAAATTCTAATTCGATCTATAAGTTTGTAGTGTCCTGACTTAGATCAGAGCAGAAATGGTTTAAGGGTTCGATCTGTGAAGTAGCCGTGCCCTGACTTAGATCAGCCCAGAGGTTGTTTCAGGGTTCTATCTATGAGTTAGTCACTGACGCCCTGACTTAGATCAGCCCAGAAGTTGTTTCAGGGTTCGATCTGTGAGTTAGCCGTGCCCTGACTTAGATCAGCCCAGAGGTTGTTTCAGGGTTCGATCTATGAGTTAGTCACTGATGCCCTGACTTAGATCAGCCCAGAGGTTGTTTCAGGATTCTATCTGTGAGTTAGTCGTGCCCTGACTTAGATCAGCCCAGAGTTTGTTTCAATGATCGATAAAATGTGGAGGCTAAACGAGAAATTCATGCTTACTCAGAGCGTGAGCGCGGAGCTTGAGGCAGGGCTATCAAGGGCCGGAATGTTCTACAAGCGAAGGGCGGGAATGGGGATACGCTATACGCTAGCGTTTCTATTAACTGTGATAATCTTTTCATTAGCTTGAGTGATCAAGCTAATCATGGTAGCTAATAATCACTATTTACGCACGCAGTGGCTATAATGTCATTATTATAAAATTAAAATATGGAGGAAACAAAAAAAAAAGAAAGAAAGAAAAAAAAAAAAAAAAAGAAAAGAAAAGAAAAGGAAAGGAAAGAAAAGAAAAGAAAAGAAAAGGAAACGTAAGCTTGCATGAAAGTAAAATTAAGAACAGAAACACTAACCTGCTGAAACGGCAATGGCAAAGCAGCTAAGCCCCACCAAGAGAACGTGAAGAAGACTCATTGTCCAGCACTACTCGATCAGGACCAAAATGAAAGTGAAGAAAGTGTTCTAAAACACCGCCTTTTAACTCCTGAGACTCTATTCTTCCCATCAGCTGAAAAAACTACCAAGAAAATATTTGAAAATTTGAATTGTGATGAACTGTCTTTCTATTTTTACAGCCCAAAAAAATGTTGAAAGGTTATCGATTCAGCTGAGGCTTGATTTAACTTCTCCAAAAATATGATTGGCAAATACTTCCTCTAATCTATTTTAAAGAAAAGACAGAGAGATTATCTTTTTAAGTTAATAGCTGGCTTGATATCGTTTGCGTTCACAAGAGTTTCCATATCTTCCAGTTGCGAGTACATGAAGGAGTGAGCGATATCATATAAAATTAACGAGTAAATAAAAAAGATATCGATACACATTTACGGTCGATACATTAGCAGCATTTAGCATGTGATTCAGAGAAGGTACGTTTTTTAATAGTGGGATAGCTGGGGCTTCAAAAGCGAGGGTCATCAGTAACAAATTGAACCCCCAACCCCCCTCCCTTCCCCATCTTCTCACCCACACATCGACCCATAAAATGATGGAGGGTCCCTGAAGTTGTCAAATAAAGGAACTTTTTACGTTCAAACTTTTGTTAATATATAAGTCAAGCTGGTATAATAGACCTCTTCACCTTTGGCGTAATGTCTTCCCATTTCATACCACGTGCCATTCCCTTGAGAATAAGAATTTTTGTTTGAGTTGTATCCGTATTCATGCGTCTTCTCATGTGCAACCAGTAACTACAAAGAGAAATGACACGGGGCTTTGAAATGGGAAAACATTACGCGTCAAGTAAAAAGGGTTTATAAAAGATATAATACTCAAGGGAATGACACGTGGTCTGAAATGGGAAAACGTTACATGCAAGGAAAAGAGGTTTATATTAAAAATTTTTTTGGCAGTTAAATTTTTTTCGCTGGTCCGTCCTGTCATCTATTTCTCATCAGTTCAACTTCCGTGTTTACCCGGTGTTTGTCTTTTCTCAAGTGTTTGTTCGGCTCGCTGAGAAGCTGTACTAACAGAAGTTAAAACATTCGCTTTAACTTCCGTCGGTACAGCCTTTGTCAACGAGCTAACAAACCCTTGAGAAAAGACAAACACAGCGAGAATGGAAACGCCTTTGCGGAATACAGTTTTTTAAGTTGTATCTTGGGCGATTTTAGTAACTATAGGGGAAAATTACTAGTCACAGATCTTGGAACGTCTGTCTGTCCATCTGTCTATGGGCTAGTAATTCCATGATTTCGATCTGTTAGTTAGCCCAGCCCTGACTCACTTTGATTTTCGTTTTTTCCCGATTTTGTCATCCTGTGGCCTGTCTGTTGTCTGTCTGTCTGACCAACCGTGATAGCCTGAGCCTGGCTGTACCACGTGATGTTTCCAATCCAAGATGGCGGCCGAGAGTGGTTCTGTACAAAGAAGTATTCTCCAAATGTCGGTCAGTGCTATCTGCAGAGAACAAGGTTTTTCATCGGCTTCTAGACTCGCAATAGAAACGTTAACAGAAATGCTTCAAAGTTGTAAGTAAAATTCGACAATCGTTTTGTACATTTTTTACTATTCACGACTCTTCTGCCAGTGAACTTCGAAATCTTTTGTGTAAACTCACACAACAAACTTGGGTCTTATTTTTGTTTACAAAAACGGCAAAAATCAGTCATTAATTCTTTTAATATTTCGTCAAGCTTAGGGTTTGTCAAATATTTTTTTTCCCTGTCAGATTTATCAGAATTAGCTCGTAGTGCGAAGACACATTGTGAACTTTCAACTCGAGTAAAACCAACTCTAGGGGATGTAAGAATGGCCCTCATAGATGTTGGTAAGTAGATTTTATGAAGTCTTTTGTTTCGATATGCGAGAGAAGTAGGTGATAGGCTTATTGTTAGGACTATAATAATAATAATAATAATAATAATAATAATGATAATAACAAAAAAATAATAATAATAATTTATTAATTTATATTGCGCTTTTTAGCATATAATGATCAATTAAAGTGCATTGCAACAATAAATATACAATATACAAATAGATAATATATACAATAAAATTCAGAAATGAAAATACATTACATAGTTAATAATCTATGAAATATTAAACGCTAGTTTAAAAAGATGAGTCTTAAGTTGCGATTTAAAAGTAGTTAGAAAACTCATTAATAATTCATGAAGAAAACACAATAGAAATCATGACCATGAAGGTGATTTTAAATCTGATAAAGATTCGTCTTCATTTGCATAAACTTTAACTTGGATTTTCTCTATCAAACTTGGTTCATTTCGTAAAAAAATCAGTACACAATGAGAACAAACATCATAAGTTTTCTAAGCCGTTCAATAATCTCGCAGATCGTGTTTTATCGGGTCTAAAACCACTCGGCTGCGCCTCGTGTTTTATACCCGATAAAACACTCCTGCTCGTTTATTAAACATTACTTAAAACACTCATTAATAATTCATAAGCTTATGGTCCAATTGGAGCCACCATACACGTCACGTGCATGAACCTTTATACCCGATAAAGTCCTCTTCATTAGTATTCAAGTGATTTTATATAAAGACATATAAAGACCACTCGAATACTATGAGGATGACTTCATCAGGGATGAAGTATACATCCAAGTTTAGATGAAGACATAGAGCTTCATCAAGGTCATAGTCAACCCTAATGATCTTTGACTAACGTGCCTGTCTTTGCCTTGGCACGCAATATCCAACGTGTGGGAGCTTCTATTGAATCTGGTTGCGCATGCCCGTGATGTCAAATCTCTATCGAAGTATAAAAACCCATGTTCTTGACGTGTATGGTGGCTCCAGTTGAACCAAAATCTTATAAATTGTTCATGAGTGTTTTAAGCAGTTCAAAAAACTCGTAGATCGTGTTTTATCAGGTTTAAAAACACTTGGCTACGCCTCGTGCTTTTATACCTGATAAAACACTCCTACTCGTTTTTCAAACACTACAAATGCACTTGATATATTATGAAGGCTAGCGGGAAGAGCATTCCATAAAGTGGGCTCAGCAACACCAAAAGACTTGTCTCCAAAAGGACTTCAGGCTTGTGGGCGGTAGGATAAATTATGATTGCTACACCCTTGCTTTGTTCTCGAAAGGGAAAAACACTTGGGTGTCACAGTACATCTCTCTACCCAGCTGCATGTGTTCTTGCGGTGCGACCACATGGCTCAAAATCCCTTGAGATATTTATGACAAAGAAACAGCCGGCATGTTGATTGATCTAACAAGAGAAGCTAATGAGTAATGCTTTATTATCATCAACCAACATGAGGGCTATCACAGGAAAAAAAACTGGATTCCCAAATTAGGAATTTGTTGGGAACTTCCTTGAATTCCCAACGAATTCCCATCCAATTCCCAGAGAGAACAAAATTTGGAATGTGGCAGTGATTCCCAATGTTAGTTTGTTGGGAATTTTGTTTTTCTATTTGGTATTAGAAGGAAATTCCCAACAATAAATCCCAACGTTGGTGTTCGAATTGGGAATTCAAGGAAATTCCCAACAATTCCCAATTTGGGAATCCGTTTTTTTACCTGTGTATGAGGTATAATGCACCCCAAGAATAGAGGCATTGCACCATCATGTACATAAAAAGATAGATTGTCTTTATTTTGACATGATATAGTAATAATTAAAGCTAGAAAAGAAATGAAAATAGAACAAACTCTCATTGTGTATTTGTGTTTAGGGGCAGATCTTGATTCTATTCCAACTTATGCGAAAAGGCGTCATAGGCTCAATTTAGGAAATCGTAAGTAAACAAATGCTTGAAAGCTTCTTTGAAATCAGGCCTGTCACTAGGGGTGGTTCAATGGTTTGAACAAACCCCCCTCTTTGCCTTTGTAGAAGTATGAAATGTTGCTTAGCGCTATTTTAGTTTTTCAAGAAATAGCATATATAACTAAGATTGGTAGAAAAACGAACCTCACCTTTCAATGTCCTAGTGACAGGCCTGGAAATATAAATTGCAGGCTATTGTGCATGTATACAGCTATTTCAAAAAAGGTTGAATACTGCATACTGCATACTGAATAGTGCATTCCAAGACTGAAGTACATTGTGGGTCATAGTGACATTGTCTAAAGTAGGATTAATAATAATAATTTATTCTATTTTTAGTGTATTCCATCTGAAACAATATACTAACTACATATAGATAGTTAATTGCTGTATATTTACTTTTTATTTCAAATTAACGAGACCTACAATGCCCTTTGGTCTTGGAATGCACTAATCAGTATGCAGTATTCAGTATACAAACTTTTTTGAAATAGCTGTATGTAATATATAAAATATTTCATATTTTACAACCATGCCACAAGGCTTTTCCCTAAGGTTTGTTCCACATGCATTGCCCTGCATTGCTTATTTACATCATATAACACCCAACTCTCTCGTTGCTATTATATTATGAAGGAAGGTAAACCAGAGAACCTGGAGAAACACCCTTGTGGCAAGAGAGAACAACACATCAAATAAGTCACACATGCAGATATAGAGGATATTACATGAGCGCGCGGAGATACCAAATTTATCTTTGAGTGTTGAAGAGATATTTTCAACCCGAGAAGAAAAATTTCATATCCCCAAGCGCTTATGTAATATTCTGTTTATCATATAATTATGCATAAAATCGACTTAATAAGCTTTTTATCATTATAAAAAGCTTTTATTTATAAACTAATAGCATGGTAACGATATTTTCACATGTGAAAATATCAGTTTTTCGAAAAGGAGAAATATAGGTATTTTATGGATAATTATATGATAACAGTCAATAATATATAAATCACAGACATGAACTACCCTGTACACAGGGGTGAGAGAAAAGTGTCTGAATGGTGCTTGCTACCCATGCCTCCCATCTGGGCAGAAGATCACAGAGAAAAATCCTTTAAACGAGGAGAGAATAAACAAGCAACTCTACTCACATACATGTAATCCCTCAGCTCTGGGATTCAATCAAACCTTTCCACAGTACATCTTCAAAATAATATTGACATCCTATTTCTATAAATTTTTCAGCTTTAAAGTCAAGAGTAACACCAAATCCTAAAGCATTAGAAGCTGGTCAAAAACAACCTCGTCCTTCTTACATCCCTTCACATTTACCAGCTTTTCCTGATCCTCACTCTTACGTCAAGACACCTGTAAGTTTGAATTTGAAATTTTTATCCTTCTTCGGGGACTTTCTGTAAGGATTCTCAGACTGGGGCCATTATTACAAATTGGGCCAATCATGCCATAGTGATAACTGGAGCCAATTAGTGATTATAATTCATCATCGGCAGTCCTCATGCTATGCTATACTGGTTTGTTGTGACCTCCCCCACCCCCACTCCTTTATATCTCCCTAGGTTTGGTGTGATCACTCATTCTCTTTGCCAGCCCTCTACTCCATAAGTAACCCATTTAAAAATCTCCTAAACCTCTCCCCTTTTGTACATAAGATGACTTCCCCCTCCCCTCTCCCCCCTCCCCCCTCCCCCCAAATTGCAGCAAACAAACAGTAGATTAATGAGCTTTTATAATCTTTCTCAAGACTGTTCGGCAAACAAGTGAAGAATATAAAGCTGTAAGGGAAAGATATGCCAGCCAGCGCAAAGAAATAGAACAAGGATTAGCTAAGTATGATACATATACAGTATTAGCCTTTGAACATAGCTCTCCAGGGAGCGGATAGACCCCTTACCAAAATGGCAACTGCGAATTGGATTGAGTTAAAATTAAACTGAAAGAATGGAAAGAGCACCTTTATTTTAGTAACCCTACAAAGATTCATTATATCAGGTTTTATATCAGCCGAGAAAACTCAAGTTCAAAAGTGACAAATTTACAGACGTTTGTATGTCTGCAAGAGGGATCCAGCAAAAATTTTAGGGGGGGGGCTAATTGAGTCTAGGGGGGGGGGCTAATTGAGTTTCTTCTATCAACACAATGGAAAACAATATAAAAAAGTATCGTTTTTTTTCTGCTGAAGAGAGGGGCTTCTGACCCCTGGGTCCCCTTCGCCCCTCCCCTTCCCCCCCCCCCCCCCCCCCGGATCCACCCTTGGTCTGGTGGTATAGCATATACCCCCAGACACACAAAAGTCTGTAAATTTGTCAATTTTCAACAAAGGTTTTCTCGGCCGATATAAAACCTGACATAATGAATCTTTGTATGGTTACTAATGTAAAGGTACTCTTTCCAGTGCTGGTATTGGTTTTTTAAGTTAACGCATTTCAATTTTTGGCCGCCATTTTGGCAAAGGGTCTATTAGACAATTTCACATTCACATGCAAGGGGTTTATAAATATCCTATTTATTGCATTCTATTTATATGTTTTAGATTTCTTGCAAAGACAGCGGATCTAAAGGCAGCAGTCTGTCCTGGTCTTGAAAATGATCCTGCATATTTATGTAAGATTCTTTTATCTCAGCTTATATTTTATAGAAGAGGAAAAAGGATTTGGATAAAATTGAGTTAATAGGAATTCCATTTTGCATTTCTGATCAGTCTTTTTCCTTTCCTTCCCTCCTTTCCTGCTTTCTCTTCATTTCATTCCGAGGGAAGGCGTTCAGACGTGCCTGTAAGGTTACGTCGTGCGTTCCTTTCTTTCCTTTCCTTTCCTTTCTTTCTTTCTTTCTTTCTTCTTCCTTTCCTATCCTTTCATTTTCATTACTTCCTTCCTTGTTTTCCATTCTTTCCTTTCTTTCTTTCCTTTCCTTTTCTTTCTATTCATTTCCTTTCATTTTGCCCATGTCAAACCACATGCCATTCCCTAGAGTATTGTTTCTTTGTTTAAATATTGCACACAAGAAGTCACATGAATTTGGATACAACTCAAACAAAGAATCTTATTCTTGAGACCATGTGTCATTCCCTAGAGTATCATTTCTTTGTTTAATGGTTGCATGAGAAGACACATGAGTATGGATACAACTCAAACAAAGAATCTTATTCTTAAGACCATGTTTCATTCCCTAGAGTATCATTTCTTTGTTTATCAGTTGTTCATGAGAAGACACATGAATATGGATACAACTCGAACAAAGAATCTTATTCTCGAGACCATGTGTCATTCCCTAGAGTATCATTTCTTTGTTTAACGATTGCTCATGAGAAGACACATGAATATGGACACAACTGAAACAAAGAATCTTATTCTCAAGACCATGTTTCATTCCCTAGAGTATCATTTCTATGTTTATCAGTTGTTCATGAGAAGACACATGAATATGGATACAACTCAAACAAAGAATCTTATTCTCGAGACCATGTGTCATTCCCTAGAGTATCATTTCTTTGTTTAATGGTTGCATGAGAAGACACATGAGTATGGATACAACTCAAACAAAGAATCTTATTCTTAAGACCATGTTTCATTCCCTAGAGTATCATTTCTTTGTTTATCAGTTGTTCATGAGAAGACACATGAATATGGATACAACTCGAACAAAGAATCTTATTCTCGAGACCATGTGTCATTCCCTAGAGTATCATTTCTTTGTTTAACGGTTGCTCATGAGAAGACACATGAATATGGACGCAACTGAAACAAAGAATCTTATTCTCAAGACCATGTTTCATTCCCTATAGTATCATTTCTTTATTTAATGGTTGCACATGAGAAGACACATGAATTTGGATACAACTCAAGGAAAGAATCTTATTCTCAAGAGGATGACACATGGTCTGAAATGGGGAAACGTTATGCTCAAAGTAGGTATATTGTACATTTAATGGAATCAATTTATTAACTTATTTTCTTGAACTTTCTTTTCAGTAATAATGGATCCACCTCCTCCTCTACCATATCTTCTTGCTATTTCTGGCTGTGAAGAAAACGAAGATTTTGATCTAAACAATGATGACAAAAGTGACAATTCAAAGGCTGACAAATCAGTCACAGTCTCAGACGTCATGGACAATCCTTTTATTAGACCTGCAAAGAAAGCTCGTAAAGGGAAATCCAGTTGATATAATAATCAAAGTTTAGATTAGGTAGCTTGCATGATTTAACTTTCTTGGGGGAGGGGGAGGGGTAGGGGAGGAAGGGACTTATCAGATCAAGCTATCTACCCAAAAAATACTGGAATAGCTGGATAAATCATTTAAAAAATTCATAAATTTTCGTATCTCTCAAAAGGAATCCGACCAGTTCAGTTTCAATCCTTTGAAACCCAAGGTTTGTTGGTTTTTTTTCTAAATCATCAAAAACATTCTGGAAAATCCTTTTAATGATGGTTTTGATCTCAGTTCGTCCTCGTCCAGGCAAGAACGAAAACGACTGATGTCAAGTAGCCACAAGACAATCAATTTTTAAGGGAACATTAAAACATGCCATTTTAACCTCTATATTGCTATTTAAATAATGGAACTCTTTTGCTCACGGCAGTTTCTATGCAGCAAAACTCTACCAGCTGAGCGGGTCAAGGACGAGATCTAAAGTTATTGATAAAGCAGTTGATAGACGCACGTCCTAGGTAGAAATATTACTCACTTTGGTTGAGAAAAATCTAACCGGCCCAATCTCTTACCCAGAGACTGCGTTTCTTCTGGCCTGCGACGAAGCATGAAGAAACGTAGGTTCGGTACAAGTTGGAGTCTAAATCTCAATTGCGCATGCGCGATAAGCATTCTATTTTTTTAATAGTAAACTTGAAATAGTTTATTTGCCAGGTTTATTAACTGCATATTGGTTGGAATTGTTTCTAGTTTTGTTGATTGAAGCATTTAGAACTATACTTCTAGATTTGTCGGCTGAACCGTCGCATAGCAGCGCGAAACATTTCATACGGCTATTCCGGAGATTTCCGCTCCAACAACGCTATCCCTGGATTAAATTCAGATGGGATGCGTTTTTTAAAAAACTATTTTTGACGCTGTTTTAATTGACGATTGTTTTCGTATTTCTTAATGGACTTTGACAGAAGGTATGTTTAAACAGATTGAAATTAAAAACGAGAGGACAAAGCTATGCCGCAGAAAAAAATCCCTCCCAAAAGCATCATTCTCAGACAAAACGACAACATCCATGTACAAAAAAAGCGTCGATGAAAACAAGATCGTAATGTGAACTTGAAATAATCAGAATTAGCGACTAAAATATATAGTAAGAAAATTTCATACCGTTCGTCCGAAATCATATTCACTTGGATAGTAAATGAATGATAAAATGTCTATCGATTAAGATATTCGTTCTTTGATTATACCGTGTTTACTTCAGAAGCATTTTCATTATCATTACTTCTTGTGTTTAGTATAACCTGAATTTACATTTGCTAGCAGCTGCTTGCCCTTCTAATTATAAATTTACCGCTGTCAAAGAATCTTCACATTTGAAGTATAATGAAGTGAGCTGTTTTTTTAATCAGTTCACCTATTTCTAAGACGGTCTCAGATCTGAAATTGGCGATCTGAGCCTAAACGGAATTTTCGCGCGTTCACTTGTGCAAGGGGGCTTTAGAAAAGGGCCATCGGTTTAAATTCGAACTTTCATGAACGGTCAAACCTTTGTATTTTGACGAAAGCTGTTTTCTTGTTGACTCAATAGGAGGGTCATGAATTTCTTACTGAATGGAAGGGGGCGGGGGGGGGGGGGGGGGGGGCTACAACTTCTTACGGTTCACTGCGAATTCTCCAGCCCTCCCCCTCCCACAATAAACGTACCTTCTCGTTGCGATAAACCTTTTCATAAAAACTCTCTACAATGGTAGTCGAAATTCGAATTCGGCTTTGTTGTGGCAAGAAGAAAAAAAAAAAAAAGGGTAAAATTTTAGCTAAAGAAAAAAAAAACTAGCACGAGAAAACACAAGAAAAACCCCTCTTTGTCGGCGGTTTAACTTGCGGCCGCACATGCTATTATTCGTTATATTTTACGGTTTTTTTTTTTCATTTAGCTTTTTAAAAAAGCGTGATCAATATTTAAAAACCTTCATGTAATCCACTGGGGATTCATATTAAAGCTTTTTTATGCCGTATTTTTGCTTTTTTCGAAAAATTTTCTTTCCCGAAAAAATTTAATATCAACTATCAGTGTATACATGGAGGTTTGTAAACATTTAATTTAATCATTTTTAAAAGTCAAAAAAAAGTCATCAAATATTTGAAAATATCATTGCCTTTTAAGCCACAGGATAACAGCCTGGGCAGCCTGTGGCTGCAGCGGTGACAAAGAAACATAAAAAGAGCGGGAAATTAAACCACGCGTCTTGGCGAACGACGACAAAAATCTTTTTAGTCCATCGTCAAAACAGCGTCAGATTTCTAGACTGGCTTTTACCTCACCATCTGGAGACATTTTATTCTCTGCCGAAAAAAAAAGAAAAGAAAAGAAAAGGAAAAAAAACATCAGAAAAGATCTGTTAACATTTGGTCAGCTACGATTTCAAGCTCACGCCCCTTATTGTGGGCCCATACAAATTATGTCTCAAAAACACGGTTTTTGGATCTTTTCCCTTTAGAACAATGACTATCTAGGCAAAAAAACAGAAGTGGATTCAGTTAATTCAACTATTCACGGACTGTATTATATGGTTTAGATTGAATTCTATTGAAAAAAACCACCGTACTTTTTGAGTTGAATGTACGCTATTGGATGTATTTTACAAGAGAAATGCATGAAGTAACCGGGGTCAAGCTAGAAAATCGTCTCTCCTCTGAAATAAAACAGAACCTGTCAAAAAAACTGAAGTGGATTTGAAAACACTGCGCTTTCCTGGACAATTTCCTAATTCATAGGAATTTGTTAAAATTTAGAACCGTACTTTTGCTGATTTTATAAGCTCCGATACTATCTGTTGGCTATACATTCGCCTCATGGTTTCTTAGACTTCGTAGCCTCGAAAACATATTGTACGTAGTTAGCGAAAGAACAGAAGATTTACAGGGTCGTTTAGGATGTTGTGTCACGCAGTTTACTTGTTACGTAACTTTACTTTTAAGCACAACCTTTTGCTTTGGAAAGAGAGGAAAGAGACCGAAAAGAGAAAATATTCCAAATGCATAGAGAATTTTTTCCAATGAGGAAAGAAAGGAAAAGAAAAACGAAGTAAAATAGGCCCCACCGAAAGCATATCTCTAAAAGCATTCTTGCGAAGACACGAATATTTGAAATTCGCTTTCCACCTCCTGGAATCATATTTGATCAATTCAGCCAATCAGAAAGTTGATCTTTCTTCACGAATAACTTTCTGACTGGCTGAATACTGATCTATTTGAAATATGCCGTACAAGGTTAATTCCCTCGGATTTAAGTCAATCAGCGAATTGTGATTCACAAAATAAACGACTCAAATCTTATTAGTATATTAAAAAAAAGATCGCAAAAATATCTTTATCTTTTCACAAAATTTACTGCCCAATAGAGGTTTTCTATTAGCCTGCATAATTTTGGGATCTTAAAAACCTTAAATGCTAAGAGCTGTAATAGTATACTTGTTAGTATCATTTTCGAGGTCAATACTGAATTTACAGGGTAGTAGGTCGTAATTTATGTATTTATGTTTGAATCCAGCTCCGGGAATAATTCACAAAGGTTTGGTTTGGTTTTATCGGAAGAGAACGCCCCCTTTTTACATTTCGCGGTAAGGATTTCAATTCACCCGTAAACCTTACCCAAAGCTAAAGGAATAAAACTGCTTCTTCACCGTTCAAGGTAAGTCGTGTCGATAAGCGGGGTTCGTTGTAGTATTTAAAAACATTTTCGCTTGGGAAAATAACCGTCGAGAGATTCATCTTCAACCCTTGTTTTTCTCATCTTGTTTTTCTCGCTTTTATTTATTTATTTTTCGAATTAGTTTTATTCCATGTCAAACGCCTTGCCTTTTTGGTGTATTGGCATTTCTTTTATCGTATGTTAAACATCCGACCTCATTTCATCGCTCGTAGATACGGCGATAATAGCATTGTTTTACTGTGTTTTAAAGATATTTTTCACCTGCCAGCCATTATGACTGCGCTCTACAACGTGAGCAATCGATTCAATTCTGCAGATAAATGCGCTTTTGTCCGTGGTATGTAATTCCAAACTTACAAGACAGAAATATAAAGCTGAAAAGTGCATTGTTTATAGCATTAGCGCGGCAGTTTTCAATATTACGCGCACTCTCGATTCAGAACGATTCGGAGAAAGCCATACAATAATAGCTAAATAGAAATACATTTGACTCAAATCTTGAATTTTTGCTATTTGAAGATTAGAAAAAAAACCCTTGAAATTGTTATTCTAATATTGTCATTTCCAATTTACTCTTATCTGTCGCCTGGGGATTACCAGGATAAAGAGATTTGGAAAAAAACCCTACATTTTGGGGGTTCTTGAGTTCTCAGTTCTTACAACCAGCTAGCTGTAACGGAAAGAAAACCCTCTGTTATTCTCACAAAAAGGAATCCTTTCTGAGCTTCAAAACATCGAAGGACGGATTGTCGGTCGTTGATTTACATATTTTTGTGTAAAATCATCATCATCATCATCGCGGTTACAATCGCACATAAGAACAAATAGCATTTTGATATTTGTTTTTTTCGAGAAAGACTTCAAAGAATGTCAAGGGAATTTTTTGTTTTGGGAATCTTAAGTGGGGATTTTACGTTGGTGGAACCGAATACGATGTATAATTTGTCTGCACAGTCAGAGAGAGTAGTATATTGAAGCAACGTAATCAGCTCGTAAGTCGTCAGTGTGTGGCAAACAGGTCAGAGGGTAATGCCAGATAGAGCTGCTGACATGAGCATGGCAATAAGTATCATACCATTGCAATCATTATTTTTCTTATTTTGTCTTGTTCGTGTGCGATCTTTTATTGCTCTTCGTTATATTCATTGTTAACCTGGTAACTCACAAATGGCACTCTCTTGTTCGGAAGTCTCTCGGAATCCATTCGGAAAAATTCGGGAATCGTACGCAGTTGCGAAATTGTTTTTTTTTTTTTTTTTTTTTTCATTTAAAAATGATTGCTAGAAATTCATTCGTACTTCATGCCGCTCTTAACACATTTCTATTTACACATACTTATGTCATACAAGTTTAAGATGTTGATGCCACATATGTTGATGTCACGCAACTGTATGCTTGCTGTGTCACGCTAGCTACGCGGCAATGAACCACATTTGTTTTACAACATACTCTTTATACTAATACCAATATTTGAAGTTTCAGTTTGCTTTTGTTTTTAGGGATAAATTTGTCACGCACATAAGTTTATGTCACGCATCTCTGTCCTTATTCTGTCGTCACGGGGCGTACTTGCCCCTAGGGCGTAATGTTGGAGAGTGTAAGTTTGAACTAATTCGAATTGTTGCCATTTTTAAGGATGGCTTTGAGCAGGTTTCGAGGAAGGCTACCGCCTCTGGCGCGTGAGGCACTAGCGGAATTCATCGCAACTTTTATTTTAATTGTAAGTCTCTTCTTACTTAACTAGCCCTTTTTTCTTCCAAAATTCAAATATCTCCCGCACTTATCTCTCCCTAACTATAATTACGATTTATGATTTATATAGCGCTTCATTATTATTTTTTGGGTGAATTATAAATTTCTCATAAGATGTGGGTTAGCATGGGCACTGAGGGCGGTCACTGCTAGTCCTCAGTGGTATTTTTACGTCCCTTCTATATGGTTAGTAATGATAAAGTCTGGAGTCACTTTCTCCTCAGTTATTTTAAGACCCTGAGTGTTTGTCCGGCCGGGGATTGAACCCACGACCTTACGCGCGAACAACATCTGAGCTGATAGTGTTACTCTTCTGCTTTTTCAAAGTTTTTTATTTATTCATTTATTTATTTATTTTTATTTTTACTTTTTTTTAAATATTTATTTTTGGTTTCTTCAAAGGTATTTGGTGACGGTTCTGTTGCACAGGCCGTTCTCAGCAAGCAACAAAATGGAACATTTTTCTCCATCAACTTCGGCTGGGGTGTTGGCGTTACTATGGGATGTTATTGGGCTGGCGGTGTGTCAGGTATGCCTTATATGCATAACCCGCACGGCACGGCATGACACGGCGCGACGCGACGCGGCCGTTTCAGTATCAATACTCACTCATATTAAACCCCCGACAAATAGAATAATAATTGGATTCATTCCTCTTTCTTCTTCTTTCCTGGGAACTCTGTTTGTCGCACAAAAGGAAAGGTGTCGACTGCATGAGGGAACACATAGCCTATAGGAGGGGTCCTTTTGCGGTCCAACTACAGTCAAGAAGCAACGTGCACCTTAACTCACCTATGAGTTCCGCGAATACAGCACTGAGAAGTAATGCATTAGTGGCTCACATTATCAGCCAGTGTTTCATCAAGCCACACTCTTGTACGCACATCACTGCCACCGGTCACACACTGGGGGTGGTTTCACGGGGTCCATGTTATCGACATGAACAATGCAACGTTTTTACTTGACAAAATTTATTTCCCAAGAAGAAAATTTCTACTGTTAAAGTCGTATGGAGCTAAATATATAACAATAGAGGCTTTGCACCTTCACGTAATGGCAGCCATGACAGGAGGCACAACAAGTAGTCCCCCCCCTCCCCCCCCCCTGGGAAACTGAATTCTTTTTCTTGAATATCAGAATGGACCAGACTCTATTATTCCTGCCTCCTGTTATGGCTGCCATCACGTGACGGTGCAAAGCCTCTATAGACCTGATTCGTCTTGGTGCAATATACTTTCCCATTACAGAACATGCACCTTTCATTCCCTAGAGTATCATTTCTTTGTTTATTGGTTGCGCGTGAAAAAAGCACATGAATATGAACATCTCAAACAAAGAAATTATTCTTAAGAGAATGGGACGTGATCTGAAATGGCAATCACTACACTAAAGAGATTTATCGGCGCCTAACATACTGATGCCCTTTTCACAGGTGCCCACATGAATCCTGCTGTAACACTTGCATTCGCCGTTAGTGGCAGGTTGCCGTGGAAGAAAGTCCCTGTGTACTGTTTGTGCCAGCTGTTTGGGGCTTTTGCGGCATCTGCTTTTATCTATGGCGTTTACTACGGTAAAGCAGTAGCAGTAGCAGTAGCAGTAGCAGTAGCAGTAGCAGTAGCAGTAGCAGTAGCAGTAGCAGTAGCAGTAGCAGTAGCAGTAGCAGTAGCGGTACTGAATATATTATATCCAAATCTATTTTCAGATGCGTTAAATCACTTCGATGGTGGCGTTCGACAAGTAACTGGACCGCTTGCAACAGCAGGGATATTTGCCACTTATCCAAAGGAATTCCTGACCACTGGAGTCGGGTTTGCCGATCAGGTATGACTGATATGTTTAGATTGGTAAAGAGCAAATGGACTATTCTGCGTTTCCACTTCCTCCGCGTAAAACTGACCCAATAGACCCCAATTGAATACCAAATTACCGCTGTGTTTCTTGATTACAGACTCATTTGCACAGGCTTAGCCTCGAGTTCGTGCAGAATATTCACGTGTTCCAGTCAAGGTCCGTCGAGTTTCAAAATGTTTGTATTGTTGTAGTTGTGCATTCTTTACTTTTCTGTTGGTATTTGTGAATATTTAAACACTGATACGAGGCTAACCCTGTGCAAATGAGTCTGTAATCAAGGAACACAGCGGTAATTTGGAATTCGAAACTGGTCTATTCGATGAGTTGGTTAGCTGCGCCCTGACTTAGATCAGCCAATGGAAAGCTTTGCGTCTAAACTGATTTAGTCGTCCAACAAACCACTAAAGTCTAAGATAAGCTTTCTTTTGTTTGTAAAGTTATTTGGCACCGCACTTCTCGTTGGCTGTGTCTTCGCCATCGTCGACAAGTTCAACGTCGGTCCGGACAAAACAATCGCTCCAGTCCTCATCGGCCTCGTTGTGTTCGTCATTGGTGCCACATTTGGCTTTAACTGCGGCTATGCAATCAACCCTGCGAGAGATCTGGGACCGAGGATCTTTACTGCCATGGCAGGCTGGGGATCTGAAGTGTTTACGTGAGTATAAATAATCAAGATTACGGCTTCACGTTCCCTGCTAGCATAGCCTATTTTCCTTTTGTTTTGGTTGAGAGAGAAAAATAGACTCTGCCGATGTAGGACGTTATTTCTGTCGCGCATGCGTGGCGTAACTTAGCAACGCTGTCATGATTTTGACAGCCGCTCTCGTCAAACAATGTTCGGCGCCACGGTGTGTTACATTTGCTCATGCGCACTACAAGTAATCGGTTAAAAACCGGTTTTAAAACTGGTTTTGTTCGTCCACAATCGTGGACGAGGGTGTATCAAGGGAAACGCTCTACATCGGCAGAGTCTCCTTCCTCCCCGCTTGAAAGAAGGTAGAGAAAGAGAAGAGAGACTCTGCTAGCAGGGAAGGCTTCACGTGGTTGAAATTCTGAATGATTTCATATTCATGTGACTGATGTGAAAGGTTTATGGCCGTGACGATGCTGAGTCCTGGCACTTGTTTACATTCTCGACCCCAGAGCCCTTTCACTCTTATTGCGCATGCTCGATCAAATGCTAGAGACTCTGAGGAACCCCTTTTGATTACTCGCACAGTCGTTGACCTAGCATCGCGCGATTTTTTTAAAATTCAATCACAACGCTTAAACTTCATACTATTCAAACCAAATGTACTCCAATGCAATGATATCATGACTGCGTATATTTCGACTTCAGAGCTGGAAATCACTGGTGGTGGGTTCCCTGTGTTGCCTGTTCTCTTGGCGGGGTACTGGGTGCGGGTCTGTACATCTTCTTCGTTGAACTGCATCACCCCAACAAGAAAGACCAGCAGGAAGACAACGAGAAGTCTGGATCAATGCAGAATGAAGGCGATCCCTGTTTGATTCCTGAGTCCGAAAACAAAGGCAAAAACTGTCATGCTGAATTAGAGAGTGCAATATAAACTTAATAAGTGGGAAAAACAAAGGCGCGCAAAGATTCGAATATGATTTTTGAGTGTCGGAAAGATCTTTAAGGAGTGAGCCCAAGAGAGAGATCTTTTCAACACGAGAAAAGCGAAGGGCAAAAGGGTCGTACTGATCGAAGTAGAGAATGTAATATGAACTAAATAGTATATTATTAGCAACATATTATTTTATTTTATGCTCTCGTTAGTCAGTGGTAGAGCATCCGACTAGAATCCGACAATCGTCCCTGATGGGAATTGAACCAATAGCTTTCTGTATTTTATTCGGATGCTCTACACTGACTAACGAAAGAGATTCATTGCCATCAGGGTCCTACCAGACTTTTTATTTTAATTTTAACGAATTCCGTAGTTTAATTGTGACATTCTGAATAATGTCATCTTCTGTTAGTATCATTGTATAATGCGCTCAAATGTGTGCTTAACCGAAAAGCTACTAACACTATAGATGATTTAAAATCGTTTCCAAGTTAATTGTAATGATTTAACATCAAATGTGTCCACCATATATTGTTGTCATGGCGACTATGACGTCACTGATTGCAAATGAGACGTTTAAGAGTGACGTAAGTGAAATCAAAACTGTGGGGGGGAGGGGGGGGAGGAATAAAAAAAACAAATTTTGGGAATTTGACAGACGTTTTCTTTATATTGCACGAAAGCATTTCTTAACGGAGCTATTAAGAAACTCATAAAAACCCACAGTTTTCAACAAGAAAAATGGCGGCTTGAAAGCATTAAGAAAACCTGAAGCTAGATAGGTTTATTGAAAAATTATACTGCAAAACTAGATAATTGACCTTCTGCAAACTTCCACCTGAATTGACCTCAAGGTCAAACAATCAGAATTGAGGATTCAACATCATATTTTGATTAGCATTTCTCATGATTATGCCCAGAAAACCCATGAAATACGAATTCTTCATTCATTAAATTGATCATAAAGGCTATAGTCGAACTCATAAATTCCATTTCAATCGACAAGAGAAATCTATACATTGCAACAATTAAGTCCTCATTCAGAAAATGCTCAGTAACCAAAGACAGTTGACCTATAATTCCTTTCGGTGAACGCGGTCAACTCTTGGTTATAAACGCTTCAAAACCGGCACACCATATATCATATCAAACATTGAGTGTCGTATTTCCCTGTGTCTGTTGTCTGCGTGGCAGATCCACTGACGAGTTAGCATCGTCCCCGTATCCTTCCTCGATTTTCCAAAGTTTGTCTTTTTTTACTTGTCTTTTTTTTTTCTTTTCTTTTCTTCTTCAAAAATGTTCATGTCGAATTCGTTATAAAACGACGGCCTTTTTGTTTGCCGCTTTTCCGCACAATCCAAATATGGAATTGATCATACCATATATGGAGTGAGCTTTCTCTAGTAAAGCTTGATATGAGTCATGCTGTGGCAATTTTTTAATATATTCTTGTTATTGTTTTTGTTGTTGTTGTTGTTGTTGTTGTTGTGATTTTTATGAAAGTCGGGAGAAGTCGTTTCAAACCTATACGAGCAATTACTACTAATTAGCTCAAATTAATCTTAGCCCTAATTAAAATCTGTTTTCTTTTCTATGTCGTTCAGTAGGAGTGTCTTTGTGCGTCAACACATATTTTTTTACTATGGAAACCGCACGACCCTTTTCTCGTTGCTATGGTAATACTGTATTATTGTGTCATAGTTACTATGGAAAAGCACGACCCTTAACTCATTGCTGTATTATTAAGTCATGGTTACTACGGAAACGCTTGTTTTCGTTCACTTGTCAGGGAATTGTCAAATGGCTTATGCTTTGAACTAACACGTTAAGGCGTAAAAACACCGTAAGTTCAAACCAATCATAATGCTTGATTTTCTTCCCGAGGGGAGGGGGGTACGTGGAGAAATCTTAGTATGTCATATATCTACACGTAGATCACCAGTCATTGTTGTTCGTTTTCATTTGAGAGGAAAAAGTGGATTTTAAAGCAAACGTCTCAGCCCGAACCCGCCGTCTTTAATTAGGACCTTTTATAACACGCCTTTTATTAAGTAGAGAAGCTCGTAATTTATCCTAATCAGGGTGTGGAGATAAAGTCGTCATCCCTGAGACATTTCTTATTAGATGACGTAATGCATGTTAAGGTGGTAGTCTTCGTAGAGACGGCGGAGCCGGGGGAGGTGCTTTAGCCCCCGTACACTTATTACGAGAGTTAAATACCCTTAGTTTGAGGTATGATATGAATAAAAAGAGAGACTTGCTCCCCCCTTTAAAATATTCTCCGCCGTCCCCGCCCCGATTGATACTTGTAATCCTGGCTGACATCAGGGTTGAACAAATTGCCGGTCAAGACGGTGATCCCAGCCATTCTGCATTGGTCATTCATCAAGCATCTACACGGTAGCCTTAATACCTGGAAAACTGATTTGTTGTAAGTATCCGAGTTAACAAAAAAATTTCTACATTTCTTGAACTATGACAATTGGAAATAATATTTTTAAGCAGCTATTTATCGATTAGAAAAGTATTTATAGTTATTTCATTGTCACTTGCGCTGGACGTGCGCTGGTATGGATATTTTTTAAATAAAGTAGTAGTAGTAGCAGTTAAATACCAATAGAGCCGTGAAAGAGTGAAGGCATTTAACCCGTGAAATAGATATAAAAATAATACGCGTAGACCCTAATTCCATTGATTTCTTTTGTGTCTATTTGACTGTTCTTTTTACTATTTGGACACCGGCAAAACGGAGTAGATCACCAGGGGGATTTTTATTCATGCTAGACATACAACAATTGTAATCAATTTTCCGCAATCAGAGTTTCATATTCTGAGATATTCTAGATAATTTGTTGAGCTTGTGGTAACTTGGGATGGAGTCGGAACCATGAATGTGGTCAACCGTAACGTCATAAAAACGAAGACAAAGGCGAAATTCGGACAAACAAACTTACAAGTTTACTTTCAGCAGATAATTTTCACAGCCGATCGCAGTTGATCTTAGTTTTCATGGGTTATTGTTGTATCTTTGAATAAAAATGATAGAATCGGTTCGTATAATCCTCGTAGCGGTTAAACCGATGCAATGTTTGTCCAAATCTTTAAGCTATTTTTAGAATCAGTGCGCTGCGTTATTGATTTATTCCAATTCTATTTACTGTTTTCAGAGGCCAAATCTTCAATACCAAAAACATGGCGATAAACGAAAAACGGTCAGTAGGTCTGCAAAGTATTTTCAAAGTTTCACAAGCGTGCAGTGTTGCCTCATTCGGGACAATGAATTCAAAGAACAGCACTCAAAGATCTAGAGCAGAACAGCTTCCGGTTCCATTACCGCCACTTTCCAAGGAACCAGTCAACCTTGTTGCTAAGGTGACGAACGACGACTTTGGTTGCCAAGAGAAAAAACGTTGGATGGAAATCCTAAACGAAGATATTCAGATGCTATTGGACCTTTAAGCGGAGTACATCTTATAGATACAGTCAATTCAAAAAACGTTGCCGTAGACCAACTCAAGCCTACGCGACTGGACCGAAAGGAACTCTGGGTAGCAATCATTGAATCTGAGTTGACTCCATAATTTTATCTGACTAGTTATGCCTGGTTTACAGCACGAACCTTCGTAGGCGAGCGGGAATTAAATATTGAAGGAGACGTTTTTTTAATGCCTTCACATTTTCGAAATTGTGAACTGAATCATAACTACTTTGTTTTTCTTTCCCTAAACCCGAAGACATGAATTTGATGGATTGTTTCTCGCCATTATTATCTTATTACTAGCGGGAACAATTAATTCAGAACGAATATTTAACCGCTTCAGTGATTTTTACCCATATTCCTTTCGGTCCAGTCGCTTAGGCTTGAGACGGTCGACGACAACGTTTTTTGAATTGACTGTATATATTAAGATCATAAATAAGTTATTGAACATATATAGGTGGCTTACAATCATTACGCCTTATTTACTCAAAGAGAGTCATTTAAAATTCGAATGTAAATAAAGTTTTTGATATTAACTGTGATTAATTGCTTACTATCAATCACGTGACTTTTTTGGAGTTGACTGGGGGGCAACTAGCGGATGCTAAGTCCAAACATGTCAAAATAAGTCCTCAAACTATTGTATTTGACTATTTCTACGACATGAAACCAGAAAACAAGAGATCAAAACAACCTCCAAGATTCTACAAGCCACAAAAAATAGTTATAACCGGAAGCGACGTCTTTTCATAGCAACCTATTGATTGGCCGTCTTTATTCCAAAGCCTTGAAATAAAATCCCACAAGGGATTGAATTCAATTACTCTAGCTCAGATAAAGAGTTGTTGTTACTCTCCACCGGGAATCATATTCATTCTAAATACAGTGGAGTTATTTTAACTCCAAAATAGGAGTCATTCTGTCATCATTGTCGCCCGGATTCAACTCCATTTTTAAAGTAAAATTGACTCCCAAAAAATTATTTTGTACCAAGGGAATGAAACTGCGCATGCAGAACTATTGTGGCCATTTTAAATTAGAAGGTCCTGAAGGGGTAAAATGGGAGCTGGAATTCGCGCGCCTCTCTTGAGCTGGGAAAATGCGATTTTATGAAAAGAGAGATAGGATGGCCGGAATTATAAGATTTGGTCAAAGTGGGGGCTGGGAATGGGATTAGGATCCCCTTTTCAGGATCCTCTCTTTACGAAGACATGCAATTAACTAGAAATGACGTCCATTGAAAGCTATGAATCGGTCAAAAGGAGTTCGGGAGTGTGGAACGCCCATATGATGTTTGAGAAGCCAAAACTCTCTCGTTGAGTCATTTGAGATGAATCGGACTCTTGAATCTGTCACAAAATGGCTCAAGCGATTGATAAGATGACAGGACCAAAACATTACAACCTCTTACGCCACCTGCGACAGATCTTAGGTCGTAAAATTAATTAGTCAAAAAACATTCGATATATATTCTCCACAGCTCATTTTTTAAATCCTGGAAATGAAAAAATAAAAAAATTGTGGAAAAATACTGTGATTTTTAAGATTTTATAGCTTTTTTAAAAACGTTAAAGTAATAAATGATTTACATTTCTCATGAAATGAATAACTAATCACGTGATTATTCATTCATTTGCGCGCGAATTTGATATCTTGTCACGACTTTCAAGACTACAAGATCTAGACTACGAAACAATTCTCACCAAACTGGCACCTGAAAAAAGCTTTAAATAAAGAGGTAAATTGTTTCTTTATAATATTTTCTGAAAATATTTGAGGTTTTATGCAACAGGGAGACTTTATACAAGGTTACGTAACTTTCGAGACAAATCTATTTTCTAAATCTATTTTTGCTTTTAAAAATGTGTTTTGACCTACCCTTAGACACTCATATATATAGGTTGAAGACGTGTTTAAGTTTAAGGTCAATATTAAACTCGGAATATGTACTAAAGGTTAATCTTTTCTTAATTGTTTTGCTTGGTAGTTATTTGATTCATAGTAAACATTGTGATGCATTGATATCAACAACATGAGATACATCACGTCAATTTCTATCACGATATTTCTAGCGCAATTGTTCAAAGATTTATTCGTTTTATATTCTTTTTTTAACTGCGCTTTTAAAATAACCGTTATTTTGAAATAGCATCTACACAGTTTGGTATATCTATGTAAGCAACTTCTACTAGGTTAGATACATTTTTTAATTACGTGGGGGGTGGGGGAAGGTTGGGGATTCGTAGTAAAATTTGAAAAATGGTTTGAGCCCTACCTCTTTCAATCAGTAAGAAATTCATAATTCATGACCCTCCAATAAAGTCAGCTTTTTTAGAATTTTTACTGATGTCCGTCCCCTCTGAAAATCCGGCCCTTCCCCTTTGGTTACACACACACACACACAAAAAGGTTTTATGTTTTAATTTATGTTCTATGTACTGTTTAATAAACGAGCAAGAGTGTTTTATCGGGTATAAAACACGAGGCGTAGCCGAGTGGTTTTAGACCCGATAAAACACGATCTGCGAGTTTATTAAACGGCTTAAAAAACCCCAGATGTATGTTCTCATACTGTACCGAATTCTTTACGAAATGAACCAAGTTTGATAGAGAAAATCCAAGTTAAAGTTTATGCAAATGAAGACGAATCTATATCAGATATAAAACCTCCTTCATGGTCATGATTTCTATTGTGTTTCCTTCATGAATTATTAATGAGTTTTTAAATGCAGATAAATGTACTAAATTTATCCACCCAACTTAAAGTCTCATAGTCTAAAAATAGAAAGTATATGCCTGCTGGTATGAGCCAATTGCTTCTCCTATTTTTGAATATAAGAATTTAGTTATAAAATTGTGATTTAGCATTATTGAAGATAATAAATGCGAAAAATCATTTCTCAAAAAGAGGGGGGAGGGGGAGACTGTAGCACTCTTAGCCACCCTGGCTCCTATGTCCCTGGTATACATTGATTAGCATTTATCATATATTGCTTTCTGTCCAATCAACAACTGAATTAGAATTCTTTTGTCATTCAATCATCAAAACCACTTTAACCCACTGCTATTTTGAATTCATACAGAGAGTGTAATTTTCAACTCATCTGGGTTCATTGCTCAATCTTCTAACTGCTTAACCAGTAGTTATAAGATACATCTATAACTGTTACAGCTGTGTTTAGATAACTTTCACAACTGCCATTCAAATATTCTCTTTTGCCTTTTAGTTGGTTTTCTGAGTAAATTGTAAACATTATGGCCAGTCTTCCAAGGTGTAAAGCACCAGAGATGTTGCGGCTGGCGATAGCAGAGTTGTTGGCAACATTCATACTTGTCGTAAGTACTCATGAAATATAAATGCATGCATCCTATGTAGCTAGGTCATAAAAAGTTTAGTCTCATAATTTTAATTTCTTTAATATTGTAATTTGAAAAATGCCTTCTTTCATATTCATCCTAGACCATCAGCTTTTTAAACATCATTACCTTCTCTTAATCCCCACATAATACATTTTAGGAACAATTGTTCTACCTAATTTTTAAAAATTATTTCTTGTAACTCAAAACAGGAAAAAATTCTTGTACTTCAAAAACCGGAAAAATCTAGTTTGGTCTGTTATAGTCAGAATATTTGATTTTGATCATGCTATTAATGACCAACAAGGATTAAAATTTATCTGTAATTATTTTCTTTCAAAGACTTTTGGATGTGGCTCTATTGCTCAGATGGTGTTGAGCCGTGAGACCAAAGGCACATTCTTTTCCGTGAATTTTAGCTGGGGTATTGGAATAACTCTGGGCTGTTATTGGGCCGGTGGGATATCTGGTGAGTATATAAAGAGTTAGATTAGCTTTGTTTAGGGTATATATATTTAAGGATATATATATATATATATATTATAATCATTAAACCTTTACGCTTAAAAGCTTCTTAGTGAAGATAATTTATTCAAATCAGGGCTTAAAATCTAAATGGCCATACAGTAGATCGGTTGTCAAGATCACGCACCAACCAAGATATTTTTTGGATGGTCATATTTCATTTCTCAGGCTCAATATATATGTTACTGGTCAAAATGACAAGCAATGCAAAGACATCATCTAAAGCATATGAGTGGCTTTATTTAAAGTATATCTCAGTGCTGTATATCTATCTTCTTTATATCAGGAGCTCATATGAATCCAGCAGTCACACTTGCCTTTGCGGTTGCTAGGAAACTGTGTTGGACCAAAGTACCTGTCTACTGGCTAGCCCAGCTGTCTGGGGCTTTCTTTGCATCTGCTTGTGTCTACGGTGTTTACCTTGGTATGGGTTTGTTTCATTTCATATTGACCCAAAGGAAAGAGAATTTCGTTAATATGCACTAAATTGATAAAATGATATAAATTTTTTTAAATGTGAATGAGAAAGGAATATGCTTTAATTTATGGACTTTTTCAATAGATTTTAATTTTTGAAACTTGTTTGAAAAAAAGATCACATTTAACTGGAAACCTTTTTTTCTTCTCCATTTTAATTCTTTTTAAGTAAAATTTGCTTGAAAAAGACCATTTTTAACGAAACATTTTTTAGCTTCTCCATTGTCATTGAAATGAAGTGCTTTTTTAAAAAATGCTTGGAAAACACACTTGACTGGGATAGATCCAGCTATGTTTGCCTTGAAATACTGTTTAATCATTCGTTCTCTTTATAGAAAAGTTAAAACAAAATGTAAGATAAAGCGTGGGGTCTTTGTGATGATCATCTGCCTTTCTCCCGCCATTTCTTTACAAAATTATTTTTAAATTGAAGGAATAGATAATTCTAAGAAAAGCCCACGGTCACGGCACGGTGCGCTTACGGCACTGAGTTTTTAAAAGTCGTACGAAAACAGCTTTATGATTATAAATTCACAGTAAGACAACGCAGCCAAGGCACAGCACGGTGCACGCTGTCGTATTAATTTAACAGTAACCTTATTATTTTGGCTAGTTCTCTTATTTGATGCATTTGTTTATCTCACATTAAGACGCTCTCGACGCATTCGATGGTGGTGTTCGTCAAATCACAGGTCCTAATGCTACAGCAGGCATATGGGCCACATACCCTCAGGAATATTTGTCCATTAGGGGTGGATTTGGAGACCAGGTGAGGGCACTGGAATTTATACGCTCGCTGTTCAATCGATCTATCCAATCCGCCATCCAACCATCTCATCTCATTCCATCCATTTATGCATTCATTCCATCCATCATCCCATGCTAACCATCCTTTTCCATCAATCCATCTATTCAACAATCCTTGCATCTCATCTCCTCCCATCTATTCCATCCACTTCATCCACTTCTGCCATTCATCTATCCCATTCCATCCATATGTCCATTCATCAATTCTTGCATCGATAGCTTGCCCATTAATTCATCCATCCATCTATCCTATTCAATCCATCCTTCCATAAATCAATCAACCCCTCCAAGTGCAAGAAAGTAATCAGTTCACAAACCAATCAGTTCGTAATCTCTTATTATTTATAGGTTTTCGGAACATTTTTGCTGGTCGGGTGCATATTCGCAATTCTCGACAAGAACAATAATGCCCCTCACAAGGGCGTCGCCCCGATCCTCATCGGTCTGACCGTATTCATCATTGGAGCGACTTTTGGACTCAACTGTGGCTACGCCATCAATCCAGCGAGGGATCTGGGTCCTAGAATCTTCACGGCCATGGCAGGCTGGGGCGGAGGAGTATTTACGTGAGTCAGTCATGATCAGAAATCCATAATTATGAACTTCAGTCAGGATACATTGGGGATTGGGGTTTAGTTTAAAGTACAAACATTACGATATATTAAGGCTTAATGAATATAACGCGTACCCAAGATTGACCAAGATCTCGAACAGGCCTTATGTTAATACCAGTCCATTAGCATTATATTGCTATAAAATGTGCATGTAAAAATCAGTACATTAAAAAAAAAAAAAAATTAGAGTATGTCCCCCGCCCTCCCCCCCCCCCCAAAAAAAAAAGAATAAAAAAAATGAAAAATACAAAAATGAAATAAAATAAAGTAGTCCATTAGTCTTTCTGAGGTTGAGGTGACTTATTTCCAAAATTACGTCTCCTAAATCCATCTCCTAAAACAATCCCGTAATTTATTGCAATACCAATTCAAATGCCAAATTCAAATTCAACCCAGTTTTCCCCTGGGACTCAGAATGGGTAAAAATTCAGGAAAGATCTATACTTAGAAAACCGCTGTATTTTTGTATTTCCAGAGCCCATAATAACTGGTCTTGGGTTCCTGTCGTTGCCTGTCTGCTAGGAGGCATGGCAGGGGGGTTGTTCTACATGGTATTGATTGAGCTACAACACGATTCTGACGCCGCGTCAGGAGATAGTGAGTCTTTTGAAGATATTGAGGACGAGTCAGGCAACATTAATAGCGTAAATGTGAACAAAAGAGCAGAAAAGGAAGGATATCGACCGCTTTCTAGTAAATGAGAGAAATGATGAATTGTATATGAGAATGTGAAAGATATAGCCAAAAAAGTGTACCTCAATTGGAAAAAAATGTCAGAGAAGTATTATGTCAGTTCTTTTAATCCTCTGTACCAGAATTTTTTCAGTGCTCAAGGATTTCGACCGCTTTCTAGTAAATGAGAGAAATGATGAAATATATATGAGAATGTGAAAGATATAGCCAAAAAAATCGTACTTCAATTGGTAAAATTCTCAGAGAAGTATTATATCAGTTCTTTTAATCCTCTGTACCAGAATTTTTTCAGTGCTCAAGTAGTGTGAAGCTAAGTAACAAAGTCGGAAATCAGTACTCTGAGCGAGAGACACAAGGGGTCGAGTCTTTAGATCTTAAATTAGAAGTCACATGAAAGACAATCTAAAATAAGTAACATAGATTTGTTTATTGTATTAAATTGAGCGTCGAAGACTTCTATTTGATAAAAAAATTCAAGTTTTCTAGAATAGAAATAATCACTGACAAACGTAATTTATAAACGTCCTTATTATAAATCTCGCATTCTGATTGGTTGGGAGCGCATGCTTTATGAGAGCACACAGCACGCACGCCCCCTTTGCATTTTATAAAAGAAATAAAAAACTTGTTGTGCTGTGTGCAGTTATAAAGTACTTAGGGATTGACAGAATACTCGGGAAGTGTCGAGAAGCACTTCGCTACGGGTCGTGCTTCTCCTAACACTTCTCTCGTGTGCTGCCAATTCCCGCGTGCTTTATAACTGCACACAGCACGCGCACGCGTTTTCTATTTCTTTACTGTGACGGCTTAAGGAGCTGATTTAACGGACGCTTCATCAGTCAATTGACATTTCATGCTGATCAAGAGACGAGATAAATAGAGCAGCTTCTTACGACTGTGAAAGAAATTACTCTCCATCCAATCAAATAGCAGGAGCGCGACACTAACACGGTCACGTCAAGGTCACGGCACTGAATCACGCGCATTGTTTGAGAAAAAAATCAGGCAATAAAAATCCTAGAAAGCATCACGGTACGGCACCGAGCTAAAACAGCCACATGGTGCACCGTGACGACAAATATTAATACACATTGAAGACTAATTATTGATAATTATTAAATAAATACAAATATAATATCCAGTTGAATAAACTGTTGTTTTTTATTTCTATAGTAGAAGTCACAGAAATTAGCTGATTTGGGGTTGGGAGTGATAAGAGGGGGGTTCTTAAGATGGACTTTTTTTTTACCGGGGGGGGAGGGGGGGGGGGGGGGAGGGGGAAGGAGATTAGGTTTTTTACCTGTCTTGCCGCCTGTTTTGTCTTTATAGACCTCAACCCTTGAAGATGTACGACTTTTATTGTCTTTGGGTTTGAGGAGAAGGTTCAATCTTTCACTAAAACCAGTGATGTCGCTTCCTATTTACTGGGTTGCCTGTGGCAGCCCTGTCTAAAAATAGGTCTGGTTGAGTGTCTCCGTATTTTCCTTCGTCAGAAAATGCCAAAATTGCATTTCATTTTGACACCTATATGAAAATAATAAATGGCCGGCAGTTTCATTTTTTCTGGGGATTTTCCTCTGTTAGATTTTAATTTGACGGATTGGGATAGACAGAAATAGGTTACTGAAAAATAGAAAAGTTTCACTATTTCTATATTCTATTATTTTTAAAATAAAAAAAAAGAAAAAGAAAAAGAAATCAAAAAAGAAAAACAGATCAAAAAAGAAAAAAAAAAAAGAAAGAAAAAGAAGAAAACGGAAAAAAGGAGCAAAAGCGTGAGTAGGTATAATGTTTAGGTCACCCATCCAAGTGCTAACCCTCCTCAGACGAGCTTGACGTTAAGTATCTTGAACGACAACGATCTATCCACTGGACCACGGTTCCAGGTGAATCAGTATAACAATAGCCGTGAAAACAATGCACCGAATAGACTAGACTTTTTAACAATATACTTTCAACCGATTCCGTGCGTGGCAGAGATGCAAGGGATTAGCCGATATGGTCTGGGGGCTGGCTGGTCTCTCCCCTGATGCTTCGGCTAGAACATTTTCTTGCGTAATTCGTGAACCCAAGGGCAGAAGGATTTAATCGCCGTCAGGTCCGAAGTCCATACGCCGCCTCAGCTCTGCGGATGTCTCGGGGGTATGGCACAGTGGAGTCGATTTTTTGAATTTCTTTTTGAAGGGTTCGAAGCCCATCTTATCCGCATAAGATTTTTTTTTTTTTTTTTAATCCATTTTTTTATTAGATTTGAATCTTCAACAATAAGACAATTGTTTTAGTGAAAAAAAATTTTTTTTTTCTAGTCGGTTGCTGATAAGCCTGTATAAGTTCGATCAGACGTTATCAGTCATGTGAGCAATATCGATCCGCGAAAAGTAGAGCTATGCTTTCTTATCTTTAATTTCCTGGCAAAGTTTACCAACAAGAACATTTCTCTATATTATATGCCCGCAAAGGACTAGTAGGTGGTGCCCTGAAGATTTCTGGGTACTATTGCTTAATTTCTGCATTCTCTGACAAGGAAAATAAACAGCCAACCCAGTAAATAATATAATAAAAAAGGATGCTAAAAAAATAAGAAAATTAATTGGTGATTCTGACTAAGAACATTGGGATATTTGATCTCGTTGCGTAGTCACGGCGCAAGATTAAATTCACAAATAGCGTGACATGCATAACGCAAAATTGTTTATTTTATAGCCTACAAAATGGCAGAACCTGCAATTATTTTGAAATTATGTAGAGAACACCTTAAGTGAGAAGATCGTCTTAGATGAGTTAAACGAACTCATTCTTTTTTGTGAAACATTCCATTATCTTTTGACTGACATCGCAAACGTCCTGCCTTTCCCTCCCCTCCACTCTCAGTCCATCAAGTGATCGATGCACCAAACACACCACGAGCTGATCACGTGAAACTGTTGCCGTGTTTGCAACTCTTCTATGAATGGGAAAATACCTTCACAGTTGGTTTTAATACATTTTTAAATTATTATCATGATAAGATAATTCTAAAGTCAACTCTGTCTTTCACTTTTTACTCAAAAATAAGCTCTGAAAGAACATTTCATTCATATATCTCATGCACACCTTCACAATGAGTGTCAAGAAACCGTGCAAAATCAAAAAACAAAGGTGCAAAGATTGATTGACAGGAGTCTATTGTTCCCATTGGTTGGTGATGAAATCATTGATTTTGAAATCTTTTCTTATTGGTTAGTTTTGACGTAATAGTCTTTGACCAGCTTTCCTATTGGTTGATTGATCACGCTGGCATGAAAAAGGTTTTCAAGGTGTTTCAAATCTTTTCCCTCACTTGCTGCACGACCGTTGAATAGGTAAGTCACAATAATTTATACTTCTACAAGACAGCTGTTTTTAACTCAAAAAACAAGCAAAATTACCTACGAATGTTTCGAACTGTTGTCAAAGAAAGTGCAAAGCCTTTTTTAGAGTTCAAAATGAATAACGTTTTCGAAAAGAGTGGAGGAATTGAAGACGAAAGTTGGTCGCTTCGAAGGCCACACGTGGGCCGGGAACTGAAGAAAATTGAAACAATTTTGCTCTTTTTTCGTTTCAAAACCTTTTCAAACCAAAGCTATTGATCTATTCATATACTAAAGTTCGAATTCTGTACACAATAGTGTTCTTTTTGTTGTTATTGTTAACGACGTTACCCGAACTTTTTTCAGCCCATTCAGAGCAGTTGAACATTGACGTTGGGAACACAGAAAAGATAATAATCTGAATAAATACTAAAATATATTTAATGAAAATATAATTTGTGACAATTTTCTTGAAGTTTAATTCGTTTTTACTAAAAAGTTTTTTCCCGCTCTTTTTATACTTCACTGTAAAAACATCGAAGTTTGAAAAACAATCAAAAGAATGGATAATATTCTAATATTTACACATAAAAACCTCTCTAACCTTATTGTATAAAATGCATTTTTATTATTAGAAATTATTCAAGTTTTTTCTTTCTATTTTTCTTTCAGGGTTTGCATTCCGTGTAAAAAGGTTGCAGCAAAACAAGGTGACACTTTTATTTTTGGCGCGCAAAATAGATATACCTTTTTTTTTTTTGAATTTTTACCTCATTATTCGAGAAACTTCGTTAAAGCTTTTCTTCTACTTTCTTAATATTCCAGCGAATCTTTTTTCCGGCAAAAAAGCACTTTTTTTGAACAAGACATTTTAAACCTATGTTTTCTAGTGAAAAACGATTGAAATTTCGAAAGCATCCTAATTAACTAAACCTTTAGCAGCAGGTAGGGGGACTCGCGATCGATGCCAAAGATATACGGGTTTAACTCGCGGATTTACGAAGACGGGTACAGCAGATTTATCGCAAACGGAGGTTAAAATATCTTATAAATATACGATGCACGAATGTAAGAAGTTCGCCAATGACTTTTGCATAATTTGTCTAAGACCTAAAGTTATCGTACCTAAGCCAGAACCCTTTTGGTGTTGTGGTAAAAAAATGCAAATAGAAGATGACACGTCAGCACAGTGTTACGAGTGTGGTAAGAATATTCGTAATGCCGTACCAAATGCTACCAAAGAGCAATATTACGCCAATGGAGGTCGTAAGAAAACGCCATATAAGAGATTAAAATACTTCAGGGACTGGATGAGTCATATCCAAGGTTTACATCCGATATATTTAAGCGACGAAGTAAAGAAGAAAATCATAGACCATTTAGAAGAGCCAACCCCGCAAAGTCTACGGAAAACGCTGAAAAAATTAAAACTAGGAAAATATTACAAAGCTATTCCCTATCTTTTGTCTGAAATTACCGGTAAGTCTATTCCCGAGGTTTCTGATATGACAAAAGCCGAGTGGATGTTTTGTCGGCTGGATAAGGATATTCCTTATTACCCTGACGTAATCTACGAAATATTTTACGAAATTGACCCCAACCACCCCCTGTTAGGATGGATTCCGAGAAGATAGTGGAATTAGCATAAATATTACGCGTAATTTCCAGACTGTCGTTCGATATGTAAATAGAATCCTGTCACGATATTTACTGAGCAAGCTTTCTTTGAAGCTCTTCTTTCGCTTCTTGGTAGATCTTTTTGCGAGATTCCTCGGAAAGATCTTTTACGACTGTTTTTTTGTTCCTTATGTCCGTCTTTAGTTTCTCGTATTTGTCTTCTTCGGCCAGAATAAGCGAGAATTCTACGTCGTCTATCTTTCTGTCACGCAAAGCCTTTGAGACAAGATCGGTAATAGTATTTACTTTAGCCCTAGATAGAGCTATTGTCGTGTCATGCTTGGATATTTTCGTGGATAGCTTTTTCATAATGCCCGTAGCAACAGCCGAAATAATACCACAGGTTGCCCCAACGCCGGCCAAAGGAACTCCAACGATTATTCCCGGCCCAGTAAGCGAAGTAGCAACGCCAGAGCCCGTTAACACAACAGATATGGACCCTGAAGTTATCGCAATCTTATGTAGCGTACTCCGGGCTCTGACGTACTTTTTTCGGACTTTTTCGTAGTGTTTTGTCTGCCCTTCCAAGTAAGCCAGGATTAAGTTCGCTTTGTTGAGCCTAAAGTTTTCAGCGTTTAATTCGTTAGGACCTGTATCCTTAGTGGTAGCGTGATAATTGGGAACATCTGGGTACAACTGAGGTGCTGATGGTATAACATCCATTATATATACTAATGTACGACGCTTTTGGGAATGATATTGAGGAGCAGCCACATCACGACAACAGGGATTATGCCAACTGGAGAGCATTTAGGAAGATGTTTCCGCATGCAGACCCTAGTAAGTTTGAAAGAAGACCCGATGGGATTTACTATGAAGGCTCCAGAATGTACAGCAATGCGGACTTGGAGCCAAAGAACCCAAAACCCGAGCATAAAGAAAGGCAGCCTAATTTTCCAGAGAATCTATTGCCGGCAACCCAGAATTACCCATTTTACAACAACAAAGGTGGAGCGAATGACTTTGCTAAGATGGTTACCTCCTTAGAAATCCCCGTGGGTCCTACGACTTTCAAGACAAAAGTCAGAGACATCTTTAGAGAAACTGCCATGAAACATAACTCAGGGAAAGAATCCAGAGAATGGTTATCAGGTCCCAACATGCGGTATTGGCCACAGCAGTTAAACTTTGCTGTCTGGGCTGCTACTAAAGGATGTGGTATAGCCTCGGATATGTTCCATATTCCTTTCCTGCGATTTCATGTTGCTTTTACTATTCGTAGGATATTGTTTGAGTTAGGAGCGCCGCTTCCTAGTGACACTATCTTTAACCCGAAGGATAACAAATATGACAAAGTCGCATGGGAGCGATTAAGGAATGAGTTTAAGCTTACCAACCCCGATTTTCGTAACAAAGAGGGTACCGCCCATGGTTTAGGAGAGACTTACACCTATGCTTCGTATGTTGGTGCCAGCATAGAAACGCCGGGCATGGGGTATCCTAGCTCTTACGAATTCTTGGACTTAGGAGGCAGCGGAACGAAGGGTAATTTAATTTACTACATAGAAAGCAAAGAAAAGTATCCTTGGGCGCCTTTCTTTGCCGCAAAGGGCATTGGACTGAAAAACCTAGCAAGGATTAATCGAAGCATCGAAGCCTTTGTTTACTGCATTCTAGGGGCCCAGGTTAGCACTCGCAGCCCCATCGTAGATGCCTCCGGTGCGTCACAGGAAACGCAACAAGTATTCCTTGTCCTCTTCGAAAGCGCTGTTATCGAGAATGAGATCTCTAAGTCGGTGCAGAGATATCAACTTGCAGTGCAGCAGTCTAAAGTGCGACTGGATTACGCTTTGTCGCCTGGTTGTTGGTTAATGCCAAGTAATTTGGTTATTAACACCAATTCCGTTGTGGGTTACAACAATAAGCTGCAACGAGCTACTAAGGATATGAAGTTTGGGGTGAATGACGTGAACTCTGACACTCTTAGGAACATTCCCCATTTCGTGGAGAAGCCAAAGAAGGAGCACGTAGAAAAACCATCAAAGAAGGCGCATGTAGAAAAGCCACCAAAGAAACCAGTAAAGAAGGTTACCGAGGAATATGACCATAACTTACTAAAAGCCGGTCTAGCAGCTGCAAGCATTGGTCTGAGCTATTATATATGGCGATGAACAACCCCTACGTAGCTGGAGTAGATTGCGTCTATACGACTTACACAGGCGAGAAAAAATACACCCAGGCATCTTGGGTTGATGTCACGGGGATGTCTGTAGACTTGAACTACTCAGGGAAGAAGTTAATCCTTTGTAGTATTTGCATTGGCACGAGCAGCCATGCCAACGTCGGCTTCAGGTTCCTGGATGACAATGGCATACTGCAACCTATGAGAAATAAGACAAACAACAGGGAGCCTACGCATTTCTCCGTAGAGCCCAACCCCGGCAGCGCCGAAAACATCTCGGTTTGGACTTTCCACATGGTTGCTGATTGCCACGGGAAGGTAAAGCTGCAAATGAGAGTAGACGACACGGGCGTAGTAACGATAAATAGCATACATGACCAAAGAGATCGACCTTATAATCACGCTACCATTAGCACTCTTACGGTGCTTAGCCTTTAGAAGCAAATTTATTTGCTGAAATATATGAATCCACACGCGAAGGAAGATTGGTTTCTCCATTACCTGGAAGAAAAGGAGTACGTGGGCGACAAGTGGCAAGACGCCGGATTGTGGGTGGAGGTTGGAGGCCTGGGATTGATCATGTGCACTATTTGTATTTCGGCGGGGTACTCATGCAATGCCGGCTTTAGGATCGTTGATGAGAATAACCACCCGTTGCCGCCATACAGGGTAAAAAGTAATACCAGGCATCCAACTCATTTTTCGTCGGAGCCTGTTCCTCCGCAAACGGAAGACATGACTCCGGTAACTTTCCATATGATAGCTAATTGTCAATATGCAAAGCTTCAAGTTCGCCCCAGCGATGGTAACGGCCGCATACGAATAAATGCCGCCCCGACTGTTAACCCTTCGACGGATGCTACTTGGAATCATAAGCCCATTAGCACCATGAGCGTGCTGCCGCTAGTTCCGCATTATCAAGGCGGCGCGAATACTATCTTTACTTATCCCCAGTCGAGAACACCTCGGGCGCCCGACGACGATAAGCCACCAGTAATACACGAGGATAAGATTAACCCTTCATCTTTTTCAGGAGTACCACTCCAATAGCTACGACTAATATCCAAATGTTATTCCCCACAAACTTTAGCAGTTCTCCGCCGGCCCTAAGCGCCAGGCCAAGAACGCTACCCAGCAGCCCAGGAAGACCGGCTGCCATCTTTTTTCCCAAGTCCGTCAGCCCATTGCCTAATTTCTTTACGCCTGCGCCTGTAGCCTTAAGCGTGGACAAGATCACGCCTACTACGCTTGAAATAGCGACCGCAAATGCCAGCGGAAGACCATACTTCAAAAGGGCTCTTTTTACCTTTTCCTTGGTGGTAAGCCCCAACTCCTTTTCCAGGTTTTCCTTTTGCGCCTGTAATTCCGCAAGGCGCACCTGAAGGGTTTCTACTTCCTTTTGGGTTGCCTCCCTTTCCTCTTCGGGACGAGTCTGGTCATTGATTACTTCCTGTTTTTCGGATATGTTTTTTTCCAGGTCTTCAATAGCCTGATCTCTTTGCCGGATTTGTTCTTCTTTGGTGTTGATTTCGGCAACCAACTGCCGCCGTTCCTCCAAAGAGCCGGCTATGGTGACATTCAAGTTTTTAGCTTCTTCCTTGCTCATATCCAGGTCTTGCAGGGCAAGCTCAAAGGCCCGTCGGGCTTGGTCCCTTTCGTCTAAAGCCGTTTCAGCTTCTCGCTTGATTTGCAGCATGACTTCGTTTTTGCCCTTGATTTCTTTCTTTTGAGCATCGGTTAGCTGCCGTATTTGTCTTTCGTAATTTGTTTCCTTTTCTTTCAACGTTTCTTGTAGTTCCTCGACGCGTTTTTCTAGCGCGACCTTTTCGTTTAGGGTTTCTAGCCGGTCTAACAGGCTTCTAGTGGCACGCTGGAAGCCTTTTAATCTTGAGACGTCACCCCTAACGTCACCATTCTCATCAAAGAGGATTTGTGGTTTGGTCCAACGGTCTTTGTCAGGAAATCTCAGGTCTTGAACGCTTATGAGGACTTTGTTTCCGCGTTCTGTGAGCCTTACGTCGTCAGCATCGAAGCGGGAATAGCGCTGCGTTAGCTCTTGCATTGCCCACTCTACGGTTTCCCGCGCGGCTGCTTCATCTATGTTTTGAAGTTCCAAGTACTCGGGGACGGGGCTGCCGCGGTTCCTTGATTGCCACATGCGATTCAAGGCTGCCTTGAAGCTTTTCCACCTATTGCCATACTTGCTTATCAAGGCCATGTCGTAGACTAGGGGCTTGGTATCCGCGTCCTTAATCCATGCATCGTATTCTTCATCGTTAATATCGACTTGGCCTTCTTCGGTAAGGGGGTCAAAATCCGTTCCTTCTACTTCCATTATATATGATAAGCTCAAAGTTAAATCCCAACGTATTACCTAAGCAGGTTGGCGGGTTGAAAGCAGAACGCACCTTTCACCGGGTCACCTTTACACCTTCTAGCGCAAAGCCGGGGGAGACGCTGTACGTAGGCGTGCCCCGTCTAACAGATAACCTAGTATTGGTTCCTGGTACCTTGGCTTTGAGGTTTGACCTAGCGGTACAGTCAAGCCCCACAGATGAAAGGATTATCGTTAACAACGTGGGTCGCAACATCGTTTCTAAGATGCGCGTAAAGTTCGCCGGGGAATCCTTGCTGGACTTAAATAGGTACGATCTGTATACCACGTACAAAGACTTATGGTTAACAGCATTTGACCGCGCGCAAAGGATAGAACAAGGAATTGGTAGTGTCATTCTGCGTAAGGTCCGCACACCTACGAAAACGCAACCTACTGACGGCAGCGGAGAAACCGCAGTAGCAGACGCAAAGCGAATAAAGACCGCCTATGGTAGCAAGTATGTCATACCATTAGACTTTGAAGTGATTACGAATCACGGTGTGTATTACCCAAGACAGTTATCCGAGTTACAGTTTGAAGTAACCTTAGCAGATGCTAATAACATCATTGGTGGGCTAAGCACTGCACTTACCACAACAACCCCATACTCTATCACTAATCTAGAATTACAGTACGAAACGGTGTACAGCGAAGAGCTGGCCCGTAGCGCCGGTATGGAATATAGCGCCGGAAAGGCATTCCTTTACGACCACGTAGTGATGTATAAGACGTTTAGCTTCTTGGATAAGACGGATGAGGTTATCAACCAAAGCATTAACCTCCCCCGAAGAAGTCTCACGGGGTTAATGCTGGTGTTTGCCAAACCCTATGAGGCCGGTAAGCGCGACTCTGAGGCCTTTCACAACCCCAACATTACTAACGTCGGCGTGAACATCAACGGAGTCCCAAACAAGGTTTACTCCCAGGGGATAAAGCCCGCAGACGTGTACAGAGAGGCCATGCGCAAGTTTGGCGACCAAATTAGCCCCGAGGAATTCTTTAATGATAAGTATGCGCTGTGGATTGACATGCGCACCATTAACGACGAAGACCTACATGGTCAAGGCCTCCGTCTAGTAAATACGCAGGATGGCATAACATTGGAGATCAAGCGCACCAAGAACGCCGGTGCGAGTGACGGCGATAAAATAAACTGCTACGTCTTCGTCGTGTCTGACGCGCAACTGAGCGTAGAAATGAATCAGCTAAAGAGCGTTGCCTACTAGGACGGCTGAGGAACGAAGTCGTCAATGTTAAAATATTTCTTAAATATACAATGCTTCGCGTATTTGAAAGCAACGGTACGAAACTGCAAGTCGTGCAAGGCGATAAATTGTACTTCAAAGCAAAGGAAGTAGCGGCCGCATTGGGCTACGAGCGCCCAAAAGATGCGATTAAGGTGCACGTTCGCGATAAATACAAGGTAAGGCTTAGCGAACTTAGAATGGAGGTGAATCGCCTCCCTTCCAATTCACACCCACATTCCCTGTATGTGAACGAATCCGGGTTGTATCAGTTGATATTCTCCTCGAAGATGGCAAAGGCAGAAGAATTCCAAGATTGGGTCCTCGAAGAAGTCCTACCCGCGTTGAGAAAGACGGGTAAATATGCGATGGACAAACGCTTCGACAGCCCGAATAAATTAGTTTTTAAGATAGAAAATGAAGCCGACCTACACGCGAAGGTAGTCGACTACATACGTAGGTTTTACCCTGAATTCATCATAGCACCAGGCCTTGGCGAGCTGCAGGATTCTGACAGCAAGCGCATAACATGCTGGCGAAAAGGCTACCAAGCCGGCCAGCCAGACCTTTTAATCCTTAACGCCCACAAGAAATACCGCGGGTTGTGCATTGAGTTAAAGACCCCAAAGGGAAACGGCGTATTGTCTGCAAAGCAATCCAAAAAAATTGCGCAGCTTGACGTAAATGGTTACCTAACTATGGTTAGCAACGATTACGACGTCATCTGTCGTGCCCTCATGGATTATGCGGACGGCATTCGTATTCCCTGTAAGGGCTGCGTAAAGCGGTTCAAATCCTACGACACTTTGAAAACGCATTTAAAGATATTCCATAGGTATAATGAAGCTCAGCTTGACTCACTGGCGTGATCTTGCCCACGGTAAAGCATACGAAATAAAAAATTACGTCGTCTTCGAAGACATCGACCGTTTACGGTTAGTCCTCAAAGACTTAGAAGGCAAGGAATATTCCCTTTGGGCGCCGGATTGCGTGCGGTACGTAATTCAGGGCGAGGAATTCACCCACTTACGCAGCTATGGTAAGGTAAATGGCCGATGGAAGTTTGACATTGAAAGAAGAGTCACTCCATCTCCTCTTTGTAGTTAAGCGCCCGCTGCGCTTTAGGATCCGCGGAGCACCAATGCCCCACAAAGGATCCTTCGGAGAATACCCTGTCGCAATGAAGGCAGGTGTATTTTTTACGCGGCGGCTTACGAGGGGTAATGCAGTCGGCAGGTAGTTCGCAAGTAATACAGTCCATATATTGAAAGGGTAATTAGAATGCCTCCCAGAAAGGCAGCTGCGTAGGCTAGCATATACCTTTAAAAGGGGTCCTTATTTTTATTTATTAATAATAATGAATAAAAATAAGGATGGGATTTGAGACTCTTTGCGCAAACCCTACCTTACTATTAAAGGCCCCAAGAAATGCTATTTCAAAAGTGTCTCAGAATGTTAACAATAAGGTTAAATCTTTGTTAAGTATGTGTGGAAACTATTTCAAAGAGTGCCTCAGAATGTTGACGTTTAGGTTAAATCTTTGTTAAGACACCCCGGAAACTATTTCAAAGAGTGTCTCAGAATGTTGACGTTTAGGTTAAATCTTTGTTAAGACAGTTGAAGATATGTTCCTCTTCTCTAACACAACCACAACGATCGCACTCCTGCCTCCAATACTCCCTTTTAGTCCACGGAACGCCTTCGGCGCGTTCAAAAGAGGGGAAAGTACGGACTATCTTCTTATGGTAATCTATGCGATTCCTTAAGTAATCCTCTTTATGCGGGCAGCGACACATCAAATCCGCACATTGGTAGCAATCCACGCCTTCTAGGTCATACGCCCCAAAGAGAAACCTATAATTCACTTCATGCGTTCTCCGGTGCGTCTGTAAACGTTGACGACTACTAAGTATCTTATTACAAAAACTACACTGTCTGGTTCGATTACAGACGCCCCTTTTCAGATGCTGCTGCATTTCGAAGGGGTTGTGGAATTCCTTATTACAGTCCTTACAAAGCCCACAAATGCGTTTATCCTGATGTTGTTGCATCTTTTGAACGGTGCTGAATTCCTTACCGCAATCCTTACAAGCGCGGCTAAGGGGTTTCTTCGTACAAACGCCGCGACGAACGTGGTATTGAAGTCTTTGTTTGGTGCTGAACATCTTCTTACACAACAAGCAGTCCATATATACTTAACAATATCTTAGCCTCCATTTAACATCCTTAACAAAGATTTAACCTAAACGTCAACATTCTGAGACACTCTTTGAAATAGTTTCCAGGCATCCTTAACAAAGATTTAACCTAAACGTCAACATTCTGAGACACTCTTTGAAATAGTTTCCAGGCATCCTTAACAAAGATTTAACCTAAACGTCAACATTCTGAGACACTCTTTGAAATAGTTTCCAGGCATCCTTAACAAAGATTTAACCTTATTGTCAACATTCTGAGACACTCTTTGAAATAGTTTCCAGGCATCCTTAACAAAGATTTAACCTAAACGTCAACATTCTGAGACACTCTTTGAAATAGTTTCCAGGCATCCTTAACAAAGATTTAACCTTATTGTCAACATTCTACAGGGGATATCGCATGAAGTCCTTAACGGACTCCTTAGCCCACGTTGCCATCGTTATCAGCGCGCCAAACCGTTCTGCACGCTTCAGACCGCACATTTCATCGTACAATTCCTGCACGCGCTCTTTTAACCGATCGATCTCCTCCCTTTGCATTTCTATGGTGTCTCTTTTATCCTTTGCGTCGCCGGCAATCCTTCTTACTGCGTCCACTGGGTCCATCGTATATATAATGGATCCGAACCATATTCCCTGCAATGCTCTGATAGTAGGACCCACCGGCTGCGGAAAGACCCAATTCGTAGTGGAGCAGCTATTAGGACCCTTTAGATACCGTTTCGACTACGTCGTGCTATTATGCCCCACCTACGTGAATAACCGCACCTGGACGGGCATAGGAGTGAAAGATGACGACTTCTTTGTAGATATCTTAGACCCTAACGAGTTATCCAGCCATTTGAAGTTCTGGCATAAGCAATTCCCTAAAGATACGCAGACGCTCCTCATATTGGATGACATTGCCTGCGGGGACGACGTAAAAAAGCGCACCTCCGAGCTCGTTAAGCTCGCCTTCAGCGGTAGACACGACAATATCAGCGTTTGGTTGCTCTCGCAGCAGCTTACCAGCGTCTCTAAGCCTTTTAGGGAAAACATAGGTTCACTTGTCGTATTTTATACTCCGAGCCGGAGTGACCTGGAAACCATCTTAAGCGACTACGGCGGTGAGATATCCAAGGAACAGTTACACGAATACATGCGGCACCTAAAAACGCACCAACATTCCAAGATGATCTTCTCTTTGAGGTTTCCGTATTCCATTAACATATATGGACATTGAGCAGCTCTTAGATGAAGTCCCCACGCAGTTAGATGAAAGTAACCTCAAGGAACAACTTAACATCCTCGTGTCTTCTGGGAAGTGTAAAGAAATGATAGGCAAGGAACTTACCCATGAGCAGGTTAATAAGTTGTCGGAAGAAGAAGTCAAGAAGTTCCATAAGAGGTACGAGGCTGCCCTTGCAAGTAAGACCACGGACGCCGTAGCAGACTCAGCTATTCGACTTGCGACTAAATTGCTTGGACTTGCACTGCCCATAGACGACGTGGAGCAACTGCGGAAGGACATAAGCGAGGACTATGTCATCGCCCAAGAACTTAAGATAACCTGCGGGTGGTTGTCTTTGAAGTGCGGTAAGTTAATGGCAGTCGCCTCTGCGGCACTTCACGTAGCTCAGCACGTCGACTTGAAGGAACTTGCGGGCACCTTTGGTGCCTCTTGGAAGGACTTCAAGAAGGACAGAGAAGTCGAAAAGGTCTTCCAGGCGGCACTTGCTGAGGTACCTGATCAAGTCACCTCAAGTACTTAGTCAAGTCGTTGTCAAGTCACCTCAAGTACTTAATCAAGTACTTAGTCAAGTCATTCTCAAGTACTTAGTCAAGTCATTCTCAAGTTACTTGTCAAGTCCTTCAAGTCCCTTAATATAAGATGAGTGGCACCGAAGAACAACCACCCGTAGAAGATACCAAGATTACCAAGGCTAAATCTCCAGGCAGAGTCGCTGCCGGAAAGAAGCTCGCGGAGATGAATAAAAAGAACAAAGCCAAAAAAGAAGAAAAGGTGGAGGAAAAAGAAGAGGAATCCTTTATTAATCCGGGATACGTCATTGGCGCGTTAGGAGTCGCTATAGCAGCAGGCAGCCTTTACTTACAATGGCGGGCAGCAAAGCCAAAAGTAAAGTTGGAGCCAGCGCATTACACGCCTACGGAGCCGCCCGTTAGAAAAAGTAAGATCCCTGAAATGGAGTAATAACCTTCTCGCTTTGTAATATAATGTCAACCGCGTTATTGAAAACTGTTGAAGAAGCAGCTATCATTACTTCCATCGTTGCGGGTATTGGTTGGGTAGGTAAGAAAGTGCTCAAAGAAGACTTTACTGAAGACCCAAGCAAGAGCTTCGCTAATTTTGCTAAAATGACCGCTGCCGTAGGCGGGGCTATCATGGTAAAGGATTACCTACGAAAGGAAAAGTACCTACCTACGGTGTGATTTTCTAATATATAATGGCTAGCGTGGTCGCAGGTGGAGTTATTGCAGCCTTAGCATTCACTGGAGCTAATTATGGTGGTCAATATTTGGATAGATTAGTTAGAGGTGATCGCAGCGGAGATTTGGCCGCCGAAAGGAAGAGACACGACTTAGCGCTGGAGAAATATCAGCGAGACGTGGCAGCTTGGAATGAAAAAAGACAAGCTTACAGGGATTGGTTGGATAAGAACTACCAAGACAAGATGCAGGCGGATAAGAACTTCGAAAACACAGACTACGCCTTCAAACTTTATGCGCAAGCACACCCCGCGGCATTAACGGGGTTGAAAAGGCCTCAGTTCAAGAATTACTACCAGCCTTCTAAGAAACAAAAAGACAATGAGCTGGTATTTGTAGGAGTTGCAGGGCTGGCAGGAGGCGTAGCTTTGGCGTACTTAGTCTAAGCTACGCTTAGCCTCTAGTGGCGCCTTTGGCGCCTAGAATATAATGATCGTCTTTTTGGAAAGCGACAAGAATGACTCTACCACTTACTTGAATCCTCCCATCAAAGCCCATAAGGTTCGGCTCATAAGTTGCTCTTTGTACAATTCTTGGCATAACCTGATTGGGGGCATAGTCACTGAGCATACAGGAGGATCTAACTATCAAGCCGTATTGCTGCCCGATGGACATTACACACCAATCACACTGGCCAAGGAATTAGCAAAACACGGTTATACTCTCACCACGGGGTTGCCGCACGAAATGACCCTCAAACACAATATGCCAAACTATTCAATGACTTTTGGAAAGTCTGACCCATTGGGATCTTTATTATGTGCCTCAGGCAAGACGATTACCAACACAGCCATACCTGTGAAATGGAAAGTCGCATCCTCTTACGAAGTCTATTGCGACTTGGTCAATAGTTACAACAATGGGGAAAAGTCTTCTCTTATGTCCAAGTTTCTACCCAAAGGTAATCCATTTGACTCAGAAGAATACACTCCCATTTCTTTGAGTTATGACTTGTCTAATTTGGTAGAAAGCATAAACATCACCATTAAAGTGGACGGAGAGACGGTGGATTTCAATGGACGTCAAATCAATCTCGTCCTGGAATTCATATAATGGGCCGCGTAGAGGACAAACTCAAAAGGATTTACTATGGACCTGAAGGCTATTGGAATGGAGCGTCGGCCATCAAGAAACTCGCGACCGCGGCCAGGGTATCAGAAGAAACGGCTAAGAACTGGTTAAAAAAACAAACCCTCTGGCAGGTTTATCTTCCCGTGCCTAAGTACATTCCCAGACCCAGCTTTACCGTAAATACCCCCAATGAAGTTCATCAGGCAGATTTGCTTTTCTTGCCGCACGATAAGGTGAGAAAGAAGACCTATAGGTACGCTTTGACCGTAGTTGATATCGCAAGCAGATACAAGGACGCCGAACCCATAACCAGCAAGGATTCTGGAGAAGTCGCAGAAGCCATAGGTAGGATTTATAAGCGCGTCTTGAAATGGCCTAAGCTGCTGCAAGTGGATGCGGGGACAGAGTTCATGGGCGTGGTTACTAAGACCCTGAAAGACCACGACACTAAGATTAGGAGAGCTGAAGCTGAGTATCACAGGGGTCAGAGCATCGTCGAAAGATTCAATGAGACCCTGGCCGAGCGTCTCTTTGGGTACCAGTATTGGAAAGAGCTGGAAGATCCCTCCAAACGCAACAGGGAATGGACTCAGAGGCTCCCCCAGGTCGTCGCGGCTTTGAACAACGAGGCGGCCAGGGCTACGGGAATAAAACCCAAGGATGCCATAAAAAAGAAACACGTGGAACACAAGTCCTACGTCAGAAGTTCAAGGGCGGTCGGACTGAAGGAAAAAAAGCTACCCCGCGACATAGTGGTCAGATACCTCTATCAGCCGGGGGAACTCGAAGGTGGCAGAAAGAGAGCCACGGATCCTAACTGGTCTTTGGAAACGTATGAGATTTCGAAGTCCGTCACCAAGGAAGGGCAACCCGTGTTGTATTACCTAAATGGCCCAAGTCGTGGATTTGTCATGGAAGAGCTGCTCATAGTCCCCAAAGACTCAGAGTAGTGCTGCTCCACGCGCCCGATTACACTCTAGGCATGTCAACCTTACGTTACCTCTGCAATGGCCGCGTTTATTATTTATGCGATCCACGGAGAACTGCTGATCGTCATTCGGGTCAAACCTCCATAGTAGAGGTATGTTACACTTTGCGCAGCGGGCGCCTTTCTTATAGACGTCGTCCACGCATAGGTCAAACTTTATCCCCGCATAGCGGGGATCTTTGCTCTTTTCTTCGTCGTGGCGCTTGTAGCGAAGGAGTTTCTTAGCAATGTTCTCTTTGGCTACGTCTTCTGGGGTGCGGTCGTAACGCATTTGTGGCCCCCAGGCTCTTTTTAACTGTTTGGCATACTCCACACGACTTACGGCGGTGTAGATAAGGTTGCTCCAACACAGCCGCTGGTCTATGACCCATAAGGTTTCTTTTATGGTAAGTCCCTGCGCGCTATGGACTGTCATACAATAACCTAAGCGCCAATCGGGGTGTGAGGTAATTCTTTCTACTTTTTCTATGGGCACCCAGGCTTTATCGTGAGTTACGGCATTCTGCAGTTGGATGTCGGTGCCTGGCACCCATACGTCTCTTTTTTGCATTCGGGTGTCGTGGGGTTTATAGCAGACGGGCACGGGATATGTAGGGAATCGCTCGCGGTGTATATTCAGCAGGTCTTTCTGTATGCGTGATTGTGCTGCGCGCTTGCTGCTCAACACCAAATCCTTTGGATGCCACGCGTGAAGGAATTCCTCGTATTTCTTTGCTCGTACACGTTTGCGAAGTATCTTGTTTTGTTTGGCATCGCTGCGGCCACGAAGTTCCGCCTTTAGGTTTCTTACTTGATCCTTACTGCGGTAGTCGGTGTTAATTTCTTCGGAGTGGTCTACCATTTCTTTTAACCATTTATGGGGCATCTCTCCGGTTATTGGAGGAGGCTGGCAAGGATCTCCGGCGAATATCACTTGACACTTTCCACGGAGGAATTCTACGAACTCCTGCAGGATTTCTAAAGGAACGGTGCAAATCTCATCCCAAAGTATCACCGGGGGTATGTCGTGGATGGCTTCTGGTACCCACTTTTGACCATTCCAGCGGAAGAAGCTGTGGTACGTCTGCGCATCGTAACCCATCTCCGTTAATTCTCGCTCCAGACGATGCGTTGGTGTTAACACCTTTATCTTTGGAAATAGTTTCAAGACACGCGTAGTTTTACCACTGCCACCGGTTCCGTAGAGGTAAGAGAAGCGTTTGTAAGATATTGGATTGGCAACCGACGGTAAAGGCTCCACAGTGGGCGTTATTGAACCATGTGTGTGTTCCCCGTGGTATTCTACGCGTTCTCTCCAGGCCTTTATTTCTTCGTCTTTGACGCGCCATTGACCGCTCTCTGCAAGTTCGTCCTCTGTATAGAATTCCTGCATCTTTTCTAACACTTCTGGCTTTACATACAAAGAATCCGTGGCTACGCGTGGGATATCCTCTTTGTCAAACCGCAACAGCATTGACAATAGATTAATGTGCGCATATGCTAACATGCTGGCCCGAAGATGGTAATATTGCGGGCGATGATCTTGGTAATAACACAGCGCATTCCATTGCCGTTCCCCTTGGCCTTCTATGAAATAATTCCACTTCTCTACGGACACCATGGTTCCTTGCTCATGCGCGCGTTTTATTAAGAAGCTCAACTCACCGTCGTCTGTTATCAAACGCCGTTGCATGTGTTTTTCTCCTTCCTTAGCGCCCTGTGTGAACTTTCCTATGACAACCCGCGCTGTGGGGTTGTGCTCTGGGAGCCATTGTGTGAAGGCGCTATGGCAAAGTATGGCTTCATGCGCTGTGTATGTGAGGAGTTTACGCTCTTCGAGAAACTTCAGCAGGGGCACGGGGATCCATTCTTTCTCCTGTAGATGTTTCCCGTACCACGCGTAAATTATTGGATGTAAGTCTTCTGCCAACTCCCATGTGGTTAGTCTGACGAATCCTGTTGCTGGTGCGTCGTATTTACAGTCTAACGCGACACGAAAGAATTGTGAGTCGGGATGCCCGTATCTATCGTAATACTCCTTACAATCCCCAAGGCCTTTAAAACTGGCAGGGTAGCAATGTTTCATATCCAGGGATACGTATTGATCTTCGTCGTACTCCATGTTCCACAGACCTCCATGGCCGTGTTCTACACAGGCTTTGGCTATGTCTCCGAATTCTTTTGGGGTGGGTTTCCAGCCGTTTCTTTTCTTTGCGGCCAGGAAGTCCAAACTGCGGGAGCTAAGGACCTCATCTGAAAAGTCCTCACCAAGGGTTTCGCAGGCGCTTTGGATGCGCTGGTGTTCGCTCTCGGGCCGGTAAAGAGTGCCGTCTTGCGTCATGAATTGATTTCCTTCCGAATCCATTAGCCATATGGAATTCTCGTGGATCAAATCTATGAGTGGTGACCCCTCGTAGACCTTTGTCTCCTTCTTTCTTGGAAACCTAAGTTCTCTCCATGCGTGCGCGTTGTGTTGATAGATAACAATAGGCGCTCCCCGGCCTCCATACTTTTTCGTCCCTCCGTAAATGAAACCGTCGGTGATGTCCTTCACGTGTATGCGGCGTTCTAAGGCAGTTTCTAACTTTTTGATGTTTTCGATGGAGCCTCCAGTTTTACGTGTAGAATGCTCCCATTTCCTGATGGCTTCTCTTCTTTTTGGCGTAAGCTTACCACCCCGAGAGGAATCCTCGAAAAACTCCCTAACCAGCTTCCCAACGCAGTTACCAGGATGTCGCATTGGTCGCAACTTCTTAACGTCCGGCTTCTTAATCTCGTATGCACCGTAAATGACCACGGTAACCGGGTAAGCGACCTCGTAGAAGAGCATGTCTATTCCCTCAAGTGCTCCCGGTCGTGTGTGCTTATTCAAAACGAACAGGTTCTGCTTACCAGACGCTCTGATAGGATTACGACCCTTTTCTATTATCCACTCACCGTCTAAGTACTTTACGAATGTCAACTCCAAACGGTAGTCACCGGCCGGCATTCTGTTGATTATCTTTTCAGCCATTTTGTGATTCATAGTTTTGTCTGTCTTTCCCTCCATAAATGTAGCGAAGACAAAGTCAGCGTCTGAGTTATCCATCACCTGATTTCCGAGCCTGCGCACAGTTTTGTTTTGAATGTCGTTGATGGTGGCCATGTATATCTAAGGAATATTTTAACCTCCGTTTGCGATACCAAAATACCCGTAAATCTGCTGTACCCGTCTTCGTAAATCCGCGAGTTAAACCCGTATATCTTTGGCATCGATCGCGAGTCCCCCTACCTGCTGCTCCTTTTTTAAGAAAAACAATTAATCATAAGATTTTACTAAATTATTTTAAACTTTTGCTTTTGGTAGAATGAAATAACTACTCTAGTCTCGTGTAAGTTCGACGCATATGACCCTTGAGTATTTGCGTTATGTAGTTACGTAATGTTTATTTACTTTTCAATCCCGATGCAAATATAGATGTCTAATGACCGATAACTTGCGCACTGCAATTATGTACATTCGTAATATTTTACTTTAATTAATTTATCATGTAATTCCGATGCATATATAGTTGTCCGATGACCGATAATAATTTGCGCACTGCAATTATGTACATTCGTAATATTTTACTTTAATTAATTTATCATGTAATTTCGATGCATATATAGTTGTCCGATGACCGATAGTACTTTGCGCACTGCAATTATGTACATTCGTAATATTTTACTTTAATTAATTTATCATGTAATTTCGATGCATATATAGTTGTCCGATGAACGATAATAATTTGCACACTGCAATTACGTACATCCGTAATATTTTACTTTAATTAATTTATTATGTAATTTCGATGCATATATAGTTGTCCGATGACCGATAATAATTTGCACACTGCAATTATGTACATCCGTAACATTTTACTTTAATTAATTTATCATGTAATTTCGATGCATATATAGTTGTCCGATGACCGATAATAATTTGCGCACTGCAATTACGTACATCCGTAACATTTTACTTTAATTAATTTATCATGTGATTTCGATGCATATATAGTTGTCCGATGACCGCTAATAATTTGCGCACTGCAATTACGTACATCCGTAATATTTTACTTTAATTAATTTATTATGTAATTTCAATGCATATATAGTTGTCCGATGACCGCTAATAATTTGCGCACTGCAATTACGTACATCCGTAACATTTTACTTTAATTAATTTATTATGTAATTTCGATGCCTAAATAGTTGTCCGATGACCGCTAATAATTTGCACACTGCAATTACGTACATCCGTAACATTTTACTTTAATTAATTTATCATGTGATTTTGATGCATATATAGTTGTCCGATGACCGCTAATAATTTGCGCACTGCAATTACGTACATCCGTAACATTTTACTTTAATTGATTTATTATGTAATTCCTATGCATATATAGTTGTCCGATGACCGCTAATAATTTGCACACTGCAATAATGTACATTCGTAATATTTTACTTTAATTAATTCATCATGTAATTTCGATGCATATATAGTTGTCCGATGACCGCTAATAATTTGCGCACTGCAATTACGTACATCCGTAACATTTTACTTTAATTAATTTATTATGTAATTCCTATGCATATATAGTTGTCCGATAACCGATAATAATTTGCATACTACAAGTATGTACATCCGTAATATTTTAATTTAAAATCTAATTTTGATGACCGATAATTTGCGCACTGCAATTATGTACATTCGTAATATTTTACTTTAATTAATTCATCATGTAATTTCGATGCATATATAGTTGTCCGATGACCGATAATAATTTGCGCACTACAAGTATGTACATCCGTTATATTCACTTTAATACTTTATGTAATTTCGATGCATATATATAATTGTCTCTTTGCTCAGTGCAATTTATGTAGATCCAAAATTATTTTACCTTAATTTAAAATTATTTAATTCCGATGCATATATAGTTGTCTAATGACCAATAACCAAAAATGATTTTCTTACTGTAATTATGTGCATCTGTAATATATCTTATTTTAATTTAAGATCTAATTCCAAAGCATATATAGATGTCTAATGACCTATAATTTGCGCACTGAAATTATGTATATATTTATCATGACATTTGGAGGCATATGTAATTGTTTAGCGACTAGATTCATAAAATTTTGCGTTATAATACTAATGTATTTTCAATTACTCCTTGTCTAAAATCAATTTGCGCACTTGGCGTTTGTAGATGAGAGTAGGTTAAAGCAATATAATATATAGTGCGGATATAACATTAACTGTTCCAAATGCGTTGTATTTTGTCTATTCTTTTGCTTCTTGGACCGAACCCATGTCAGCAGTATACAAAAGATATTTCTATTAACAAAGGTGAGAAACGGAAAATATTTCTACCTACATTTAAAAAAAAACGTTAAACACGACTTTTAATGTCTTTTCTATTTCGTTTCAGAAGTTTATTTCCAGAAAAAGAGATTATGGATAAGATGTTGTTCACCTTGAATTTATTGTGATTTTGTGATTGTGTAATTCACTATGTATATATTTTATTGCACTTCAAATTTATGGATGTTTTATTCATTATTATTTCTATTTACTGATTCTTTTGAATTTATTACAGTGCCCAACAGGGATTCAAGCCCTAATCTAGTAGAGGACCTTTTTATCGAACTACCAGATGTCTTTGACAGTAAGCATCAGTTATAACAGCAATGGGGATTCCAACCTCTTTTTTTCAGAGATCCAGGTGTGTTTGACATTGATCATCAGTTATCAAAGCAATGGGGATTCAAACCCTATTTATCAGAGTTCCAGGTGTCATTGACAGTGAGCATCAGTTATCAAAGCAATGGGGATTCAAACCCCTTTTTTCAGAGATCCAGGTGTGATTGACAGTGAGCATCAGTTATCAAAGCAATGGGGATTCAAACCCCTATTTATCAGAGATCCAGATGTGATTGACAGTGAGCATCAGTTATCAAAGCAATGGGGATTCAAACCCCTTTATTTCCAGAGTTCCAGGTGTGATTGACAGTGCGTATCAGTTATCAAAGCAATGGGGATTCAAACCCCTTAATTTCCAGAGATCCAGGTGTGATTGACAGTGAGAATCAGTTATCAAAGCAATGGGGATTCAACCCCTATTTATCAGAGATCCAGGTGTGATTGACAGTGAGCATCAGTTATCAAAGCAATGGGGATTCAAACCCCTATTTATCAGAGACCAAGGTGTGATTGACAGTGAGCATCAGTTATCAAAGCAATGGGGATTCAAACCCCTTTATTTCCAGAGATCCAGGTGTGATTGACAGAGAGCATCAGTTATCAAAGCAATGGGGATTCAAACCCCTATATTTCCAGAGATCCAGGTGTGATTGACAGTGAGCATCAGTTATCAAAGCAATGGGGATTCAAACCCCTTTATTTCCAGAGTTCCAGGTGTGATTGACAGTGAGAATCAGTTATCAAAGCAATGGGGATTCAAACCCCTATTTATCAGAGATCCAGGTGTGTTTGACATTGAACATCAGTTATCAAAGCAATGGGGATTCAAACCCCATTTTGCAGAGTTCCAAGTGTGATTGACAGTGAGCATCAGTTATCAAAGCAATGAGGATTCAAACCCTATTTATCAGAGATCCAGGTGTGATTGACAGTGAGCATCAGTTATCAAAGCAATGGGGATTCAAACCCCTTTATTTCCAGAGTTCCAGGTGTGATTGACAGTGGGTATCAGTTATCAAAGCAATGGGGATTCAAACCCCTTAATTTCCAGAGTTCCAGGTGTGATTGACAGTGAGAATCAGTTATCAAAGCAATGGGGATTCAAACCCCTATTTATCAGAGATCCAGGTGTGTTTGACATTGAACATCAGTTATCAAAGCAATGGGGATTCAAACCCCATTTTGCAGAGTTCCAAGTGTGATTGACAGTGAGCATCAGTTATCAAAGCAATGAGGATTCAAACCCTATTTATCAGAGTTCCAGGTGTGTTTGACAGTGAGCATCAGTTATCAAAGCAATGGGGATTCAAACCCCTTAATTTCCAGAGTTCCAGGTGTGATTGACAGTGAGCATCAGTTATCAAAGCAATGGGGATTCAAACCCATATTTATCAGATACCCCCATTATTTTCCCAGTTATTGTTTTCAGATTTTGAATTTTTACAAGATAAAGGTGGCAACGTGTTGATGTAAGTATTTTTTTCATTTATATAATGTCTTGTATTAGGCATGTTTGATGTATCATATAGTAGGAGATGGAGAAGTGAAGAATGTCTAGAGAATGAACTAGTTATGTTTATTTTGTTATTCAGATAAGGAAAGTGGCCGAGTGATGGAGTTTGAAGCTGATAATGATGTTTATTTCTACTATCTCTGAAGAGGTAAATCATGACTGTATGCTTGTTAGTGTTTTAATGGTGGGTGATAATACTATAGTTGCATTTAAATGTTATCGAGTGTACCCAGATATTTCGTAAGGGATTAGCTTACTCACCTATTATTACCTAAGTAATATTAATTAAAGTGGCTATTTTAGAAAGCATACTCCCAAAATGGCGTGTAATTTCTTCCCAAAACAGTACCACATTGCACCATTACTGATCCTACAAATGTTGATATTTCAGGGCTGCTCACTTGGATATGGTATATAGACTCATTACTTGTAACCAGTTTATTGATTTACTCACCTTATATGGTTCCAGTATAAAGAGACAGCGAACTGTACTTTTGTACTAGAATTTTGTAAGAACTGATATTCACCTTAATGGTTCCTGTATTAAGAGACAATGAACTGTACATTACATGCTTGGATACCAGAAATGACATCCCTCAAAAGTATTGTTCACCTTTATGGTTCCTGTCTGGTCATCGAGTCTGCAGGGAGTTCAAGGAAAACTGTGAGTCTGTTCTAATTTATTGTTATTGTTGCTGTTTCGGCCTTCATTCCAATTGGCTTCCATTTTTTCGGTCGTTTTTTTTCGGTCACGAATTTGGGTTATTTTGGTTGCGATTTTTCTCTCGTATGATCGTGTTGTGTGTGGATTCGATATAAGAATTTACTGTTTAAGCTGGATATTTTTTGATACTTTTTAGGCGTAGTTTTAGGTTTTATTCGATCGATGCTACTTGTTCTAGGGACTGGAGATCTTCGGATATTTCCACATAGTCTTATGAAGTACATAGGATAGCATTTTTTTCGGGAGATTTTTTCGGATATCTCCGTTGTCTTTGAGTCGATAGGATTTTTTACGATTCGGCTTTAGGTTGCGCTCTTTTTAGTATTTGGAGATTTTTCTGATATTTCCGATTTTAGGCCATTTTTTCCGTATTTCAAATAGGACTTTTTTTCCGGCTGATTTTCGGTAGCATGTGTATTGGATTTAGACAGTATAGATAGTTTAGAATGGTTGTAATCAGGCAGTTGTCAGTTCCCTATGGCTTGGTGGCTCTTCCCCTTTGTTCGCTCTGGGTTTAATTAATGTGGGTTAAGGGTTTGGACAGAATTTTATTGAATAAAAATGAAATAAAGACAGCGTTTGCGCGCGCGCTTCGAGTGTGTGTGTCGGTTAGTTGTGGAGTAATCCCTACCTTGCCGCTGTTAGTTGGTACCGCTTGTATTCGGCTAATGGTGATGATCCCCTGAAAACTTAGTCTATACGACCTTGCCTGAATTCTTCTAAGGCTTGTGATTTGTCGGCTTCACAACACCCCAATTGGACACCCCTCTGTTGGTTTATACAGAGTGGGAAAATCCGCTACGATGAACGGTAGCCTCCACGTGGCGTAGCGGGGAAGTAATTGTCATGGCAACCAGTATGCTTAAAATTGATTGGCTCTCCGTTTTGGGTTCACAAAAACAAGATGAACGGTGATACTTGGAAAATTTGACATTTGAAAGTAATAGTAATTCTTTTGCTTTCCTACAATCAGGTTAAACTAAAACGTTTAAAGGCAAAGCATTCATTTGCAGTATTGTAAAGTCATACTGGTAGATAGCAACATGGCAGTTATTACGAATAACCGTTCACCTTAAACGTATATAGCGCGCGTACATCTGAGAATTTCTCTTCCCCGGCCCACCCACCCAATTCAGTGGTGTAAGAATGCACGCATAACTACTCCAAACCGCAGGTATCCCAGTACTTTGTGCATGGATGTAGTTTTGAGGACTGGGTGTGATTCCCAGCTGAGGGGAGTCGGGTTAGAGAAATGTTTTTTTTAAAAGCTGTATATTTTAAGAAATGCTATAAAATGTCAGGGGTTATGACAATGGTAGACTATGTAAGATTAATGCGAATCAAGGTTGGCGTAGCAGTGTTCGCAGAACCTAACATACAAAAGCATGATCCCGAAATAGCTTTTCCGTAGTTCAGTTGAGAACGTGTTGCATGATGGACTGTTTTAGGGGACGCTTTAATACTTGTATGGCATCATTTTAGCTTGCTGATAGTAAAAAGTGATAGGATACCTTAATTGATGCGTTATTTTAAAAAATTCTTTCCTTTTTTGATTTCATTCCTTTCTTGATTTCGTTCCTTGTCTATTCAACTGAAAAGCCCCGATTATGCAACGCATTTCTACAGTGGCTCTGGATCTGGAAAGGCTACTCAGAGTTAGACGCACGTGCCCTGACTCGCATTTCAGCCAAGGGGTTGTTTCAGGGTATAGAGGATTTGCACCTTCACTTGACTGCAGCCATGTTAGATGGCAGAAACAATACAATCATTTTACACGAGAAAGAACTCCATTTCCGAGAGCAAAGGGATTTTATTGTTCTGCCATCTAACCACAGGCAGTCCAAGCTGTATTATGGGCACCGACAGGTGATGGTTGCAAAACCTCTATTGATAAAATTTGAAGGTTTTTTTAAAAAGTTAGTGGTGTGGAACGGCCCTTTTTTACAAATCAAATATACTCGAAGGTGCAACAGTCATCATGGAAGATAACGTGCCCTCTTTAAGATAAGAAGTGAACGTGATTTTTTAAAATAACCTTTGTTTTTTACGCTTATCTTTTTTTGGTAAGTCAACACGTAATTTATAAATTGACGTTGAATTGACGCATGACATTGATTGCATCAGTATTCATAGAAGGTATACGTGACATCGTTTATTATAATTATACTAAAACTTTTGTTTGTTTTTTATGAAGCTTATAGGTCAATAAAAGCCAACGCATGAATTTAAGTCAAAAGGCCTAGTCATGTAGACTTTTGACAGCGTCCTAGATAGGAGAGATTTCAGTTCTGCATGATGATGTATTTTTTTTCGATAAAATCGTTTTTCCAATGCATTCTTAGACGAGGTTTCATAACACAATGACCATAATCTATGGGCTGTTGTCATACGCACCTGTTTCAAAAACATTTTTGTTGGAGATCTGAAACCTGAGACCGAGTAAAACACTGCAAATTGTAATATATTTACAGCCAAACAACGTAGTTTCCTTTTAGATTGGAATATGAAGCATGACCTTTGAGTCAGAAATGTGATTTTGAAATCGATTTTTCGCCAGCAATCATAAAGGCAAAAAAATTCTGTTTAGTCTCAGATCGCGTTTTGACCAACCAACATCGTTAACTGGGTATTTCAGAAATTACAAGGTTATCTCTCATATCTATCTTTTCTTCACTGATAATTTTACGGGTTGGAGGGCTCAGTGGAATTTTTTATGGCGGGAAGGGGGTGGGGGGGGGGGGGGGGGGGTTAATTTTAAACAAGATTTTAAAATGAGAAATGCATTGTATAGTCAACCAACCATTATGGTGGCTGTGAATAACATGCACCCCAGGAATGGAGGTCAACCAAATTGATTTGGAAATAAGTGCGTTAATTCTTGCCATTAATCTATTAATAATGGGACATGTGGATACGCAAAGCGTAGAAACCAGTTGTTATGAGTGGGTCTAAATATTCTAATGTGTTACTCATTCATTCACTCACTCACTCACTCACTAAGGTGTTAGCAGATCATTTTTTACAAACACTCTTATCCAATAAAGCTTGAGTAGCTAGCTCTATCAGTATATCGGGAGCTGCAATTTCACGGTGTGGGATGGCGTACAAAAATCAGCAAAACAACAACGACTGACATAGACCCCCTCGATGAGCGTTAAGCTCTTGGGATTAATGTAACGACAAAATATGTTTAAATAAAAATCAAAATTAAAAAAAACAAAAACAATAAAAAAAAAAAAAAAAAAAAAAAACTGTCATTCTTATTATGACTTGAATGAAGACAAGGACCAAGGAGCACCCTAAGAAGTGGGGGCTAATATTGGAAAATATATGAGACTATAGTAGACTATAGTATGGAAAAGGTAAAGTGGGGGGGCTATCCGCGGTCCCTGGAAGAGAAGTTGAATAACATTTCTAAACGAATTTTTATAGAATATCCGCTTATTTCACAGTGTAAGTAAATAGTTTCTAAGTGAATCATGCATGTCAGACGAAAAAATCAATGAGAAGGTCAAGATATAAGAAGACATTAAAACTCAACGCTCTTGTCAGCTGGACGTAGGAGCACAAGGAACCCAATTAAAAGTCGGCACGTAGGATGATTTAGAGGTATCCACGAGTTTGCCATGCATGCGGCTGTTTTATTTGAATTCGTAAAAATGTCCTTCTCCAACCTCCAACCCGTACCCTTCTCTTTGTTTACGATTTAGGAATGACTTTAAATGCACAGCCGGTTTTTCCGGAAAGTTCAAACGAGATGACCATGACATAGCGTCTATAGTGTTCAAAGAATGCAAAAAAGGATTGCTCTGGTATTTCAGTTGCGCTTTTTTGGAATGGCTTATTGACTGCTTGCTGGGGGTGCAGATTAAGATGTCACGATTTTAAACATTTTTGTCCAAAACATGGCTTCGGAAGTAACAGAGAGTCTTGCCTGAGTATCAGGCCCAGATCAGGCCTTTCAGCGATCTCGCTCCTGCCACTGTATCGAGGTTTGATCAGTATCATTGTAAGATTCTAATTTGTACCAGCGAAGTCTATGAACTACAAATTGGTCGAAATTATCAGCTCAGGTCATCTATGTCTTTAAAAATACCGGGGGACTGACAAAAAACATAAAAACTAATCATCTGATTACAACGATCTGGTGCCATGTAATACTAGGAATGTTTTACCTCTGTTAACACTTTCAAGACAACGACGCTATTTAACTGGTCACAAAAGAGTGTTCGTTAATCAGTGACAATAATCAGTAAACCTATAACTCAACCGGTACGGCTTGTTATATCCAGAAGGTTTAGAAGACGTCTCTTGGGTCAAGAAGTTTGCCACAATTTTCTTTAAAGAAAAACAAAGTTACAAGTCTTTTAATACAAGAATTGAGAGCTATTGGTAAGTTCTTTAGATTCCCTTCTAACTATTCTATTGGAGCATTTTAAAAATCTTAATACTCGTACAAGAGGTAATTAGAAAATTTGATCCCGACTTGTGAATATATTGACCTCGTTCGACCGTTTAGATTTGCCTTTTCTTTTCGCATTTTCCTTGCTCGAAAATTATTGTGATAGGATTTTTGACCTCGTTTTTGCTTCTCACATTTAAATGTGCTTTTTCGTGCAGTTTAAGGTAGTGTCAACCCGTTGTTTGCAAAGTTAAAAGGGCTTGAATTCACTGACATGCAATAAATTGAGGCAATTCAAAAATACAATGTCCAACGTTGCAAGCCTAAGAGCCGGTTCCTGTGTTTTTAGTTCTCACACTGTTTTAGCTAAAGTGGTTTTAATTTAGCATCCATCAATACTTGAAGGTTTTTCTTCTTTCGTGAACAGAGACCCTTGGAGCGATAGGAGGGTGTGGAACCTCTGGCTTAGCCAGGATGCTACCCAATGGGGAGGGGATAGAAAATGTCTATGTGCAGGCTAAGTAAAGCTAGCCTGCTTGAAGCCGGACTTTTCTCTTGTATAGTTAACAGTTAGTTAGTTCGGCTGCATGCAGGCTAAGTAAAGCCTTTCGAATTCACAGCAAGCACGTCGTAGGGAAAAGCAAAAAAAAAAAAAAAAAAAAAAAAAAACTCTAGTCATGCAAAAATGTTACATCATTAATGACCTACAACATGATTGCCATAAGATCCCTTGTATAATCCTGGATATGATGTCAAAAGTACGCTTTGTGTTTCCTAAGCCGATCACGTAGATCTTAGAATAAAAACGTGAAGGTAGCCTCGTAACTAATGTAAACAAAGTACCAAGTAAAGAAGAGTGCATCAAAAATGTGCCAACGTGTTTCTTGTGCGCTATATCTGTCAATGAGTAATTACGCAGTTATTCAACGCGTTTTCTGCATACTCTAGCAGCGGGTGCTAAGAACTCGGTCTACTACTTCTAGGCCGCGCACTTATCAAATCTCGCCATAAATAGTTAATATTCTGTATGAGAGATTCGTGCAGCAGTTCACATTTCGAGAGTAATCCATGGAAGGAACAAGGGGATACTCTCTCTTCTTTAAAATATTCAAAAAACCATCATCACAAAGTACAATAATGATTGGTAAGAGAATTTCGTGTAGCAATACGCATTTCGTGGTCGAAAGATTTGTGGCTAGTATCGATGTGACTTGAACTAATCTTTAAACAGACCTATTTAACATGCCTGCCGTCGCATAGGTAAATGCGCTAAAAGCATTGCTTGATATTTAATCTGTTGGCTTCCCCAATTTAAGAAATTTTAAAAACGCGCAAATGAAACGACAATAAGTAACGGATATTATTAAGGCGGAAGCGTTTCAACACAGTCGAGAACAAAGCCATTCCCGATTTCACTGTAACACCAATTCAATGCTAATAGTTTTTTTTGTAAAGCAATTGTTTTATGTTTTAATTTAGGTATCAAGAAAATGAAACCACGTCTGTCCCAGATTGGAAAAGAGATACTGGCTGAGTTTATGTCCACTTTTATTCTCATTGTAAGTCGTCAATTCTTTTAGTGATTGTCAAATCATATTCCCATTGGTGTACAGTGCACGCCATGTATTCCTTAAACAATTACTAGCTTTGTAGCGCTTTTTAGTGATCGATTCCATTCACTCAGTCATGAACCCAACAAAGAAGCGTAGAGGTATTAGCATTTATTGCCGTTTGCATGTTTTCAGTGCTAAAGTGATATTACTTTGCCCGTGAAACAAAGTAGTATTTGTATTGTTTTGCTCTGCTTGCTCTGCATATTTGTAAAGTGATAGCCCGCAATCGGAAACAAATTGATTCTTATGGATGATATTGTAAGCAGGCTTGAACAGACATTCACAGACATTTGTTAGTTTTTCTATCTAGCAGAGAGCTTGTTGCGTTGCTTGTGCTCCCATCTGGTTCTAAGCCTGCAAACGAAATAAATGGGAAGTGATACTTGAGAATGGGATTATTTTCCGCTTTGAATAAACATTGTATAAGGTTTCTTTTTGTTCTAGGTTTAACTACACGAGCAAGTTTTTTTATCGACCTAGTGTTATGTTTAAAAAGTTTATGGTTTTCACTATGACATAAGCATAAGCATATGAACACGTCCTCACTATGACATAAGGCAACATAAGCACAAGCAGAAGCATAAGAAGAAGGGGATTTCTTTGATCCTTGTGCTTATGCTTATGCTTGTGCTTATGTCGCAGTGAGGACGTCAACCGTCAACAGAGAAGTGAGTGGGTTTGATACCCTTATGTCTGTGTTTATGCTTATGCTTATGTCGCTAGTGAAAACCAAACGATACTTATCACTTATGATGAAGATTTTATAACGGTTTGCATAAACATTAAGTATTAGGTTTCTTATAGTTCTTGGTCCTTTTGCTGCGGGCTAGCGTATTTGGTCTAATCCTGTCAACAGGACGTTTGTTAATGGGGTCGCGTATAAAACACTATTAAACTCATCACACGTAGCGTACAAACTGCGTAAGCTAGCGTTAGCGATATGAGATAGCGCATAGCGTTAGCGAAATCGGATAGCACGTGGCGTTAGCGAAATTGGATAGCACCCGATGCAAGCTTCGTCCCCAGATACCATCTGTTCATCATTCATCTCATTGCGTGAGACATTAATTTGCTTATCAGATGGCCGCGAAGCTATAGCCTTTTGATGACAGATACTTGCGATAACAGGCAACTTAGTTCAAGTCTAACTTTGCTTAAATATTTTATTTAACCACATATAACCAGAGTATCTTATATCACAGTATCGCATTAGTCGTTTTTCGCATAGTCAACTTAAAAGCTCCTATAGAGCTATTGGCATATTCAGCAATTCACGTTTGTAAAAAAAACTAGATATTATTATTAACTTTTCTTGCATTTTACAGATTTTTGGTGTTGGCTCGGTCGCGCAAACCGTACTCAGCAAGCAACAAAATGGAACATTTTTCTCCATCAACTTCGGCTGGGGTGTTGGAGTTACTATGGGATGTTACTGGGCTGGCGGTGTGTCAGGTATTTACGAAAATAATTGTAGGGTTTTTTTATGTTTCACACACGCGCGCTTGAAAATTAATGGTTTTCGCATGTGTTTGTGAAACAGTCTCTCGTATTGTTGCACGATAGTCAATTAGACAACCTAGTAAACAATGGCGAAATAAGATCTACTGACCTCTATTAGACTACGAGCTACTTTACGGTCTGAAGAAAATCACTCTATATGGCGTGCACTCTAGCATGTTATTCAACATATGTGATATCGATTTAAAAATGAGAACATGCATTGAATGACTTAAACATTACAAGCTCTACCACACGGACAGGGACTTAAAACCGTAGGCCCCGTCTGTCTTCACTATATAACCCTGTATAAGGCGGACGTAAAAGATCCACTGAAGACGCTGGTGACGACCATCTTCAGTGCCCGTGCTAACCGGTTGCCTTATCAATTGGGTCGAAAGGCCTGTTAGGCATCATGCCGTCCACCCAGGAGTGGTAAACGCATTAGACTTAGTTTTAGGGTGCTTCACGTTTCTGTTTCCGCATATCCTTTTCTCCCGGCGCTATTCAAACGGCAGACGTTCGTTTTAATAAATAAATCGTCTTTATATTTACCAGGTGCACATATGAATCCAGCTGTCTCTCTTGCTAATGCCGTGGTTGGCAGATTACCGTGGAAGAAGCTCCTCTTCTACTGGGCCGCACAAATGGTGGGAGCAATTGTGGCTTCCGCTTGTGTTTATGGTGTATATTATGGTAGGTAAACCGACACTAGAGAAAAACGTTTGCGCATGCGTGCATTTCAGCACGTTTTCTAAGAATTTTGAAGAGTTTGAGTGAGAAAATAAATGTTTTTTTTCTCCAAGTATACAAAAAGGTTCGAGAGTATGCTTTTGTCAGACCAAGATAATGTATTAACAAACACAATATGAAAGAGTTAGCCTTAAGTTTCAAGCATGGACACTAAGTTTTGGCATTTTGTGAATTCAAATTTGTCAGGCATGTTTGAAAGTCAAATTTACTTATGTTTTGACTAATTTGCATACGGATTCAGAGCATGCGCAGACGTTTTTCAGTCGTGTCAGGTAAACCTCGACCTATTGCATGTTACGTCGTCGTTTGTATGTTTCGTCATCGCGGCCATGTTGGTGGATTTTGATAAAAGACTTTTCATTGGCATCCATTGTTAATACCACCAATATGGCCGCCATATCCTTGTCATTTGAATCTCTTGGGCGAACCATGCATGCGTTGTTGTGTGATATTGATGTGAATATATAATTATTAATATTGATTGAAACGACAAAAATCATAACAAAATTTTGGCACGACTAAGTATACGTTACAGCTGCTATTGATATGTAATGGCACAATAAGGCGATAGTATTGAAAGTCTTTCTTCGAAAATCCCCCCTCTTCATGTTGCATCATTCTGACATCAACAGGCTCATACGGGCTGCGTAGTGACTTTAAGGATTGAAGCATAGTTATTAGAAATAGGAGGAGAAGGGAGAAAAGAAATCGGTGGGTTTGGAGAAAAAAACTCATTCTTTTATATCATTTTTCAGATGCACTCAACGCATTTGATGGCGGTGTTCGTCAAATACTGGGTCCCAACGGTACAGCAGGAATATGGGCAACCTACCCTCAACCGTTTTTGTCCACGGCAAATGGCTTTGGTGACCAGGTAAATAAAAACAAGCGAGTATCCGACGTTGCTTCCGATGAAGAAAATCGCATCATGTGTGGGTGTTCGTGTCTGCAACGTGCAGACACTCAGGTGAAATTAATATGTAATGTTCTTTGATTGATTTTTAGCTTTTAGGTACTGCATTACTTGTGGGATGCGTGTTTGCCATTGTTGACAAGAACAACAACGCGCCTGATAAGGGTACAACCCCAGTCCTCATCGGCCTCGTTGTGTTCGTCATTGGTGCCACATTCGGCTTCAACTGCGGCTATGCGATCAACCCTGCGAGAGATCTGGGACCGAGGATCTTTACTGCTATGGCGGGCTGGGGATCTGAAGTGTTTACGTGAGTAACTCAATATTTTTATTTCAATATTTTTATTTTTTGTTATCGCTAATTAATTGTTAACACCACTGCAAGTGCTGACAGTATACAGTAGCGTAGCTTTTTTTTTTTTTTTTTTAAGAAATTGTAATATTATATATAGTTGTTAACCTGTCATTTTTAGTGTAATTTCTTTCTTCTATTGTAAAGTATTGAAACTTGTTAAATACTCAATAAATTATTATTATTATTATTATTATTATTATTATTATTATTATTATTAAACGGCGTCGAACTGAAAGCATGTGAAGGCGCCTCACCGCTATACAACGGTATCCCTTAAAATTAATAGAAGGGACATGCAGCAAGTTAGACGTGTTCCTGCAAATAAGAAACGAGCAAGGAACCAGTCATTATCTAAGTCGGAGGGGGGAGGGTGGAGGAGAAAATGGTGGGCCCTCAATTTTTTTAGTGGAACATTGGGGGCCTTAAAAGGTCAAAAGGAGGACTGAGAGGATTGGGAGGATTTTTTCAACCATTGAAGGGGGGTACCCGAAAAACATGAATGCTATTAGTCAGGGGTCTGGAAAATGTTTTGCATCAAAAACATTTTCTCCTCCACCCCTCCCCCTCCCCCCCTCCGGCTTAAATAATGACAGGTCCCTAAGTAAAACGAACTTTTTCTGTTATTATAGTGTTGGTAATAACTGGTCATGGGTACCTATAATTGGAAGCCTCTTAGGTGGAGTTCTTGGTGCAGTTGTGTATCTGATACTAATAGAGGTTCATCATGAAAAGAATACAGATAGTGAGGACGTTGAGCTGGAGAGAGTAGTCGTTAACAACGTGGTGGACACTGCAGCATTAAACCCCGCATACGAAAGAGGAAGCCACATCGAATTAAGTGAGCCCAGTGCTTTAGATCCTCAGAGCGACAGGAAGACTAAAAGTGTTTATCAACGCATTGTTCCCAACGATACTTCTACCCAGAACCAGAACAGCGTCACTACGCCAACAACTAGTAAAAAAGCGTTTGATAACGATAATGCCGTAGTAGATGATGCTAATATTCCTAACAATGATTCAACACAGTTATAAAAACAACTGAAATGATTGACTCTGCTATTGAAGGTAGCATCAAAATGGCTCGTCATCAATCAGCAGAACAAGGAGAGGTCTCTCCCTTGATTTAGGGATTTGTTTGCGGGTTTCCCGGTTATCCTCACTCCACATTCCTGACACGCTAGATTCTAATTCTAATAATTCTAAACTTGTGCAATTTCTTACGTTTTTCACGGAAATATGGTATGCACTCTATGGAGAACATAGCTACTTGGTGTGATTATGGTTATTTTTGATATTCTCTCGTATTGTTCTGTATCAAGATGCTCTCTTGCCTGTACATAACATTTTCATGTGCGCAACTATTTGGAATATCTATCCGCGCACGTCGAACGGTTTTACTATAATTTGATATAACTTTAAGTAATATATATAATTTATGTATAATTTGATACAAAGATAGAGTACAAACACTAAAAGTGTAGTAAATAGTGCTAATTAAACAATAGAAAACAATAGGATTAGCATAATTTAGCAGTAATTAGTGGTATTTATGTTGCGCACTTATAGTGTTTGTACCCTATAAGAGCCACTCTGTGCATGGAATTCACTGTTAAATTCCAATGTTATTATTATTATTTTTTTAGTGTGATTACATTACTTTTGATATATAGGCTTTATATGTAAATATCTTATAGATGCGCGCACCTTTTGAGTTAAAAGATTTCGTATGATGTGACGTGCCGTGTCGCGATCGAGACGGCACCGTACCCAAGCATTAATTCACTGGATTAGTTAACTCACATGATTGGCTAGACCAGAGGCGAACACTTTGTAGGGTGATTTTTGCTGTTATACGAAATCAGCTGGATCTCTAATGATTTACCTCCATACCCTGATGCAAAATATTACTATTTGTAAAGATATATAGTGATTGTGGGTATTGCTTAGATTATCTACGTTTGCTCAACGATTTCTTACAACTCGATATATAATTATTTAGCTGTTTTAGTAATTATATACTTTTTATGCTTTTTCTGCGTTTACTTTAAACACAATCTGTAATTATTTTCAAAATTATGCACGTAGAATATCTACGTTTGCGTAACGATATCTACGTTTACGTAACAATTTCTTACAAGTCGATATATAATCATATAACTGTTTCCGTGTGGTTATGTACTTTTTATAACGCGTTTACTTTAGTAATTTGTGAACTTTATATTTATGTGCGCGTAGAATATCTATGCTTGCGCAACAATTTCTTACACCTTGATATAGAATTACACAGCTGTTTGCGTGTGATTATGTACTTTTGGTGCATTTTAATGTTTACTTTAGTGATCTTTCAATAGAATATCTATGAGAGTAAATTCTCTACTTTCACATCCACATAATGCCTTTGCGTCTTTGGGGGGTAACCAATCAAAAAACTGTCCCAAATTGAAAGGTTTCTTAATTGAATTTATACTATACCTGCTTTTATCTGTACAATACTGATTATCAGTTTATTCCAAGTTTTTTTTGCGTGTACAGATCATCGAGAGTTTTGGTCTTACAGAAAATGTATTGACTTACGAAAAATTTTTTAAAATTTACCTTAACGTCTTCAAGCTTCTATCTTTTTCTGTTTTTTAGTTCTTCATTTTATTTTTGGAGGTATTGTCAACATTGTCTGATCAGCCTTCAACAAAATAAGTGGGTTTTTACCCTCGGGTTACCCCCCAAAGATGCATAGTATTATGGGGATGTGAAAGTAGAGAATAAGAATATCTATGCTTGCGCAGCAATCTCTTGCAACTCAATATAGAATGTTATAGCTTTTCAAGTGTGGTTATATACTTTTTATGCTTCGTTTAGTTTAAACCCATTTGCGGTATTATCAATACGCGAAAGCGCGAATATTTTACCATTGTATTAAATACTATTGATTTTCATTACAAATAAATATATTTCATGAACGAAAAATTTTGTATTTTAATTCGTATTCCTATTTATCTTTTATTGGTGGCACAATGGTGTAATTTTAGCCATTTTTAGCTGGGTTTTTTCTCTCTTCACTATGAACAAATTTTGATGTTTAAAAATTATGTAAACCAGGCTTTAGGCCCCGTCCACAATGCATGGTGAACTAAGCCCCCGTCCACACGTATCCGGAAATTTTTGTATCCGCAAATTATTTTTTGCGGATACGAAAATATATATATACTACGGGTTGCGTCCACACGTGTCCGCAAATTTTTGTATCCGTATCCGCAAATTTTACAAAAACGGATACGTGTGGACGGTGAAAACTATTCGAATACGCTGCGTGTGGACGCAAACATTTTCGTATCCGCAAAAAATAATTTGCGGATACAAAATGTCCGGATACGTGTGGACGGGGCCTTAGTTCACCATGCATTGTCTTATTAAAAAATACTTTCTCAGATATCAATCAAAAGTCCCATCCTCTTTCACCAGGGTGTGATATTTGGATTTTTTAGTTCATATAATTTCTATTCATCCATTCTTTCATGATATTTGCCGAGCTGACTTGGGCCACACATCAAGTTGACTGGTACAGCTTCATCTATTTGAAATGAAAATAATTTCAAGTTTCAATACTAGACTTAGTAAGGGTGGGTGGATGGATGGATGGAGGGATGGAGGGATGGAGGGACGGACGGACGGACGGATGGACGGAGGGATGGACGGACGGAAAGACAGGCCAGCCAAATAATGTCCAGTTCAATAAAATAAGTTCATTATTATTTTACCTATTCTCTTTGGTTTAGTGAGTCCAAGGTTCTCCATGATTTTCACAAATTCCTCTTTGCTCTTTGTCAACCTTGGATTGTGCTTCCGTTCCTCTTCAACAGAGGTGGATGTCAAGCCTAAGATTTGGTATGATAAATTCCAATTTATTATTAACTTATTAAATGACATTTCACAATAACCTCATTAAAATAACTTTAACCTTTATACCTTTATAGTCATGAGCTGGATATAGAATGAAATCTTCAGGGAGAGAGAGGATTTTTTTCGTAACTGAATCATATAATCTTTCGGGAGACCCTGTGAAAAAAGAAAAAAATTAACATGCTGGAGCACGGGTGGTGTGGGCTGCTAATGCGCCGCCTCTCACCAATGCGATCTGGGTTCGAGCCCTGCTGGTTTCTGTGTCGTATGTGAGTAGAGTTGTTTGTTGGTTCTCTCCTGTGCTTCGAGTGTTTTTCCTCCGGGTTCTCCGGTTTTTCCTCCTACCACAAAAATTCTTCTAAATTCTAATTCAATCTACCAGCTGCCTTATCAATTGGGTCGCAAGGCCTGTTAGGCATCAAGCCGTCCATCCAGGAGTGGTAAACGCATTAGATTAGATATTAGATAGATGCATGACATAAAGAAATATGATTATATGGGTTCAATTCCTGTATCGTAAGGTGCCATATAAAGTAGAGCTTCCTGGGTCTCTTTACCCTGACTTAAATCAGCTAGACCAGAGGTTGTTTCAGAATTTGATAGAATCTAATTTTCCTTATTATACTGATAATATATTATTACTAATTTATTGTATAATTTATGAATTGCGTATTAACTATTAAATACCTTCTTGAAAGTCTGTTCTACCACACGCCCTGATCAACAAAGCATCGCCAGTGAAAGCCATCTTGTTAGCATGGCTGACGAATGTCATACAGCCTACGTTCAAGTAAAAACTACATCAGCAAGAATATGGGACTAGCTAGGGGTAGAAATGGGGGAACTTCAAGGTAATCAAAGGATTTAAGGATCAGATTTTCCTAAATTATTTTTTAAATTTACCTCTGAAAATATCAAGTCAAGGGGGGGGGGGGAACAAGCCAAGGGGGGGGGGGGGGGGGAAGCACCCCCTCCCTTCCTCCCCCCCTCCCCCAAATACAAAGAAAGAAATGAGAAATAATATGCACCTCTCAAGTTCTGGACTCCACATGTTAATGTCACTTTTTTTTAGTAATGCATTCCTGTCTTAATAATAGCTATATATATATAATCAGCTGCAAAGTGAAATTTGACCACATAAGTCACTTTGTGACCTTCTTGAATCTAATGAAGTGGGGTTTAAGTTATAAAAGACAAGACTTAAGTACCATTCGTGTGGCCTGGTGTTGAACGAGCCTCCAGAGACTGAAATGAAAATTATAAGCAAAAAAAAAATTTAAAGATTATACCAATAAACATTTGTTTCATGAGTCAAATGAATAAGTATAGATAATAGAACTACATGCTGTCCAATTTGGAAATAATTGGATAAAAAAAATTCCAAGGACTGACAAAATTAGGAGAGGGTCGACTAAGGCCAAGTCCAATAGCGCAGCGCAACTGTGACGTCATAAAAACAAAGACAAAGGCGAAATTCGGACAAACAAACCTACAAGTTTACTTTCAGCAGAGAATTTTCACAGCCGATCGCAGCTGATCTTAGTTTACATGGGTTATTATTGTATCTATAAGTAAAAATAATAAAATCGGTTCGTATAATCCTCGTAGCGGTTAAACAGAATGCAATGTTTGTCCGAATCTTTAAGCTATTTTTAGAATCAGTGCGCTGTGCTATTTGACAGCCAGTGTAATTTCTTGAATTCTATTATTTCCAAATTGGACAGACTATTTATACTAGACTGATTCCATAAGTCAAAGTTTTCCCTCGAAAGAATGTGAATGGAAACAATCCAAATTAATCTTTAATTTGAATAGGAAAGAGAATTTAAAAATAATACAATTATAGTTGCTTATATGGGATTATAGAGTGATGATACAATTAGTGTTATAATTATACAGGTTCTCATTAATCCCATATAGGTAACTGTCCAATTATTTTCTTAATTGGACAGGTCTTGTTGATATGGGATTAATTAGGCAGCTATATAATTAATAGGTAATGGAATTTCATGCTCCCCAATCAAGAAATAATTAGACTCGAAAAATTCCTCTGACTGCTTAATTGCACTCGACCTATGGCCTCATCCAATTTTGTCAGTCCTCGGAATTTTCCTCGTCCAATTATTTCTTAATTGGACAGCATGGAGTCCTATTACATATACTATAATCATTGCTTTATGTTCACATGGATAATCTTTTTCATTAAAAAATCTTGAATTTCTTTATCTGGTTATGCTCTGGTTCTCTCCAATGTGAAATCTAAAACTGCTTCATTCTGAACAGTACTAGACTGCACACCGTGATGGCCAGCTAGATAAACATCACATGATAATGATATAAAATGTAACCTATGTTTGTGTTTAGTGTGTCTATTTTGCATTAAAAAGCCTTGAACTCAACTTTTACAGTAGCTAGATGTCTTCTAAATTTGGCACTTGTTTTGCAAGAAAGAATGTTTACGATATATGATTCCCCAAAAATGTAAACTATATTAGGTCAAGAATGCAACATAATTAATTTTACTTTAATTATTGTTGACAGAAGTGTTCCTTTTTCAAGTCCACATAAGTGTTTACTAATATTAAGTTGTCTCATACTCACTTGTTCTCCAAACCTAATGTCATCACCATCACTAAGAAGAACATCAGCGATGGCACCACTTTCTTTAGAGATCATGCTCTTGCATCTTGTTAACTGTTTCAGCATTCCTGTCCCTGTGATGTGGTCGGCATGTACGTGGGTATTGACTACATGAAAGAAAATCAAGAGTTACAATCACTTAAAGATTATACAGTAAACTAAAGGTATTTTCTAGTATATATAAGGTTAAAAATAATCACATTTTTGAGATATTCTGTAACATGCACAGTGATTGGCTGGCTACCGTGTTTGTTACCAGAGGAGAAATACACACCCATTTAAAAAAATTATTCAATTTTTTTTATAAAAGCAATATGAAACAGGTGCTTACATATCTGTTCTGTGACATAAATACTCTGGGAGCGGTAAAGCACTCAAAAAGCAAGAGAAATATTTGTCTCATGCTCCTATAAGCTTGCTTCTCTCATGCTCTATAGGCTCCCAGCATGTTTATATCACAGTGCAGAGACATGCACACAATATGTAATATTAATATGTATAATATGTACCTGCATATATCAGTTTGAGTTCCATTTCATTTATGAGCCGTGAATCTCTCTGGACCTGAAGTAAAATGAATCAATGAGAATTAACTTGCTGTTCATGCATCACACTATCCCAGGACTCATGATAGTCATGCATCACTATCATCAATGCCATTATTCTTATAACCATGAATGTGCATCATCACCTGACCATCATCATCATGTCAGCATGCATAACTATCGTCATCACCATAACCATTTTACGCAGACGGTGATAAAAGCATTTCACACAGGGTTACCGTGAAAGGTTAAGTGCACATAACTAATGATTTTGTATGCATATTAATGACTTTCACAAATCATGGATACGGGTACGGATCGTGAACCACATTGATGATCCCTATCAGTTCGACAGTATTGGATATGACTGCATCACAACCATCATTCAACATCCATCATCACGTCATCCATCCTTGATCATCACCATTGATCATCATCAGCAGCATTATTGTCACCATCATATCTATGACTATGATATCATCAATGACATTAATGCATAAATCTTCATCAGCACCAGTAGTAGTATCTCATAATCAATACTCAAAAATTTATTTGATAACTGACCTACAGTATGCATAAACTATGTATCATCATCATCATCAACAACACCATATGTGATGGTTATCAAACATCATTCAAAAAATAATCTAATATCAATTTAATTGACCTGTGTATCACCTGTGTATTATCATCATCATCATCATCATCATCATCATCATCATCATAAGTGATGGTTATCAAAGAGAGATGAGGCGGTAAGCTGTGTGGGATGGGCTCGGAAATCATATAAGAACATACAGTATAAGCTAACCTATTATGCATGTTCTTATATGATAATTATCAAACATCATTTAACCAATAATCTAATACTTATCTTACTGCTGACCTGTGTATCAACGGGGTCTATGATAACAGCCTGTCTGGTTTTATTGCATCCAAGCAAGTATGTAAAAGTGAAGGACTCGAAATCAAGTAACTGGAAAAATTCAGGAAAAAATATATCATATAATTATTTGCCATTGTAACGTGTAGATTTTTAGGACTTTAAAAATTTGTGTTATGCAGTGTTGTCATGGAAACACTTACAAGTATTAAACATGTGGCAACATGTTACAGGTTTTTAAACAGGCTTTAAAAACTTACAACATCGTCGCCAACAAATTATTTGTGTGCCGCGTGCCGCGTGCCATATTGATGCTTTTCAACCATTTCCAAGAGGATTAAATAACAAAAGACATGACGGCCATGTTGGAGGATATAACAAAAGAATTCACTGACAATTCTTTTGTTGAGTTCCTCCAACATGGCCGACATGAAAACCATCAATAACAAAGCCAACGTTTAATATAACAATGTTGCATGAAAAACCGCCTCATGTGGCAGCACCTTAACTTCCCCATCATCAACATGTTTATTAATATTACCATCATATTAATAATATTATATTAATATCTATTGAATTTTTGATATATTATAGAATAGAATGGCATAATAATTTAAAAAATCAAACTGGTCCAAACTTGATCCTTGTCTCTAAAATGATAAAATTAAAAAAAAAATTTCTTTTGCAATTTCCTCGATAAGATATGCTGATGTGCACGATTTTAGAGATGACGCCAGCATAAAATTTTTAGCTTAGTATATGTTTGATTTTTGAAAGCTATTTATCTACGATTTGCAAGTAACTAGAAGCAGATTTTTAAACCAAACAAAAGTTTATGCCTTCACCTGTCTGAAAATGAGCCGAGTTGTCATCTTGATCTCCAAACAAACGAAGAAAAATCTTCAGGATTTTTGATAATATATAACGTATTTACATTCTAGTGAACTAAAGCCGAGCAAAGCCTGAGTACAATCAATGATTTCTGTGGCTTTACCCACAAGTCTTTGTGAGTCATATTTTTGTTTTCATTTTGCGTATTTTTTTCATTTTGTGCTCAAAGCAAGGCCGCCTCTAATAAAAGATCGGTCTTTTCGCCTCCTTTGAGCTCTGTTGTTTTATTATTATCTTATTTTCAAGCATTTAAATCAAATTAAGTAATTTATCATGGGGTTCCTGTGGTTTTACCCACTGTTCTTTGCGCGCATTACATTCTTGCTTTCAAAATGGCGGCAATTTTGTTTTGGACGAGAATTTTGTGTATATTTTTATTTTGTGCTCAAAGTAAAGCTGCTTCTAGTAACAGGACCGTCTTCGCGTCTTCTTCAAGCTCAGGTATTTATAATTATTTTGGTTTTCAAGCAATTTAAAAAAATCAAATGCATCTATTTTTTTGTAAACCAAGTTTTGGTGGTATGGGGGTATACATGTAGTAAGCTTACTGAAATATTTTGGTTGAGGTCTGTTTTTGTGGTTGTTTTGTAGGATGTACTTGTGATCTCACTGGGAATTTTTGCGATACAAACTGCTGTTGCGATCCTGATTGCACTGCAGCGGAAAAGGAAGCTTTCACAGAGTGCAAGGACGCCGATGTCAAGTTTGTATAAATTTTTAAAAATTTTGTTTTAAAACTTCAAACTTTTAATTTTGAGCCCAAATAATCACTCCAAATATTATCAAAACTATAGCAAACGATCACAAAAGTAAAATATCCTATGCTTTTATTTTTTAAGTGAATTTAACCAAACATTAATGTCCAATTTCTTATCTTAGTTGTGTATACATTTTTCTTTTGATTGACAGCCAAGACAGCAGTGTCTGTGTGTCATCAGAGCTCCTCTTTACACAAAACACACAGTTTAAGACAAAGGCAACTGGCTCTGGTTTATTCTGCATCTACAGGGACAATTGTAAGTTCTATAAATTTTTAAATATACATTGGTTGCCATGGCAACATTTAGATTAAAGTTTCAGTACAACACAATGATTGGCATGGTAAAATATTGATAGGTCCTTTGCAGCCCAGTAATCACGTGCTGATTAATTCACTGAGAGCAAATGAATGAACATCTTGATTCTTATGGGTGAAATATACTGGTGAACAAACAAAATTTCTACGACCTGTTTCGAGATATCACAATAAAACTGCATTTTGTGACACACTGGTTACATATTTTTTCATTCAGTTCTTTACAAGTAGCTAAAAAGAATCACCAATTTAAAATAAAAATAAAAAATTTGCTCACCAGTACAGACACGTGACCGTTTACTTAAACTTCAGAGTTTCATCACATGACGTCATCCATCCCTTCTTGTAGCACTATAAGTCGCATAAGGCCTTGACCTGTGAAATGTGTATAGTTAGTACTGACTCAAAGCATTTTATTTTTAGATAGCTCTAGAAATCTTTATAATGATATCAGAAGTGCAAGCACTGCCGCTGAGTTTTCTGCACTTAAAGGCCAAACATCCAAAGCTGTTTACGAAAATATAGGGTTCACACAACCTCAGCCTACAGAAGTGTCCGCCTATAAGGTATTTGATTTAATAATACTAGTAAACTACATCTTTAGCATTCATCTCATATATCATAGGATGTACAGAGTAAGTTAGGCACAAAACTGTGGCCACAGGTGTTGTTGGTCTAGTCTCAATAGTCCCCTTCACAGTTCCCTGCGCCATCTTGAAAGGTAGCCAGGCCTTTGCATCGAAGCAAGACGAACGGTGACCTTGCAATGATATCAAGTTATTTCCATAGCATCCCACAGGCACATTCCTTTTGTATTCGTCAACAATATCATGAAAACAATTTCCTGATTGATTGAACCCTATTTTGTCATGACCCAAATTGCATGATTCTATTGATAACAACTCAAACATAAAACTAATCTTTCCCAAGGCAGGAGATCCTATCGTACTGGTTTTTGAAAATGGTGCCAAAGGTTTTCTTGCTCTTCCAAAGCCAGTGTTGACAAGAGAGTGTGGCGATGAAAACCCTGCAGGTAAGCTCATGTAATATTGAAAATGGCTGTGATAACTTGATGCTTATAAGTTTATTTTTTAGGATATTTACAAGATAGTGATAGTGAGTGCACAAGAGGGATTACAGACTTGGCTTCAAAGTGTAGCAGTTTACCTTACCTGGCAGCAAAGAGCTATTATACAGGATTTAAGGTTGCCAAGGTGATAAATATGGTTTGCTGTACTATTGGATTGTCACCTGACACATTCCCTCCATGCCTACTTTCCCCCTCTCTCCTTCACATGATCCCACCTTAGCTCTCCCCTCTCCATCTATCGGTACCCATCTATCCATCCCTACTTTCCCGTCTTCATCCTTCCATCCATCCCTTTCTGCCTCCCTCACTCCCTCCTTCTCATCATCCTTCCATCCATCCCTTTCTGCCTCCCTCACTCCCTCCTTTTCATCATCCTTCCATCCATCCCTTTCTGCCCCCTCACTCTCTCCTTCTCATCATTCTTCCATCCATCCCTTTCTTTCTCCCTCACTCCCTCCTTCTCATCATTATTCCATCCAACCCTTTCTGCCTCCCTCACTCCCTCATTCTCATTATCCTTCCTCCATCCCTTTTTCTCTCCCTTCTCTCCTCCATCAATTCCATTTTCATCCATCCCTTTCTCTCCCATGTAGTTGACCCATCAAACCACATATCCCACTCCATCTATCCATTCATCTATCCTTTTATCCTTTCCTATAAACATATAAACTCTCATCCATGAAACGATGGTTCTAGATTGAGGCTGAATTCAATGAAATATCTGAAAAAATCACTCCCAAACTCAACCTAGAAGCTTTCTTTCACCTTAGCAAAAAAAGGAAAGGACTATCATAAATAGACATCCAACTAAACTTTTATTCATATCTTCCCAGAATCCCTCCCTCTATTTTGGAAACACGACCAATGCAACAAGCACTGTGAACATCACAACAAGTGTTACCAATGCTACCAATTTTACCACTACATCAACACGACCTGTGACAACATGGCTGTTGAATGACACTCTTTTGTTGGATGTGAATGTCACTGAGCCAGTAATCTGCAAGAGTGAACTGGGAATTTTGAATGCTTGTGGATTTAGTGATCCTCCAAATCCTAGCTATGATGCTGCTAAGAAGACTTGTAATAATGTAGTATATGAGGTAAAATTTGTTTTCAATTTTCAGGGTTTCCTACTTACAGCTATTCTCAATCACAGGTGTTGCTCTAGCAATTGTTTCTGTTGCAACGAAGAATCTTTTGGTGGACGTCAATCACACGTGTTGCTCTAGGGATTGTTTCTGTCGCAACGAAGAATCTTTTGGTGGACGTCAATGAAGCCCTTTCCATGACATTCTATAGGCACGTGTCCTTACAGCTTTGTGTTTTCTGACAATGTCATGGAAACACCTTAATTGATTGACGTCCACCAAAACCTTTGTGCGACAGAAGAAATCGCTAGAGGGCGCGTGTGATTGAGAATGGCTGTAATGCTATTTGCATTTCAGCTTGGAATACGAATGAACGGTTTTCAATTTTGTTCAAGTTTGAGTTGTTGCGGCTTGTTGGAATGTAATGTAGTCTATCTTATTTATTGATTGGCTAATCATCTTAAACCTGCCATAGAAATGAGCTGTTGTGGCTTGTTGGAATATAGTTTGTCTTATTATATTATTGATTGGCTAATTATCTCAAACCTGCCATAGAAATGTGATGTTATGTCTCAGAATTGCAACTTTATCAAACTCAAATGAAAAAGGAAAATGTTCATGTTCCAAACTCAAATGCAAATAACAGAACCTGAAAAGAATGAGAGAAGTTGGAAAGTGGATGATAGAATGAACAATAAGTGAAAGAAATGGAGGAGAAAACAGGAATGCAACAATTCCAAGAGAGGTGCAATACAGCAATATGATTGCCAGTTGTAAATTCTTTACAGGAAAACGAGATTAAAGATTGAAAAGATTATTTTCTCTTGCTCTTCTCAGGTCAAATACACTCTTCAGTGGAATAGCACTACGGACCTGACAAAGGTTGGAGTAGAATTTGTGTTGGGTGCATTGTCCTCTGACAATAATTTACCTTTTCTACAAAAATATTCTATCAAATTCCAAAAGGTTTGTTCTAAGGTTTTTCGTAAATATTTCAAATTTTATTGATACCCTCTGGGCTGATTTAATTCAGGGTATGGCAAACTCACAGATTCAACCCTGAAACAACCCCTGGTCTGATCAAAGTCAGGGCATGGCTAACTCACAGATAGAACCCTGAAACAACCTCTTGACTGATCAACGTCAGGGCACGGCTAACTCACAGACCGAATTGGTATTTAGCATCTTGGGTTTTGTAGAGGGCAAAAAACTGGAGAACTCAGAAAAAGACCCTCCAATTAAGTGAGAGACCCAACAATATCTACCCAATAGCTTATCTGGGTCCAGGAATTGAACCTGAGACCCCAGAGGTGAGAGAAAAGTCCACTGCTACTAAGTCAGTCAGCTTGATTTCCAAACTTCTTAAACTCTGTTATGCATCCCAAAAGTAGCTGTTGATGTGAGATGCTATTTTTTATTTATGCATTCCAGGAGGGTAGTGAGCCATTTCAGAGGTCAGGGAATCCTGGTTATATTGTTGGTAAGCCTCTGGTAGCAGGAACACTACAAACTGATGCAGTAACCCAAAAGTATCCTTTTTCAGGCACTTTGATTTCCGAGATGGTCATCATACAATCTTACCTTTCTAAAATTCAAGCTCACTGTTGAAGAAAAAGAAAACAAGCAAGCATGTTGCCTCCTATGTAGACGTTCTTAGGATCTATCACAACCTCTGGGCTTATCAGTCAGGACCCGGGGGATGGGGTACTCTTGCCCATTTAGGGTAGGGATGTGCCGCTGAGCCCTCTGAACCATGACCCTGTTCCAGAGTAAAATCGCTGAAATTCATACCCTGTTCCAGAGCAAGATTGCTGAAAACCATAACCTTTTCCAGTAGTGCAAAAATAGATACCCTGTTCCAGAGAGGAGAGAGCGTGATTTCATATACCCTGCCCCAGAGCGAGCGTGATTTAATATACCTGTTCTAGAGTAGAATCGCTGAAAACCATACCCTGTGTGGCGGCATGTACTTGTATAGCAGTACCCCCCCCCCCCCCCCCCCCCCCCCCCGCGGGAGTCAGAATAACTCAGAGATAGAACCCTAAAACATTCTCTGGGCTGATCTACAGCTGAAAGACCTCTAGCGGGCTGACCTAAGCCATTGTGTGACTAACTAACAAATCAAAATTGACTTCTATGGAACTCTGTATATTCTATTGTAGTTTGTCAGTCACAAATAAGTAAACTATTATTTATTGACCATAACTTAGTCACCATCAACTTGTAGAGAAACAATACAGTTAAATATTGACCCGGCAACATGGTTGACAATAGCAGGGCCATCAGCTGATGGTTCTTGTACGAAGTCAACACAACGAGTACCAGTATCATTTGGTATTGATGTCCGAACTGGCTGCACAATAAGGTATGTTTTATTAGCCATCCCGATGTTGAGGGTAAATACTGGGTCGAATCGGCATTGCAGTGCATTGTGGGGCTGTTTAAGAGCCTCTGTAAGAGTCCCACAATGCACTGCAATGCCAATTCGACTCATTTCTTTTTTAACCTCGGAATGGCTAATAATATCTTATAGTGCAAACAACAGCACAGCAAGACCCCTCTGCTTATATTTCCATTAACTGGGGTATGCCACAAGTGATAGTATTGGAACCACTTGAAATGTTAAGGTTTATTTAGAGATAGCAACTAAGCACCTATGATAGAGTGAAGGCATTTAACCCGTGAAATAGATATTAGACTAATACACTTTAGTAGACCCTAATTACATTGTTTCTTTTGAGTATTTGACTATTACATGTTGACTATTATTTTCTTATTTCACGGGTTAAATGCCTTCACTGTAAATTTATGACCTAAGTTTAAAAGACAATGGCTCAAAAATTCTCTTCGCTTTATTTCTTACTAAGTTTTTAGCCCTCGCCTCCCTCGCCAAAACATTTTTTCACGATGGTTCAATACTTTTCATTTTTTCTTTCAAATTTATTCCTCAGTGTATCCCTGTCAACAAGTTTTTCGGCATGTCAGGTTCTTCAGGACACAGCTCTCAATGCCTTACTAAGCAGTGTACCTACACATGTAGCAACATTTGGCAACTCTGATGTTAACAAAGTTGGTGATTGGGTTAAGATTCTCAACACCAAGCCCTCACAAAAGGTAAAATGGTTTGTATTTTTAAGTGAAATGACATCTCTGTTGACGTGTCTTTGCTGTGCTGGGGTCTTAACCCTTTGCGAATTCTGTTCCTAGCTGTTCGGATAAGCAGTAATCTTGCTTTCCGTGTTTGTCTTGTGCTGTGACTGTGCGCTTTGATTGTTCATTGTCTTAAGAAAACTGCTCCTAAATCAACATCACAACTTAGAATATTATTCCAATGACACGGTTGCCGTGACGCTGTCGTTTGCCGTGATCGGAAAAGAAAGCGGAAAAATCTCCAAGTAGTAGATAAATAAGAAGGTTTGCAAAAGGTAAAGCGAAATGCAGGGAAACGATGAAACGTGGGCCTTCCGTTTGCGGGAAGAAGAACGCGATGCCTATTCTGTCCAAATGATCCGTCATCTCGCGCGTCGTGATTGACTTAACAGATGTCGTTAATCTTTACCGTGCTGAGTGGTAAGTTTTCTCGTTGCCTTAGAGAACTACCCCCGAATCAGCTTCACAACGCAGAATATTATTCCAAACATTTAATGAGGTGAATTTCTTGTATCGACAGGTTGAAGGAGGAAATGGTGTTTGTTCCAACATGGTGATGGGTTTAAAGATCGAGGTCCTTTACACAAACTTTGGATTCTTGGCCAATCCACAACCCAGGGTAATGGCTGTATTAGACTTTTTTTTGCTCACAAAACAGAAAGCAATCAATGCTCAGGACATAATCACTAGTCTTATGGCGTCATCGTTATGGCACGTCGTACCGTGTATGTGCTGCAAGTCAGTTCATACCTTCAATGTGACGTTTTTCACACTCGTATGTAATCTGATGTATTACTTATAATGTAATGGATTCTGTTTGTTTTTTATTCAGGTTGTAGGTGTACAGTATAAATATGACGATCCTAAAGACATTAAATATCAGGTATAAGCAAGATTTTTTAGTTCCTTTTAAGGCACGGACCACTGCGCGCAACGTTGAATGCAACCACGGAATTGCACCGTGTTCTTTCCTCTCTGACTGCGCAACTTTGCAGAAGCAGATTCAAAGGCTACTTCTGCAACGTCGCGCGCAACAAGCTTGCAATGTCGTCATGCTTTTACTGTTTCGTCGGCCAGAATCCTATGATTTTTAGCTTCTCATTATTTATAGTTTTGTTGTAGGAAGAAGTATATCGAAAACTCTTCTCCAACGACGTCGCATGCAACCGTTGCATTCTGTAACGAGACTTTTTTAATACTAACCTCTTTATGTACCTTGGGCGTAATGTTTTCCCATTTCAGACCCTTGTCATTTCCTTTGAGGATAAAATTCTTTGTTTGAGTTGTATCCATGTTCATGTGTCTTTTCGTGCACAACCGTAAACAAAAAAATGATGACTTCTATCGTCCACTTGTAAAAACAATGCCTGTTTTCTTTTTTCCAGTGTATTGGTCCATACTGCCAACTAGGCAACACAGCCTTGAATCGAACGTTTGAAGTGGTCACTTCCGTCGAGTTCATAGACGTGTCTACCAAACCAGACACCTTGATTAAGCCACGACCAACATTCGAAGCCAAGGCTCCCTCGGATTTCTTCTACCCGTTCCTTTAGGGGCTGCTTTGGGGTTTCTCTCTTGTTTCTTGGGCGGACTGCTTGTGGTGTGGAGAGTATTGCGGCTGGGAGAGACTGATAGCAAGCCTCTCCCCAAGCCTTTCACCAAGCCTTCTCCTACCCTTTATTACACAGGGATGCCAAGCGCGTAAGAAAAGAAAATAAGAGAAATGCCTACGGGAGAGGCTAGGGCTGGTATAACATTTAAAAAAAACACAAGGTTTTGGGCGACTGTTTGCGGAAAACCAAGATCTATGTTTGCAAGAAAAGATGCACAAAGTTAGGAAGCAATGAAACATAAAGCAAGAACTACAGTCGGAAAACGAGTGCGCGTCACTAGATCTGTTCGAATCTGTGAAAGCTAATACATATAATGTACATATGAAAGAAATAATTTGTAAATATAGACTGAGTTTGTACGTAATTTATTTCCGCTATGTAATAAAAGTTTCTTAATATCCATATGTTTGGGTAATTTGAGCAATATAGCCAGTGCGTACTAGATTAAGAATTTGGAATTACGGGGTTCGCCCAAAAATATTTATTACGCATTCTTAAAGAATCAGTCATGGACTGGAAGGGGTTAAATAGGCATTTACAGGCTTGACGCACAAAAGAATCGTGATCAAAACGAGTAAAGATTTTTTGACTGAGATCTACCGACAGATAGCAGTGGCGGATCCAGGGAAGGGGGGGGGAGGGGGGTTCGAAGGGTTCCACGGAACCCCCCTTGAAGGTTTGATCTTTTAGGTAATAGAAATATGTCTTATATAAATTTTGCTTATATCCACGAGGATAATGTTGAACACGAAATGATAAATATTTGCTGTTATAATGTTTAATTTTAGTTGGGACATGATATTATTTTATGTATATAGTTATATTTTTATGATTTTTATTGGTATTTCGTTTAGATTAGTTCCTAATATTGTTATATATGTATGTATATATATGAGTGTGTGTGTATATGTGTGTATATATATATATTTTATTACATATAATTTCGATTGTGATTACAATATTTATTATATTATAATTTTAGTGAATTAGATTAGATTTATTTTATATCATATATATTGTAATGCGCTGCTGATAATTTTATTGAAGCAGCGCAATATAAGTCAATAAATTATTATTATTATTATTATTTACCTTTAAGTTCCGTTACTAGATAGTAAATTAGGTGATTAGAGCCAATTTTTTTGTCAGACATCGACTAAATAAAAGAGAATTATACACAGTTTAAGAAACGGAACCACCCTTTGAAAAATCCTGGATCCGCCACTGGATAGACAAGACACGCGGACAGACAGACAAGACTTGAAGACTCCCAGAAAACCTTGTCTGCAATCCTTACGCACAGCGGCATCCCCCATGGCGACTTTCTCCATGACGATGAAGAAAATGGCGGACAGCGAAGTCTGAAACTATTAATCGCCTCTTTTACTAAAAAAAAAACATTAAACTAAAATATGTAACAAGAAGAAGAAACAAATAAGCGAATATATTGAAAAATCACTTAGGAAATTCAATGTGAGTAGCGGAATTACGTTTGGTAGAGACGAAAAAACGGTCGCTCTGTCGTCATGGTAAGCAAAACTCGCTTGAGTTGTTATTTTTTTAAACTCTTTTTAATCTTTGTTGTCAGTCGATCCTATAAACGTAACCAGCTAAATAACTTTTAAACTAAATTATACTAGATCTCTAATTTCATATTTGGTTAGATTATTATAAAAATTTTAAAAAGTAAAGCTTAAAATGATTTGATTTTCGATGTCTTCTTTTGCTTAGTCGATTAAACAAAAAGCCGGAGAGTCTGTAAAAGTGGTGGTACGATGTCGACCAATGAACGAGAAAGAAATAGCAGCAGGACACGAAAGGTATTGTGTCAATAATCAGGAAGTGTGTGTGTGTGTGTTTGGGTGGGGGGTGGGGGGAGTTGGAGGACGGGGGGTATGGTTTCTGCCAAAAAAATCTAATCCCCTCTCCCCTACTACGTATTACCTATTACTTACTACTTCTAATGTTTTTCTCATTTCAGACCATGTGTCATTCTCTTCAGAATAAGATTCTTTGTTTGAGTTGTATCCATATTCATGTGTCGTCATAAGATTCTTTGTTTGAGTTGTATCCATATTCATGTGTCGTCATAAGATTCTTTGTTTGAGTTGTATCCACATCCATGTGTCGCCTCGTGTGAAACTGTTAAACTAAGAAATAATACTCTAGAGAATGACACATGGTCTGAAAAAGAAAAGGATTTTGCTTGAAGGTAATTAGGTGTATTGTGATTCTGTAATTTTCTTATTTTTCAAATAGAGTGGTCGAAATAAATGTGAAGAAAGGAACATTGGAAATCAAGAATTTATTAAAACCAAATGAAGTTCCTAAGGTGTTTACTTACGATGCTGTTTATGATTGGAAGTAAGTAAATGGTTTACATTTGTCTAAAGTTTCAGATACACTAAGCCTTAAACCCTAATAAGGGTGGATCCAGCCAAAATTTTAGGGGGGGGGGGCTAATTGAGTTTAGGGGGGGGGCTACTTGAGTTTCTTCCTTCAATACAATGGAAAACAATAAAAGAAGCATCTAATTCTTCAGTTTTGTTTTGTTTGTTTTTTCTGCTGAAGGGGGGCTTCAGCCCTCCTTTGACCCCCCTGGATCCGCCCTTGCCTAACCCTTCAAGATGAACTAGATTACTGTCCTTCTACTCTAACCATGAACACTTGACTTTATTTTATTTTATTTTTTATTTGTGTAAATATACTTTTATTTTTTCTTTCTCTTTCATCATTTCATCTCCTTGAATAGCTTTTATAGACTTTCAATACATGTAACTCGAATTCTATTGTTTTCGGTTCGTAATCTGATTGGTTGTCAAACTTGAGTGTTCACGGCTAGAGTAGAACAGCACTAATAGTTGGCATACCAGATTTGATACTTTGGGATTGAGGTTGAGCCAAGTAATATGGACTAATACTCAAATTTGCTTGGGTGACCACAAAACAATAATTTCAATCAATTATCATGAAAAATATTTTAACTAGTCAAGAGTTCTTGGAATTATTGGCATTTTTCCGAGCATGCGCAACTGTTAAGAATGACACTGACTCTTTGGTCATGAATAGGGTAAGGTCTTGGGGGCGATTACCACAGGGATCCCAATTGATTAATATTACCTATGTATACCTTACTCCTGTCTCTCTCTAACTTCATGTTATGTGTTTTTATAAAACTTTCAGCTCCAAGCAGTTGGATCTTTATGATGAAACCTTTAGACAGCTGGTAGACTCAGTCCTAGAGGGATACAATGGTGAGTGATCATGAGAAATTATTTAATGCAGTTTAAATAGCTACAGCTGGATAGTCATTCATGAGTTTAGGCCTATTAGACAGGAGGTCATTGCAAGTTCAAGCTAGCCCAAGCCAGACCAACAGTCATGGTCCTAAAATATCTGAGTAGAAGTTGCTCCCTTGAAAAATACAGATCTGCAAATGGTCATAAAATAAATAAATAATAGTAATCTTTCATCAGGGAGCCCACTCACAATAGGTGATTTTCAGTGAGGCCCTGAGAAAACACAAACACACAGAAATAAAAATGATAATAAATGATAATAATAATAATAAATAAAATAAATAAAATAAAATGAATTAAAAAAAAGGATATAAAAAGGCAGATATATATAAATGAAAAGTATAATTCTATAGATGATAATTCAGACCTAGTTTTAGACCTTCAGAGTGCCTCAGATGATATCATGAGATGATGGTCCTAGTGCCTTTTTAACTTTATAGTTATTAGCTAGGGCCTGTACTTAAATTAGTTATTTAAATTTTCTTTGTAAATATGCATGTATTAATTCTAGGTACGATAAAAACGTTGCTGTTGTTGGTCCAAGTGATCTCAAATTAAAGGACCACTTGTTTATGATTGCTCTAGAGCACACCATTCTTGAATGTCATATATGTCATTTTTTGTTTTGTTTTTCATTTTTGTTTGTTATTTATTTCCTTATTTCATTTAGGAACAATTTTTGCCTATGGTCAGACTGGAACAGGCAAGACATTTACCATGGAAGGTAAGGGTTAATTTAATGTTTTCACACTTTCCTTTATCATATGAGCACAAATTAAGCATGCATTTTTGAGGTCTCAGGTTCCATAATTCCTGATAGGACAATCCTGGAGATGCCGATGGGATCTTATATGAATAGTGTTTTTGAGTCTCTACCTTGATTTCTCTGGTATAAAATGCATTTATTACAAATAAAATACCTATTTTTTATTAATATATCGAAAATGCATGCTAATTGAGATATAGGAGAGTAAAGAAAATGATGCTACTACAGTGTAGCCCTCTTTAGCTTCGTGGTAATGTTTTGCCCTTTTCAGACTATGTTTCATTCCCTAGAGAATCATTTCCTTGTTTAACAGTAGGTTGATAATGAGAAGGAATATGAATACAACTCAAACAAATAATCTTATTCTCAAGAGAATGATCAAATATGTGGTCTGAAATGGGAAAACATTATGCCCTAGATAAAAAGGTCTATATTATTTGATAATCTTAAGTTATTAAGAGGCTATGTCTGTAAGAATCAAACATCCAGCAGCCAAGTCGAAAAAATCGATTTTGTTCATATTTGGTCCAAAGATGTGGAATACCATTCCAATAAACTTACTGATGTTCATTTTGAATAATTTCACTTTTATTTTGAGAAAATCGTGAAAATCGATTTTGGCCGTCGGTGCCCTCATTTCAGCCTAAATCCGAGGTGAAAATGGTAGGTCTGAAAAAGGCACTCGCGTATAAAAATGAAGCAAACTAGAGAAGATCTGTTTTTGAAATAAAGTAAAGGAAAGGTTAATGATTATTTTAAGCTAAAAAATGAATGGGGAAACGCGTTCTATTAAGCGAACAGGAACATTTTGTAAACTACATTTTTCATGTTCTCAAATATTCAAATTTCACCCTTAGTTTGCAAAGCGCATTTTCATTTGCACCGGGTGTTCGGATTTATCTGAAATTCCAGCCATAATACCTTCGAATGTCAAGCAAAATCATATGTAAAATTCAGCTTGGGTTATTCAATGAGCGCTTTATACGAAACTTTCGAATTCAGAGAAATTTGCGTTGTTTGAGATTGGCATCCGACGAAACCTTTTCGAGGCAGACATAAATATATCCTTAATATATTTTCTTGGTGTTCAGTTCTGACATTTGTTTTGATATTATTAGTTGTCGATTGAATATTGAGCAATAAATTGTATTTTTTTGCTCTTTTTCGACATTACTTTAAAATGCTGTTACTTAAAAATTACAATTTGAAACAAGCATGTAAACACACGCGTCGGCACGATCTATATGACACTTATAAACAAGCCCATAAAACTTCAGAGTTCTAAAAAGAGTTACATTTGTGTCCAGATTTAGGACATTTAGACTAAAAAACACCGGGAGATCCTACCTAAAAGATAAATTGCTTGATTATTGTTCGTACCTAGTACTGAATTTCGGCTTCTTTAGTTTTTGCTCGTCATATACTTAGACAGTAATGCTATGTTGGTAATCATAGCAAGGGCCGTAGCGAGGGGGGTGGGGGGAGGGGGGAGTAGTGGCGAACCAAAAGTTTGACTAAAGAGACTAAAGGCTCGCTACGGGTCCATGTAACACTCCACAAAGAGCTTTTCAATTTAGTTGGCGTGAATTGGACATATGAAATTTGCCTGATTTTTGAATTTTCATTTTTTATGATCATGTCAAAATTCGAATATTATCTCATCAATGTCAATTTTCAATTTTCGAATTCAAAAATTAAAAATTAAAATAAATATTTGAAATGACTTTTCGAAATTTTTATTTTGTACTCTGAAAACGAACTTTGGAAAAATATCCTGTAGACAGGGGGAGGTGAAGATTAGGCGGACTGAGGGTAGAATATGAACAAAATCGATTTTTTCAACTTGGCCACGGATTTTCGATTATGTTTGATTTTTACAGACATTGCCTCTTAACAGTTATCTTAGTACTGCAAATTATAAAATAACTGTTATGAATGTTGCGTTCTGATTGGTTTGGAGGGCGTGCTTTATGAGAGCACATTGCACGTGCGCGCACTTTCCGTTGCGTCATTCCTATCTATTATTGTAATTTGTATTATATAAAAGAAATAAAAAACTTGCTTGCTGTGCTGTGTGCAGTCATAAAGCACTTGGGGATTGGCAGAACACTCGAGAAGTGTCCAGAAGCACTCGATCGCTACGCGTCGTGCTTCTCCTAACACTTCTCTCATGTTATGCCAACCCCCGCATGCTTTATGACAGCACACAGCACGCATGTGTGCGCGTTTTCTATTTCTTCAGTAGAGAAATGTTAATGCTGGTCTTACAATTTAATTATATTTGATCATTGTACCATAGGTGTCAAGTCAGATCCAGAACTCAAAGGAGTAATTCCGAACTCATTTGAGCATATCTTCACTCATATTGCTCGTACCACCAACCAGCAGTATCTAGTCAGAGCATCCTACCTGGAAATCTACCAAGAAGAAATCAAAGACTTGTTGGCCAAAGATATGAAAAAGAGACTTGAATTGAAAGAGAGGCCTGATACTGGAGTGTATGTCAAGGTAATGAATCTCATGGAGCAGGTTTAATTTGGTGGTGTAGTAGTACTGCTTTAATTTCTCATTTCTGGGTCTCTGGTTTGATTGCTGGACTAAAGTAGATCACTGTTGAGTAGAAATCGTTTGAGAGTTTTTTCAGGTTCAATCTGGTTTCCCTTCCCTTAGAGAACACAATTTAACCCAATTTAGTTTGACCTGTGAGTTCCATTACCTGTGCCTTGACTTATATCAGCTCAGAAATGAGAGGAGCATGCACGTCCTATAATATTATTACCATAAAACCATACCATAAATTAGTATTCTTATTTATTAGGGAAAAAATATTGTATTATTTTGCAGGATCTTCAATCTTTTGTCTGCAAAAGTGTCAAAGAAATAGAACATGTGATGAGTGTTGGCAACCAGAACAGAGCCGTTGGGTAAGTCTGTCATTCTGTGGTTGCACTGGCAGAAATTTGAATAGGGGAATTCACAAATTTAAGAAGGTGCGCCTTTTTAGCAATTTACAGTGGCCTTAAGTTTAATGTTTAAACCAACCAACTCCAATCTGGGAGGGATGAGGGGGTGGGGCATGGGATCCTTGCAACCTCTCTCTAAATCCACTACTGGTTACAGGTTATAATTACATGTACATATTAACTCTTGGTTGTGCTAATTATATCTTTTATGTAGAGCTACAAATATGAATGAGCATTCATCCAGATCACATGCTATCTTCATTATCACTGTGGAATGCAGTGTTGTAAGTATAGTAAATAATGCACGTAATAAAGATATAACTGACAACAGCAACAGTAGCAGCAATTAGCAGCAGCAGCAACAGTAACATCAACAACTAACAGCAACAACAACAGAAGCAACAACAGCAATCAGCACCAACAACAGCAGTACAATCAGTAACAGCTAGCAACAGCAGCAGCAATCAGCAGCAACAGCAGCAACTAACAGAAACAACAACAGAAGCAACAACAGCAATCAGCACTAACAACAACAGCAGTACAATCAGTAACAGCTAGCAACAGCAGCAGCAACAGCAGCAACAACACCTGTGTTTGTAACAACAGCAGCATTAGTAGCAATGATCTTGTTTTTAGGGAGGAAGACAGGTGAACCTAGAGGAAAATTCTGATCTGAAATTTTGTGGTTTATTTCAGCTTGATCCTGAAGGTGAAGCTCACATTCGTGTAGGAAAATTAAACTTGGTGGATTTAGCTGGAAGTGAAAGACAATCCAAGACTGGAGCTGTGGTAAATATGATCCAGTCAGACAATCTATGAAATTCTGTAAAATTTACTTATTAAAAATCAAGAAAAAATCAAAATCATTTTCTCAAGATCTTGAGTGAAAATACACTCAGGCCATATAGATGTGCTGTACTTAACATGATAGATAAATAATGCAGTGTCTTTGATTGGTTTGAAAGATGTCATCTACGCAGTGTATTCTTGACTCCGGTGACCATGCTGTGTTTCAAATAAAATTTATCTTGGCATGACCTTTGTCAGAATGTATTTTCAAAGGAACAGAGGGAGATATGTTTTTGGTTTACATTTTTATCTTTACTTTATAACTGCTCTTTTTGTATCAGGGAGACCGTTTGAAAGAAGCCACAAAAATCAATCTGTCGCTATCTGCCCTTGGTAATGTCATCTCTGCTTTGGTGAGTATTACTAAATAGAAAATGAATGAATGAAGGAATAATATGGTTGGATGAAGACATGAATGGGAAACAAATGAACAATTAACTGAGAGAAGAAGAAAAAAATAATTAAACACAAATGTACTTAATAGTTTAATTTTATAATCATTGATAAAATATCCAGATTTATCATACAGTGTGCTGTTATATCAATCTATTAATATTATATTAGAGAGAATAAGATATTGAATTTTATATTTTTCTCTTATTCTCTCTATTTCATTACACACACCAAACGCATAATTTATTACTACTATACTATGTCTATCCTTTGCATACATACTTATGGTGTTCAACTTACCTATAGAGAAAAAAATATTGCTCTGGGGTCCTCACGAGTACCCTACATTTCATATTCCGGCTGCGTTACCAGCGTGGTTGATCCTTGTGGTGTAGTGGATAACACATCGCACTAGAATACTGAAGACGTGGGTTGATTCCGGCCGAGGGCATTTGATATTTTTCTCTTATTCTCTCTATTTCCTTACACACACCAAACACATAGTTTATTACTACTATAATATCATATTATATGTCTTAATATGTGAAGGTTGATGGCAAGAGTACACACATACCCTACAGAGATTCCAAGCTAACAAGGCTACTACAAGGTTGGTAAAACTTAAATTTTATTATGCAGTGCATTGTGATCCAGTTCATTCCTCAACCTCAGAATGGCTATAATAACATGTTTCAAAAATTGTGACAATAAAGATTGTCACAAGAATTGTCGCAATATTTAACAGTTACCTGGTTGGCTCAGTTGGTCGATGGACTTTCATGCTGGAGGTCATGCTTCAATCCTCTGCCGGACGAACACTCAGGTTCTTAAAATAAAGGAGGAGGTGCTACCTTTGTAATAACAGTTACAAATGGTTAGACCTTCACGTGGCTTGGATGACCACATAAAATGGTGGTCCCGTCTCTCCACACTACAGTACCTCACCCCTGCAATGGAGGGATGTAAAAGAACCACTTGACTGAGGACGTAAATAAACCCTGGCAGTGACCACCCTCAGTGTCTGGCCGTTACTAAAGATTTCTTAATGGGTTGATTGTGGGATGGGTATGGGGATTTTATGGGCTTGGAAACTGGTCCAATGTACCTCAAAGGGGACTCCTTTGTCCTATTGTGCAGCACCAGCCTGCGGGCAAAATCTCAAATACAATGTAAGTTTTGGACCTTGCCTCTTGTAGATTCTCTTGGAGGAAATGCAAGGACTGTCATGGTTGCCAATATTGTAAGTCAACATCAGAATAGATTAATTTACACTGTGCATATGGTCTAAAGATATCTATGGTACCTGTTATGAATTCAAAATACCATTAAATATAATTACTCAGCAGTGCTTGTACTTTGCTTTATTGATGGAGATTAACTTCGCATGCATGTTATGCCATCTCTACCATGTTGGCATTCATGGGAACCAAGGGGTAAAAATGTGTCACTTGTTTCTTGCTTGTATGCCATGTTGGAGATATTAGGCATGGCTGATATACACTGTATTGTGTCTTTTGAATAGATTATCACAGGATTGCTTGTAAACCATCATAAAATAAATTTCAAAACTTTCCCAGGGTCCAGCAAGTTATAACTATGAAGAGTCAATAACCACGCTGAGGTAATTAATCTTTGATTCCAGGAAATATATTAATCTGTACGTACCTCCTTAACTACATCTGAGGCTTGCCTGCCATTTCCCCAATACCCTACACCCCCTAACTTCCAGAAAATTTCTGTCATGACTGACAGTCCTTTGATAATTGTAGATATGCTTTATCCACCTCAACAACCTTAACACCTTACTTCCCCTCCCTTGAAAAACCTTAAATCCCCTTCCCCCTAACACCCTATTCCCTCTCCCCTAACACCCTACTTCCTCATCCCCCAGCACCTTACTCCTTTCTCCCTCCTTCAACACTCTAATCCCCCTCCCCCTCCCCCCTCCCCCTCCCTCTACTCTACTCCTCCTCTCCCTCTCTCTCTCCCTCTACTCCCCCTCCCTCTCCCTCTACTCCCCCTCTCCCTCTCCCTCTACTCCCCATCCCCCCTCCCTCTCCTTCTACTCCCCCTCTACCTCTCCCTCCCTCCACTCTACTCCCCCTCTCCCTCCCCTCTCCCTCTACTCCCCTCTCCCTCTCCCTCTACTCCCCCTCTCCCTCTCCCTCTACTCTACTCCTCCTCTCCCTCTCTCTCTCCCTCTACTCCCCCTCCCTCTCCCTCTACTCCCCCTCTCCCTCTCCCTCTACTCCCCATCCCCCCTCCCTCTCCTTCTACTCCCCCTCTACCTCTCCCTCCCTCCACTCTACTCCCCCTCTCCCTCCCCCTCTCCCTCTACTCCCCCTCTCCCTCTCCCTCTACTCCACTACCTTTGTACTGACAATCATTCAATGACAGGTATGCGAACAGAGCAAAGAATATCAAGAACAAACCACATATCAATGAAGATCCTAAAGATGCACTGCTTAGGGAATTCCAGGAAGAGATTGCCAGGTAGCACATAATTTTTAAACCATTTTATTTCTTGGTTTGAAATTACATGGATCTTCCAGTGTTTTGGGGTATATTAATGTCTTGTTTTCTGACAGATTGAAAAGTGAATTGGAAAGGAAAGGTGGGAAGAAGAAGAAAAAGAAGAAGAGAAGAGCACCAGATGGTGAGAAAAACAGACAGATACTGTAGATAATGCGCTGATAGACTGCAAGAGGCAAGAGTCAGGCAGCTGAGAAAAAATGCCACTGAGACAGAACAGACAGACAACAAGTACTGTAGACAGCCAGACAGACAGATAATAAGTCAATGTAGACAGACAATATAAGTAGACAAAAAGACAACATGTCAAGTACTATAGACAGACAGACAATTAGTAGACAGACAGACAGACAATAAGTAGCTAGAAGGGCAGTCTGTACATGTAGACAGACAATATAAGTAGACAAAAAGACAACATGTCAAGTACTGTAGACAGACAGACAATTAGTAGACAGACAATTAGTAGACAGACAGACAGACATACAGACAGACAGACGATAAGTAGCTAGAAGGGCAGTCTGTACATGTAGAAAGACAATATAAGTAGACAAAAAGACAACATGTCAAGTACTGTAGACAGACAGACAATTAGTAGACAGACAGACAGACAGACAGACAGAAGACAATAAGTAGAAGGGCAGTCTGATAGACAGACAGACAAGTGGTATAGAAACTAATTATTAAATACAATACAAGCCTGCTTGTAGTACACAAAGGACTTATTTTCTCTACTTACAACCAAGGTACTGAGATAGAGAGTGAAGATGATGATGAAGAAGCTGAAGAAGGGCAAGTAGAAGACTTAATGAAATCAGAACAAGCTAAACTAGAAGAAGAGAAGAAAGCTCTCCTAGAAAATCACAGCATGGTGAAAGAGGTTAGACATATTTCTAGTAAATATCAAGCTTGTGTTAAAGGGAGCATCATCTTTTTACTTGAAAAAAATTAAGCACACGAGTATGGTAGTTCTTAGTCATTCACTTGAATATTACGAAGTACAGTACAATTTAAAATAAATAGCTTACTGGAAATTGCGTTACCGCCACTTGCATTGCTACGCGACCATCCCAAACAAAAACCGTGACGTGCACTTTGCAATAGACTGCCGTCAATCAAACAAGTTGATGTCATTTACACATGGATAGGCCCGGTGAGTGTGGCTCATAATACTTGTAAACAATCAACAAGTTTTGGTGCCTTTAGAATCACACATGCATGTGCGTGTAAATGATGTCAACATGTTTGATTGACGGCAGTCTATTGCAAAGTGCACGTTGCAATTTTTGTCTGGGGTGGCTGGGTAGCAATGCAAACAGCGGTAACGGCTATATATGCGCTGCAATGAAACCATGGACCATGTTGATGAACCATTGATGAAGACTTTGGGTATTGGTCACAACAGATAGCCTTTGTTAAAACTGTGTAATACTATACAGTATGTCTAGTAAAGCTTTAATCGTACTTATTTAAGCTTGCAAATTTAGAGACTGTCCCAAAATTTTCCTGGGAAAGAAATGGTGTCAATCAAAGGTTGAAAATATCTCCATGTAAAAAGAGATCTTACTATAAAATTAATAACATAATTATAATAATTCAAAATAATGCATTTCTCTATCCCTTGGAACATCTTCAGGTTATCTTTAACATATTAAATCTAATTTTATTAATAAGTTTTCATAACATTTTTACTGGTGGATTATGGCCATATTTTAAAAATTATTTCCAGAGTTTTGGAAATTCTTCCTTCATCTTTGAAATAAATCTAAAAATCAAATCTATTTTTATGAGATGTTTTAAATATTTATTATATTATTGCTAATGTACTATAGGAAAGAGAGAAATTACTTGGTGTGATCCAGCAGAAAGAAAGAGAAGTAAAGAAGCAGAGGGAAGCACAGGCATCTCTTGAGGCCAAAATAAAGGTAATATATTCCTGTGGTATGTTAGGTGTCATAAATAAGGATATAACAGATAGCAATAGCAAAATGATGACTCAAGCACATTTTCAGAACAGTATTTCATCCATGCACTGAATATCCTTGAGCTTGGTATTGCTTTTCTCTGCTGATCTCTCTAGGATGGGAAAAAGCAACTAATCATAACGCTCAAGTAAAATGACAAGACTAGACCATGAACATATGACACATGAAAAACGTTATTGAAAAATTATGTGATTGCTTCATCATTTTGGCATAGCCATCCTTGTATTGGTCAATGCTTAAGTCCCATATCATATATGCCAAGAAAACATCAATCATGGGGTATGATTACAGCATGGACTCAGTGTGGAACACAATGACATTGTTCTCATTTGTTAACCTAGATGATGGAGAGTAAGCTACTGGTGGGCGGTAAGAGTATCGTTGATAAGACAACAGAGCAGGAAAGAGCACTGGAACAGACACGCCAGGAAATAGCAGAGCAAAAGGTAACTACAATGACAGGCAAGGACTGTCCATCATTCTATCGACAAGAGGTTATTGTTATTGCTTGGTATCAGTCAACTGAATGAATCTCATGTGAAGTAAGTTTGATTTTTGATATTTTTGTGTTCTCAATTTAAAGCGCAAAGAAAGAGAAATGCAACAGAAGCTGGAATCCAAAGATGAAGACACCTTGGAAGTTAGAGAAACTTACACAACACTTCAACAAGAAGTGGAAATAAAAACCAAAAAATTAAAAAAGGTGAGGGCAACTGATTGAATGTATACAAAGTATAATGTCTTAAGTACAATGCTTGCTCTGTCACTGTATTGGGGGACCCATCACTGTAGGGGCTATCCCATCCATGCAGGGACTTATCAAATAACGGGCTCTACTATCACTGGAAGGGATGTCCCATCACTACAAGGGGTGTCCCTAAAAAGGCTGTATCATTACTGCAAGGGTTATCTCATCATTTCAAGGACTGTACCATCACTGCAAGGGGTATCCCATCACTCCAAGGGTTGTACCATCACTGCAAGGGGTGTTCCATTACCCTATAGGCTTCACCATCACTGCAAAGGGTATCCCATCACTCCAAGGGCTTTACCATCACTGCAAGGGGTGTTCCATCACCCTATAGGCTTCACCACCACCGCAAGGGGTATCCCATCATTCAAAGGGCTGTACCATCACTGCAAGGGGTGTTCCATCACTTCAGGGCTTGTACTGTCACTGCAAGGGGTGTTCCATCACTGCAAGGGCTTATTGGGATTATGGTACTGAATGTTTGCTGCAAGTTAGATGAGAATCATTTGTTTTTTTCATCTTTTTGTAGCTGTTTATGAAACTACAAGCAATAAAATCAGAGATTACAGACCAACAAGAAGTGCATATAAGAGAAAGACAAGAACTTGAACAAGCACAAGAAGACTTAACTAGAGAACTAAAACTGAAGTAAGTCAACTTTATTCGTCCCATTTTGTTCCATCCATCCACCCCATCCATCCATAGATCAATCCATCCATCCATCCATCCAACCATACATCATATTATCCATCCACACCTCTATTGGTCCCATTTATTCATTCATTCATCCATACATTGTTCATTTATTTATTCATTCATTTGTTGTTTTCTTAGTTTGTTTGTTCATTCTTTATTTATTGCTTTATTAATCTATTAATTAATCACTATTTTAGGACACTCATAGTGGAAAGTTTTATTCCACCTGAGGAAAAAACAAAACTAATGAGCAGAGCATATTATGATGAAGAAAATGAGATATGGAAGCTAAAACCCTTGGCAGAAAATAACAGGTACATTTACATATATATAACTACCAATGAATGCATGAATGAATGATTGAAGGAATGAAGGAAGAAAGAAAAAATAAAGGCACAAAAGAAACAATCAAAGACAGAATGGATTCAAAAATCATATAGAACATTAATAATAATGATTAGCCAGCCTAACTACCAATGGAATGAATGATTTGAGGAAGGAAGAAAGGACTAGGAAAAAGAACTCCATCAAAGAAACAATAAAAAATAAAAGGATTCAAAAATCATATTAAATACAATGAGTGGCCAGCTGGATAAATGTCTTTCTACACCAAGGAATGATGAATGAAAACCCCAGGGGTAGGGGGGGGGGGGTACTCTCATATATGGACTATACAGGGATGATCCGCTGAACAGGGTATGGTTTTTCGAGCTTCTTGTCATAAACTGCAGGGTATGCAATTTCACTCAAGTTCCAAGTTCTTCCTGAGTTTCCTGTCATTTTCAGGGTCATTCCCCCCCCCCCCCCTCCCCCAGGATAAAAACATAATTATAGGTTACCCTACATTTTTTCTTGAAAAACCAGGATTCCTGTTTCAAACAGGCTTTCCACGTCAAAATTGAACTTGCTGTAATCTTACAAAAAAATACCAAAGATAATAAAATGAAAATCATTGCAAAACTGAACAGTAATGACTGATTATGGTGTGTAATGATAATAATGGTATTTTTTTTATAGTCAACAAGCAATGGCTAAACGACCAGTCTCGGCTATTGGAAACAAAAGGCCAATAACAGAGTATGCAAGAATAGCTGCTGCCATGGGTGGTCACCCTAGATTTAAGGTGTGTAAATACTCTTTCTAATCTGACTCATGGTGTGCAACACAAGAGGAAAACATTGGAATCAAGGGTAGCATTAAAGTAGTATAATCATAAATCTTGTGTTCTGATTGGATGGGAGCATGTGCTTTATGAGAGCACACAGCACCTGGCACGCACTTTCTATTTTGTCATTCGTATTCAAAATAATGATTAATCTAATTTGTATTTTATCAAAGAAATTAAAAACTTGTATGCTGTGCAGTGTGGATTTGTAAAGCACTTGGGAAATAGCAGAACACTCAAGAAGTATGGGGAAGCACTCCCCTACACGTCATGCTTCTCCTAACACTTCTCTTCTGTTCTACCTAACCCTTCATGCTGTATAACTACACACAGAAGGCTCCCGAGTTTTCTATTTCTTCAGTACGTTTGCCTCTTATCTCAGGGTTTATTGGTATCTTGTGCTTGTTATAGGGGGAAAACATTATACTTATTGAGCTAGACATGCCAAACAGAACCACTAGAGATTACGAGGGACCTGCTGTTGCACCCAGAGTACAGGCTGCACTTGACGCAGCTTTACAGGATGAAGAGGATCTCACTCTTGATGCAGAGTATGTATCTATTAGTTAACTGGTCATTCTAGTTAATAAATCTTTTTAGCTTTGTATGCACATTGCCCATTTGAAAACACATGACATTCCCTTGAGAATTGTTAAAATATACACCTAATTGAAAAAACGTTCTCGGGTTCAAAAAAAGGTTATATCATCAAAGCTAAGACCGAAGGGGAGCATGGGAAGACAAACAATTATGCTAATTTTATGCCTATTGCAGTTTTCCCTTCCTGTGCACATTTTATGCATCATGGCTTTGGCATGTTGTTAATCTAGGTCGACTGACTTTGCTCTACTGTGCATTTTTACATGTCTTTATGCAAATATAATACACATTTCGGAGTACCCAAAATCCTTTTTGGTCTTAGCTTCAATGATATGACCTTCTCGAACCCGACTACGTTTTTTCAATTAGGTGTATGTTAAAATATTTACACATGATATACACTGTCTGAACTGTGCACAACAAACAATGAAGCTAAAAACTAAAGGACTATTGATTTCTAGGAGCAAGTGTAGCTCACTTCCTTTTGGTTTAGTGTACACCTTCAGAACTAGAGATCTACAGTTTGATTCTCAGGATCTATTCTGTTTTGACTTCTACGTAATCTGTGTAGCTTCTTCAGCGTTGAATGCCCTTAAAGAAGTGCACTGATGGAGAGAGGGGGTTAAGTCCCAGGGGGGGGGGGTACTCCCATATATGGACTATGCGGGGATGATCCGCTGAACAGGGTATAGTTTTTCGAGCCTCTTGTCATAAACAGGGTATGCAATTTCACTCAAGTTCCAAGTTTTTGCTGAGTTTTCTGTCATATTCAAGGTTTCTACTTTCGTATTGACCGAAACAAGCACCGAGAAGCACCGTTATTATGGTCATCAAAAAAAAAAAACCCAATACGCGAGCTGACATGATAGAGTCGGAGTATCCCCCCAGGGGTTAAGGGGTTAAGTGCACACTGTGGGCTCCTCCTAGAATACTAGACAAGAAGCTGAAAGAGCTATGAACTTTAAATATAGTTACTTTCACCTTTTTTATCTCTGTCATAAAAATATCATTTTGTTTTAGCATCCTTTTGAGCAAACCGAAAGTAAGATCAAAGAGAAGAGACCGACCAGATAGACCGGACAGACCAAAGACAGGGTAAGAAAATTTTTAATTGACTAAGCTTTAAAGGGCCCTTTTAAAGATGGAGCTTCTGGCCAAGCTGTTCCTCTCTATTCTCACTCATTCGCATCCATCCATTCCTTCCTCATTCCCATCCATCCCTTCCTTCCACATTCCCATTCATCCCTTCCTGCCTCTCTTCCCCCTGCCCACTTCCATGTTCAAGTTAAACACACATGAGGATGCTTCCGTATTGAATTTATAGACTTCTAGGGTGTAGTGACTGATTTCTAATGTATTTTTCCTTATTATTATTCATAACTGGATAATATCATAGGGAATATATGGAATTCTCCTCATCATGATTTATTCTTCATTTCACATGATGTCATAGCCGCCATCTTGGTTGAATTTAACAAAATACTTGTCAATTAATTCTTTCGTTTTAGTAAAAATACACAGGTGATTATTGAAAATCTCGCGTGCTGATTGGTCAAGAAACTCACACTATCACACGATAATCACCTTCAGCGATAATCCAAAATGGCGACCAGCCGCTTTGTTGCTGTTACCGGAAAAAATGTCTTCTATCTTCTTTTTTCCCTTTTTTTTGAAAGAATCACCTGTGTATTTATACTAAAGCAATATTATTTTCCTCAGCCTCAGTGAATATCGGAGAGTATTTACCTCGGCGCTCGAAGACTCGTGTCTCGGTAAATATTCCCCGATATTCAATTTGTCTTCGGCGAATAATTGTTAAATATCAACCAACATAGCCACCTAGTCATTTGATATTGTCTTTTCTCTCCCTTGGGAATGATTGAAAACTAGCAATACTAGATCGTGAAAATCTTGATTTTTGACTATCTTTATTTTAAATTAGGCGAAAAAGCAAGCGCCCCCAAACAGCTGCCCCACCCCCACAGGAAGACATTAACTCCAAGCAGTACCCCACAGCAAGAGGTTTGGTATCAGATAAAAAGAGATTTCTACCTCAATAGAAACATTAGTACGTATTCTATACTAAGTGGAATACATTGTGACTGTGACCATTGTCGTGCCATACACAGTGACCATGCCATTCCAAGACCATGGTCGTAATATTATCATATGCAATGACTATGCCATGCCCTGACAATGGTGTCATAAGCTGTGACCATGGTCATGTCATATGCCATGACCATGATTGTGTCTTACACCGTTGCCATGGCCAGGGCTAAATATAACGGCCAGTCAAAGGTCTGGCCAGACAAAGTGGGCTGTGACTTTGCCAAACACCTTTTAGGCCAGTCCTTTTGACTGATCACATGTTGATCAGACTTATTGCCAGTCATTCTGTTCGACCTTAAACAGCCATTATTTTTAGCCTTGTTTAACCATGATCACGCCATTCCCTGACCATAAGCATACAATACGATGCGTCTGTATGACCATTTTGATTGGGTGAGCTAAGGTCTAGCAAGCCATGATTGGATTAAACCGTGCCTTGTTTGTGCCACATGACATGACGTAAATTTTACATTCATACAAAATCCACTATGCTCTTTATTTTGACAAAGGAAATAATTTATAACATAAAAATAAACATTAATTCAAATGGTGAAAATAATTTATTCCCACTGACAAATCATACATGTCACTCTATGAAGATTAGTAAGCCATTGTTATTTAACAAATTTGAATACAGTTTCAATAAATTCTGTGAATAAGACCTTTTGGTCAATTAATTAATTTTTGCTGTAATTTTACATAACATAACATAATGGTTTCATGGGTGGATCCAGCCAAAATTTTAGGGGGGAGGGGGGCTAATTGAGTTTCTTCCGTCAACACAACGGAAAACAATATAAAAAAGCATCGTTTTTTCTGCTGAAGGGGGGGTTCAGCCCCCCTTTGCCCCGTGGATCCGCCCTTGGGTTTATTCACACTTCATCACCTTGTATACAGAAAATAGAAGCAAAAAGAAAAAAAAAAAAAAAAAGCAAAAAACATGAAAAATTGTGAAAGGAGGTAAAAAGGGTTATCCCTATCTAGTTCACCTCCTTAGATGGATTCTACATTACCTTAACAGCAAACACCAGAATACAGTCTATTTTCTATAGAGGAGCCTCCCTTTACCGGTGCTGCATGGTCCAGGAATTCGTTAGGGGTGTCCCAAATGAAGATATATATATACATTATAAACCATTAAAAAAATTACTAAACGTGTAGCAATAAAAAAAGGAAGAGTTTTGATTCATCTTGTGCTGTACCTAAAAATTCTCAGATTTGGTTGTTGATAATGTCAGAAGAAAAAACATCTAGAAGACTGATGTTTTTTCTATGCTAAGATCACCCTAGATATAGAATCCTGAAGGATAGGATCTAATTTTTTATGTAAGGTTAAAGCTCAATCTTCAAATGCATCCTTTTGGCATTGCCTTGAAATTTTCGAATACAATATTCCTTATAACGATTCGATAAATTGTAACAAAAACGTGCTTTTTATATCCTACAATTTGTACAAAGGTGTTTTTTCCTTTTAGAAAGCTATAACTTTGGTGCATTATATGCTGGAATAACCCACCATGTATGAGCAACATAAAGCTATGTATCTATACATCTTTCTCATAAATGGCTGACGAGCGTATGGAAACAAGGTTACCCAGCCTTCCTTCTAATTGTGTAGAAATATTATAATAACTTTTTTTCTTCAATTTTTGTAATTAAATATGGCACTAATCAATTCAAAAACCTTGAAAACATTCAACCTTCCTGCAAGGTTGAGCAAGGCTGCTCATTTAGGTCAAAACAAAAGGTTAATTTTTATACTTTATAAACCCATTTCATGTGCTTTTATGTCTTTTATTGTGAACTAATGACTGGGTGACCTGGTTTTCAGCCATTGATAGGTTGCAAGCATTCCCAAGAGAGTCAAAAAACAAAAACATGGAGACCTTTGTGGTGCTGTTAACAATCGATGCTAATAAGAAATCTTTTGTTAAATGGCACCAACATGGCTGGCGTAACGTGCAATCGAAGAATTATGAGAACGGCATATGCTGAAAATCTTTTTTCTAGTACTTAATTCGTTATTAATGTTGCATATCAGTTGTCATCACCCGGGGGGAAGGGGGGGGGGGGGGGGGGTACTACCACCCCAACTTGGGTAGGGGTGTGCCGCCAGGACCTCAAAACTCTGACCCTATCCCAGACCTAAAATTTTGATTTTACATACCCTACCCAAGACTAAAGCTAAGAATTGTACACCCTATCCCAGACTAAAAGACGGAAAATACGGTTATTCAATAGATTGCAATCAATATTTACTAACGTTTTTATTGCTTTTGTGCCGGCACAAAGCGTAGCCTATTCGCCAGACTAAAATGATTCCCTATCCCAGATAGAATGCCAAAAAATGATACCCTACCCCAGACCCAAAAGCCGAAAAACCATACCCTATAGGGCGGCACATACCCGTATAGCAAATATAGGGGAGTACCCTCCCCCCCCCCCGCCGGGTGTCATCATGTTTATTTGTAATTGGCTTCCATGTTGATATCACCAACATGACCATCGTGCTTTTTTCATATTACTTTCTTAGGAATGACTTCAATCCATCAATAATTAATGCTTAGTACTTTTAATAATTACCGTTGAATAACTCGTTGTTTTCTTCGAGAAGTCTTAAAACCTCATCCTCATCCTGTTGTTTTGGCTTCGGCGGCTTCTCAATGACATCGTTCTTATGAAACTCCACCCCTGAGAAAACACTAAGTGACCTGTAATGCCGACCAAACAACAGGATTGCAGCAAAGTTCAATATGCCAAGAAAACTCAAAGCAAATATACAGTACATTAAAGAACAAGGTCCAATGGTATCGAAAGTGTTCCCTACGGCAATAGGAATGGTCATCTCACCTAAACATGCTCCAACGAGAAGTAACGATGCCACTCGACCTGAAATTTCAACGAAGTACTCTGCCCAACTCAAGGCTGATGGAAATAATGATGCAGCTGAGATTCCTAGGATGATTGTTCCAGCCCAAAGTTTTGGGCCAGAGTTTGCATCACATCCGTACTGGGTTTGAGAAATCAAGATCACTCCTGCCAACAAGCAACCTATGAAATCTGCTAAAATCATCTTTGGTGGTTTGATGTATTTGGCTAACTGCACGGATATGAGTCTTCCCAATGCAAAGGTTCCCCAGTATGTGGCAGTTAGAAGGGAAGCCATGTGTTTGCTCATGTGAGGTTTGGTCTTCACAGCGTACATAAAAACGTATCCACCATATGCAACCTCAATGCCGCCATACTGAAGAAGCAGAATGAAAAAGAGGAACAGAACAATTGCCTTGAATAATAGACTGTTTGGATGATTCACTGTGGAGTGGTGTTCTTCCTTTTTGACAACTGTTTCCTTAAGTCCTTTCAAGAAAGCACAGGCTAGGAAAAACAGCCCAGAAGCGATGAGAGGAACACTGCTGATCCAGTAGGCCCATGTTATTGGTAGTATATCACCAGGGTCATAACCTCCTGTCGCGTTTCTGTTGTCTGTATGGTTTAGTGGGGGGTTGGTCAGAGCGTCAGGCAGGAGGAATGGCTGTGATAGCAGAGGAGCAAGACACGAGCCCAAGGCAAAGGTGAAGTGAAGGAACTGCAAGTAGGGCTGGAAATTTTCGGGCCATAAGACAAAACAGATGGCATTGCCAGCTTAAAAACAGGATAAAAGATAAGATTAATCCATGAGTTTTATGTATTAGGTTTTTGAAATTTGTAATTTATGTACGTTGTTGAGTATATAACCAGAAAATATTTATATCTTCTACCTAAAGAGAGACATAGACCTCCTGCGCTCAAGCATAATGTTTTCCCATTTCAGACCACGTGTCATTCCCTAGAGGTCATCTTAATCTTTGTGAGAGGCAAACGCTTGCACCTCTATGCCATGAATTTTTCCCATTCCCATAAAGACATAAGTGACAAAGCTTTATTACCTGTATTTAGAAAACTTGTACAAATAGTCATTGCAGAAGCAATCGAGATGAATGCATAAAGACTTCCAACCAAAGGAAACACAGTCGTGGCCAATGCACAGCCAAGACAGGAACATCCAAGGACTAAATATCTATCGTATTTATCATAGGTCCAGCCACCGGCGATACTTCCTACTAAATACCCAATAGATCGTGCCGTAAATACAAAGGACATATATGGAAGTTTGGTGCTGGCGTGGAATGCCAGGTCCAGGATTGCTGTTCCATATAGTGTATTAGATATACCCTAAAAATGAAAAATATATCAAAATAATTATCCATTTTCAATTTGTAAGTTCTCATATTGTACCGAATTCTTTACGAAATGAACCAAGTTTGATAGAGAAAATCCAAGTTAAAGTTTATGCAAATGAAGACGAATCTATATCAGATGTACAACACTCTTCACGGTCATGATTTCTATTGTGTTTCCTTCATGAATTATTAATGAGTTTTTTAATAAATATTAGTATTTTCAATAATATGCTGTTATGTTCACCTGCGAACATGCGCATGCTCGTTTGTCGATTTGTGCTGCTTGCAGAGATACAAATAGAATTGGAACAAAATAAACCTATCTCTGTTATTTGTTAAATTCACTTGGGTTAAGAATACTAAAACAATAGCATTCGCCTCAGACTTACCCTGCGAGCAGAGTGCTCGCAGGGTACCTCAGACTCAGTGAAGATCAAGAATATTTACAGGGTTGCAACCCCCCATGAGAGCCATTGGATTTATTATCATTATTTTTTCCATGATAACCCCAACAGCATCGCGAGTTTTATTAAAACAGGGGTGCCGAACACATTTCGCTCGCTTTTTTTTCTATACCACGTGTGTGGGACCTGAAACAACCATGCTCGCCTGCAGCAAATAATCGTCTCCCTAACCCTTTGGTCTCCTATATCTCTCCACCACCTCAAGCAATGCTACTACCCCCCCCCCCCCCCCCCCCCCCACTTTGAAAAAATCCTGGATCCGCCCATGTGATAATGTCGGGAACCTTAATAGTCCCTTTCACAGTTCCCTGCGCCATCTTGAAAAGTAGCCGTGCCTTTGCATCGAAGCGAGACGAACGCTGAGCTTGTTATGATATAGACCTTTTTTAACACATTGGACAATTATTCACATGTCTCTATCATTGCGAGCTCACCGTTCGTCTCGCTTCGATTTCTTTTTTTTGAAAGAATCGCCTGTGTATTTATACTAAAACAATTATTTGCCACAGGCTCAGTGATTATTGGGGAATATTTACCTCGCCGCTCGAAGACTCGCGTCTCGGTAAATATTCCCGATAATCACTTCGCCTTCGACGAATAATCGTTAAATAATTATACAGCTTCTCAATAATCCCATATAGGTAACTGTCCAATTATTTTCTTAATTGGACAGTTCTTGTTGATATGGGATTAATTAGGCAGCTATATAATTAATAGGTAATGGAATTTCATGCTCCCCAACCAAGAAATAATTAGACTCGGAAAAATTCCTCTGACTGCCAAATTGGACTCGGCCTACGGCCTCATCCAATTTTGGAAGTCCTCGGAATTTTCCTCGTCCAATTATACCTTAATTGGATAGCATGGAGTCCAATTACATATACTAATTTGATACCGAAATACATTAATTGATTAATCCTGGTATTAATTTATTCATGAAATGGTTGATTCAGTTCCAAGTGTGCAGTCAAGCAACACGTTAAGCTGATGCTACGTGGCAGTCCCTCTAGCAAGCATACCATTACTAGAAAGCTCATTTAAGTGTATATGACACGAAAAAATTTTAATGTTAAGAATGTGTAGTTTATTGGCATTACTAAGAATATCACGGTTAAATTTGTTCCAAAAACCCATTTCTCTAGAAATTCAAAAAATTTTAGCACGAGTTGTGACGTCATTTTGTTTACAAGTCTCCAGATTTTGTTGCAAATACATGAAATATGTTTGAATATAGAATCTTAATTTCAAGTAGTACACTTTTCAGTTTCCCAACATTGGAAGAGTACTACGTAAGCTATCAAATGAAGCTGACTAAAATATGTCTTTTGTTGTTAATTCATATGAATTACAATTTATATTTAGTACATTACTACTGAATCTAGAGTACGTGTCAACAAAATGACGTCACAAATTGGGATTAACTTTCGCAAATATCTCAAGAAATAAGCTTTTGAAACGAATTTTGTTACGATATATTTATTATTACTAACAAACTATACATTTTAAATGATGGAATGTTTTCGTGTCATATACACTTTAACAACCCGTCCTAACTTAATTAAAATATTTTAACGGGTGTTAAAAAACCGTTAAAAAAATTATCTCTCTTTTTGATGAAAAATTTTACTCAATTCCTTGCACTGAGAAATTGGAATTCTCCTTGAATAATGATTCTCCCACTTTTAATTTATAAAGTTTAATTTGTTAAATTAGAAGTTATTGTACGAATTAAAAATATATCTTACCATGCCCAAAAATGACAGAAATAAACTGGCTGCCTTAAAGAATCGTACGTATGGTGCATAAAAAGGCTTTCCTGTAAGGCTAGATCTCTCTCCAGGAGGCTTTGTCCCATTAATATCACTGGGATTATCGACATCTTGCAGCGGAGAGCCGTTCTCATTTCTCTGACGTGTACCTCTTGAATCCGGCCTAGAGTGCTGTACTGGCTCAACGACTTCGTCTTCTTCATCGCCCCATTCACGAAGGACTTCGGCCAGTTCGTCTTGTTTAACAAGAGGCTCAGCTGCCATGACAGTTGTAGCTGTATGTACGACTGAACTTTTCGGCTCTGTGGAGCGGGTTGTACGAGGCCGGGATAATCGCTATCCACCAGATAAATCCTTATCCAGCGAATAACATTTATCCAGATGGTGTGATTTGGTTGCACGAATACCCCGCAAATAACAACAATACTGAACAATAGATTTCATGGTCATTAAGTATGTGCATATGAGGAACCGCATAGGATTTGCGGGGTATTCTTAAGTATACCGATTTCATGGTCTAGGTATCGCTTTGGAAGAGCAGGAATTCAATATTTAATCGATCTGTTGGGAGACGAAATTTGTCCTGAGAAACGAAGGAACAGGTCATTGTCTACCTTGATGCAAGCGTTAATCACCCCCAGGTTCTTGGCTTCTCCTCCTTTATGCTCTTTAATTTAAGCGACTGTAAGCAAAAATCAGAAATAATGTGGAAACGGTCAAAAAATCGATTTTGTTCATACTTTGATATTAGATGCCCTATCATATAATATTATCCCCTTACACTTAGGTGTATGGCTGTATGGCTTAAATGGACTACTCACATCGAATATACATGCCGAAAAGCAAGCAAACGTCTCTATGCCGTAGCGGTGCTTATAGTTCAGATGACCTGCGTTCTGTCTATCCTGCTTCATCAGACCCATCCTTGAATATGCTTGTCCAGTATGGTGGCACTCTTTATTCCCCTCCTATCTACAAGATCGCTTTGAACAGATTCAACGAAGAGCTACAAAGATTATTCTACCTGGATAAAGTTATGATGAACGATTAAACGACTTAAGATTACCTTTACTACTAGACAGACGTGACTTTCTGTGTTATAAATTCTATAAGTCAGCATTGGTCAGTAACAGTTCATTAACAAAACTTCTGCCAAAACGAAATGTACATAGTTATTCTTTAAGAAATCCAAGAACATTTAGCCTTTTTAAATGTAAGACCCAACGTTTTAAAGATAGTTTTTTTTACCTTATGCTATAATTAAATGGGATGCACCCCTTTAGCAATATTTTAGTGTTCTCAATTTATCTTTTATAAATTCAAATTTTTTATAATCTTTATTTATATCGTAAATTCATAGCCTCCGTTGCAGACGTCCTGCGGGGTTCGGTTCGGGGAGGGATCCGAACCGAACCCCGCAGGACGTCTGCAACGGAGGCTAGTAAATTCAAGTTTTTCAATTTTATATTGCTATTTGAATAAAGTCAAGCATTATTAAATTTCATAAAATTGTATTAGTTTTGCAAAATTGTTTTTTGTTTGGAAGAAATTTTAATGCTTAAGCAAACAGGCAAATATGCTAATTTGACGACTCTGATATTGAGATGAATCACCGATTTCGTGTACAAAAAAACAATCAATACTTGACCTTTCTAACCTAATAAACATAAACTTCAAATATGGTATCTCTATATGCCTCAACGATTTTCAGACATGTAGCTGTAACGAAGAATTTCTAGAAGAATTATTTGCAAGAAACGGTTTTCCTGAGCTTAAATGTACCCTCAAAACAAGTGAGAATTTTACAATGGCGGGTACAACGGAAATGCGAAATTTTCACTTTATGTGTTGCCAAAGATGATATTGCTCGCTTCACAAACCTATGAATTCTCGGTTTAGTGATGGCCATATACACAAAACTGCGAAAGCGTTAAATGTGCCTTAAGGCTGTTCATTATGTATGTTCAGTATGTATACCGCAGGAGGGGGGGAGCCGAGGATATTTCAAATACTCCAAAATTTCAAGATCCCCCCACTTAATGTCAAAAAATATTGTGCCCCCCCTCCTTTAGCATAAAGAAAATGTGTACCCCCCCCCCCCCCCCCATATACTTAAATACAAACACTTCTTTGTCCTGATACCTACACATTCCTATGCAAACCATTGCGATGACTGGTAACGAGAGCTTGCTATGAGGTGGACGTACGATGACGTAATTTGTTTTGATCAAGAACATGAAATTCTTGGAAATTCAAGCAATAAACAAACAAATGTCAAAATTGGCAAGATTCTATCGCTTTGGAAGATATCTGAGAATTTGATGAGAATCTCTTGATGGTTTTCAAGTTGTTTTCACATTGTGAAATTTGAGAGTAAATGTACTGTTGGTTGGCAAGATGTTGCCAACCAACATACATTTACTGCAAGATTTAGCAACTTTAATTTATTATATGTCCTGAACTAATGAAGCAACTGTTCTCAAATTGATAAATATTATCAACAGTTATGACTTCCTTATATTTCTTAAGTGCAATCGTTTATGGCTCAAAAGTTGATTTTTGGAAATGTAAACAGTACGCCCACCTATAGACTGTCTTCCTGATCGCGATACATACTGAACTGGAAGAGGAATATTGGTTTCCATTTTCTCCTCACTGTCGACTAGTGCCATTACCTCATCATCGTCTTCACTATCATCATCACTTTCAATCACTTTCGTCTTCATCTTCGTCATCATCATTGTCATAATCATGCACTTCAGAATCAATATCAGCATCCTGTGTGTCTTCTCTGCACAAATTAATGTGTGCCATAGTACGCATGATTTTGTCTTTCTTTTTTTCCATTTAGAGGTAAATTGTGGTGTCGAAGATATTTAAGAAGCTCCTCTACTAATAATTTATTGAGGCTATAATATGAAATGGCTAGTTGCCTCCAGTCATAGTCATCATAATCTTTTGCTTTTCTTGCTGACTGGTCTATTTTACGTTGATTCTGTCGGATGTTCTTGCTCAGTGCGTTCCAATGTTAACAAATGCTGTAGCAATCCACGGACATGGCATTCATCAACATTAAATTTTCTACAAAACTTGTCAATGCTTTCTTTCTTTGTCACATTTACTCCGACGAAGGACTAACGTCCGAAACGTCAGTTTCTAAACATCACAAACCATACGGTGTATTAAGTTAAATCAATTCTCCTACTTGTTGATTTAGGTCTAGTATTGTTTCATCAGAGAATTGCTGTTTTAATTGAGCTCGCGGCAAGAAATCGTCAACATCCCGTGGAATGGTGGCCCTGTCATCTTTGTATAGTAAAGTACTGAAAACGTCTTTATAATGATAGGCTGGCAATCTTGAGTAATCAGGGTAAGGTGCTGGGATACCTATGGTTGAGTTATCCAGTCATGTTGCATGCAGTAGCCACATTTTTTGCCCTGTTTCAATAGCACAACATATTCGATCTCAAGCAAAGACAAAATAGAAAAATTGATTACCCACATTTCCAGTGGAGAGATACAGTAGTACTTTTTCCAAGTCAACTTGGCAGATGTCCTCAAAAGAAGATATCCATATGCAAGCATTGCAATTCCTCAAGCCCAAATTTCATTTGAAAGCACTTAAACATCTTAGGGATTTGGATTTGTTTTGTGATGAAGCTCTCCAACATGTTGAGTTTGTAATACATGGACTCGAAGGAAAGTTTAATCCCAATATTGATGATGACGATGATGATGATAATGATGATGACAATAGTGATAAAATTGAAGAAGATGATGATGATTACAAATGTTATTTATATAGTAGTGTACAATTATCCTGTTCATTAAATTTCTTGTTGAGTTTTATATGTTAGTAATAGTCATTTGTTATTGACAGAAAAATTAGCATCCCCCTACCATTGCAAAAATAATTTAACATTCCCCCTTGAACACCTGAAAAATTTTATGGTCCCACCCCAATTTTCCTTTGCCCCACCCTGCGGTGTACATAATGAACACAGCCTAAAATAAGGAACATTACGATTATAATTTTTTATAAATTGTAAATATGGCACTAATCAATTAAAAACCATCAAAACCTTCAACCTTCCTGCAAGGCCGATCAAGGCTACTCATTCAGGTAAAGACAAAAGGCCAATTTCTACACTTTTATTCTATAAACGCATTTCATGTTCTTTATGTCTTTTATTGTGAACTAATGACTGGGTGACCTGGTTCTCAGCCATTATGAGAACAGCATATGCTGAAAATCTTTTTCCTTCAAAAAAATCTATTACTTAATTCTTTAGAGCGGATGCAATTAAACCCTGAAATAAAAACAAACTAAATACTGATAAATAGTATCTATTTAGTGACTAATAGTCACTATTACTCAACCAGAACATCTATTAAACAAAAGATTTGTCTTTGTATGATGAATGTTTAGGAGTTAATTACCATTGAATATCTCATTGTTTTGTTCAAGAAGTCTTAAAACCTCATCCTCATCGTGTTGTTTTGGCTTCGGCGGCTCCTCAACAACATTATTCTTATGAAACTCCACCCCTGAGAAAACACTAAGTGATCTGTAATGCCGACCAAACAACAGGATTGCAGCAAAGTTCAATATGCCAAGAAAACTCAAAGCAAATATACAGTACATTAAAGAACAAGGTCCAATGGTATCGAAAGTGTTCCCTACGGCAATAGGAATGGTCATCTCACCTAAACATGCTCCAACGAGAAGTAACGATGCCACTCGACCTGACACTTCAACAAAGTACTCTGCCCAACTCAAGGCTGATGGAAATACTGATGCAGCTGAGATTCCTAGGATGATTGTTCCAGCCCAAAGTTTTGGGCCAGAGTTTGCATCACATCCGTACTGGGTTTGAGAAATCAAGATCACTCCTGCCAACAAGCAACCTATGAAATCTGCTAAAATCATCTTTGGTGGTTTGATGTATTTGGCTAACTGCACGGATATAAGTCTTCCCAGTGCAAATGTTCCCCAGTATGTGGCAGTTAGAAGGGAAGCCATGTGTTTGCTCATGTGAGGTTTGGTCTTCACAGCGTACATAAATACGTATCCACCATATACAATCTCCATGCCGACATATTGAAGAAGCAGAATGAAAAAGAGGAACAGAACGATTGCCTTAAATAATAGACTGTTTGGATGATTCACTGTGGAGTGGTGTTCTTCCTTTTTGACAACTGTTTCCTTAAGACCTTTCAAGAAAGCACATGCTAGGAAAAACAGCCCAGAAGCGATGAGAGGAATGCTGCCGATCCAGTAGGCCCATGTTATTGGTAGTATATCACCAGGTTCATAACCTCCTGTCACGTTTCTGTTGTCTGTATGGTTTGGTGGGGGGTTGGTCAGAGCGTCAGGCAGGAGGAATGGCTGTGATAGCAGAGGAGCAAGAAATGAGCCCAAGGCAAAGGTGAAGTGAAGGAACTGCAAGTAGGGCTGGGATTTCTTGGGCCATAAGACAAAGGAAATGGCGTTGCCAGCTTAAAAATAGAATAACAAAATCAATGAGATTAATCCATGAGTTTCATGTATCAGGGTTCAATTTGTAATTATGTCGCTGAATTTATGTTGCTGGATTTATATTGTCAGAAAATATTTACATCTTCTAAAGAGAGTAAATAATATCAGACTTTTGACTGAACACTCAACATAAATATGTCCATCCCAAGCCATTGAAACTCCCATCTCTCTCCATGGTGAAGGTGTGGATGGTTTGTGGAACTACAAAATACACTATTCAGAGTTTCTCCACCCTTTGGAAATTCTAATCAGGCGCTACACTGCCTACTGAACCCTCCTACTCAGACCACAGGAAAAAAAACCAAATTCCCAAATTGGGGATTTGTTGGGAATTTTCTTGAATTCCCAACGAATTCCCATCCAATTCCCAGAAAGAACGAAATTGGGAACGTGGCACTTATTCCCAATGTTAGTTTGTTGGGAATTTTGTTTTTCTATTGGGTATTAGAAGGAAATTTCCAACAATAAATACCAACGTTGGTGTTCGAATTGGAAATTCAAGGAAATTCCCAACAATTCCCAATTTCGGAATCCGTTTTTTTTCCCTGTGGCATGTGTCACCATGTGCATCTGCACAGTCACCACACAACACATTTTTTATCCTGGGGAGAGAAATGGCAAGTGTAGAGGCTACTATAGCCTGAGTGCAGCCAGACTTTTCTCTCGTATAGTTCGCAGACATACTTAGCAGTTAGTTCGGCTGCACGCAGGCTAAGGTTACTAATACCTGATACTTAAACAAAGGAAAAGAATGATTGTAGTGCATTTCAATTTGATTTTTTTACTTCATGGTTTTCATTTTGTGGAACATTTTCATCTCGAATAAAAAAAAAAGATGATCTCTCCCCCGATTATATTATCACATTTCAGTTTTATCCACATTGGGTTCCCTGTGCCCATTGTGAGCTCCGCTTTTAGGCAGTGCCTGAATTTATATATTACCTGTTACTTAAACTGAGTAGTAGGAGTGGTGGGAGAGGTAGTGATTTTTTTAAAACCTATAAATTTGAAATATGGGCTTTCTTTATTAAAAGATTGAAAAAAAAAGGGATTTAACATTTGGCATTTAAATTCTACAGAGTGGCTCTTCATCCACTGAATTCAAATTGGAATTTAGAATTTCAGCAGGAAAAAAAAAACCAAAAAACAAAACTGAAGAATTAGATGCTTTTTTTATTGTTTTTCCGTTGTATATTGATGAAAGAAACTCAATTAGCCCCCCTAAACTCAATTAGCCCCCCCCCCCCTAAAATGTTGGCTGGATTCATCCTTAGTAGTATACAGCAGATAACCAACAAGCAACTCTACTCACATTATGACACATTTTATGAATTGAACCAGGTTGCCTTGGTGAGAGGCAAATGCTCACACCTCTCTGCCACCCATGTTGCCCATTCCCATAAAGATATGAAGTGACAAAACTTTCTATTACCTGTATCTAGAGAACCTGCACAAATAGTCATTGCAGAAGCAATCATAATCAATGCGTAAATGCTTCCAACCAAAGGAAACACAATCATAGCCAATGCACAGCCAAGACAGGAACATCCAAGGACTAAATAACTATCGTATTTATCATAGGTCCAGCCACCGGCGATACTCCCTACTAAATACCCAATAGATCGTGCCGTAAATACGAAGGACATATACGGAAGCTTGGTGCTGGTGTGGAATGCCAGGTCCAGGATTGCTGTTCCATATATCGCATTAGATATACCCTAAAGATGACAAAATTAAAAACAATTATCTATTTTTCATAGACTTGATCCAAGCTGTCGATCTCCCTTAGTTAAGTCTTCTGCTGGAATTTAATACTACTTAAATCATAAATAATAATACCAATATTGATATCTTTAGTCTATTATAGTACACTCTACAAAATTACTCGACTCTGATTGGTCGAGAGGAGTACAATTATAGCGCTAATTGTACTCCGTAGGAGTACCGAATTAAGTCGCTATGGCAACATGGCCAAAACAATATCAAAACAATTATTTTCTATCATTTTGTACTTAAAAAGCATAAATAAAATTTTAAAGCCGTAAGAACTAATCTTTTTAATGCATTTCAGTTGCATGATGGACTGGAAATCGGCTGCCAAATAGACAAAGATGAACGGCGTCGCTTCGCATTTTTTACTGAAATTTTGTTGAGTGAACTATAAACAAAATATCGCATGATCTTCTCGTACAATTTGGAATTAATAGACACTCGTAATGTATTGAAAGTTCTTTAATTGTACTCGCCTAAAGGCTCGTGCAATTACAAGAACTTTCAAAACATTACTCGTGTCTATTAATTTCCAAATTGTACTCGAGATCGTGCGATTTCCTATGCTAATATCTTTGGTCTCTTAATTATTTATAATTTGATACTTATATATATATATTGATTGATTAACCGTTGTATTTATCAATTTATTAATTAAAAATGGTTGATTTTTCCACGTGTGCAGTCACACAACACGTTAAGCTGAAGCAACGTGGCAGTCCCTCCGGCCATCATGCATACCATTACTAGAAAGCTCATTTTACAACCCGTCCTAACTTGACAATTAAATATTTTAGCGGGTGTTAAAAAAACGTTATAAAAACCTCTTTTTTGTTGAAGACTTTACTGAACTCCTAGCACACAAAAATTCTAAATCATTCTCACACACTGTAAACTTGTGAAGTTAAATTTGGTACATTAGAAGTTATTGTATGCAATAAAAATATATCTTACCAGGCCCAAAAATGAAAGAAATAAACAGGCTGCCTTAAAGAATCGTACGTATGGTGCATAAAAAGGCTTTCCTGTGAGGGTAGATCTTTCTCGAGGAGGCTTTGTCCCATTACCGTCAGAAATATCGACATCTTGCAGCGGAGAGCCGTTCTCATTTCTCTGACGTGTACCTCTTGAATCCGGCCTAGAGTGCTGTATAAACTCAACAACTTCGTCTTCTTCATCATCCCATTCGCGAAGGACATCGGCCAGTTCGTCTTGTTTAACAAGAGGCTCAGCTGCCATGACAGTTGTACGTAGCTGTAAAACCAAACTTTTCTGCTCTCTGATTTACGTTTTTCGCCCAAAAAATCTCCTCCTTATGCCCTTCGAATGATTCACAATCCTTCCACAGACGAAACTGCAGTGACCTCAACGGAAATGAGGTAGGTCTAGATAAGTTTTGGCTTTGAAACCTTAAAATATCGCATTCCAACTTAACCGAAACCAGATCAAATGACAGATGCATCAATAAACATTGTGTAGGTTTATTTCCGGTCAGATGACTTGAGGGAATTTTACTTCCGGTTCACTGACACAAAGCAAAATGGCGGACAAGTTGCAGCTTTGGGAAACCTTTGATAAATTTAGCGCATTTTTCGGTGGCTATCGAAATCTGTTGGCAGTTTTAGGTATGAAGATTTTTTAATGAATTTTACCTCTTTTTGCGGAGACTTTTTCATTCAATATTTTTCATGATTTGTTTGCAGGTTTTGCTTGGGCTGCAAAGATCTCCTTGTCCGTTTGCTTGTCCTTGCTTAGTGGATTGAGAGTCTACGTATTTACGAGATTGTTAGTCGTAAAGGATTTGTCTACCAAGTATGGTGGCAAATGGGCTGGTAATATATTGCATTGCTGATGTTTAGCTAATTCGCATAACTTTCTTTTGTGAAAAATTGTAAACCTTTGGTCCCATAGCACCCACTGTTCATCTGGCTTATCTCTGGTGTAACAAGCTTATAATTTATACAGCACAGCTGACAACACAATACCAAAAAACAATACCAGCTTTACAATCTATATAACACAATAGATATGACCAAAAGAGCAGCATAAATTATATTACACAGGAAATAACCCATGAATCCCTTGACAACTTAAGATATGTAAATATTTCTTATTAATGTATGAGGGAGTAGATATATGAATGAATGGATGGAGGGAGGGAGGGAGGGAGGGAGGGAGGCATGGATGGATGGATGGATTGATGGATCGATATGATGCATGGATGGATGCATGGATAAATAAATGGGGGGATAAATGGTTAAACAGATAGTTGAATAGTTAAATAGATGGATGAATAAATTAATGGATGAATGAATGGATGGATGGATATATGGATGGATGGGTTAGTGGGTGGATGGATGGGTGGATGGTTGGTGGGTGAATAGGTAGATGGATGAACAATTAAATGAATTGATAGATAGATGAATGGATATGTTTAAGGGTTAATGAATAAATTAATGCTGAGTGGGTGGTTAGATGAATAGGTAGATGGATAAATAAATGATTAGTTGGATGGGGGGATAGATGGATGAATGGATAAAGGGATAAATGTTTGAAGTGGATGATTGAATTGATGCATATTCATGAATGGGTACATCTATAGGTAGAAAGATAGTACAAAACCAGTAATGAAATAGAAGTTTTGAAAAAAAGTAGAAATTAAAATTAAAATCTGTCTTTTCAGTTGTTACTGGTGCTTCTGATGGAATAGGAAAGGCCTTTGCCAGAGAGGTAAAATGTTTTAGTAACAGACTGGATGTTAAAAAGTATCTCTAGGGAGGGAAGGGGGCTGGGAAGTGGCTGGTTCTTTCTTATGAATGTTGGGACGGGGCAGGGAAGGGGGTAGCTGGATTTCTTCATTTTTTCTTTCAAGTTTTAATTATAAATTTAGAGTGATGATTGATAAGGAGAGGGAAAGAGAAATGAATTTGTTCAAATCAATAAAAACATATTCTATTTCAGCTTGCAAAATATGGGATGAACATTATACTCATAAGCAGAACCACCCCAAAACTTGAGAAGATTGCAAAAGAGATTGGTAAGCTATCCTTTGAATTTCTGGTAGTATCTTCAGCTTTTAATATAATGACTTTGAAAAACTCAAATTAACAATAATCAACCACATCCCTTTGAATTTCGCCAGGCGATAGCAGTTTGACTGTAATTATATTACTAATGGAATATCCTTTTATTGACATTTTAGAAACAGAGTTTCAAGTCCTGACATATGTGTCAACAACTGACTTCAGCCGACAAGACATATATAGAGGAATTGCAAGGGAATTGGAGCAGTTTGATATTGGAATATTAGGTATATTAGAAATATTAAGATAGTCATTATAATCCCAGAATAAAAATGACGAAATACTCCTTTTACCTAGCCTACTCCACAGGCAACTCCTTATTCCTTTGGCTTCCTCTGGCTTCCTTTGGGTTTATTTTATTGGTATAAACCAAGAGGGGACTGAGCACATAAGAACGTTTTCAATTATAGTGATTTTACTTATGGCTAATGAAAATTTAAGATAGTGAAGGTGACAGCACATGAGACAATTTGAAACAACAATTTTTCACAATTTTATTGCATGAACAGTTGATGCCATGTAACTAATGCCAGAATGAAATTATAATAACAGGAAAGTGGGAGCAAAAGGAAGGGAAATGGAAAGAATGGGATGTATGGATAATTACTGATGGATTAAATGAACAGCATAGTCTGACTTCTTATTCTTAGTTTACCATTCTTATTTCTCTCAGTAAACAATGTTGGTGTCATGTACGACTATCCTCAGTTGCTGTTAGATGTCCCAGAAAAGGTATGAAAAGAAAACATCTTTCCAGTTTCTAAATTATGACTGTGTTCTTTGATTATAACAGACTCATTTCTTAGGGTTAGCATAACAACGGCGGATCCAGGGTTTTTTTGAAGGGGGGTCTCAGGGGTAAATTTTGTGGGCAAAGGAATCCCAGTCGCATTTTTACCACAAGAAGCCCATTTGACCTCAGGAATGACAGGGGGGTCGTGACCCCCCGACCCTCCCCCTGGATCCGCCCTTGCATAATATTTATTTAAATACCAATGGTGAAATAAAGAATGCACTACTTTTAATTAACAATTCAAACACTTTGGAGTTCCATTGCAGCCTGGGCATTGGTACCACCAATTTTCTTCACAATTGCTAACCAGTTCAGAGAATTTGAAACTGGATTACTGTGCTAGTTACAGAAACTCTTATCTTAGGTTGCTGTTTATGGTTGTTTTTATAGCGTTTGTGGGAGTTGTTCAACATCAACATGGCTGCAACTACCATGGTATAGTGATAACTTTTTGATTTACTTTTACTCTGTTGTCAATGTTTTTGTCATCATTTTTCGTTTGTTTTGTAGATGCATTTATAAAGGCCAATTTTAATGTATTCCAATAATGGTTGTCTCAATTTATTATCAGTCCTTTTCAGGCATTGGTACAGCATGTGCAACTTAGGTGCATGATTAAGAGGATTCTCTAGTGCCCTGAGTGCAATTTTTGCATTACAGTACGATGCGCAGAAGTATGACCACATATGATTTATTCCCATACTTCTTTGCACATTTTTTTGCTGCCAAATGAGCATTTGCATGCCTTATTTGGTAAAACTAGACAGCTTGGCATTGAAATGCATTGGTTTAAGGTAAAGAACCTGTGCATAGAAGTATGAGAATACATTAAGTGTGATCATTCTTTTGTGGGTTGACCTGTAAGTTTGAACAACTCTCAAATACTTACAGTCTTTTGACGTATTGTTTTTCTTTGAATAGATGACTTGTGTCGTTTTGCCTCAAATGGTGAAAAGGTACTACTTGGCATTACAAAAAGTAATGCAAAATACATCAACATTTTATGAATTCAAAGTTCCTCATTGTTTGTGAAAGTAGAGAAAAATTAATTACTTTATAGTGTTTTCTGTTCTCTTTATTTACCTTTTTCAAATTATTTTTCTTATTCAAGAATAGATTTTAACTAAACTTTTAGAGTAACAACATAAAAGATAATAGGCGAACAAAAAGGACAATAATAATAGATTCTGAAAGAAGTGGTATCATAGATTGTTAGATTTGTTTAGCTTCCTTGCTTCATCTAGTAACATATTTATAATAGTCCCTTTCACAGTTCCCTGCGCCATCTTGAAAGGTAGCCGTGCCTTTGCATCAAAGCGAGACGAACGGTGAGCTTGTGATGATAGAGACCTTTTTTAACACCTTAGACAATTATTCACATGTCCCTATCATTGCAAGCTCACCGTTTGTCTCACTTCGATGCAAAGGCACGGCTACCTTTCAGGATGGCGCAGGGAACTGTAAAGGGGACTATTGCTTTTGTTTCTTTATAAAGAAAAAGAGGAGCGATAATCAACATGTCATCCAGTGCAGCCCAGCAACCCACACCTCAGATGACAGTATATGCCGCAACTAAGGTATATAATGACAGACTATGGATTGGATATGTAGATCCTTAAATAGGGTAACGCAACCCCTAGGGATTTGGTTGTTCATTTGCATCAAACAAAATCCTAAAACTTAATGTTTCCATTATTTATTTTTAGGCATTTGTTGATCACTTTTCAAGAGCATTGGCTTATGAATATTCATCAGATGGCATTACTGTCCAGGTATTATGATTATTGAGTTTTTGCATTTATGGGGAGGGGGGGGGGGGGGGTGAAGACTGTGGGTGCGAGGCAGGGGAAGGTGAATGATCGGGATGCTTTCTTTAAGGAATCATGAGAAGTTCTTATTTCTTCTTTGTATTATTTATATAGGATGTTACTTATTTTCTTTTCTACTTACGTTATAATGTGATTATTTACAGTCTTTGAGACCATACTATGTAGCATCCGCCATGACCTACCATACCAAACCAAACCTAGCCGTCCCCTCCCCAGAGACATACGTTCGTCATGCCTTACCCACCCTGGGTGTGTCAAAGAGGAACTGCGGGTATTGGTTCCATGCTATTCAGGTGTGTATTGATTTGTATTGGACATACTTATGGCCCAGCTGCTAATGGGGAATGTATCTTTTCCGATTTAACTTGGCTGATCACAAAAAAATGCTTGAAGTTGAGGTTGGACTCAAGAATCAAGCTCAGTCTCGAATTCAAGCTATTGTTTCGTGGTCATCCTAGCGAATTCGGAAAAGGTTTTAACGATGGTTCCACAAAGCGGCTCTTGTTCCGGATAGGAATTTGCAATTGAAAATTTATTTTTGCGGAGGGAGGAAACCGGAGAACCCGGATAAAACACTGAATTCCATTTCGATTTGTGAGTTAGCCGTGCAATGGCTGTTGACTCGATAGTTTATACTTTTTCAACAGCCATACACACTAAACGTGATCTCGCTTTGTAAATATTTATTCTGTATTTTTCATAACTGTTCAACTCTATTTAATTATTCCTATATTTTTGTATTGTAATTTTGTGTGTAAAATAAACTTGACTTGACTTAGATCAGCCCAGAGGTTGTTTCAGGGTTCTATCTGTGAGTTAGCCGTGCCCTGACTTAGATCAGCCCAGAGGTCGTTTCAGGGTTCTATCTGTGAGTTAGCCGTGCCCTGACTTTGATCAGCCCAGAGGTTGTTTCAGGGTTCACTCTGTGAGTTAGTCGTGCCCTGACTTAGATCAGCCCAGAGGTCGTTTCAGGGTTTGATCTGTGAGTTAGCCGTGCCCTGACTTAGATCAGCCCAGAGGTTGTTTCAGGGTTTGATCTGTGAGTTAGCCATGCCCTGACTTAGATCAGCCCAGAGGTTGTTTCAGGGTTTGATCTGTGAGTTAGCCATGCCCTGACTTAGATCAGCCCAGAGGTTGTTTCAGGGTTCAATCTGTGAGTTAGCCATGCCCTGACTTTGATCAGTCCAGAGGCTGTTTCTGAATGTCAATAAAACTCAGGCCTTTCTTCGTGGGAAAAAAGTTCACAAACTTAGTTGCCCTTGAAACAGACTCAGTTGACCATTTGCTTAATTAATCGAAAAACTTAAATTTTTTCATTTCAGTCCTGGATTCTGGGTTTTGTACCCGAGTCACTTTGGATGTTTGGTGCAACGATTCTCAACAACGAAATTCGAAGAAGGGTCTCACATCATCAATGAGAACTACAAATACTATAGGTCAAAGCAGTTTTATTCGAGTGGAAAACGTACAGTACCGCATCCCTTTCTAAATGACTTGCTCCGAAATGGAGATGTTTCTAAAAAAATCTAAAAAGTTTCTATGTCCATTATTGAAAAGTTATTCTTATTTTATGCGAATATTATATTTTCGAAGATTTTACGAGCAAAATAATATTGTGAAACAAATTTGTTTGTCTATTTGTTTTAACGGGGGAAAAACGCCCACCTAAATTTTGGCTTTTGATGTGATAACTTGAAGCATGTGATGTGAAGCCCTGATGGAGTTCGTGTGGAATTGGTTGGAATTTTCGCGCCAAAAAGCAAAACAAAACGAAACGCGCACGTCTCTCCATTCACCATACTCTGGGACTATCGCGCGCATCGTCCCTGGTTGATCCCCTAGTTTCCCACCGAGATAAACTTTATGTGCCATTTTGTGATTGGTTGAAGTTGTGGTCATCACGACCAATCAGCTTAAAGATTTGTTTCATAACATTTGACGGAAGTCTTACGGGCTGTTCTTGTTCACCGATACTGGAAAGCGATACATGATAGTGTAGAGTTGTCGTTCCATAGGGTTGTTAGTGGATGTTCATCGAAGTACGAGGTAAGGAGATTTCAACATCACTGCTGTTTTCACGGTATTTCTTAGATAAAGGTAAGGTAACTTTATTTAATGTCGGCCTAGGCAAAAATTTGCAATTTTTAAATATTTTTATTCATGTTTTTTATAATTTTTTTAAAGCTGTCCCAAAATGATTTTTCGTTAACACTTTGCTAAAAGCAGAACAGGGTAAGATATCGAGTTTTCGGTGTAAGAAGTTTCGAATGTTCGGCAAAAATTTGCAATTTTTTGATATTTTTATCCAAGTTTTTATTAACTTTTTAAAGCTGATACTTTGATACTTTGCCAATTCTTCAAAAAATATATAGATTAAAAAACAAACTAACAAAAAAATGCCGTACGACAAGTAAATATTATGGAAATTCTTACATTGTCCTCAAAACGTTTTCAAATTACATTTTGAAGCAAACAATGGTTAGTATTCATTCTTTGTATCCGTGAGAAATTTCAAGCATGACAGCACAAACTTCCCATCCTGTGGTCATTCACTTTAATTTATCTATTCTTTCTCCTTAGGAAATTAAAAGCCGCGTTTAAGACGTTCTTTTTATTTCGACTGGCCATTTCAGGCATCCCAGACCTCCTATATATCCTATATTTCCTATAATTTGTATAGGATCCTATAAAGAGCCTATATTTAAAGAAAACCTATATTTCCTATAAATAGGACGACTGCTGATTGATACATTTATATTTTACACTGTTTAGCATATTTGGCGAAGGAAATAAAATGCCCCCCCCCCCCTTTTTTTTTGGTTCTGTTTTTTTTATTTTTTTATGGCCGATCCCTGGTTATGGCACCGAAAAGCTATCTTAGCTCCTATAAAGTGCATATATTTTTGGGAAAAAATCCTATATTTTCCTATATTTAGAACTTGCACAGCCTATATTTCCTATCAAATTTGTCTAAAAAGACGCTGAGATGCCTGCTATTTGTTCAAAGATTTCTTAACGAGTTAATGAATGTTCATTGTAAAAATATTTTAAAAATAAACGTCGACGTTAAGTAAGCGAACAATAGGTTGCGGAAGTGTACTTTGGTAATATCCTTTCCATTATTTAGTATTAAAATTTTAAAAGAATTTAAGGTCTTTGAAGGTTGTTTGAGCATCTAAACTCAAGAAACTGTGACGGGTTTCGATGCTAAATGACGAAATTTTGCTAAAGCTGGACATTTCCAGGTACTGTTCGGACATTTTAAAGCCGCACTTTTCACGTTTTTGCGATCTCGGCGTTTTCGTGTTTTCACGGCGTCCATCCAAATTTTACAACAAATTGAGTTTTGAGTAATGTTTTTAATAGATAGAAGCCAAAGGCACTGAATTCGGAAGCTTGTGGAGAATCGTAGAAACATGATAAATTCTCTAATCGAAGTTGGCATCGGAACAAGATTTTATACATAAATGACATGGTTTTGATAGACCAAGAAAAAATTCCTTATAAAATCAAGAAAAAAAATCCGAAATGCAAACGTAAGAATTGTTAATTTGATGCTATTTTCTAATTATCCCCCAGAAAATATGAAAGGACAAAGTTTTCACTACAACCTTCTAGCGTTGATTGCACTGGTCCACGCTACGACTTCAAAGATACCCGTTCAAAAGCAAGGTAAGAAGAATTAGTTTTTGAATTAAAACATAGAATCTTAAAATTCTCGAGAGAATGACACGTGGGAAATGGGGAAACATTACAACCAAGGTGAAGAGGTCTATTGAGATCAATAAGAAGATGATTTTTGCAGAGGGAGGAAAACCGGAGAATCCGGAAATAAAAACCCATCGAAACACGGGAGAGAACCAACGAGCAACTCTACTCAAATGTGAGACCAAATTTGGAAATCCAACCCGTCTCACTCTGATGAGAAGCGAAAGCTCTATTCCTATAATCATGCGTTATACTTCTCGAGTCGATCACGCGACCCGAAGAACTAGCTCATAGCTTCAAACGTTTGGGACTTTCCAACGGTCTGCGGGGTTGGAAGTTTCATTGCAAAAACAAAAAACAAAAAACAAAAAACAAAAAACAAAAAAACAAAAAACAAAAAACAACAAACAACAAAAAACAACAACAACAACAACAAAAAACAAAAAAAAACAAAACAAAACAAAACAAAACAAAACAAAACAAAACAAAACAAAGAACAAAAAAACAAAAAACAACAATATCTTGGGCGACCCACCTTGGTCTTTGTTGCAAGCGTAATTATCAAAAATTGGTATAAAACAACGAACAAAGACTATCATCGAAATCTTTTCTCATTTTTAGCGCCAGTTGCCGTTCAGTGTTTCACAAGATGCCTTTGCGAGAAGAACCCTTCGTGGCATATTAGCATAAGATGCAGAGACAAGGACATCCTCTCGATGCCGCGTAACATGTCTTTCTACACTACAGATATGTAAGTCAAAATACTGAAAATAGATTCTTAAGTTGTGGCGTATTTCCGGGTCCAACTGCTCACAAAAACCGCTATATATATAAAGCGGAAATGTTCTCAATGATTTAACCTCCACCTGAAACCATGAGAACCTGTCATGAAGAAAACGTGAATAAAAAGAAACCCCATAGAACTGCTTCTTGTTTTGGACCTGGACGTCGTTTTTCCATGCTATCAACGTCACACTTAAAAGTACTGAGTCAATCTTCACGAACAAGGAGTATGATCATCGCATATATCTTCATTCTCTCTGTTACAGAGACTTTGCCAGAAACAGAATATCATTTCTAGGACAAGATGCTTTTTCTTTCACCCGTCACCTAGAAAAGATGTAAGATATTTCTTTCTTAACTTAACTCGTGATATATGTTAGCCTATAAACCACGCTCTTAGCCACTGATCATATAAAGCCTTTGTGTTAGGTTTTACACGAAGGAATACCTGAGAATCTTTGGGGGAAACCCTTGAATCAAGGGAGAGAGTTAACAAACTGTACTGGTGCTAAAGTAGAAGCAAGCATAAGCACGAGCGCAAGCCAACGCAAGGCATCTTGCGTTGGCTTGCGCATCTTTTCTCTTCTCGGACAAGGACTTCAAACCGTAGGCCCCGTCTGTCTTCACTACATAACCCTGTATAGGGGACGTACGTAAAAGATCCACTGAAGACGCTGGTGACCATCTTCAGTGCCCGTGCCAACCGGCTGCCTTATCAATTGGGTCGCAAGGCCTGTTAGGCATCAAGCCGTCCACCCAGGAGTGGTAAACGCATTAGAGAAGGAAAAACTGAAAAAAAAAAAAAAAAAAAACCTGACAAAAACTGACAAAATGTTCTGTTCTCTTGCGCTCGTGTGTTTGCCCCTGCGCCGCTCCTTTAGATAGTGCACCTTGGAGTTTTGTCTACTTGCGTCCCTAGTGAGAACCAGGCTTTAGTAAACATAATTTGTTTCATTTTTCACAGCGAATTGCAAGACAACGAGATTACTGAGTTGCCAGACACTGTGTTCAAATATCTCTTAGTACTTCAGCATTTGTAAGTCTAACGATAGTTCAGTTACCAAAGGACGCTTTTCTAGCTAGTCAGTCCAGAACGATAATTATTCAAGATGGTTGCCGTATTTCGATTTGGTGGCTTCACATAATAAGTCATTTGCAATGATAATAGCTTTATGGCCTTTATATATTTTTTTTACAGGTCTCTGGCGCGAAATAAGATAAAATACTTACCTGAGAGATTATTTATTGGCTTATATCATCTAAAATTCTTGTAAGTAACAATCTATTTGTTTTTAGGGAGGAGAGGGAGGGGATGGAAGGAGTGACAGTGAACCCTCGAGATTTCAAGGGAAAACCTAGATAACCATTACCATAGGCACTTCATACATGAACTGTATAGCGGCTACCATAGGCGCCTTCAAGTGCTTTCAGTTCAACCCCGTTGAGCTGCGCCACTGCTGTACTTACGTCCGTGTGTTTTCTGGGAGGGGAGGGAAGGGTGATTCGTTGAGGTTAGTGGGACCTTCTCATTGGAAATTGTAGATACCCCATACCTATTGGCAGTTCATTCGTTACGTTCATTGTTTTTGGAGAGGGGAGGGGAGGGGAGGGAGGGGTGATTTGTTGAGGTTAATTTACACGGGAAATTCTAGATACCCCTTCCCCATTGGAAATTTATTTGTTATGTTTTTGTATTTTTTGGGAGGGGGAGGGAGGGGTAGAGTGTTGAGGTTAATTTCCCCCCTCATGTAAAATCTTGGATACGCCCTTAAAATTACTTAAGATTAAAAATCTGAGGATATGTCGAAAAGCTTGATACTTAACTAGTAGCCAGAATAGGCAATGTATAGAGTGAAGTACATATGTCGGCGAATAATTGTTTTAGCATATACCAACTTGTGTACAAAGTAACTCATTTTTATAAACAAAAATTCAATAAAAACTAACAAACAGATACCTTTTGTTTGAGTGACAAGTTCACGCAAAACTGTTAGCAAAACTTTTAGACCATACTTTGCTGCCTTTTTAGTATTGATAGGAATGGCATTTACTTTCATTTTTTCAAATTCCTCATCGGAAATTGTAGCAAAACGATTGCCGGCAGATGCTATTTTGTTGCCGACTAAATATTCCGAGATTCAGAGGTGAATATCGTACGCAATATTCACCTCCAATTAACCAATGGGTGCGCGCGTTCTTAAGAAGAACACAAGTTGGTATATGCTAATTTGAAATATGCCGACTATTATCTTTGATTCAACAGAGACCTCAGTAGAAACCAACTCAGCGTTTTGCCGAATATGTCATTTACACACCTGAAAAACCTACAAACTCTGTAAGTTTCAATATTGACATTTCTTGCTTATTGATATTATTTTATATCATCATCATTATCATCATCATCATCATTATCATCAACATCATCAATATCATCATCATCATCATCATCATCATCACCATCAACAACATCATCATCAACAACATCATCATCAACATCATCATCATCATCAACATCATTATCATTATTATCGTCATCATCATCACCATCAACAACATCATCATCATCATCCTTATCATCAGCAACATCATCATCATCATCAACAACATCATCATCACCATCATCATCCTTATCATCAACAACATCATCATCATCATCCTTATCATCAGCAACATCATAATCATCGCCATCATCATCTTCAACAGCACCAGGTCATCATGCATTAGGGCAGGAGTGTTTTAGCATTCTTTCCTTTTTTTCTCTTTGTCTTAGTCTCTCAACTTTTTCTCACTATTTCGAATTCAGAGGCCTCCAAGGAAATAAAATCAAGGAGCTTCCTCAGATCGTATTTCGTGGACTCTATAACCTTCAGATACTGTAAGTTAGTGCCAAGAATAACGCACAAACCTTCGTTCATTTTAGCAGTTGAGGAGTGAAATGGCTTTTGATACCAGATGGTTTCGCGCCAAAATGCGAGCCACTCGACCTTTCCCTTCTCTGATACTCTCCCAGTTCTTCCTTCCTTCCTTCCTTCCTTCCTTCCTTCCTTCCTTCCTTCCTTCCTTCCTTCCATTCTTTCTTTTTATATGCTCGGAAACCTCAATTTTGCGAAAGGTAATTGTTATTAACCCAAATTTAATTTACATAAACATTCCTTTTACAGATTTCTAAATGATAATCTTCTAACAGAGATTCCACCGAAGGTTTTTGACGAACTCACAAACCTTGAGACACTGTATGTATGGAATTTTTAAACTATGAATAAATTATCTCCGTGCGTAATGTAGGGATCCACACAGGGATCCACACAAAAATTATATACTCAACTTCGAATGAATATAATTTTTTATAGCTGAAATTCTCTATTCTATTCTAAATTGACGCTCTGAAAATCTGAAAATATCGAAGCTCATTTCACAGGCTCACTTTAATTTGGATCAAATCTTAATTTTTCCTACAGTTTTCTTTCCAGAAACAAACTGACGTCTGTAAGAAACGAAAACTTTATTGCTATGCAAAAGCTCTACTTATTGTAAGTACTCGAGTTTGTTTTTTTTTTTTTTTTTTTTTTTTTTTTTGACTTCCCGAATTTTCTCTTTTTCTTCTAATCTTTTTTTATTTAAAATAATCTTTTGAAGGTTACTGAATGGGAACAAGATTAATTTTATTCACAGCAGAGCCTTTGCCAACCTATCGTCTCTTTATTATCTGTAAGTCTAGAGAAAATCTTGTTATCTATTTGAGCTAAAGAAACTTGATAAAAGTACTTTAATAGTTGTCTAGAATTGACCGAAAATTGGGAAGTTTGACCTCGAAGCGTGCAAAGTTTTCGATATAGGAAATGTTTGAGATTTGATTCAAAAGTGAAAATGATAAGAAAGATATACTGTAGTATCGCGATTCACTAAATAGTTACTTATATTTTTGAGACGACAATATTTGTGGTATTGCCGTTTCAAAATTAAGGTTTCTGATTGGCTATCGCGCGACGAAAAGGAGAACTTTCGGTCAGTTTTTTTCCTTTTTTGTGTTGGTTAAGTTCGTTAGGTTCGCGATACAGCACTAATTACGATTTTGAAACGACAATACCACGAAATATTGACGGTGTTTGAAGAAACATATACCGAATATATTTTCTCCCAACTAACCATCAATATTTCGTAGTATTGTCGTCTCAAAATCGCAATTAGTTTATAATATTGACGTGATTGCATTTTGCTACACAGGTTTTTGAATGACAACGAAATGGAAAACATTCTGGATACATTCTTCTTGGATGCAGATAGTATTCGAATCATGTAAGTTTGAGATACGACTGATATGAAAATATTTCGGCTTTGAAAAATAAAGGTCAAATAAAGTTAAACAAAACGAAAAAGCAAAAACGAAAACTAGTTCAAAGAAAGAAACAAAATAAAACAACGTTTAAACTCGATTTGATTTTCCGCCCTTTTCCCCTTTTCCCTTTTGTCAAAAATAGCCCATGGTTTCAATAGACTTCGTTTCCTGTCTCCCAAATGGTACACGCGTCTACCGGTAGAACCGAAAATAGCGGGAAAAGAGGATTACCTCAATCGGAAAACCGAGCTTGCTGGAATTTTTACCATTTGTTTTCAAACCAGAATTTTCGTTTTTATCGGGTAAATGGTAAGCACACCGGTTAAACTTTATTTTGATTTTCAGGACCCTGTCTAATAACCCAGTTAAAAACTTAACTCTTCAAGCATTTGAGACTACCAAACTTGATAAACTGTAAGTTTCTTTATTATCTCCTATGAAGATTCAACTGTATTCGAAGAATATTGCGGTTGAATTCACGCTTTGCTAAAAATCACATAGTAACTGTTTTTATCATTGTGTGAAGAAATTTCTGATGTATATGTCGTCATAACAACCGTTAAACTGACGTCATGTTGGAAGTGTCATATGACGCCAAAGTCGCCATTTTGGAAATGCAAGATGACGTTATGGTTATCATGTCCTGTTAATCTTCTGTTTATTTTCTGTTATTTTTGTAGGTTCATGTTGAATATTCATATGGAACATTTTAGAGTCTCTGGGATAGTAACTTCAGCCAGAGAAACGAAATTATTCGTGTGAGTCAGTTGGACAGCCAGAATTTGTTAAACAGTCCATGATTCATGTATCTCCTTTTCTCCTTCCCTTTTTCCATTCATCCGTCCGTCCATCCATCCATTCGTCCATCCATCCATCCATCCATCCGTCCGTCCGTCCGTCCGTCCGTCCGTCCGTCCGTCCGTCCGTCCGTCCGTCCGTCCGTCCACCCATCCATCCATCCATCCATCCATCCATCCATCCACCCACCCACCCATCCATCCACCCGTCCGTCCGTCTGTCTGTCCGTCCATCCATTTGCTCTCTTCCTCCCTACCTCCATTCATTCATTTTTCATTCTTACTCAGGTCCTATCACTGCACCCCACCAGAAATCGTTCTCAGGAATACCTCCCAGCACTACAAGTTTCTGATCGACGCGTTTGCCTTTGGCGGCTTTCATTGTGACCACTCTCTTCGTGTGTGTAAGCCATGTAACTATGGTACATATATGGTCTCATCACGTGATGGCCATAAGTGTCTCCTCTGTCCACCAGGTGAGCAAGCTGAAATGTCAGCGGTAAATTATTTTGCACATGCGCACCGAATCATCTATAACTTGGACTATTTAATGATTATAACAAGTGTGTGTTATTTAGTTTCTCTCATGTTATTTGACCACACTCCACAATAATGTAACCAGTAACGTATAAATGGAGTTGTCAACTTAAGGGGCAACAGCCACTTTACAGCCCTAGCCTCCTTAAAAATTCTTTGTCAGGCGCTGTAAAACCGCTCCTTCGAAAAAGCAAGCGCCATCCTTTCCCTATTTGCTTTTCTGCTCAGCTTCTCTTGGTAATAATTGCTTACGACACTTTTCTCGTTGCTGAACAACATTCAGGTGGCTTCTTTCAGAATTCCGTGGGTCACCATGGTGAGGTTTCATTCGGTATTGGTTGTAAATCTTGTTCACGTGGTACTTACGTGAAACCGTATAAAAACCCTGGCAAAGATCCAACACACTGCAAAGTCTGCCCCTCAGGTACGTTGAGGTTTAGATATGGTCATAGGTTCAAAGTCCATTAAAATTGCAGGATTCAGAGCCTGAACATTCCTTCCCTCGCTATGCCCTCCACTGCTTCTACATTTACTACAACACTATCATCCCTATCGGATTATCGGTTCCTTAACATGTATTTGAATTATGTGTGTAATAGGTACAAAGTCCAATGAAGCCGCAGGGTTCAGAGCCTGCAAATGTCTCGATGGCTTCCATCGTTTTTACAGGTTTGGAAGCTGTGAAAAATGTCCTACGTTTGGCTTAGACTGTTCGTGTGAATACATGGCTCTCTTGCCAGGGTACTACTGGATATGGGATGATTTGAAGAAAAAGTAAGATCATAACTTATTCCAATCCTTGCTAATCTCCTCTGCAGGCCTCATCAGTTTCGGTTTTTCGAATCCTCACGGGCCCTCTCCACTACTCCACTACTTAAGAGTGGAGAGGGACCGTGAGAGTCTGGTACTGCTGCGAAGGACCACTGAATCCTTGCCAAAAGTCTTGAAATCATTTAATGCGTGCATTTAAGTAGTTACCATCGTCCTATAATGGTTTTGTCAGCCTTGATTAGACTTAATTCGTTGTGGCGTTGTGGTGCAATGTTGCTCAATACAGACCAAATGTCATTCTTTTGGAATAAGATTCTTTCTTTGAGTTGTATCCATATTCATGTGTCTTCTCATGCGCATCCGTAAAACGAAGAAATGATACTCTAGGGAATGACACGTGGTCTGAAATGGGAAAACAGTGCACCATCACGAGTAAGATCTATTTATTAAAGGATACAGAAGAAAAAAAAAGAAAAAAAAAAAAAGAAATAGATGTTTTATTTTAAGGGGTGAAAGACTTCGAGACAAAATTCGTTCTCTTTGATTTAAAGGAGCGAGTATGAAGATTTTTCACGTAACTTGGACATCGATGATGACAGCTACGACCGAAGCACTGTCTGGTTTAACGGCAGCATACCCAAACCGTACCCCTGTCTCCGTAAGTCTCCCTGCAGCGGTGGAGTCTCTGCAAGCTGCGCCACTGGCCATTATGGAGTACTATGTGAGGTCTGTAAGAAAGGATACTACAAGACCATGTTCAACTGTAAAGAATGTCCATCAGTGATGATGATAGCAGTAAAGATTTTTATCGTTGTTACTGCAATACTTGTTGCGTCTATTGTGTTGAAGATTCGGGCGCTAAGAAGGCGTGAGCCTGGAGCGAGAAGCCCCGTTGACGCATTTGTTTCAAAGCTGAAAATCATCGTTGGTTTTTATCACTTGACGCCGTGTATGCTGGAGTCGTTTCCATATATTGAATGGCCTTATCCTATGTCTATCACTGGGGAATATGCTAAGGTTAGTAATAATGATGATATGTAGTCACCATCATTATCATCATCGTTATCATCACCAGCATCACCTACATCATTATCATTATCATTACCATCATCACCATCATCATCATCACCACCACCAACATCATCTTTCTCATCATCATCGTCATTGCCTTCAACGTCATTATAATCATCGTCATCATCACCATCATCATTGTCGTCATTAGAGTTTTCATTATCATCAATGTTGTCATCATCATCAACGTTATCATCATTGTCAACTTCATCATGAACACCAACATCAATGCAATCTTCATCATTATCATCACGGACCATCATCAACATCATAATCAACGTCATTGTCATCATCATATAATCACCACCATTGTCATCAAACTATCTTCATCTCCAGCAGCATCTTCAGACACCAGGGAAAGCGTTTGCGCATGCGTGCACTTCAAGTACATATTCTTGTCCATATTTCTAAGATAGATAGGTTTCTTTGCAGCTAATCCAACTGGATGTCCTCCAATTCATTCCTCCACAATGCATCATCCCCAACCTTCGTTTTACTGCCTTCCACAAGATGATCACCTATGTTACCATCAACCTACTAGTCATACTTGTCGGCTGGATCGTCTACAAGCTCAGAATACGTTGTATCCCGACACGCACGCATTCTGACAAGAAGAGAGCCAAGGAACAGTCGATAATAGAAAATGTCTGTAGATACGTGTACCTGTTCTTATTCTTTACGTTTCCGACTACTTGTTTGAGTATCGTACAGCTCTTCCCAGCTAACTGTCATTACTTGTGCGCTGATAACAAGAATACTCGCTGTGCTTGGTATCTGAAGGCTGATTACAGGGTAATATGCTTCGAGAAGGAATACAACAGGTATGCTATAATATATACTTTATTATACAGTCGCTACGCCTTGCGCGCTCTGATTGGTTGAGAACTGTGCTGTATTTGTGATCATAGCAAGATGCTGATGCAATCCGCACGCGCAGCTGGCTTTACGAAGGAGTGTAAGAAATAAAACTATAACAACAGAGTTTCTCTTTGCATATGATAAAACAGCTTTTCCTTGGTGCGTTCAGGAATGCATTTAGGCAGCACCGAAAGCACTCAAGAAGTGTGAGAAAAACTTGTCGATCACTGTGAATGCGTGCTGTATATATTGATCATGAACGGAGCTTCATTTTTGCCCGCTTTTTTTAGTCTAATCTTTTTACCTACTGTCTTGTTTCAATGTTAGGTACATTGGCTTGGCGTACCTTTGCCTACTATATCCCGTCACTATCGGTACCTTAAGCGTTCTCATTCTATGGAGAACCTACAAGCGAAATCGACTTTACATTTTGGCGATAAAGAAAATAAAAAAGTTCAATGATGTTGATGATGGTGATCACTCAGATGCAGATGATTCCGATGATGATAATCGTGATGATGACTTACATGTTGATCGGAGTGATCCTAAGAAACTCAAGTTGAATCTTGCAATCGCAGACCGCGGAAGCTCAAGAAATAAGCAATAACATAAACATTGAGAAGACTAATAATGCACAGGAAGTGGTTCTCAATGAAGGAGATCTAAAAGATGATCCTGTAAAGAAATTACACGAAGTTTACGAACAACTAAAATTTAGAGACAAAACGCCTCATTCCATCGATGAATTGTCCAATAAGGCTGCAAAGGAGAAGATTTCCCCAGGAATCCAGGTTATAGAGAAGATCCCCAAAGTGAAAGTAATAATAGAGAAACCGAAAGACGGCCACGAGGGAAAAGACTCGGAAAGGATTGACAAACAGAGTGAAAAAATGAATCTTGAAAACAAAAAAGAAAAGAAAGACGAAAGAGATGAAAAATACAGCTCCCTTAAGACAGATGAATTTTATAAAGTGGCTGAAAAACTCACTAAAAATTTAAGTGAAAACAAAGGAGATTTTGACAAAGTAACGAAGTCGTTACGTAACAACGAAAGAAAGGAGAAGTGGCATGGGGTGAATTACACGAAAGTATTCATTACAACGCTGCAACAGGGGTTGCTTAGCAACAATAAGATTGCGTTACTTAGTAACCAAGTGATCAAAAACAGAGATTCCATTCATGAAAAATTCGAAATTGCTCAAAGTCAAAAAAAAATTTCTAAAATGGAACTTTTAGCTGACGGAAACGAATCTAAGGTTTTGAAATTTTTGGCCACGTTAAAAGTTTCCTCTCCTGAGGATATAGGTTTGATCTTTGTACACGGAGATGGCTTGGCGAAAGGTGCCAAGTTCTTGTATGAGAACTACGAGCAAGAGCTGTGGTACTGGGAAATGATTGAGATCTTCTGGAAACTACTGATCACTTCTTGTATAGTCTTGACGGGAAAAGTGACGAGGTCTTCCATTGGGATATCTTCAGTGATATCAGGTAAACATTTTTCTTCTTGTTGGTTTAACAGATCAAAAACTGTTTTTTGATCTGTTTTATAAAATAACAAACACGTCAAAAAAAAAAAAAAAAAAAAAAAAAAAAAGAAAAAAAATCGTATTATTGTGATGTATTTGTAAAGGATGACGCGAGCGTGTTTTGATACCCTCATCAAACATAGTTTTCGGCCAATCGTAGCGCGCGTACCATCCCAATTATTTTATAATATCTATTCATTAAGGCATGCATCCGTCCATCGTTCTATCCTCCCATTCATTTACTTATTTATTCGTTCGTCCATTCATCAAAACATGCATCCATCTCATTTCAACCATCCACACAGAGAAAACAAAACAAAAAACAAAAACAAACAACAACAAAAAAACTCATTTTCTTTAAATGTAAATATATATGTGAGGGACCACGGTAATTGGCACATGCTGTAGTGGATTCCCAGCCATTATGTATATATATATGTTATATATAAAGTGTTTGTGTGTGTCTGCGTGTGTATGCGTGGGTGTTTAAATGGCAAAGCTAAATAAATAAATATATAGATATATTCTTCCATACTAAAGAAGCTTAATTGGCAGCCATTAAATATTAAAAGAACTCAAGACAAAGCAATTATTGATGCACTAGATCATGAATGGCCATGCACCTTCATATTTGACAGAGCTATTCGCTAATAGCAATGCCTCAGAACATTATAGTTTGAGAGAGAAAACAAAACTTGATTTACAAATTCCGCGTACAGATTATTATATGAAAAGCTTTGTCTTTTCGGGAGCTAAATTATGGAATTCTCTTACACTTTCTTTCAAAGAAGAGAAGTCCCTGAGTAAATTCAAGTCAAAATTGAAGGATTATGATCTCTGCATCAACCAATATTAGTAACTCTTTTTACATTGAATATATCCTTGATAATACTCGGCTAGTCTCGTGGATCGTCAACAAGAGGACAGACACATAAAAACCTAATGTCTATTTGTTAAATCTATCTATCTATCCAACTACCCTCCAACATATTTTTTCATGATTATATCCTAGGAATGTACGTTGTTGTGTTTGCTTTCCGAAGACCAATCATCGACCATTTTGACAACTTCCTTCACCTTTCAAGCCTCCTGGTAACCTTTATCAACATAAGCCTGGGCGTGTACCTCAAGATAAACCTGGAAAACGCTGACCCAAGTTACGATCTCTTCATTAACTCTACTCCTGTTGTTGTTATCAGCGCGTGCTCTAACTTGGTGCTTTTTATGCTGCTTGTCTGTATGTAATGAGCATTTTTATAGAATATAAGTATACAATGAGGATGATGATGATGTTTATGATAAAGATGATGATAAAGGTGATGATACATGATGATACATGATGATGGTGATGAAGGTGACGAAGAGGACGCGTACTCTAACATAGTGCGGTTGATCTACTTGTCTGTATGCAATAAACATTTTGAATGGAATATGATGATTATAATGATGACAGTGTTGATGATGATAATGATACATTATGATGATGACGACGGTGCATTATCTAACGTGGTACTTTCAATCTACTAGTCGATATGTAATAAGCATTTTTAATGGAATATAATGAGGATGATGATGAGGGTGTTGATGATCAATATGATGATGACGACAACCAAAATGATAAGAATGATGATTGATGAAGACGATGACGACGGTGTAATGATAATGGTGACGATGATAATGATGATGACAACGAAGACAATGTTGATGAAAATGATGACAACGAAGACTTATGTTGTTTATAATGACGATGATGACATGACGTCAGAATACGTTTTATTAAAGTGCGTAAAAGAAATTGTAAAGGACTTTAATCGTCTGCAATCTTGACTCTTGGATGCTGAGCATTCTTTCCTGCCAGAGCATTAAAAAACTTTTTTTTTTCCTTTTTCTCTACAGTGCACTGCTTGTACGTTTGTTTGTACTTGAGATTTAAAGCTTGGTTCATGAAGACCATTGTGTACAAGTTCATCGACGATCGCTTCATATCTCCTGCAAATGCAGGAATCGAGCGTGCGAAGGAACATTTTAGACGTCTCAAAGGAAGATTCGATAAAGCCATTCAAAGCTTACATGACAGAGATGGCTATTTTGGTATGACGTGCAGATTGTTGAAGAAGTATCTGGACAAAGTGAAAGAAAGAATTTAGGGGAGAAGCCCCTCGTTTATGGGAAGCTTGAGACTGTAAATGAAATAGGGAATGGAGGGATAGATGGGAGAGGAGGGATAAGTGAACGAAGAGATGGATGGATGGATGGATGGATGGATGGATGGATGGATGGATGGATGGATGGATGGATGGATGGATGGATGGGTGGGTGGGTGGGTGGATGGATGGATGGATGGATGGATGGATGAATGAGTGAATGAGCAGGTTGATAAAAGGATACATGTCAAATATTTGAAAAAAAATTAATGTCTTAGATCTTAATGGAAAAAAAGTAACAATCTCATTTTATAAATTCTCATTTTAATGGTATTTCATCTTCTATCATTAATGCACGCGGTATATGATATCTATTTCTGTGTTCATAAAAATCATTTTTAACCTCAATTTTCCTTAGCTATTTAGCACAATCTTCAAATTAATGTCTTAGATCTTAATGGAAAAAAAGTAACAATCTCATTTTATAAATTCTCATTTTAATGGTAATTCATCTTCTATCATTAATGCACACGGTATATGATATCTTATCTATTTCTGTGTTCCTAATACTATCATTTTTAACCTCAATTTTCCTTAGCTATTTAGCACAATCTTCCGTTACAGCAGCTCCGAAATCTAGTATTGTAGGCTTGGGTTCCACAACAGGCATTGTTAGAACCTTTAAACTGTAGACGTCTAGCGCAGCACATTCGAAATCTAGTATTGTAGGCTTGGGTTCCACAACAGGCATTGTTAGAACCTTTAAACTGTAGACGTCTAGCGCAGCACATTCGAAATCTAGTATTGTAGGCTTGGGTTCCACAACAGGCATTGTTAGAACCTTTAAACTGTAGACGTCTAGCGCAGCACATTCGAAATCTAGTATTGTAGGCTTGGGTTCCACAACAGGCATTGTTAGAACCTTTAAACTGTAGACGTCCAGCGCAGCACATTTGGAACGCTGGGTTGTACGATTGAAATCCACAAACAGCTTTACTTGGCCATCTGCGCATGCGTCCACTTCTCATATCTGAAAAGATGTGGATCCTAAATTAGCATTTAAGTTGCGAGTTGTGTGCATAGAATATTAAACGTAGTGGTAGATCCCAACATCAACATGTGAGTGAAGAGTTGTGTGCATAGAATATTAAACGTAGTGGTAGATCCCAACATCAACATGTGAGTGAAGAGTTGTGTGCATAGAATATTAAACGTAGTGGTAGATCCCAACATCAACATGTGAGTGAAGAGTTGTATGCATAGGATATTGAATGTAGTGGTAGATCCCAACATCAACATGTGAGTGGAGAGTTGTGTGCATAGAATATTGGATGTAGTGGTAGATCCCAACATCAACATGTGAGTTGAGAGTTGTATGCATAGAATATTGAATGTAGTGGTAGATCCCAACATCAACATGTGAGTTGAGAGTTGTATGCATAGAATATTGAATGTAGTGGTAGATCCCAGCATCAACATGTGAGTGGAGAGTTGTGTGCATAGAACATTGGATGTAGTGGTAGATCCCAACATCAACATGTGAGTGGAGAGTTGTGTGCATAGAACATTGGATGTAGTGGGAGATCCCAACATCAACATGTGAGTGGAGAGTTGTGTGCATAGAACATTGGATGTAGTCGCTCAATTCATTATTGTAAATTTTGCAATTCAACTTTGTAGTTTAAAATATTGCACATTGTGTTTTACGTAATTCAACATGCAAATTCACGATGTAAAATAAATCATGATCAAATGTCAATTTTTTATAAATTTTCTTCGTTTGCCCCCATTCAAGATTGACGCCGTATCAGTATTCATGCAGAATTTGTGCACACAGTATTAAACGAGTGTTTAAACTTTTGGCAATTTTTTTATGCTTACCTTTAGCTTGTGCCATCAAGCAAAGAGCAACCAGCAGCAGTACTACAACTCCAAAGAACTTCATCGTAGCAATTTCTTTTCTGCGTGTCGTCGTCCAAGAAAGTGTCTTTCCTGAAGTCCTGATGGTTTATATTTATTTCTCTGCATCGTGCTTTTATATAGTCGTATTGCGGTGCAAAAAATGTCGGTTTTGCTGTTACAGTACTGACAACAGGAAATGTAAAAATTCACGTCCTATTAAGTGGTTTTACTTGACGTTATCTCCTGTCACGTACGGAGTTGTTGTCAGTTGATTGAAGCCCAGAATGTCTCGTGCAGCTTTTTCGTTAAAACTTCTTGGCAAAAACAGACCTTTATTGCAAAGAAATATCATTCAATGAGTGCACACCGGCGTGTTCCTAAGACATGTGGTCACCATCGTTTCTTGGCACAAATCTGGCGTCCATTAGGTGAAACAATCCAGAAACCGCGGGGGTGGGGGTTGGGAGGGATATTATTGATCATTAAGAGATAAAATACAATCTCATCCTTTCTGCATGCGACTGCGCAAATATCTTTTAAGAAATAACTAACCAGTTCAGTATAGGATATAAAGTATAAGCAAACGAAATTGTAATGGTTTTAAATCGTAGCAGTCATTTTGGGGCTTCAGTAGTTTACTCTGTCTCACAGGTAGCCCAAGCAAGGTTTCTGTGGTGTCACGTTTAATATGGCAAATGTATGGCGGTACTTATCATACGCACTAAAACATGGAATGACCTAAAACCACCTAAAACCACCCAAAACCACCAACAACCACCTCACAAACAATCTAGAACCACCTAAAACAAGCCATAAATGTCTAAAAGTAAGGCAAAACAACACAGAAACAACAAGTCACGTTCATGAAATACGAGAATAGAACAAAGCCTTCACCTCCCCCCCCCCCCCCCACGAAAAACAAAAACAAAAAATCAAATCTTTAAAGTCATGTTTTTACACTCACGTTCACAAAATACGAGGTCATTCTATTTATACTTTAGAACAAAACCTCATTATTCGGGTGGAGGGGGATGTGAGGTCAGGTTTTTTTTTATAATTTCTTTACCCGACGAATTTCGATATAAGAAGAAATCAATTGTTTGTTGTTGTTTTTAGCGTGTTAATGCCTTTACGAAGCTAGAAAATTGTTCGAGGAAAAAATCGATATTCATTGATAATCTGAGCAACGGAAATGAAGGAAAATAGATGAGAATATGTGGACCGCGTAGCACACTCAGGGGAGAAAGCGTTGCGTGACGACACTGAAAGCGGCTGTGGGGGAGACTAGTAGCACTTATGAAATACAAGATATTGCTGGTTTTCACATGACGTCATTAAAACATCAAAATCTAAACTATAGATCGTATAAAGACATTTCTCAGGTATGTTTTAGAAATCAGTGTTATAAGTCACAAGAAAAAATCTCGAGTCATTTTGATGTTTGGTTCCCGAGTTATAAAGGTTGTGTTTGTGTCACGCAATGCCGTCACGTGTATGTAAATAGCGATGAAAATATTAAAATAATTTACTCTAGTTGAAAGATTTTCCCTTAGACAAGTTTGAAAGATCTATTTAAGGTATATTTAAGTGAAAAATATTCAAACGTATTAAATATTCCATCATTTTAAGCCTTTGGAATTTCGTCCGCCATGATGGTGTACCAACTTAGAACACCAAGATGGCCTCTCCATACATTTTAACAAAAAATTGCGTCATGTTTACTCGCCTATAGCTCCGCAACGAAATGCTTTACAGCCTTAGAATTTGGCCAGAATATGTAGTTTGGACCGCTTTACAAGAATATAAAACTTGTATTTCATTATAATGCGAATTTACGCTTTTGGAATTCATGATGACGTAGGTGAAAACCAAGATAGATAAGTTATAGTGCTTTTGGAACGAGGTTATTCCGGGCGAAAGGGTCTTTCGCCCGGAATAACCTCGTTCCCAAGCAATAACTTATCTATATTTCTATATCTTGTAGGAGGAAAATACGTGAGTCAACATTGCGTAAGCGGCATCATTGGCACAACTGCATGTGTGTGCATGTGGTGTGTGGCTGTTCCATCTTGTAGGCACGATGTCGTTGGCCCTAAAGGAAGATCGATTATATATACGAATGGTCGATTATAATGTATTTATTAGTCATGATATTCATATTTTTTTCCAGTTATTAACAAAATTCATTATGTAGATTCATCATGATGATTAGTGATTACTGGACAACAAAAAGCATTGAAAAAACGTGACTTTAATCCATAGATGTATAAGGGGACCAGGGAGAGTAAGATTTTTTGGTGGGGGGGGGGGGGGGGTGAAGGCTTTGTTCTATTCTCGTATTTTATGAACGTGACTTGTTGTTTCTGGGTAGTTTTGCCTTACTTTTAGGTGGTTTTAGGTCATTCCATGTTTTAGTGCGTACGCGATACTTACAAAGCTCAATGAAATCGTGAAAATGTGAAATAAAGTAAAGAAACCTTAACTGACCTTTTTTTTTTTTCGCTCACTGCTCAAAAATATAAATGACGTTCTCAACCTTGGCCGGCAAGATGTAGCCTACGTGCAGCCGTTTATCTACGGTTATTAGAGAGTTTTAGATTGACTTTTTTTTCTCCCCGCAAACGGCAAACGTGACCACGTTTTCATCGTTTTCCTGTATTTTATTTTACCTTTTACAAACCTTCTCACCAAGCGCAAATACTCAGTAATTTAAAAGAATATTTTACTGGTCAACTGACGTTTCACGTTTGCCGTGAACGTAAATCTAAAACTCTATTACGGAGAAATAAACGGCTACACGCAGGCTAGCAAGATGTTACGGTCTAAATTTTTAAGAGCTAAACTTTCTTAAAATTCATTATGAGACCGTAAATGATGTAATTTAAAATCGATAACTGATCAGTACGGATTGCGAAACGCCATTGACCCTGTAGTTTTTTTTGTTTTTTTTCGTAAATTCCAAAAATATGTCGAGCAAGCACACTGACCTACGAATAAAATATCGAGCAAACGTCAAAATGTTTTTAAAAAAATGCGTGGGGACGATTGTTACAAAAAATATTTTAAAAATATTAAAAAAAATGGTGCAGAATAAATTCCTAAAACCTCTTCTTCAATTATCTAATTATACTCATATTTTCTGAACTTGGTATTTCAATAACTGAGTTAGAGGTCTAAAACCATGAAATAAAAACAAAGTTGATACTGACAAATAGTAGCTATTTAGTGACTAATAGTTGCTATCACTCAACCAGAACATTTATTAAACAAAAGACACAAATGGTCTCTTGTGTATTTGTCTTCGTATGATGAATGTTCTGGTTGAGTGATAGCAACTATTAGTCACTAAATAGTGCTATTTGTCAGTATCAACTTTGTTTTTATTTCATGGTTTTACTGCATGGGCTCTATAAGAATCGAACTAACTCTCTTTTAGTCTGTGTACAGTAGCTTCTCACCCCTCTCCCCACCCCTGCGGAACATGTACACAGGAGTAAAAACACTTCCAGACTAGAATTATATCAGAATTTCGTATGCATGCCTTCCCGGCACTGTCATCCACTCACGTACAAGGTCACGGTCAAGCTCACGGAACGTTTAGGAATTTGATGTTGCAAATTTTTGTTGTTGCTAACAACCACTGCAGGCAATTTTCTTTTGTGTTTGCTCAATGCTCCTTTAGTGAAAAGAGAAGTTGCGCGATATTTGAAGTGCTAAGTGATTTTTTTTTTGAATTTAATCAAACCATCCCTAAGAATGTTTTCTTTTTAGTAGGAATCATACACGCTTCTTACGCGCTACGACATGCTGTGACATTGGAATAGCTTCCCATAATCGTACCGTACTGACAGACATAACGAAGTGCTTTGCTTGATATTTTTTTCGTAACCCCCCTTCTAATGGTCCGTCCCTAAAAGGACATCCACTTGAAACATTCACAGAACGAGAGATTAAATTTGTCCAATCACAATACTGAGTTACGGCACGGTACGCCGTACTATATATAGAATTTTATAGCCTGCGTTGCGACCCTACGCAACTTAAGATTTTTATTTTAAAAATGATAAAGGTTGATATATTTTTTAATAGATTGTGTTTCCTTTACAGTAATGATTTAACATACAGAAGAGATAACTAGCTAAAAACTAGTGTGAGCTACGTCGGTGTTTCTACTGAAACAGTAATGATAAAAGGGTAAATTATACACCGTGAAAAGATGAAAAAACTTACTGACGTTAGTCCTTCGTCGGAGTAAAAGATTTAACATACAGTTTGTCTTTCGAGAGACGGTTTGCAGAAAAGTGGCATGAAATACAGGAAAACGTGGTCATGTTTGCCGTTTGCGGGAAGAAAAAAAAAAACGTCAATAAGATCTCTAATGTCACGTTCAAAATCCACATTTTTCTGGAGCCATGTGTTTCGACTTCCGTTCTGTAGTTTTACTTCCTTTCAGAGCGTAGTTGACTGTGCTCACAGATAACTATTGTTATCAAGTTGGGAAAAAGGTTTCCGGTCGCACGTGCGCATGTGGAGAAATTCTATAAATACTCTTCAGTCAGGTCAGTGCTCAGTCCATCGACCTCATTATATATTGATCGACTTACGGTAAAGCAAGGTAAGTATGTCAGTTCTTATAACATGAAAGTCACTACAATAATGAGATCTTAGAGTGGTTTTAGTCGTACGAGTGGGAAATAATAATATATATGGGGGACATAAAAGAACCTGTTGAATCATTCGTGTAAGAGTAGGGGATTGTCTCCCGGTTCAACAGCCTATCCCAATTTGGAGGCATTAATACTAACTTACTAACAAATCACTCATGATTGTAAGCTGCACGGCTGCTACTGGCGCCTAAATACGCAGCCCGTAAAGTCCTCCCTTGGTCATCATTGTGAAGCACATTGAGATCATGTAAGATGCACTTTATAAGAACCCCGTTATTTTATTTTTTTATTTTTAATATGGCAAATTCGTAGCCGTACCGTATGGGCCGCCATCACCACCAAAAATACACATACGTTGAACAGATTAGCTATAGATATCGAATAGCTTGGTTATGATCGGAACTGCTTATTATCGATTGGTATAGATATAATATAGTGCTTATGTCAAAGAAAATAGCTAACTATCGATTGGGATATATAGCAATTGATGTCAAATAGAATGGCTTACTATCAAGTTAGGACAGCTTACTATCGATAGGCATATCTCGTAGTCGACTGGGAGAGCTTGCTGTCGATTTTAAAGTGCTTTATGTCCTGTAAGTGCTTTATGCCCGCTTTATGTCCGTCAATTCTAATGAGAAGCCATTCCAATGTCAAAGCATGGCGTACCGTGTTAGTGCTTTTATGTCCGTCAGTACTGTACGATTCCTACTCAAAAGAAAACATTCTTATGGAAAGCCATTTCCATGTCACCGAACGGCCTACGTGCTTTAAGTCAGTATCGTACGTTTCCTACTTATTCTAAAACCATTCTTATACCGTGTAGGCGCTTTATTATGTTTACCACTCATACGAAAAACACTCTTTTGCCCATTAACGTCCTTTAAGACCTTAAAACACAACTGCGCGCATTCAGTGTTAAAATGCTTTCTTTTTTTAATACAGAGGTTACTGGATAAAGACAAGAAAAAGTATTTTTCCCGGCTTCATAAACAATGAAGATCGTCCTGATTTTGACGTTGACCTTCATGCTTGCAACGGGTGAGTGACTGACTCGACTGAAAAACGTCTGAACATGCGGCTCGTAAATAGATATAGATGCTCATGCAGAAAATTTATGCAACGCATTTTTATGCTATTTTTTCGGCCTGTTTTGCCGCACAACTACTTGCGCTCGTTAGATTTTCTCGAAACTCGGCAGACAGAATTATGGCCATCAAATTACCAACGATCTGAAGTTTCATGAAAATCGATCGTCTTTTTTAGCGAGCAGGAGGACAATATTGTGAAAAACCACTGTTAGAATATCTTGTGATAGAAGTGTTGATATATTTTATCGTATTTATTAGTTATTATATTCTATGTAAAGCGCTGTTGAATTTCACAAATGAAATGGCGCTATATAAATTTTACTTAGGCTGTGTCCATAATGTTTGGCAGAGGGGGGGGGGGGGGGGGGGGGCAGGTGAAAATTTGAAATGTCCAGAATAATTCTTAACACCCCCCTTAAAGTCATGCAAAAAAAATACCATACCCCCTAAGCAAAGCTTGTAGCTTCTTTCAAAAATTGCGCATCCCTCCCATTTTTCTGATAAACATTTGCCCATCCCCACCTTTTTCCTACAAAAATGTTCCCGATCCCCCTTAAATTTCACCTGCCCCCCCCCCCCCCTTCCCCTCTGGTATACATCATGAACACAGCCTTATTATTATTATTATTATTATTATTAATTTATTTTATTTATTTATTTATTTATTTATTTATTTATTGTTATTATATTAGAATATCTTCCCGTAATGGTAAACGCAACTCAAAAAATTTTTTTGAATACACTGTTAAAAGCCTAAATGCTGGTGTTATTACATGTGTCTCCCCGATTAGTAGGGCACTTGTGCCCGGCTAGAAGATTAGAGACACTAATAAAGTTATTATTATTATTATTATTATTATTATTATTATTATTATTATTATTATGTGCTGAATTCAGAAATATCCGGCAAGTGTTTTTGACGCAATACGAGCAACAAGTTAAAAAATCGCGAAATTCACTAGCAATTATGTTGGAGTCACCTTTTTGAAAAGAACTCGATTCTTTTATAATACTACATCTCTACGCCATTAAACGCGCGCTCATGAAAACTTTTCTCTAATTTTTTTCTCTCTTTTTCGCCAAAATGTGTCATTCTTTTTGATTATTTTACTGGTTAGTATTGTTTATCGTGAAAATATTTTTCTCGGTACTTGTAAGCTTAAATATCCCCGGGTCCCCGGGTGTACTCCCATAAATAATCTATACGGGGATGCCGGTGCCTATACGGGGTTGTTCCACTGGATAGGTATGGTTTTTGGGACTTTAGACTTTAAGGTGGCTGACTACTTTAGTAAATAATAAACAGAAAATTGAAAATTGAAACTTTGTTAACCTGAAATTTAATACTGATTTCAAAAATGCAAAGAAAAAAATGGGGTTTCCCAAGATTGTGAGCTTTGAGATTATCACTCTGGAATCAAGGGCGGATCCAGGGGAAGGTGGGGGGGGGGGGGGAGGGGATGGGGGGCTTCAGCCTTCCTTCAGCAGAAAAAAACAAAGCAAAACAAAACTGAAGAATTAGATACTTTTGTTATTGTTTTCCGTCGTGTTGACGGAAGAAACTCAATTAGCCCCCCCCCCCCCCCCCCCTTTAAAATTTTTGGCTGTATCCGCCCTTGGGAATGACATGTGTTTGTACAATTTTGGAAGAAAAATGGCGAAATCCAAGCTCTCTCCAAAAAAAAAAAAAAAAAAAAAAAAAAAAAAAATTTAACTATATTTATAAAATACTGATGTAAATTTGTTTTAATAAACTATTGTAGACAATGGAAAAACATTTTTACGCTTCTTCATGTAATTAGGCTATTGTTATCGTGGCAGTATAAATATGACCAATCTGACTTTTATTCTTCACTTGACTCTGAAGATGACTTCCGCTCAGGTTGTCGAAATGTCAGTCACATCAAACAGTCCTTCTCAGGACTACGTCCGCCCGGATTACTTCGATTAACAAACATTTTTTTGTTCAGGTTCTACGGGTTTGTAAGTTATCGTAAAAATTGATGACAAAACAAACAGAACGATTTTTTACATTGTTCTAATAAAGAGAATTGTTTTAAACTTTAAAAAATAATGGCATATTACCTGTTATTCCGGAAAATCACACACACACACACACACACACACACACACACACACACACACACACACACACACACAATATATATATAGAGTCTCGTACAAAATTTGAGGGTTTTGCCCTCTTGAAGTTCAAAACGTGTACGATTCTTCAATAAAATCTTGCAGATTATTCAGCGGTTTTTGAGCGCGCACATCGTGGGCTCAAATCGAATGTTGAAAAGTAGTCAGTCACCTGTTCCCCCCCCCCCCCCCCCCCAAGATATTCCTGTCTTAGATAGGCTCAGGGTTTTAGGATCCCAGCAGCGCATCCCTATCACTGAACCACCTCTAGTGCCCCCCTTCCCTCCCCACCCCCGGGTAAATATCATACTTAGCTATTAGGCAATGATATTTAAGTGATAATATACATCAAATCTTTGATTGACAACTGTCTTAAAGTGACTATGATGGCCATCTATAAGTTATGTGTTTAGTCTTAGCAAACCAGTAAAGTCACCAACACATTCTTTTCTATCAATGCAATACAAACCAATGTCACCTTGCAATCGTTTAATTTGGCGTAGCTTGGTTGATTAGTGCGCGGCTTTCGAAGCTAGAGGTCCACGCGGATTTGACACTCAGGATCTTCACATCTGTTTTAAATGGCACTTCTCTCTACTCCGTGTAGCTTCAGCTTTCAATGATCTTAAAACAGAGGACTGATGGAGGGGGGGGGGGGGGGGGGGGGGGTAAATTGCCCACCGTTAGCTTATTCTTGGAAAAGCAGCTACTATCTGAAGAAACACTGACGTTAAATAAGGCATTTACCTTTATCTTTATTTCTAAAAGCTTTTTTTGTTTGTTTTCCAGCTGCTGCCGCAATAAAGTACTGTGGAATCTATCCATACGAACCAAAAATTCAAATCTGTTGCTCAGGAATTCCTCAAATAAAGCCCAATAAGTTCATATCCTGTTGTGGCAAGAGTTCGTACAATCGTCAATCACAATACTGCTGCGCTGGTGTGGTTAAACAAAAGTCATCAAATACATATTGCTGCGGGAAGACGACTTACAACTCCCTGACACAGATATGTTGTGGCGGAAAAGTGGTGACAAAAAATAGCAGCTCTATGTCCTGTTGTGGAAGTAAAGTGTACGACTACAGAAACCAGTTCTGCTGCGCTGGAATAGTAATATCCAAGGGTGTCCATAACGCGTGCTGTGTTAGGAAACCGTACAATACCTTGACTGAAGTTTGCTGCAGTGGAAATCTGTTTAAGAGAAACAGCTCCACTTCATGCTGTGGAAGTAAGGCCTACGACTACCGAACCCAGTTTTGCTGCGCTGGGAAAGTGATGACTAAAGGAGTGAATAACAATTGCTGTGGCAGAGCTCCGTATAACACAGCTACGCATATTTGCTGCGGTGGACAAGTAAAGACGAAAGACAGTCCCACTAGCTCGTGTTGTGGAAGTAAAGTCTATAACTACAATACTCATTTCTGTTGCTCTGGCATTGTGAAGACGAAAGGGGATCATAACGCATGCTGTGGACGAAAGACGTACAACACGATGACACAGATTTGTTGTGGGGGAAGAGTATCTAATAAGAGTAGTCCTTCTACATCTTGTTGTGGAGGAAAGGTCTACGACTATCAGACCCAGTTCTGTTGTGCGGGAGTCGTAAAACCAAAAGCACTCTACTATAACTCGTGCTGCGGACGACATCCCTACCACACAGAAAAACATATCTGCTGTGGTGGTAAGTTAACGATGAGAGGAGTTTATACTTCTTGTTGTGGTAGTACTGTGTTTGATTACAGCACACAATTTTGCTGTGCAGGCGTGGTAAAGAGCAAAGGAGTGCATAGCGCTTGCTGTGGGCGGACATCATACAACCCCGCAACCCAGATTTGCTGTGGTGGTAAGCTATCAAAGAAAGATGGTCTCACATCTTGTTGTGGAAGAACTGCGTTCAACTACAAAACCCATTTCTGCTGTGGGGGTGTCGCAAAGAGAAAAGGAGTGCAAAACGGTTGCTGTGGACAAAAGCCATACAGCACAGCAACCCAGATTTGCTGTAGTGGTAAGATATCAAAGAAAGATGGTCTCACATCTTGTTGTGGAAGAACTGCGTTCAACTACAAAACCCATTTCTGCTGTGGGGGTGTCGCAAAGAGAAAAGGAGTGCAAAACGGTTGCTGTGGACAAAAGCCATACAGCACAGCAACCCAGATTTGCTGTAGTGGTAAGATATCAAAGAAAGATGGTCTCACTTCCTGCTGTGGAAGAACTGCGTTCAACTACAACACCCATTTTTGCTGTGCTGGCGTGTTGAAAACGAAGGGAGTCCATAACGCTTGCTGTCGTGGACGACAACCATACAACACAACAACCCAGATTTGCTGTGGTGCTTTTGTGACAGCAAAGGGTAATTACACTTCTTGTTGTGGAAGTACGCCATACGACTACAGAACCCAGTTCTGTTGCGCTGGAATGGTCAGATCTAAAGGAGTCCACAATTCTTGTTGTGGAACAAAACCATACAATACAGTAAAACAAATTTGCTGTGGAAATCAATTATCACCGAGAAGGGGCTCGAATTCGTGCTGTGGAAGTAAAATCTACGACTTCAAGACACAGTTCTGTTGTTCTGGGGTAATAAAGCCCAAAGGCAAACATAGCGGTTGCTGTGGACGAACGCCTTACAACACTAAGACTAAGATTTGTTGTGGAAGCAAAATTCATGAGAGAAATAGCTCTACCTCGTGTTGTGGAACTGAGCCGTATAACTACCAAACACAGTTGTGCTGTGCTGGCAAGGCGAAGGCCAAAGGGGTAAATAACGCTTGTTGTGGAAAAACACCTTACAACACACTGTCCCAGATTTGCTGTGGTAATCAGTTATCAAAAAGAGGCGGCTCTACGTCATGTTGTGGCAGTACTTTATTCGACTACAACAAAGAGTTCTGCTGTGCTGGCGTGGTATTGACGAAAGGATTGCATAACGCCTGCTGTGGACAAAAACCATACAACACAACAACCCAGATTTGCTGTGGTGCTTTTGTGACAGCAAAGGGTAATTACACTTCTTGTTGTGGAAGTACGCCATACGACTACAGAACCCAGTTCTGCTGCGCTGGAGTGGTCAGATCTAAAGGAGTCCACAATTCTTGTTGTGGAACAAAACCATACAATACAGTAAAACAATTTTGCTGTGGAAATCAATTATCACCGAGAGGGGGCTCGAATTCGTGCTGTGGAAGTAAAGTCTACGACTTCAAGACACAGTTCTGTTGTTCTGGGATAATAAAGCCTAAAGGCAAACATAACGGTTGCTGTGGACGAACGCCTTACAACACTAAGACTAAGATTTGTTGTGGAAGCAAAATTCATGAGAGAAATAGCTCTACCTCGTGTTGTGGAACTGAGCCGTATAACTACCAAACACAGTTGTGCTGTGCTGGCAAGGCGAAGGCCAAAGGGGTAAATAACGCTTGTTGTGGAAAAACACCTTACAACACACTGACCCAGATTTGCTGTGGTAATCAGTTATCAAAAAGAGGCGGCTCTACATCATGTTGTGGCAGTACTTTATTCGACTACAACAAAGAGTTCTGCTGTGCTGGCGTGTTAAAGACGAAAGGATTGCATAACGCCTGTTGCGGACAAAAACCTTACAACACAATGAAACAGATTTGCTGTGGAAATCAAATCAAACCAAAAGGTAGTTCTACTTCTTGTTGTGGAAGTACTGTATTTGATTACAGCACACAATTCTGCTGTGCTGGTGTGGTAAAGGCTAAAGGAGTGCATAACGCTTGCTGTGGGCGAACAACTTACAACACGACAACCCAGATTTGCTGTAGTGGTAAGCTATCAAAGAAAGGGCGCCTCACCTCCTGTTGTGGAAGAACTGCGTTTAACTACAAAACCCATTTTTGCTGTGCCGGCGTGTTGAAGACGAAGGGAGTCCATAACTCTTGCTGTGGACAAAAACCGTACAATACAGCAATCCAGATGTGCTGTGGTGGAAAGATATTTGAGAAAAATGGCTCAATTTCTTGTTGTGGAAGTTCAGTATTCGACTACAAAACTCATTTCTGCTGTGCTGGTAAGGCGATGGTGCTCGGAACATTTTCTCATTGCTGTTTCAGAACACCATACAATCATATGACGCATGTTTGCTGTAACAACCAAGTGAAAAAGAAAGTTAGTTCCACTAGCTCGTGCTGTGGGGGAAAGGTTTACGACTTCCAAACCCACTTTTGTTGTCCTGATGTCGTGAAACCAAAAGGAAAGTATAATGCTTGCTGCAGAATAACACCGTACAACACTGTGAACCAGAGTTGCATTGGAGGAAAAGTATATGATAATAGTACTCTTTCTATTTGTGGAAGCAAAGTGTACGATTATACCTCCCACTTCTGCTGTGCAGGCCTCGTCAAGCCCAAAGGACACAACAACGCATGTTGCGGACGAGTAACCTATGACATGGCAACCCAAATATGCTGTGGCAATCAAGTAAAAGTGAAAGCTAGCAGCGCTAGTTCATGTTGTGGGAATAAAGTGTTCGATTACCAGTCCGAGTTCTGCTGTGCTGGTATCGTGAGGACAAAAGGAGTGAATAACGCTTGCTGTTATAGAACACCATACAACACGGTAACTCAGATTTGCTGTAGTGGTAAGACAATACCAAAGGGGAACTCTACTTCATGTTGTGGAATTACCCCATACAACTACAACACCCACTTCTGTTGTAATGGTGCGGTGAAGAAGAAGGGAGAAGCCAACGCTTGCTGTAGTAGAACCCCATACAATACGACAACAAAGATCTGCTGTGGTGGTCAACTTACAGCAAAAGGACAATTCAATTCATGCTGTGGAACAAAACCTTATGCCAACAGAAAAGAATTCTGCTGTGCTGGAGTTGTTAAGACGAAAGGAGCTCATAATGCTTGCTGTAATGGAAAAATGCCATACAACACCGTCAGTCATATTTGCTGCTCTGGTAAGGCGAAGACAAAAAGCAGCCCTACAAGCTCGTGTTGTGGGAGCGCGGGTAAGATCTATGACTACAAGACGCAGTTTTGCTGTAAGGGTATAGTGAAGACCAAAGGGATCCATAACTCATGCTGTTGGCAGACATCATACAACACGGCGACGCATATCTGCTGTGGTGACAAACTGGCAAAGAAGAACAGTAGTTCCATCTCTTGCTGTGGACGTCATGTGTTGGATTATAAGTCCCAGTTCTGTTGCGCTGGTGTCGTCAGGACTAAAGGAGTGACTAACGCTTGCTGTGGAAGTACGCCATACAACACAACTACGCAGCTTTGTTGTGGTGGTGCAATAAACCCGAAAGCCATCTCCACTTCATGCTGTGGCAAAAAAGTGTACAATTACAAAACCCAGTTTTGCTGTAGCGGTGTGGTCAAGGCTCAGTCATGTTAATAGAACGAGAACTATTATTCATCATGGGAATAGCTATGGCGATCAGTTCCGAGATGAGCGAGGGCTGTCAAAAGTAACACGTGCAGTAGATCTTACGCGCTCTTATAGAAAACACAAAAAAACTGTTTGAAAATATGTTAACGAAGGAGTACTTTAATGTTTCTTTTAGTTCAGAAGCAGGACTTTAATTTTTTTTTGGGAAAGGCTCACTTCAGACGAAATCCTTTAAGGGCTGTAGAAATCGTCTATAACTCTATGGTTTCCAAAGGCTTCTTATAAACTCTGCCCAAAAATGCTTCGCTTTCTTCTCTGCACCCCCGATAATTATGAAAGCGTTCGCGCATCTTAGAAATGGTCTATTTTATTACATGACACAATCTCGTACCCAGAGCCTACGTTTCTTCTGGCCTACGGCGAAGAACGAGGACGCTGGCATAATCCATTTTTCAGACCAGGGTTTCTTGGACTTCCGATGTAAGAGCGCATGCGTTTAAAGACTTGCGAAATATAAAAACGATGTTTTTCTGGTTTCTAATTTTTATTTTGATCTGAAGTGATCACAGAATTCTGTTTAAAAGCGTGATTTTCATTGATTATGTTTCACTCCCGGAACATTGTGCATGCGCCAAAAAATGGATTATGTCAAAGCCTTCGTTCTTCTCCGCAGGCCAGAAGAAACGCAAGCTCTGGGTATGAGATTGTACATGACACTTTCTAATTTGCCTCACTATTGAGGGTCATTTGTTAAACCGCAACCTTTGGACGTCAAACTGCTAGTCTTCATCAATCTATGGTATAGAGCGTTTTCACCCACGTGAGAAGGCAGCTATAAACAATAGAAACTTTCTGCAGAGTATTTGCATAAAGATAGAGTTCAATTCCCGGAGGATAGAAAATGTATTGTTTTGGCACCCCATAATGGCCGCTGTGACGTCACGTGAAAACGCTCTATAGACTGGATGGTGTGTCTGTTATATAACGCTCGTAGGATTATCTGTGGTGTGATTGGTTGAATACCGACAGCAAGAAAACGTTCTGGGCGGAGACGAAACAAACAAATAGCCAATCTCAGCACAAACCCATCAACCAATCACAGCACAGAGAATTCGACGTGCGTTCGCTTTTAAAATTCAGTTTAAAAATAATTGCATCTGGTATTTTTTATTTTTAGATATCAATATTCTGGAAATTGTTGAGATCGTTAAAATAAACCGCACATAAAAATTTGAAGAGAGTCGTTGGTATTCCAGTATTAAACAGTTTTGCGTTATGGATGTCACACTATTTAAGAATTTGATCTTGCGCTTTGACACAACAAGATCAATTATCCCAATGTTCTCAGTCAAATCACCAATTAATTTTATTATCTTTTTACCATCCTTAGTTATTGTGTTATTTACTGGGGGGTAGCTGTTTATTTTCCTTGTCAGAAAATGCAGAAATTGCGCAATAGTACCCAGAAGTCTTCACGGCACCACCCACTAGTCCTTTGCGGGCATATGATGATCCAAGTGCAGTAAGTGTTCTTGTCATCAAACTTTTCCAGGAAAGATAGGAAAGCATAGCTCTACTTTTCGCGCGGATCGATAACTTATACAGGCTTATAAGCAACCGACTAGGAATAAATCTTTTTTCACAAGAAGGATTTCCTTATTGTTGGAGAATTAAATCTAATACTTTATGGATTAAAAAAAAAGAGAGAAAGATCTTATGCGGTTAAGATGGCATTCGAACCCACCAAAAGAAATTTTAAAAATACGATTCCACTGTGCCATACTCCGAGACATCCGCAGAGCTGAGGCGGCGTATGGACTTCGGACCTGACGGCGATTAAATCCTTCTGCCCTTGGGTGTACGAATTACGCAAGAAAATGTTCTAGCCAAAGCATCAGGGGAGAGACCAGCCAGCCCCCAGACCATATCGGCTAATCCCTTGCATCTCTGCCACGCACGGAATCGGTTGAAAATATGTCTAGTCTATTCGGTGCATTATTTTCAGGGCTATTGCAATTAATCTTGAAATCCAATAGTTTTTCACCTTTAGCTTCTTCAATTGGAGTACCACGTAGAGACAGATCGAGAGACGGATTAATTTGCTGAGCTTGTGGGACATAGCAACAGTAACTAAGAGGAGACGGAATCAGGAATGGCTATTATATGAGCGTAATAAGCCTTTTCACAGTTTAAGAATCGATTCCACTGCACATGCGATTTTATCCCGAATTTCTCACCTTTTGTTTAAACCTTCTTTTGTTCTTAATTAAACAAAAGAAGGTTAGAAATTCGGGATAAAATCGCATGCGCAGTGGAATCGTTTCTTAAACTATGAAAAGGCTTATTTGTATGCATTCATGACATACATGACAATTCCACGAACCTTTCTATTCCTCGCATTTTTAACACCTCTATGCAACATGACTGAATTGGCATAAAGATTTACCAAATAAGGAATGCACGAGATGCGCAAGCCAACATGACTTCTCACTTCTATTTCAAACACCATAAGCCAATCACATTAAAGTTTTCCACGTGCATCATCACATGATTTTAATAGCAGCATCTGATTGGACGAAATGGTGTGATTGACATAAAAATATCTCGTGAGCAAGAGTTTTATAACCTTTGCCTGCCTTTAGTTTCATTCACAGAACGAGCTCAGATGGAACAGTTGGACGAATAATAACGGTAAGCTTGAAAGTAAACACTTTTCATTCCAAAACATTTATGAACTTCTTCAAAATAAAGGATAACGCAAATATACGACGTTTCAACATTAACAGTGACTTCATCTATATATTTATGTTGGTCATTTAGCAATTCATAAAGTAATTTGAATATTAAAAGGAACTTTCTTCTAAATAATAAGCTCCAAAAGTAGAAAAATATAAAAGAAAATTGATATGATTTTACCTTATTAGATATTTCAAAACTTCAAAATTCTATATGAAGTTGAATGATTGCAATACTATTTCATAAACGAAGCCAATCCAAAGTTTTTATTTCCTCTACTACCTTGTACGTAGTTGCTTGTTCGGTATCCTTCTCGAAAAGAAATTGCTTCACATATTTTCATCTTGGAGATGATAATATTCGTTATTAGTCGATCAAATACAAGACAAGTTTTAAGTTTGACGGAAATTTGTTTAATCAAACATTGCGCGCTTTCCAAGACTTGTGTAATTTGGCCGTTGGTATAAATTGATTATATTAAGTTGTCTAAGAGAAAAATGGTCGAACGTTTAACATTGGAAAACGAATATTGTTGAAGCAATTTTTTAAAAAATTTAGTCGGTGTTAAAAAAATTTTCTCGGCGTAGTTTTATACCGAAGTATTAACGCATGCACGTTTTATATTCCAATCCAGGTACATGGCCTCAAGCAAGCTTTATATCAAGGGAATCACTTGGTCAACTATTGAAAAAAGTAATTCATATGTTTACACATGATCATTGAGCAAGTTTAAATTTATTTATTTTTAATGAAAAATTCATTGCTGGGACTTTTGAGTTTATGTTTCGCTTCGCTTGCTCGAGGTATCAGTGTCTTGTATTTATGAAGGGGTTCGGTGAATAGTCGTTCCTAAATCAAATATGGAACATTTAAAAACATTACTTTGACCTGCAGTAATCATTTCTAAAACATTTTGCACTTAATTTTCACACTATCTTTGATTATTGCAAGTCGAAATAACTTAGTAACTAGGACTAGGATTAGCGGGGCTTTGAGTATACGAAGCCCTAACAGATATATAGGAGAAGCTACCACGTGTGAATCTAGGTGGGGTTTAGTGTTTTTGACTGGCACTTGCCAAGGTCAATTGGCCAATTCTAGGTTAGTTTTTCATTAAGGCAACGCTGGACAACACTGGAGACGACCTGGATCAACAAATCTATTTAATACGTCTTGTTTGATTTAGAATGGAGGATTTGCTATTTGTCTTTTATGCAGTGCTGGTCGGTTTTTTCATCTCACACACCATCTTTAAACTGCGCCTAGGGTTTAGTTCGGTCTTTCGGTTCTAAGGTTAGCACCGGCCATGTATTATGTGACACGAATGAACTGTCACTTTTTCTCTCCACGATAGCGAGGGGGAAAGCGACTGGTTGCTTGGTTACCTGCAACATCAATAACTTTGGCACAGTCCAGGTTTGACCAAGGTCTTGTCTTTGGGTTCCCTTTTGTCGGCTCTGGAGTCACGAACGGAAAAGGGCAGCGGAGCAGGCAAGAGGGAGCTTGAAACTGGTCTTGGATCATGGAAAATTCAATGTAACATTCGTGGGATCTAAATTTGACATTGGCATTTCTTTTACTGGACGGTTAAAATTTGAAAAATTTGTCATTTATTTATTTCCTTATGCTTTCTTCCTTTCATTCTTTCTTTCTAAATTCCTTTCTTTCTTCCTTTCTTTCTTCCTTTCTTTCTTTCTTTCTTTCTTCCTTCCTTCCTTGTTCCCTTCCTTCCTTCCTTCCTTCCTTCCTTGTTCCCTTCCTTCCTTCCTCCCTTCCTTTTCGTCCTTTCGTTCCTTCCCTTCCTCCCTTTCCTTTCCTTTCCTTCCTTTCGTTCCTTCCCTTCCTTCCTTTCCTTCCCTTCATTTCTCCATTTATTCATCATCTCTTTTTCTGTTCCTTTTTTCTTTGCTTCATTATATTTCGTTTCGGAACAACAAACCTTGGCTACACGCGTGTCATTGAAATAGCAATCCTCCAGAGCTTCTCTTAGTACTAACCTCGATCACCGAATGTCACGACAGTATCAGTTTTACTTAGATAAATAGTCCATTTTATTGAATTATTTTTTACTTTGGTACTATGTCGTGGCATTCAACTTGCTTTTCAGTAATCTTCCAAGAACAACCGAACTTGGTTGCGAGCCCGCGATAGCTTGAATCAGTGGTAGCTTCTTAGCCTAGAATTTTCTAAAATGTTTTATCATTTTCATTATTTATCATTATTACTTATCATTATTCGTGCTAAATATTGCTGTCTTTCAATGTTTGAATCAATATTAAATGTTGATACAAATATTGAAAATCGTTCACAGTAGATGTGTTCAATTATTTCCCGCTGTTTTAATTTGTTCGCAAAATAAGGGGCTAAAAAGATTGTTATTGAATAACAATCGCAAAGAATTTTCTTCTATTTTCATAGATTTCTTTTATTTCTGCCCGGTTTTCGACGTATTTCGATATCCATAGGTTTCGCTAGGTTAGGATAGTACATAAGTAAGGAGCTCAGTTTTCGCTATTTACTTTTAAATGTGGTTAAATGTAATTTAGGCTAAGTTAGACTCGAGGTCAATGACATCTCGCAGTAGCGTTGTCCGGACGCATACCGCTATCTCCGCTGTCAACGCATTTATTACCTCACGCGATCGTTGATCGACTCAGCTAGCAAGTTGTTTATAGCATGTCGCAATCTATTCTAGTCGATCTCTGTGGCCTGTATGAGATATGGATCATAGCTATCATTACGAAATACGATAAGACGCTACACACGTGATCACGCTAGCTTAATGCCAACCACGCGAACCTTTATTCGCCATCGCTATCTATCGCTAGCACTTGCTATACGACGCTATTACGCTATTACGCTATTACCGATGAGTTTAAGTAAATAATAAAAAAAAAAAAGGCTTCATATGTTGAGTCTGTGAATGAGCGAGTGTGCAATTTGTAGTTCAAAACCGTAGTTCTCTCAATTAATACAGATTTTTTCGATATAATGATATAACTGATACACCTCTACAAATAGCTAAGACTTTCCTATTTCATTATCTGCTAGGGGGTTCTTCATGTGCTACTCATAATCTTATTAGTAATAATAAATTCATTTAATAAAATAATAAGTTATTATCCTGTGTAGTATGCTTGTGGGTTTTTTGGTTCTTGGATATTCCAGAACCGGTGGTTGTAAGTAATTTACGGTAGGGTTTGTGACCCTATTTCTAATGAGCTGCTGACACAGCTCGCTTACTTCTGTTGTGTTCTCGTGGAATATCCACCCCCTTTCCGATTCAATTCCGACCATTTTTTGATTACTCACTCTTACTTTAATTCCACTAGTTGTACATAATTCCTACTTTCGACAAAACATATTTTTTCATTACGAGTATATATACTAATGAACTTATAGTTTCTTTAATATTTAGTTTATTGATACTTTATTAATAAAGTTGCCGGTTGTACGATTGGGTTAAATGGTTGTGGGTTTTTTTGGTTCTTGGATATTCCCGAGCCGGTGGTTGTAAGTACTTTACGGTAGGGTTTGTGACCCTATCTTTAATGAGCTGCTGACACAGCTCGCTTACTTCTGTTGAGATCTCGTGGAATATCCACTGGTCCCCATTTCGATTCAATTTCTGCTATTTTTCCATCACTTCTACTTGTATACTTTATGGGTAATTTCTCTCAGTAGTTAAACATAATAAGTACTTTTGACAAAACGTATAACGACTGCTAGTTTGTTTATTTTCCGGGCTACAAAATTGTATTTTTTTCTTATATCAGAAATAGTTTCTGTACCCCCATTTTAGGTCGCTAACTTTTCCTTTTCAGAGTTATCTATACTAACCTCTCTCTTTTCTCGCTGCAGATGAAGAAATTCAGAATTTCTTTTGTTACGCATGCGCATAAAGTTATTGTAATTTTTGGCGCGAAAATATGGCTTGAGTCTTTTACCTCGCAGAAAAAAGAAGTCTTTAAAATTGTAAACCACGTTGTAAATAAATTCCCAGCATTTTTTGGTTATTTATATTATTGTATAGTTTAGAGACTGACTTGCTGTAAAAACAAATTAACTTGAATAAAATTGTCCACTTTTGCGTTTGTTTTTGGTTTTGGGAGCCTTTTCTTCTAGTATGTTCTTCTCGTACGTTTACTAACTTTTGCCTGCGTTATGTTTCAGGTAATCACTAAATTTCTCTATTTTCTGTTTTTTTCAGACTAGTACTAGGAGTCCACCTACCCGGTTTTCTGCGCTGTAAAAATCCTTTTAGTTAACTGGGTACTTGATTATTTGCAGAAGTTCACTCATTTTGGAGAACAAAACAAAAACAAAAAAAACAAACAAAAAACAACAACAACAAAAACAAACAAAGACAAAAACAAAAACAAAAAAACAAAAACAAAAACAAAACAAAAAAAAAAAAAAAAAAAAACCACACACACTCAAAACTCGCATTGCTGGGCTGCTTTAGCAGGAATGTATAGTATAGTTCAGCAAGTTTGGACTGTGGATTGTAACAAAACAATTTTTTCCTCTAAATTGAAATGCGCTTAGACTAATTCTGCAGAAGTTTTGTACTCATTTTTATTTTTGTCTTCTTTTCCTTGATTTTAGAAGCGGGAAACTATCCCGTCTTAGTAACAGAAGAGACGTTCCTTGACTTCCTGCCAGGCCATACTAGTCCGTGTTCCTGACATCATGACTACACATGTAACCATAACAACGGAAATCCAAACACTTTTTCACAAAAGTTTTTCTTATATTTTCAGGTTTTTCTGGCCCTTGCAAGCCGAGTCAGTTTACAATTGCCAAACGACGAAAACAACTTCAGTCACGGTCTTCTCCTTCAAGATACCGTGTTTCCCTTCATCTCGTGTTAAGATTTTTTCCCAAATTTTATCGTTGAATTTTTGTATTTGTTCATCAGCAATCCACCAATCTTTCTTTCTTTTTTTTTTTAATTTGTCTACAGTGATAACTGCACAACAAACTCGTGTACCTCCCGAAGATATTCAGTTGAAATGTCACTGGCTCTAAGGCAAGAAATGACAATGATTTTCTTCTTTTTTCATTTATTAAGTCCGAAATTTTCACCATTTTTACTAAACTTATTCAGAATACCTTTCTTTCAGGTTCAGTTCATGAAGTGTCTTCTTTGCGGTTTTCACGGCGGCCAGCTTTTTAACCTAAAGTCATTAAAGATTATAATTAAATTTTTTCATAAAAATAAAATAAAAATCTGAAGTTTAAACAGAGCTGCATTTAAGAAATTAAATTCTAAAAACTAAAATCAAACCATGAACCTTAAAACTAAACCTTTAAACCTTAATTTAAACCATACCCTAAAATGCAAAGTTTATCGAAACATTTGTTGTTGTTTGTATTTCGTATGCAGGTTGTTGTACCATTCGAGATGGGCCGAAACAGATAATCACCTTTGAAGTCAAGATGTGGAATGACAAGTTATTGTTTCAATATTGGTCACCTTTATCGTTTGATTATTTCATGTATTAACTTAAAGTTAAGAAAGAGGCCTCTTTAATCATGTAAAAACAAGTGATGTTACATTCAGCAATAAAAGAAAATCCAGCCATATATTCTTGTGTTTATTACATCTAATATTATTTTATGTTTAGAATGATTCCATTTAGTTATTACTTCATTCCCTTGCATTCAAATAGTCAAAAAATGGACCCTAGTGTGGAGACAGATTAAATGTTCTTTGTATTTTAACGAAACCATTTCCGTCTCGGAATGATGGTTCGCCTATCGCCTTTGTCGATGACGAAGTTTTTTGAAATAGGTGTGTGATTAGAAGAGCTTTACTAAAGCTCTTATCTGATCAACAAATGAACTATTTACATGATTGGCTTTGATGTGATGATATTTGAATGATTAGAGTAGAGATTCGTCTTTCTTACCTCCGTTTGTCTGACAAACCACACCAGCAAGATCTTTATTCGAGCAATAACCATTCCACCATTCTGTACGAGCACAGTCTGCTATCGACTTTTCTCTACCATTGCATCCCACATATCTCAAGAGCGTTCTTCTTGGTGTCTCTCCTTCAATGAACCGAATTGCGTGTTCAGCTGCTTTGTAACCAAGCATTCGGCAGATCACGTGAGCATCTAGTATATCCCACCAATAATGACAGACTACTCCCCAGGTCCCTTGATACTGGATTTCTACTTTGCCAGTATGGTTTTGATCTCCCACCAGACGAACTTTGATCGCTTTCTCCTCTGAAACAAATATTGTTCAATAAACAAACAACATTCTAATCACATCCATTACATTGCTTGATTTCATGTCCAGAGAGTAAAGATACACAGTATATAAAGATAGCTATTCTAATCAACATGGTCACAAAAAGTAACTTGAATATTTGATAAAAATAGCAACGAACTAATGCAATAATTTTCGGTTGATGATTTTAAAATATTGTCTCTTGACATGATTAGATAAACAAATATCATATTTATTTCTCATTTTGTAACTTTATCTAGTTGTACCTGGCGTTAGATTGCCACATACCACTCCAGCATCACGGCTGTGATCACATCCACCAGTGTTACCCCAGCCATCATGACCACACTGATCAATAGATTCTTCGTGTCCATAGCAACCATAACCTCTTAATTTAAGCCATATAGGACCAGTTCCTTTGACGCTATCAGTTGTTGTTGTAACTGCCTTGGAGTAATTCAACATGTGACACACCACGTAAGCAGCGTATATGTCCCATCCATCATTGCATATGGTTCCCCAAGTACCTTTGTATCTTACCTCTGCACGTCGCTCGTTAAGAGTCTTGCCATCCACTAGACGAACAGCTACATCAGGCGTTGGGCTCTAAAATTGGTGAAATTGGAATTTATAAATTCATAAGTACTACTGATCGATCTTATTCTCGCTTAGGTTTTTACTTTGCAGGTATTCAGCATTGCTTATTACTTTATTTGAATTTGATGATCACAGGGGTGTTCTTTTTTCCATTTAGGTTTCCTATTGGAATGGAGATTCAAAAATACATCTCATTGTGCAAAATTATGCAACACATGAAAGACCTTTATAAAAAATATATTTCATACGTATCTGTGAAAAATAAAGTGCCTTTTCCACTATTAACCATTGAAATAGTTAAATAAATCCCTGTATCTCCCAATATTTCTTTCCATGGTATTAAATAACATGCACGAACAAACCGAAAACCAGATTTGAAAAAAATATCATATACATATGACTAACCCTTCATACACGTCACACCAACGTCTTCATCATGGTAACAGCCTGTATTACCCCATCCAATGTGACTGCAGTCTGCAATCGACGTTTCTCTTCCTGTACAACCAACGTATCTCAGCCATATTATACCCTTGACGGGTGTAAAGTTGGTGTTTATGTGTTCCTGTACTCCAGGGTAACCAAGCATACGACACACCACCTCAGCGTCTTTCATGTCCCATCCATATTTACATACAGTACCCCACTGACCATGGTACCTGACTTCAAGTCGACCAGAATTGTCTGTCCTTCCTCCAGCTAAACGAACTTGAATTGGTAGAGGATCTGTGGATTTGAACCAACATCATTGAGGTCATTGTACAACTGTCACTTGGACAAGTGTTTGAAAGAGAATAAGTAGAGCTTTACTAAAGCTCTTATCTGATCAACAAATGAACTATTTAGATGTTTGACTTTGATGTGCTAATATTTGAATGGTTCGAGTAAGGTAGAGATTTGTATTTCCTACCTTCATTTGTCTGACAAACCACACCAGCAAGTTCTTTATTCGAACAGTAATACTTCCACCATCCTGGGTGAGCACACTGTGCTATCGACTTTTCTCTACCTCTGCATCCCACACGATACAGGAGCGTTCTTCTTGATTTCTCTCCCTCAATATTCCAAATTGCGTGTTCAGCTGCCTTGTAACCAAGTATTCGGCAGATCACGTGAGCATCTCGTATATCCCACTGCCCATACCACCAATCACCACACACTACTCCCCAGGTCCCGTTGTACTTGATTTCTACTTTGCCAGTATGGTTTTGATCTCCCACCAGACGAACATTGATCGCTTTCTCCTCTGAAACAAATATTGTTCAATAAACAAACAACATTCTAATCACAATCCTACATTGCTTGATTTGATGTTAAGACAGTAAAGATACACAATATATATTGATAGCTTTTCTAATGAACGTGGTGAGAAAAAGTAACTTGAATATTTGATAAAAATGGAAAACGAACTAATGCAAGAATCATCATTTGATGATATAAAATTCTTGTTTTTTGACACTTTGGTTGATTTGATTTTCAGAAAGTAATTTTACACTTTATAAATAGGTAGCTATTTTAATCAACGTGGTCACAAAAAGTAACTTTAATATTTGAAAAAAATAGCAACGAACTAATGCAATAATTTTCAGTTGATGATTTTAAAATTGACATGACATGATTAAATAGATAAACAAAGATCCTATGAAAGTGTTATTTTTGTAACTTATCTAGTTGTACCTGGCGTTAGATTGCCACATACCACTCCTGCATCACGGCTGTGATCACATCTACCAGTGTTACCCCAGCCAGCATGAGGACACTGATCAATAGATTCTTGGGATCCGATGCAATAAAGCCTTTTAAGCCATATCTAGGACCAGTTCCTTTGACGCTAGCAGTCATTGCTGTAACTACCTTGGAGTAATTCAACATGTGACACACCACGTAAGCATCCCATATGTCCCAGTAACTATTGCATATGGTACCCCAAGTACCTTTGTATCTTACTTCTACACGCCCCTCGTTAGTAGTCTTACCATCCACTAGACGAACATTTACATAAAACGTAAAGTTTTATGGTGAAATTGGAATTCATAAATTAATAAATCGTATCTTATTCTCTTAGGTTTTGACTTTCTAGGTATTCAGCATGGATTATTTCTTAAATTGGATTTAATGAGTGTAATTTAAATTAATTTCTTTTCTTACATTTAGGATTCCTGTTTGTATTGATATTCAAAAATTTATCTCATGGAGCAGAATTGTGCAACATATCCATAATCTTTTTTTTTCAGATTGTTAAATATGTGGAGAAATGAAGTGCCATTTCCATTCTTGACCATTGACATAGTTAATCTGGACATGCATGATCTTTTTATGTTACGACATTTCTTTACATCATGTTGAACAACATTCATGAACAAACAGAAAATCCAATTTGAAATAATTGTCCAATAATCCAATGTGCCTGCAGTCTGCAATCGACGTTTCTCTTCCTGTACAACCAACGTTGCTCACCCATATTATACCCTTGACGGATGTAAAGTTGGTGGTTATGTATTCCTGTACTCCAGGGTAACCAAGCATACGACACACCACCTCAGAGTCTTTCAAGTCCCATCCAACGTTACACACAGTACCCCACTGACCATGGTACCTGACTTCAAGTCGACCAGAATTGTCTGACCTTCCTCCAGCTAAACGAACTTGAACTGGTAGAGGATCTGTGGATTTGTACCAACATCATTGAGGTCATTGTACAACTAACACTTGGACAAATGTTTGAAATAGAGTCATTTTAGCTTTACTAAAGCTCTTATCTGAACAACAAATAAACTATTTAGATGATTGACTTTGATGTGCTAATATTTGAATGATTAGAGTAAAGTAGAGATTTGTCTTTCTTACCTTCATTTGTCTGACAAACCACACCAGCAAGATCTTTATTCGAACAGGAATACTTCCACCATCCTAAGTGAGCACACTCTTCTATCGACTTTTCTCTACCACTGCATACCACCTCATCCATGAGCATTCTTCTTGTTGTATCTCCTTCAATGTACCGAATGGCGTTTTCAGCTGCCTTGTAGCCAAGCATTCGGCAGATCACGTGAGCCTCTCGTATATCCCACAAATAATGACACACTACTCCCCAGGTCCCTTGATACTGTATTTCTACTTTGCCTGTATGGTTTTGATCTCCCACCAGACGAACTTCGATGGCTTTCTCCTCTGAAACAAATAGCTTTCAATAAAAAAACAGCATTCTAATCACGTCCCTTACATTGCTTGATTTAATGTCCAGAGAGTAAAGATACACAATATATATAGATAGCTCTTCTGATCAACGTGGTCATAAAAAGTAACGAGTGACATTTGATAAGATGTCACAAAAAAAAAATATTGCGAGACTTTACGATACATTTGATGATCGTATAACCTTGTGACTTGGATATCTAGTTGTACCTGGTGTTAGATTGCCACATACCACTCCTGCATCACGGCTGTGATCACATCCACCAGTGTTACCCCAGCCAGCATGAAGACACTGGTCGATAGATTCTTCGGATCCCGAGCAACCAAGCCTTTTAAGCCATATAGGACCAGTTCCTTTGACGCTAGCAGTCGTTGCTGTAACTGCCTTGGAGTATTTCAACATGTGACATACCACGTAAGCCATTACCAGAAATCCGAGACATTTTGCTCCCGTAGTATATTTAGCCAGCGGTCGTTTTAAGGAGTACTGACTATGCGCAGTGGTATATTTTCATGTAAACAAACATGGCGGAGCGATCTCATAGAAGTACCGATCGGGTGGATTACAAAGCATTAAATACACTTTCTACAGTCGACTTAGACCTTAGTTTAAAAGGGAAAAAAAATTACAGTCGTGGATCTAAAATATATCTTGTGGAGAGACTCATTAGCCGGCGAAAAGCAAATAAGGAGGTAGGTAAATGTGTCGTTTATGGAGATACTTAACCCGTAGTATAAATTTATGCATTTATATTTCTGCAATTTAAAAACATAGGAACTTGAATACCTTGTGAAATGGAAGGATTGGCCGCTATGGAGTTGTACCTGGGAACCTTCTTGTCATTTGAATGATCACCTTATCAGGTAAAGAAGTGTTTTAAATATAAGCTTAATATTTGATGGAGTTGCAAAACCAATACTACAATAATTTCCTTTTGTGTGCATGAAATACGTATAAACTATCGAATACTAAGGGAATTTTTCTTACTTTATTTGTAGGACATACGATAATCCTGTTATTACAAGGGAAAGAATTCAGCATGGGGCTGCATTATTTCTGGAAGCTGTTTTAACTATTCTGAAATCAAATGCTGTCAAAGTTAGTTATTCAGCTGAAATTAGACTAGATCATGATATTGTAAGATATGTATTTAGAGGAAAAGGAAAACAAGCCGCCGATGGAGTCTGCATGCTTTATGATAAATATGATTTTATTCGATTTGATCTTCCAGAATATTGGTATTATTATTTACATGAGCTTGGACAAGGAATAGCGATTGATTTTCCAATTAAGTTGAAAACTGTTCTTAGTTTTGTGAAAAAAAGATACCTGATATCTAAAGGACAACTCAAGCTTGCCCCTAATTCTCCGATCGAAAAAGTGATAATTTTTGTAAATAGAAGAGCTTGTGGTTGCAATAATATTTAATTTAAAAAAAGTGACTGACATATATACAAGGTCGATGAAACGGTCACTTAATTTGGTACATTATTCGTTTGTTAAATAATTTTATAGCATTTTTTTAATAGAATTGTTTACACTTAATTATCAGAAAGCAGTAATAAAAATATGAGCTTTTTAAAATTATGAGAGTACCTATGCAGTGAATCTTAAAAAAATTATAAGAATCAATTCATTAAACTCTTTATCCAGTAAAATAATTAAGATATATATTTTTATTTCCTATATAATAGAATCATGTCGTTAGACCTGGGTAGTAAGATCATGCTCTTTCAAAAGATCAATTAATTCAGATTTTTTCATTTTTGCAATTCCTTTGGCTTTAATTTGTCTTGCTTTGATCGCCTCTCTTAACATCTTGACATTTAAGTTCTTGTATCCATTTGCTTCAACTGGGTTTTGAGTTTCATCACATTTGAATGCTTCACCATCATTTTCTGGTTCTCTTAAACTGGCCTTCATCCTTTTTTTCCTTGTGTCAATGATGCCATCCTCCCAGTAAGCTGCATCCTTTTTTGTGTATTTCCTTTTACCCCTTTCACAATGTTTAAGTGCTTCTTGACGGTGTTCTAGAAGCAATACATCTTGAGCAGCATCCCACTTGTTTGATTTTTGAAAATAAATCCTCTTTGCATCGTCATTGTTTTTTTCAATTCCTTGACCAGTAAACTGTTTGAAGTTCTTGTAATTTTTCATGAAGATGGGAACATGATATACTAATGCATGCATGTATGGAGTAACTCTTTTATTAGAATAGCCTACTCTTTTATCACCAAGTGAGCAAAATAAATTGATGAAGTCTTTTGATTGCTGAAAAATTTCAAGGTGAAAATCATTAGAATATACATCACAGTTAATCAAATTGTACAGAGAATAAAAATCTTTCCAAAGTTTGATGACAGTTTCTTTTGTTTCTTGAAACAGGATATCTAGTTCTTGCAGCTTTGCTGGGAGAAGTTTCATTAGCTTCTTTTTGTCTGAACCAACAAGGCTTGTCCAGTCATATGACCCACTTCCTTTCCCATCAGCATTTTTTTCCTCCCAGATTGAAAAAGTAATACCTAAATCATTAATGGTTTGAATCAATGTCTTTAGATTAACACCCTTTTCTTGATTGTTAGTTTTATTTTGATCTTGTTTGCCATCCTTCTCCATTGCTTCCATAATCAGGTTTTCAGTGAGCCTGTCAGTAATTCTCAGCATTAGATGAAGCTCATCTAGAATGACATGGTCCAGCTCAATGTTAAAAAGTGGTCTGTTGACACATGAAAATTTTTTGGATGAAGCACTTAAATCTTTTAGTTCCTTGAGTGTTCTTTTAATTTCTTCATTATAATATTCAAGATCTTTGGACATATCCCACCTTAAAAGCTTGTACACTTTACACCAAAGGCAAGCATAGTCTGATGTAGCACCACTGAGTCCCATGGTCATGAGTAAAAACTTGTAGTCTCCACCCAGAAATAATTCTATAGGTATATCTTTGTCATGGACTTTGATTTTCCCATTTTTATTTACATTGTTTATCTCTTGTATTATCTCTGAAAATGACTTTTCTAATGTTTCATATTTTTCTGGGCCATTAACTATTCCAATGGTTCTGTTACCTTTTGAAGACATAACCAGATCCCCGGTTTGCAATAGAGAGAATGACATGATCATAAAATTTGCTGATCTTGACATCTTTGCCCCATCACAACTGATCTTCACTTTTATTGGCTCATCCACTGGATGGTTTGGATTAGACTTAAGGAATTGACTAATATGCTCTTGTAAAGTGTTGGAAAATGAGAGCTGAGCACCAGGATATTGACCAGGAGTTCTTTCTATATGACAAAGTTTATTGAGCTCATTTCGCTTTTGTTTTATTAAATAGGATCTCGGTAAGTCTTCAGAAAAAACAGAAAGTTCATGATAAAATTCATCACTGGCACAAAATTTATCCAGCAAAAACAAAAGAGTTTCTAAGTTTTCTTGGTCAGTGGCATCTGCACTTTCTTTAGACAATTCACTTTCAAATTTCAAAGTGTGGTACTTCCCAGTGTTTGTCTCCTGGACCTTTAGGAAAGAAAGTTTGAGCCCATGTGACTCAAGGAACCAAAGGGCAACATCTGCTTTTCCTTTTAATGCCTTGGGTCTTCTGGAACTTTGTTTGTTCCCCAATTCGTCTATAGTTTTGCCTTCGCAGAGAAATCCAGATTTTTTCTCTAAATTCTGGACGTACGCGGAGAGTTCTACATTTCTTTCTTCTATTTCTTTGAATCTTTCTTCAAAGCTTTTTATGTTTTCTCCCACTTCATTTTCTTTATTTTTTAACGCCTCCTTCATTTCACTAGCTAAGTATTCTTTCTCCCCCTCCAGATCTTTGTACTTTAATTTCCATTCCTTTATTTCTTGTTCTGCAGCAGAAAGATTTTCTTCTACCTCTTTAGGTACCACAAGCTCTCTTTCATAGATGTTAAGAGTTAACTTTTTTCCCTGGGCTTCTTTTCTCTTACTTCCACTAGCTTTTTTCCCTGTGTATTTTTTGACAACTGATCCAGCTTCACGTCTTAACCTTTCGTGAATCCTCAATCCTGTCGCTTTACTTACTTTAAACCATTGTCCAGGGATCCAAAAATTAAGTAGGTCGACGTAATCCAGGGTTTTTCCGTGGTCGTCTTTTATCCCAACAAGTTCATGCCATTTCATCAAAATAGGGTAAGGGATTTCTATTGCTAGAGCTATGGATGATTCATCAACATGCGACTGCAGTATATAAGATAGAGGAGGTTCAGCAACCTTAAGCTTAAAATCAATGGCTTTTTTTTCAAATTCTAACAGAGCGTCGGACATTTTGCTATTTAAAAATAATGAAAATACAGTATACACGAGGTTGGCTTTAAATTTTATTTCGTAATTACATTACACGTGCATGCGATTTGATTGTTGTTGTTTCGTAATTTCCCGCTTTTTGGGAGCCTACAGATTCTAAAACAGCGGTATAACAAGGGAAACTACAAGGCTACAAAGCTGTAAACATGGCCGCTTCTTGAGCGAATAAAACGATTAAAATGAGTCATTTCTCTGCTTTTTGCAAGACATTTGCGGCTTCAGATGCTTCTCAACTGGATTCGAAAAATAGCTCTTTTCTCCTGCTGTTTTGCGGCCTTTTATTTTATAATAAAAGGTTAATTTTGACGGTTTTAGACACAACATGAAGTGAAGAATAATTTCAGAGGTCGGCACGGATGGATCCATGCAAAACAGCATAAGTCCAAGTCCATAAACTAATGCAGGTACCAAGCTTTTTGCTTCAATTAAGGGGCATATATTGAAGATATTCCTTTAAGTTTTTGATCAATTTTGCGTCCATAAGGACGAATTGAATGATACAAAAAGCGTTACGTTTGATGTTAATTGAACTGTACTTTTCATCAAAAGGTCGGCACGTAAAATTCGAAGTTGTTATAGTTCAAAAATAACACATTAAGTTTAAGATCACATACATTTCTTTGTATCGCTGGATAGCCATTTTTAAAGGCCCATTCGGGTGAAACTGGATATTCGTGATGCAAGATGTCTCGGATTTCTGGTAATGAGCGTATATATCCTAGTAACCATCACTGCATATGGTTCCCCAAGTACCTTTGTATCTTACTTCTACACGTCCCTCGTTAGGAGTCTTGCCATCCACTAGACGAACACCTACATCAGACGTTGAGTTCTAAAATCGGTGAAATTGGAATTTATAATTTTATAAGTACTACTGATCGATCTTATTCTCTTCGGGTTTTTTTGCATGTATTCAGCATAAACAGTTTTTTCATTTGGATTTGATGAGCACAATGATGTTCTTATTTCCATTTAGGAAAATGTCCTAATGGAATGGAGATTCAAAAATTCATCTCATATTGCAGAATTGTGCAACACATGGAAGACCTTTAAATATATATATATTTCATACATATCTGTGGAAAATGAATTGCCTTTTTCACTCTAAATCTCTGATATAGTTAAATCATTTACTGTACCTTCATTTTATTTTATGATATTTCTTTACATGGTGTTAAATAACATGGATGAACAAACAGAAAACTAGAATTCAAAAAAATATCATATACATGTGACTAACCCTTCATACACGTCACTCCAACGTCTTCAACATGGAAACAGTACGCATTACCCCATCCACCGTGACTGCAGTCTGCAATCGACGTTTCTCTTCCTGTACAACCAACGTATCTCAGCCATATTATACCCTTGACGGGTGTAAAGCTGGTGTTTATGTGTTCCTGTACTCCAGGGTAACCGAGCATACGACAAACTTGGACAAGTGTTTGAAAGAGAATAAGTTGAGCTTTACTAGAGCTCTTATCTGATCAACGAATGAACTATTTAGACGATTGACTTTGAAGATGATATCTAAACGATTAGAGCAGAGTAGACATTTGTCTTTCTTACCTTCATTTTTCTGACAAACCACACCAGCGAGATATTTATTCGAGCAGCGATAATAAACTCTCCACCATCCTAGGTGACCACACTCTGCTATCGACTTTTCTCTCCCACTGCATTCCACGCGATCCATGAGCATACTTCTTGGTGTCTCGCCTTCAATGTAGCGAATTGCGTGTTTTGCTGCTTTGTAACCAAGCATTCTGCAAATCACGTGAGCATCTCGTATATCCCACCCACTCGACCAATAACTACACACTACTCCCCAGGTCCCTTGATACAGTATTTCTACTTTGCCAGTATGGTTTTGTTCTCCCACCAGACGAACTTTGATCGCTTTCTCCTCTGAAACAAATATTGTTCAATAAACAAACAACATTCTAATCACATCCATTACATTGCTTGATTTCATGTGCAGAGAGTAAAGATACATAATATATATTGATAGCTATTCTATTCAACGTGGTCACAAAAAGTAAGGTGAACATTTGATAAAGATGTCACAAAAAACCAATGCGAGACTTTTCGATACATTTGATCATCGTATAACCTTGTTTCTTGACATGATTGAATAGATAAACAAAGATTATATGAATGTCTTGTTTTGTAACTTATCTAGTTGTACCTTGTGTTGGATTGCCACATACCACTCCAGCATCACGGCTGTGATCACATCCACCAGTGTTACCCCAGCCAGAATGACGACACTGATCAATAGATTCTTCGTATCCCAAACAACGAAGCCCTTTAAGCCATATATTACACCTTTTGCCGTTCATTAACAGAAAATGTACATTCATTTGTGCCAATAGTCGTATCAATAACGTGCAATGTACTTTCATCAACACCACAAGTAACATCATTAGTGCGAATCAGCTTTCGATAACGATATTTGAATATGCGTGTACATTCATAGGCATCAATGGACAATCAATAGCACGTTTGTACATTCATATGCGCGGAATGTATTTTCTTGTGCGCGAAATTCAACTTCAATAACACCAAATGACAGACAATGGCATTTATTGACAATCATTTACCCAAAAGTGAAAATTCATTAGTGCTATTAGCATAATCATTGACAATCTATAACGCGTTTGGACAATCATGAGAGTCAACGTTATATTCTATAGCGTGGTTCGACAAACATTTGCATGACTCGAATGAACAATAAGAGAAATAAAACAATCATTAGCGATTTTTTAAAAAACTATTTTAGCCTTCAATTTCTTCGCCATTTATACATCGTGGCAAATACGTTTGCATATATCTGAACCACTGATCACATTTAGCGATAGTGATGGTTGCCACATTTCTCTGGAACCCTTCCATTAGCAACTGCTTTCTGTAGAGACCTAGTGCAATCCCTTGTCGTCTTGCCTTGAGGTCGGCTTTGATTGCTGCTTTAAGTGAGCTAATTGCTATTCTCCTACGCAGCCGCTATTATGGAGGCAGTTTCCTGAGTTTTTTACAGTATATGTATTAAAGTGATTAAAAATAAAATAAAAAAAAACGCTAATGATTGTTTTATTTCTCTTATTGTTTATTCGAATCATGCAAATGTTTGTCGAACCACGCTATAGAATATAACGTTGACGCTCATGATTGTCCAAACGCGTTATAGATTGTCAATGATTATGCTAATAGCACTAATGAATTTTCACTTTTGGGTAAATGATTGTCATTAAATGCAATTGTTTGTTATTTGGTGTCAGTTGAAGTTGAATTTCGCGCACAAGAAAAGACATTCCGCGCATATGAATGTACGAACGCGCTATTGATTGTCCATTGATGCCTATGAATGTACACGCATATTCAATTGTCGTTATTGAAAATTGATCCGTGCTAATGATGTTACTTGTGGTGTTGATGAAAGTACATTACACGTTATTGATACAACTATTGGCACAAATGAATGTACATTTTCTGTTAATGAACAGCAAAAGGTGTACCAGTTCCCTGGACGCTAGCAGTTGTTGCTGTAACTGCCTTGGAGTAATTCAACATGTGACACACCACGTAAGCATCCCATATGTCCCAGTGTATATCATTGCATATGGTTCCCCAAGTGTCGTTGTATCTTACTTCTACACGTCCCTCGTTAGGAGTCTTACCATTCACTAGACGAACAGCTACATAAGATGTTGTGTTCTATAATGAAATTGGAATTCATGAATTAACAATTTTTTATTTTATTCTCTAACGATTCGGCTTTCCATGTATTCAGCATTTAAGCTTATTACTGTATTTGGATTTGATGAGCACAATGATGTTATTTTTTCCATTTAGGTTCCCTACTGGAATGTAGATTCAAAAAATCGTCTGATGGTGCAAAATTGCACAACGAATGCGAAGTCCTTTAAATATATATCTATTTGTCACTTATCCGTGGAAAATAAAGTGCCTTTTCCACTCGTAACCACTGATATAGTTAATCCATGTATCTCCTTTCGATATTTCTTTACATGATGTTGAACAACATACATGAACAAATAGAAAACTCACACCAACATCTTCCCAATGGTAACAGTACGAATTACCCCATTCATTGTGCCTACAGTCTGCAATCGACGTTTTTTTTCTTGCACACCCAACGTATCTAAGCCATATTATACCTTTGACGGGTATAAAGTCTTGAACAACATCCATGAAAAAACAGAAATTTCATACCAACGTCGTTATTATGGTAACAGCCTGCATTACCCCATCCACGGTGACTGCAGTCTGTAATCGACGTTTCTCTTCCTGTACAACCGACGTTCATCAGCCATACTATACCCTTGACGTGTGTAAAGTTGGTGGTTATGTATTCCTGTACTCCAGGGTAACCAAGCATACGACACACCACCTCAGCGTCTTTCATGTCCCATCCAACGTAACATACAGTACCCCACTGACCATGGTACCTGACTTCAAGTCGACCAGAATTGTCTGTCCTTCCTCCAGCTAAACGAACTTGAACTGGTGGAAGATCTGTGGATTTGTACCAACATCATTGAGGTCATTGTACAACTGTCACTTGGACAAGTGTATGAAAGAGCATAAATAGAGCTTTACTAAAGCTCGTTTCTGATCAACAAATGAGCTGTTTAGATGATTGGCTTTGATGTAATGATATTTGAATCGTTTGAGAAAAAGTAGAGTTGTCTTTCTAACCTTCATTTATCTGACAAACCACACCAGCAAGACGTTCATTCGAGCAATAACTATTCCACCATCCTTTATGAGCACACTCTGCTATGGAATTTTCTCTACCACTGCATCCCACAAAATCCATGAGCACTCTTCTTGGTGTCTCTCCTTCAATGCACCAAATTGCGTGTTCAGCTGCCTTGTAACCAAGCATTCTGCAGATCACGTGAGCATCTCGTATATCCCACAAATATTGACAGACTACTCCCCAAGTCCCTTGATACTGGATTTCTACTTTGCCAGTATGGTTTTGATCTCCCACCAGACGAACTGTGATCGCTTTCTCCTCTGAAACAAATATTGTTCGATAAACAACCAGCATTCTAATCACATTCCTTACTTTGCTTGATTTGATTTTGAGAAAGCTAAGTAATGTTACACTTTATAAATAGGTAGCTATTCTAATCAATGTCACAAAAAGTAACTTAATATAGCAAAGAATGCAAGAATGTTGAGTTGATGATTCTTAAATCTTGTTTTTGACACGATTGAATAGAAAAAGAAAGATCACACCAATGTGTCTTTTTTTAACTTATCCAGTTGTACCTGGTGTTGGCTTGCCACATACCACTCCTGCATCACGGCTGTGATCACATCCGCCAGTATTACCCCAGCCAGCATGATAACACTGATCAATAGATTCTTGAGATCCGGAGCAACTAAGCCATTTAATCCATATTTGACCAGTTCCTTTGACGCTAGCAGTCGTTGTGTAACTGCCTTGGAGTAATTCAACATGTGACACACCACATAAGCATCGTATATGTCCCAGTTCACATCATTGCATATGGTACCCCAAGTATCTTTGTATCTTACTTCTACACGTCCCTCTTTAGGAGTCTTACCATCCAGTAGACGAACAGCTACCACACAAATGGAGTAAATGTTCTAATCACTTTTGCACTATGGTTCATCAAGTACCTTCGTCTTTTGCTGCTAGAAGAAAAACTTTTCAAATGAAAAAAGAAAAACATTTCCCTTCTGTGATTGTGGACAATAACTAACAAAAGACATAGCCAATGAAATTGAATACTACATGAACAATATTTGTTTCAGAGGAGAGAGCAATCAAAGTTCGTCTGGTGGGAGATCAAAACCATACTGGCAAAGTAGAAATCCAGTATCAAGGGACCTGGGGAGTAGTATGTCATGATTGGTGGGATATACAAGATGCTCACGTGATCTGCCGAATGCTTGGTTACAAGGCAGCTGAACACTCAATTTGGTGCATTGAAGGAGAGACACCAAGAAGAGTGCTCATGTATCATGTAAGATGCAGTGGTAGAGAAAAGTCGATAGCAGAGTGTTATCATTGGGGATGGTGGAATGTTCCTTGGTATTGCACGAATAAACGTCTTGCCTCTTATGACACTTAAATAGCATAGCCTCTACGGCTTAATTTTACAAAAATCGATACTTCTTTTAATTTAGTATAACGATCTTTATGTTATACATATTAAGAGCTACGAGTTTTACGTTTTTGTATTGAGTATTTTTACCGCATCGCAATGAAAGTAATAAAAATAGATACGCTTACTTTGTTAGCAGCAAAACAGAAAATAAGCAGTTTGCAGTTGGGTCTCTACAGACTCTACTGGCCTTACCTCCGCTCAAAGAAGTCAAGTTAAGGTCATGACCAATTGGGAGAATGTCCGTCAAAAGCTCTTGGAAGGCTATGTGGAAGATTCATTTCTGCCGATCGGAACCAAGTGTGTATTTTCTTGCGAGAATGAAGCCACTGTCCGATGCAAGAATTGTGGACCTCGACAGTTTATGTGCCTTCGATGCGCAAAAGAGTATCACCTAGAACGAAACCAATTTCATCTACTAGATCTATGGAAGGTAATGCACTAAAAACTTAACTTTTAGTTAAGCTGAGATATTCATATAGGCAAATTTTATGATTTTTTTTGTCATTGTTATAGGGGGATATGTATGTTCCACTATACCCAGATCATGGCGTTGTTGGTTGTCATCGTGATCATCAATGTTCTACAAAATTTACGCGTTTGTTCACGCTCATAGATAGTTCAGGTAAAGTCATCTTTAAAAAGATTTACTTTATTGTACATTGAAACAAATGTAATTGTCGTGAGAGAAATCGTAGAAAGTATACTGATCTCATGATCAGCACATCCCTGGGTGAAAACCTTTTAACCAACCACTGCAGGATCTTGTGGATGAGGAGCTCATAGGATCATCCAGGATTCCATTACTCCACAGAAATACATACTGTATCTTATAAATTCGAGCTAATTTGTTTGAAGCACCAAATGAAAAGAAAAAGCAAACAAAATACATGTAAGCTTGCAAAAAGCAGAAACTCATTATTTTGGGAGGAGAACTGTCATCCTTTTGTGGTTGATGGTTTATTTTTGGCTTCTATTTTTTTTTCAAATTCGTACTCCTCATTACACTTTAAGGTTTATAAAACTTAAAATTAAATGCGCCGATTCCCAATTTCATGCATAGACTGACTTTTGTCTACGAATAAGCTATAATAAATCGTATCGTCCATATCAACCATAGTCCTCCACTATTAACTGTGAAAACACATGTATTTCAGTAGTGTGATGACGGTGATTTGTATCAAATCCAACGGAAGCACTACTCACCTGATTTGAAGTATTCAGAGCAGAAAACATTGAACTTGCTCGGCCCTCTGATAAAACCTGGAAATTTTCTTTTTTTTCCAACGACACTTGTGGGAGCTTCGCGATCGAGCGGGTCGGAGGAATCTGTTTTCCGAGCCTTCGCTCGCCTTTGCGTTTCATTGCCAATCCATTTCTATATATTCGAACGATTATATTGGTGCCGCCGTGGTTGTGAGGGCCAAAGACAGCTCCGCCGAGAAAGCTTTACTTTTGATCTTGACGGTGAAGGAAAGGAATATGCAACCATGACTCACGAGGAGCAGACCAAAAACCATCAGGGTGGCTTTTGTGACAAGCAGAGTTATGAAATCGAAACACGGTTGTATTCAACAGGTGAAACTGGCGATTCGCTGTGGTGCCTGAAGTACTATCTTTCCAAACTTAACCCCAAACAACAAGCGTTCTTTCAAAGACCAGTGCCAATCTTTACACCAGAGGACCCAGTGTGGTATGAAAACAAGCCTCTAGGTGTCAACAAGTTGGGTGATATGATGAAGTCAATTTCTATCGGAGCCGACTTGTCAAAAGTCTGCACGAACCACAGCGTCAGAGCAACAGCTATCACCATGTGGTCAAATGCTGGAATCCCGACTCGTCACATAATGAGCATCTCTGGACATACCAATGAACAGAGTATTCTATCTTATAACAGAAGACCATCCGTCCAGCAACTAAAGACCTGCTCGGACGTGATTTCCAGTGCTTTGACCGATTCAGAGGGCGAGAGTAGAAGGCTTGATCGAGATCCCAGGGCTGTTTCGTCTGCTTCCACTTCTGTACAGGTTGTACAGTCTGAGATGGCCATTAACTCCATTCCAGAGTCGATCTTCAATGGCTGCTCCATCCAGAACGTGAATGTCTATGTTGTCAAGCGAAATTGACATTGCTTTTCTTAGCTGAACTTATTAGTAAACTTCGTTTTTTAGAACCTTTGAGTTCTGACTCAAACTCTTTTCGACTTGGCTAAAAAAGCCATTTATAAGTAAATGTCAAAAGTTTTGACCAATAGCAAGCATTCTTTCACAGTGGCTGTCAAAGAACTGTCAAAATTAGCCAATCACAGCGTAGGAAGTTTGGTTGTGAAATGTTGACGCGCCCCACGAAAAAAACTTTCGTAAGTCATAAAATAACCTTTGAAGTTTTCAAAAGTAAATAACCGAAAAACCTTCGCCTTACTTCTGTACTCTGTCCTCTAATGATCATGAAAACTAACTATCTTAGCGAAAATATTCAAAAGCTCACAATAATCAGAGCTGTTTGGTCTATCGCCTTGCTTTCCTTGAATGACAAATTTTCGAAAAACTTTTCGCTTATTTTATTTTGTAAACATTTCGCAGTTTGTTGTAAAAAACAGATCGCACATAGATTTCCATTGTCTGTCCTCTTATTGATCATAGATGACGTCTATGACCGACATGACTTTACAGTGAAACCACTCGCTGCGCTCGTGGTTCCACTTTAGTTTTGAACATTTTAAGACGTCATCTATAATCAATAAGAGGACAGACAATGGAAATCTATGTGCGATTTGTTAAATTTTCATTTACATTAAGGACTTCTAAAGCGAAAAGCATAAAAATTTAGCATCAATTTTTGCTGACCAGCTTTCATGATGATGCAGTTTTCTCCTGAAAAAGTCCGGAAATCTCCAAAATTTCAAGTTAAATGAAAGACATCCATTGTAATTTTCACTAAAACTGATGTCAATCAATCAATCAATCAATAATTTATTCATAATGGTAATTGAACTGAGTGGAGTGCAATTTGGTCTGAAATCAAACGCGTGATTACAAAATCGCACGACCGCGTAGCGGAGTTCAATTACCACTTTATTATATCCGTTTTGAAATCTTTTTTGAAAAAGACGTTTTTTCCAGTTAAACCGACATGACTTACAATCTAAAAGCAGTCGATTCAAACATGCTGTCAAGAGAACTTGTTTATACTGATCGAGCGATGATTCTCATTTTGAAAACCAACACTTTCAATCTAAAACTAAAATTAATTTATATAGGACCAAAAGGCATTACATGTATTAAGATGTATTAAAACATATACAATATTTTTCCTCTTTCTGGCGAATGAATAGCAAAATTCTACTTAAAATATCTATTAAAAGTATATTTCTTGCAAGAAAAATGCAGTTTTCAAGAATGAAGTTGAAATATGCTTGAAAAGTTTCGACAAGAAGTCGTTGTTTTGAGGTCATGAAGCCGACAAAACAAGACTAAACACTTCGTAGGTCTTCACATTGTAGCGCAAAATATACCATATTTTTTCTCTTTTTGGCGAGTTAATAGCAAAAATCTACTTTAGATATCTACTAAGAATATATTTCTTGCAAGAAAAGGGGATTTTTATAGTTATTTAGTGCGCTAACTTACCTTTTGTCACCAAAAAAACTACCCGAATCCGCCATCTTTTTTTACGTTCTCGCATAGCTAAAATCCTGTAAAATGCCAGCCACAATGGCCGATTTGATCACGTGACCTCTTAGTGCAAGTCGTCTATTATCAAAGTAAAACCAACCAAAAAAGCAAAAGAATATCGACCATAGAGGACTTTGTGGAAGGAATTTTCAAGAACAAAACTAGCCCTGTGGGGGTGGCTGGTGGTGTACACGTTACAAAAATCCTGTGCGGGAGAGTAGTAATGTCGAAATTCCTTCTCGCCCGAGTCCTACGCAGGTAAGAACCTAGACATATAACATGGCAGAAAAATTTTCTGTAAGCGAAAAATTTTCTGCACGAAAAATTCGGTAATAAAAACATTGGAGGAAGAGCAAAAAGAGTTTTAAATAAATGAGTCCCCCATATTAGGGATCATTTTGATCAAGTTTTTTGTGGAGTTCGAGGTTTAAAAGACGATGAAATCGTGGTTTAAAGTGAGTTGTTTGTTCAAATATGGCGACTGCAGTTTCCTCCCTTGTCAGAGTTTATATACACAATAAGATCAACATCAGATGAAAACAAAGGTGCGCGCGAAAAAAATGTCCTAGTGCATTTTAAAATAATTTTCTTACCCTTTCGCATTACGGAGGACATTATCTTGATCTCGAATTTAAAAAAAAAATTTTATTTATTTATTTTTTCCGATTTTATTTTCACCATTCACTTTAATCTAAATTGGGCTCCCTGTGGCCGAACCTACTTGAATCAAGTACAACTAAAGATCTTTACAGCAGCGAATGAATCAGCAGTCGCTCCATTGTCGCATAATGCGGCAAGTCCAACTCAGCACCATTAAGGTCAGGCTCTCAGTGAAAAATAGACAAAAAAGAAGAAAATAATTACTATTCTTTATGTATATATCCTATGAACTTCAAACTTATACCAAATGTTCATGACCATCACAGGTCTTGACCGAAAAATAATTGTGTCCATAGCAACAATCACGTGACTTTTAGAAAGCATAATGTATGCAAAAATATGCCCTTTGCTAAAGCGTCTAGAAAACGTGCTCATTCTTTACATACACAAAATAAGATTATTTATAAGGGCAGCCAATGTATTAAATTAATTAGAACCAACTGGAAAACAAAGATTTTAAGTAGATTTCTAACACAAAATGCATGGCATTCATGAACTTCACTCTAAACAAACACTTTACTCTTTTTAAAAGTACAAACAGCATTCGCTTTCACGATTTCCAGTTACAAAAGTATAGTTTTACTACTGAAAATCATAAAACAGGAAAAAAAATCGCTTTATTTGAAAATTTTCCCTTTTTTCTAGCCCCTTTTTTGCTTGAATATCCGAGATTCAAAAATTGAATTCAGGCTCACATAGAACTGGTCAGCTGTCTGCTAAATAAGAAAAGTTCCCATGGTTACATGGCTTGTAAGTGAGGTAATCAAAGATGGCGGACGGAGTACATGAAATTTATTGCTTTAGATTTTGAGGCTATGACTGCCTAAACAGACGAGAATTTTGCCAAAAAAGTGGAAATTTATCCTAGAGATGCTCTCAAGATATAGTGCTATGTAGGTATTTTTCCAATATTTGCGAATCATGAACAGAAAACACTTAATTTTACGTGCAAATATGTTTTTTTTTGTATTCGTAACTTGTTGTTTCCTATAATTTAAAAGTAGTTTTGAAAACCACGAGCGCACTGTTAAAGATTTTGAATTCATCAATAAATAACTCATAAAATACTTAACTCTTTGATTATTACTGATAACGCTGCATTAGTTTGAGCGGGAATTTCAAGGCGCGTAAACTAGTACTTGATGTAACGATCAAAGCTCGTTCATCTTATTTCTACTATATATTCTTCAAAATACCATAAAGCGATAATAAGTCTATAACTGGGCGTTTGCAAAGTTTCCAAGGATTAACTGGCGATGTCAGGGACATTTCTGTGTCCTAATTCTTGTGGATTTGCGAAAGTTGCTGCATTGGAGATCGCAAGGACCACTGTATTGATAAGGGAACAAGGAGAAAGTTCGACAAAATATAAAGCACACCTGAAGACTGAACAGTATAATAAGTTTAAAAGTATCTTTTCATCCGATGATTGGGAAAGATTTTCAATCGATTTCATTAAATTCCATAAGAAACTCCAAGCCTTAAGAGAGAAAGTTAATAAGTGGAACGTCAAGAAACTAGAAGAAAAATCTAAATTCCTCGATACTTTCTCCCTTAAGAAATGGATTAGTCTTCCAGAAGCTCGAAAGAGAGAACACAGCCTTGCCAACTGCAAAGGATGTGCTATCCGATTTTCTGATATACAGGCATATTTTCCGGTGAATTCACCTCAGCTTAAAGCCAAGGCAAAGAGTAATCCAGTGTTTGCAGCTAGGAGTGCTGCAGAGAAGTTATATACTAAAACCCCTCAAACTAAACCCCTGAAAAATGACATTAAAACAGCTGCTAGGGACACATATAAAGCTGTTGATGGCGTGTTTGAGAAAAGGTTTAACACAAGTTTTGCAGAGGCCCTCTCAAAAGTTACAGAGTTGAACCTTCAACATAAATCAAAAAATGAGAGACGGAAAGAAAGAAGAAACCACTACAAGCAAAATAAAGATAAAATTGAACAACAAATGAATGACACTGCATTTTTGAGGTGAGTTAAATCTAAAACATAATCACTACACTATTATTCACTTTTGATCAACAGAACCTAATCAAAAATACTTAAATCTTGTGGAAATAACTCCTGCTAAAATCCTCCAATCATGCAAATAACAAGAAAAACTAACACTTCCCCTCAATAAAAACAAACAACAGCTCTGATAGCACATCATTTTATTTTTCATTTTCAAAAATCCATCAATTACAATATTCTGACTAATGAAAACTACAAATCTTAGGTTTAATGGTCAAATTCTTTCAATTTTTTTTTCTTTTTAGATGCTATGGTAGTGGACAGTCACTGAATGGGTGGGATAGAGCAAGAAAGGCACTCTGTTTTGAAACCAAAGAAGCTGCAAAGGAAAGGAGAGAAGAAGTAATTTATGGTCCACCAACAAAGAAAGCAAAGAACCACACTGGAAATTTTGATGCAATGAACTGGGATAAAGAAGCACTTAAGGCAGAAATACAAAGTTATGAAGACAAACACAATATTAACTGGAGTGAGCTAGCTAAGAGATATGATGTTACCAACAAAACTAGTCAGTTGACAAAAAATGGTGGGCAAATAATTAAAGAATGGCTCATCTCTGAAAACATTGATGTACAACGCTTTACAACAAAAAGAAAGAGAGATGGTAGTCCTGTGATCAGACGCAAAAAAAGAAAAGGGCAAGGTGGGGAAATAAGTGTTCCTGTAGAAGTAGATCAAAAAGTGCTACGTCAACAGCTAAAGGAAAAACTGAGGTCAAAAGAATATACGATTGGGGAACTGATAGTGCCTCGCCAGGTAAATAATACAAAATATTTTCTAAATGTCACATCCAACCCAGATTTAACTACTCATAATATAATTTACAACAAACTCTATTTTTCTTTTTCGTAGTATGAAAAACTGGTACTTACAAAAAATCTTGAAGTCAAGAAGGTTCAATTTTCAACTGAAGGCAGGAAAGTAACCCTAAAGGAGATACGAGAAAATATGTTAGCAAAACAAATGAAGTACTTAAGAGCAACAAGTAACCAGGATATTAATGGAATGACCAAAGAGCAGCTTCAAGGTGAACTTGAGAGAGTAAATGAGCTAAATGGTATTGACACTAATGACATTTTTAAAATGAAAGAAAAACTTAAGGAAGTAGAAAGAACAAGACATCTTATGGTCTGGCTAGATAATTCCACTGTTGCAAACTCAGGCTACCTAGTTTGTTTGATCACTTGCTTGTATGACCCTGCTGTGTTTTACACAGATGAAGAATACAAGCAGGCATTCGGCAGAAATGTCAATATACAACAAATAATAGAAGAACCCGAGCTTCATTTCATTGCCCGATGTGGGAGCTCAGAGAGTGAACAAATTCTTTACAGTGAGGAAAGGTTGAAATGCATTGCTGGCCTCGGAAATAAATGCACTGAAAGAGTAAAGAATATTGAATTTACTGATAAACTGAGGCTCTGTCATGGGGATATGCCACTTCGAGCCTTTGAAGCCGGCCAACAAAAGGGTAGTAATTACTTTTGCTCTGCTTGTGGCATCCACTGTGACATGGTTTACTGCCTTGACCATGCTCTAAATTGTCATTTTACAAGCCTAAAGGAGAGACAGGATGTCATACTACAAGGAGTTGTGGCTCGAAGAAAATCCATGCAAAAGAAATTAAAGCCTCTTGAAGGTCTTTCAAAAACTGAGCTAGCAGAAGAGTTAGGATCAAGGCAAATTTATGATGGAAAAACAAAGGAAGACCTGAGACAACTACTAACAGAGACCTTGCAAGGAAAACAACGGGTTCCAGCACTTTTGTTTAACACACCAAATGATTCACTCTCTAATTTAGGCCTTGACAGCTATGAAATCCTACCATGTGAACTGCTCCATGACCTGGGTCACCATATTGAGAACTTTTTTGCAGAATTCCCTAAACACTTGTCTAGAGAAGAATCTAAGATCCTGGAGGAGGCCATTTCATTGAGTCTAGCAGGCAAAGACAGCAAGAGATGTGTAGATTTCAGAGTAGCTTTAATTAAGACTGCAGGTTTTGCTCACCAGTCAGGAATATTCTCCCAAGAAGCCCTTCAAACCATTGACACTCTGACTGAGATGCAAAGAATTTTGTACTCTGGTGATAAGAACCGCTCTCCTGCTCAAGTTCTTCGGTATTACAACCAGGCATGGTATCACTCAATACTGCTGCATGACTACATTGTCAACAATCCTAAAAAGCTGACCCTAAGGAAAATGTTTGGTGTGTATTTTCATAACCTCAGTGCACATGCAGGTGATATGTTGAGAATCATCTCTGGGCAATCAACTAATGCAGAAAGGCAAGAGAGGATCTTCAACAGTATCAAGAGGATAACTAAACAGACCAGCAATTACCATCCTGGACACATCATCCCCAACCTATTCATACGCCTTCAGGCAGAGAGAGAACTTGGCCTTCAAGCAAATGATCCAGGGCGACAGCAAGCTCAAGTCAGTAACCTTTCCAAATGTCTACCACAACGAAAGAATACAGTCATCCCTCTCTCCATCATCAAGAAGCATTCAAGAGAGTGGCAGTCTCACCTTCAGCACATAAGTGATTTCTTGCTTGAGGGTGAGAGTGTCTGGTGGAAGAAGACAGACAACGGAATTGAATTTTATGATGTCTCTGATTACCCTGATCCATTATTAAGGGGTCCACAGCTACATCACTTCAGATCTCAAACTCTGTCTAATGAAGAGCATTACCTGAAGAGCTGTTGGGAGGTGTGTGTCAGAGAGAACATAGCAATCCCCTTACACATCATTAGGGTTGACCAGAAAGATGGAACGACAAAGAGGGTGCATACATCATACTTAGGTGATGCTGTTCCAAATGATCCTATGCCTGTGCCTGAGCAAAATGAGCCTGTGCCTGAGCCGAATGATTTTATGCCTGTGCCCCAGCTGAATGAGTCTGTGCCTGAGCCGAATGATCCTATGGAAGAGGTAATAGAAGTTTATCCTGCTCCTGATGAAGTCATTAATCTGAAAGACAGAGACCCCTTTCAAGAGGAGCAAACTACAGAACATACTCACCTGCAAGACCAAGGGTATGAATATGTTGTAAAGAGCAGTCTCTGCAGAGCTATACAAGTACTTTTTGGACCATCAAAAGAACTAGAAACTCTTGACAAGAAGCACTTACATCTGAAAATGCTGAAAGCGAGAAAAAAAAGAGATGAAGAACTAGAACAAAGCTACAACAAAGATTTAGCTCATATACAAGTAAAAGTTCTGGCAGAGAGTAGGAAGAGCCAAGCTATGCTTGTAGAATGGGAAAAGTTATGTACAGTAAACAATGGACTGGTAGCGCCATCGACAGAACAAATGAAGTCTGACAAAACGGCTTCCTGTTTATTAAAGAAAATAAAATATGCTAGAGCTCTTCTAAGGGAGTGGAAAATAGATTTCTATTCTTGAAAAATCGCTGAACAGCTTTGAACGTCGTAAGCGCTAATGTGTAGAAATAAAACAAAGATTTTCAAAGTAAGTTTTTTAAGGCTTCGGTTGGGCTTGAAAGAAATATAATGTAAAACAATGTAAGAATTATATTTAATTTTTATTTCGATATTTCTAGCTTTGGTTAAACAAAATTCTTAACGAAATTTAATTCTATATCATCAATAAAAAGAATACGTACCTGCAGATTCATATGGCTGAATTATACCCCAAATATTTGTTTGTTGATCCAACACGAACAGAGTCCGAGTGAGAACGTCGGTTGTCGATCATAATCAGATTTCATTGCTTTTAAGTACTGTAGTTTGATGTCAGAGATTAAGGCTGCAGAAAATACCTAGCCCTGTTGCTCCTTAGATTTTATGGAACGAAACAATGCAACTGTTTCTTTCCGAAGGCTTGAAAACAGCATCAAAACTTGTGAAAATAGCGATAATAACCGCCATCTTGGAATTCCTTTTAGCATTTGGCATCTTGAACAATACCGTTGCCATGGCAAACTAGTACCCAGGGTCCCCTCGCCAAAAACTTCGCTGGGGGTCAAAATGTAACCAAGAGCCTGACCTTAATGGTGCTGAGAAGAACCGAAATTGAAACTGCCGCACCAAACTGATTCCTAAGCCGCTCTTTTGACATACTTAATTCATGCAGCACTTAATAAACATATTACTGTGGTTTTCTATATTCTCATGTGAACTCGGTAGTTGCGTACTGAAATTTGGTTTTTCGCTGCCTACAAACGAAAATAATCAGTCGGTACCTTTTATAATCTTGACCGGCGGCAGTGAAAACCAATTTTACAACAAGCCGTTGAAATGTCGGAGTTCGCAGAATATGGAAAACCGTAGTAAGTTCGGCGTAAGAATAACCTAATTGTATTAGGTTTGAGGAGAGAAAGGAGAAAATGTTTTTGATGCAAAACATTTTCCAGAACCCTGACTAATAGCATTCATGTTTTTCGGGTACCCCCCTTCAATCGTTTAAAAAATCCTCCTAATCCTCCCAGTCCTCCTTTTGACATTTCAAGGCCCCCATGCTCCACTAAAAACAATTTGAGGGGCCCCCATTTTCTCCTCCAACCCCCCCCCCCCCCCCCGACTTAAATAATGACTGGTCCTTAAATATTAATTTTGTAATTTTAATTTTTGTCTAGACTGAGCTTAAGACTTATAAAACTTATTTTTCAGCTCAAACAAGCATTTTTTGTAAAGTTGTGGGATTTGTTTCAGAATATGTTTCGAAACGAATGCAAATTTGCTTGGATTTGTTTTGGAGAAAAATCGCAACTGTTTGGCTTTCTGTGACAATGTTTTGAAAAAGGTTAAAAAATAATGCCAATGTGTCAATATATAAAGGAAAACCCTCTTATTTTGAAGTTTACCAAAACTATATTTTCCTTGTGACTTGAATAAACAAAAGAACAAGGAAGTGATAGCTGTAAACAATACAGGTTTACCTAAACTGTTTCGGTTTTGGATGAAAACAATAAGTACGAGTAATATCCTTACATTTTCTAAAAAAAATGGAAGGAATTCCTAGTGAAATTTTCAAATTCATTGGTAAATTAATTGCTAATAAATTTATAAGTAAGGTTTCAAGGTTTTTTTCAAGGTTTTTTTATTTATTTCCCAGAATGAGAATTTTATACTTTACATCACTATTTAAAAAAAATTAACTGGGAGGAGCAGAAGAAAACAACCCAAAAGGGTTAAGAGAATATTTCTGCACCTTGAAACTATATAATACTTTCAAATAAGAACTTACAAGGGGGAAAGAAGCAAGCTAAAATAGATTCAATACACATAAAAAGTGATGTATAATAAAGTGAAGTTTGAACTAAATTAAAGTAGGAAATAAAGTTACATTGAAGCAAAACCTAAATAGAATCAAAATTCTAAAGCAACAGATGTGTTTTAAGCTTATTTTTAAAGACTTTATGTGTTGAACTGGTTTTTATATTATGTGGTAAATCATTCCAGCTTGTGACAGCTGCATACTTAACACCAAACTTCCCATAATTCAGGTTTACTGGAGGGACATATAGATTCTTATTTGATTTAGACCGCGTATTGTAATTGTGAATCAAATCTATACCTTGAAAAAGGTTACCAAAAATATCTGGTAGATTGGAGTTTGAATGTTTGTAAACTAGTTCACAGAACTGAAATTTAGTTATTTCAAAAATATTTAGGATGTCAAGTTTTTTAAAAAGTGGTCTGCTGGGTGTTCTGAAGTTTGAAAACGTAATTACACGGAGAGCTCGTTTTTGTAGAATGTGAATGGGTTTAATCCTTGATTTGTAGTTACTACCCCAAATCAAGGTGCCATAAGAAAGATACGGATATATGAAACTATAATAAAGATTTATTAGAGCTTCAAGAGAAAGATAGTGTCTGCATTTATAGAGAATTCCAATTGATTTTGCTATTTTTCTTGACACAAAAGAAATTTGAGGACTCCATGTAAGGTTCTCATCCAAAAGTACACCTAAGAATTTAGTATGTGACGTTTTATCAATATTTTGACCTTTTTTAAGGGACAACTGACCTTGAACACCACCAGCCACGATATTTCTAAGCCGTTGCTGCGTTCCAAATAAGATATATTTTGTTTTTGACAAATTGACTGTGAGTTTATTGGCCTTAAACCAATCATTTAATGACAGTAGCTCCTTGTTTAGGATATTAGTAGCTTTTCTAAGGCATTTATTGTTGCATAGAAGATTCATATCATCAGCGTAGAGCAATAAGTGAATTGTTTTTGTGAAAAATTGAGCATCACTCATGTATATCAAAAAAGGATTGGACCGAGAATAGAACCGTGAGGAACCCCATAAGATATTGTTTTAAGGTTTGAATTAGTTCCATCGACACACACATATTGTTTACGATCTCTGAGATAGCTTTCAAACCAGCTTAAAGTATCACTACTAAGACTGTAATAGGAAATCTTATCCAGCAAAATATCGTGACTGACAGTATCAAAGGCCTTTGAAAGATCAAGAAAGACACCCAAAGAAATACATCCATTATCAAAGGAATCTATTATTCTCCGAACAAAATCAAGAACTGCCAAAGTTGTATTTCGTTTTCTCCTAAAACCAAATTGATAATCAAACAAAAGGTGATTACACTCTAAATGATTTGTTAAACACTCAAAAAAATTAGAAAAGTATCTTAGAATCAACTAGTATCTAAAGTGTTAATTAATATTTAAAATTATTTGGTAACAGACAGATACCCAATGTATAAAACTATAAATAAATGTTTGCCTAAATTAATTGAAGACCTTTTGGCGCTCCAAAAATCAAATCAAATCAATAAAATAAAATAGATATTTATTTTTTTGAGTTAAATATAGGATGACTCCGAAATGTCGAATTTTACTAGTTTCAATTACATTTGCTTATTTCTGCATTATTAGAGTGCAAACAATATAACCGTGAAACTTTAGTAATACTAAATAGCACAATTTCATGTGAAATTCCATTGTTTTCTATTGTTTAATTAGCATTATTTTGTACTATTTAGTAATTAGTGTTTAACGGATTAGAGTGCAAACAATTAATCCGTATTACTAAAGTTTCACGGTTATATTGTTTGCACTCTAATGGTTTGCACTCTAGTAAGTATCTCTCAGTAAATAAATATTAAATGATAGTCTTTAAAAATATTTTCTAAAAATATTTTCTAAATTAGCCTATATCGATGACTATGAAAAAGCTCCTTTCAATATGCGGTTAATAATTTTGAAACAAAAATTCATCTTGTAATAAAACAAATTCATTTCGTGAATAGCAACAAAAATATTTTGGCGCGTTTTTTTTTAGCGCCAAAGTTCCCGTATGAATATTTATGAACTCGTTTTCCCGCCTTCTTTTTTACACCGTTTTCCTCCTCATTCTATCTTACCGTCGCTGCAAATTGATATCTGTTCGTTGGAGCATTATTCTTTTTTAAGCTTTTTTAAACAACGGAAGATTAAACATTTAAGTATTTTCAACCATTTTTCTCTAAATGAGTTCGATATTTCGCATCTAACTACCTCGGTATCCTTGAGTAAAAGCGAAACACGAAAAATATACGAGCTCACTAACGAAAGTAGTAAGCTCTTTCCTTATGGTTTGATTAAGATTTCGCTTTGTCTGTTTACTAGCCTAGACTATTCATATTTAGACTAGTTTTATTGCGAGAAAGCAAAATATAAACTATTCATGTATGGGTAGGGTTGGGAAACTATGCTAAATGCTCCTCTGCATTTGGCGCGCAAACGCTGAAAGGCTTGAATACTATTTGACCTTAGTTCAAATTTTAGTAAAATATAAAACAGCAATTATGAATAAAAGAACAAAAGACAAATTTCATAGAGTGCAAACAATTAATCCGTGAAACACTAATTACTAAATAATACAAAATAGTGCTAATTAAACAATAGACAACAATAGAATTTGCATGAAATTGTGCTATTTAGTATTATTAAAGTTTCACGGTTATATTGTTTGCACTCTAGTATAAAGAAATACTGTAATTATTAAACAAATTGAATTTATTGTCAAAATCGTAAATATTGTTTTGTGATTTTTTTATATAAATATAACTTTTTTGAATCAAAAGTCACCCCTCGCACTCCTTCCTACCCCCTGACAAAACTAGATTCGAAAGCGTAACAGGTAGCGCTATAACGAGATGTGCTGTCAATCACAATCAATATCCTTACTATTTATACTTGATCCCAGTGTCAGACTCTAGTCATTGTTGGCTTACCTTCTGCCTTGGCTGCAGCGTTCAGTAGATTTCCCTACAAACCTTATCTTGGATGAGGACCTGACTGATCGATGGCGCGCCTTATACTGTTACTGTGTACTGTGTTCTTGTTGGTTAAGGGTGAGTCTAAAACTAGATCAAACACTATTTCTTATTTAATAGTAAACTCTCGGATGTTATCAAATTAAATTAAGTGGATTTTTATTAATTGTTCAATCTAATAAGTTAATCTCATGATATAGTAAGGTCATTTCACGAGCTACGTTTGGTCAATAATTGCGGCTCAAAATTCACAGCGCAGGAGCTGAATAATCTGATCCAGAAAAGCATATGTAATTTCGTACAAATTCAAATAAAAACTACAGAAGGGCGTCTTGAATACATTCTTTTTAGTTTTAGTAGGAGAATTTGACGGCTCTAATCAAGTTAACGACGTTCGCGGGCAAATGTTCCCCCCTGAAACTTTGCATAGTGAAATAAGGTCATCATAAAACTTCCAAAGAGCAAATAAAAATGGGGGTTACCGAACTCACTTAGGAGTGAGATGATATGAAAGGGTGGCCGCGGCGTTTTTTCGTCAAAAATCATCCATAATTGTTTGCGCCTAATCCATAAGTCGAGCATTAAAGAATCCTAGTCAACCACAATGCACTGCGCGACTATGTTATTGTTTACAATGTTCACTAACATCGTTCTCGAAGCTTTTTCAAGCTCTGGTGGAGCAAAAGTTTTGCCAATTCGCTATACAAAATTCCTCAAAAATTCCCCTAAAGTTTTCTTACTTTCATTCCTCAACAAGTACAGGTTGTATTTTTCATTAGATCTTAGATCTTAATAGACCCCTTAATTCGAATGCAGCTCAATTTGGAGGACATAACAAAAGGTTTCCAATTCTCAGAAGATTGAAATTCTTTTGTTTTGTCCTCCAAATTGAGCTGCTTTGAAGTCCGATGCAAGGTATCTATTTCAACTTTATGACTTTTCGGTTGTCCAACTGGTAGCCATTGCAACTCTCGAAATCTACCTTAGATTCGTTGCCAAAATTTCTCAAATCTCGCAGAAAGCTTTAAGTGACTATGTACCATTATATCACCATGGTCGTAAATCATCCAGCAGGGATAACAAGACCAATGAAAGTGCATTCTAAAACTTAACCTTCAAATTAAAACCGCCATCAGTTTACCTGGCAGAGAAAATGGCGCATTGCATACCAATATTTATGGTTGTATATTGACAACTTGAAAATTTTGGCTCAAATTTGCCGCCACCATGAAACATTCGGTGAGTCTTTGAATTGAGTGCAACGTAGATTTGAAGTTTTTATCCAACGTGTTTTCATTTTGAATTTCCCATACTCCCCCCCCCCCCCCCCCCAAATTCCGTACATTGACAACTTACGGTATCTAACTTATTGCAAATTATTAAAACAGAAAAAATGGGGGCCAACGATATTGTTCAATGTTGCTCTACCGACCTAGACTTCCAAATTCGTATTGGAGCAGTGTTTTGCCATTACAACATTTCTTTATAACTTTTGCGTATGAGAAGACATGTGCATACATGAATATGGGTACAAGTCAAACAAAGAATCTTGTTCTCGTGGAAATAACACATGATTTAAAACAAGAAAACATTACGCGCAAGATAAAAGGGTATATACATTCATATGATCTTTATTTATCTATTCAATCATGTCAAGAAACAATATTTTAAAGTCATCAACTGAAAATTATTGCATTAGTTCGTCGTTATTTTTTTCAAATATTCAAGTTACTTTTAGTGAATATCTATCTATATATATTGTGTATCTTTACTCTCTGGACATTAAATCAAGCAATGTAATGGACGTGATTAGAATGTTGTTTGTTTATTGCGCAATATATATTTCAGAGGAGAAAGCGATCAAAGTTCGTCTGGTGGGAGATCAAAACCATACTGGCAAAGTAGAAATCAACTATCAAGGGACCTGGGGAGTAGTGTGTCATGATTTGTGGGATATACGAGATGCTCACGTGATCTGCAAAATGCTTGGTTACAAAGCAGCTGAACAAGCAATTTGGAATCTTGAATGAGAGACACCAAGAAGAGAGCTCATGTCTCGTGTGCGATGCAGTGGTAGAGAAAAGTCGATAGCAGATTGTGCTCACCCAGGATGGTGGATTGTCTCTTCATATTGCTCGAATAAAGATCTTGCTGGTGTGGTTTGTCAGACAAATGAAGGTAAGAAAGACAAATCTCTACTTTACTCTAATCATTCAAATATCATCACATCAAAGCCAATCATCTAAATAGTTCATTTGTTGATCAGATAATAGCTTTAGTAAACCTCTACTTATTCTCTTTCAAACACTTGTTCAAGTGTTAGTCGTACAATGACCTCAATGATGTTGGTACAAATCCACAGATCCTCCACCAGTTCAAGTTCGTTTAGCTGGAGGAAGGTCAGACAATTCAGGTCGACTTGAAGTCAGGTACCATGGTCAGTGGGGTACTGTATGTGATGATGGATGGGACATGAAAGAAGCTGAGGTGGTGTGTCGTATGCTTGGTTACCCTGGAGTACAGGAACACATAACCACCAACTTTACACCCGTCAAGGGTATAGTATGGCTGAGATACGTCGGTTGTACAGGAAGAGAAACGTCGATTGCAGACTGCAGTCACCGTGGATGGGGTAATACAAACTGCTACCATAATGAAGACGTTGGAGTGACGTGTAAGATGGGTACGTTAATAAAAAAACAAATGTGTACCCCGTTGAATGTCATGTCCCAAATATATTGCAAATTAATGCAAGACCAAACAACAGGTTTTGCTCATCTATAATGAAATTCAACGCATGTGAAATTTGAGGCTTAAAATTGACATTACTTTTGTATTGTAAGTGACTTAATCGTTTTGTTATTGTAAAATATTATTCCCTAAAACTCTGGCGCACAGTCTTTATTTCTAATAAAGAAGTGAAAAAGAAAAATCCTTTGACTTTCATCTTAATTTTGAAGGCGCAGTTAGAAGGACAACACAAGCACCTACAACTACTAAACCGTTGCTGACCAAACCACTGACCAGGTTAAGGAAAAATCAGATGCTTCAAATGTTATGAAAGTTATGTAGCACTTACCTTTTAACACCTCACATTGTGTATCTTTTTAGCAGCGTCACTGAGAGGCCAACAACAAATAAGAAACAGGCACCTACAACTAATAAACCATTGCTGACCAAACCACTGACCAGGTTAAGGAAAAATCAGTTGCGTAAAATGTTATGAAAGTAATGTAGCACTTACCTTTTAACACCTCACATTGTGTATCTTCTTAGCAGCGTCACTGAGAGGCCAACAACAAATAAGAAACAGGTGAGTAGGTAAAAATGGAAGTGAAATAAGATAAAGTTAAAAAAGAGCACGACCCAGTGGCAGACCTAGGATTTTAAAAAGGGAAGCGGTTCCAAAATGGCCGTCGCGCAGAAAAAGATAGCGCTTTACAAAGAAGGGTTTCTAATTAATTTCATTCAACTGAGTGTAAAGAACACGATCAGCTTCACAAAAGGCTTGAACTGCCTTGCTTGAAACCATCATCTGTTTTATTCATCATATTAGTATAGGATAAGGTGCAGTTATTGTCTGCATAAAACGAAGTCTTTGCTGATGAAAAAATAACGTTTTTGTTCTTTAGAAAAATCTTATGTGTTTGATTTACCTTGGTTAATAATGATGGAAAATTAAAAAAAAGTTTTTTTTTCATCTTCATATAACATAAAGCGAACTGGAGAGCCTGGCTGCGGTAATTTTACACCGAAAGCGAATTGCTCAAAAGAAGATGATGGTAAGAAAAACATATGTAAAACATGTACATAGATATAACCAAGCATACTAAAAGATTCTATCATAATCAGTTAACCCTTCACAAGAGTCTAAAGAATCTAGAATCTATAGGCTTTTGTCATAATTCTGATTTTTAAAAATTTTGAAGTCAGAATTTTGTATGCAGTTAAGAAATCTTGAAGGATTCAAGATATCTTAACTTTGATGGGTTGCTATGGCTACTAGTGGAGACAAGAGGCGATTTGTTTAGCTAGTTAGACATACATATAGTTATATCAATTCGGTTATCAATGATTTACGAGTAAGCTGTAGAATGTATTGATAACGTACCAAAGTGGAGTAGAATGATGTGATGGTCATCGAGGCTGTAGCAGATGTTAATGGCTGTGGATAGTTGGGTGAGTACTGAAACACTTTTGTTACATGCATTTGGGAAGGTACATTTTATTTTTGGTGAGAGAAGGCTGCAGGATTCTTAAACTTTTTTCAGATAATTAAAGCCCTCGCCTTTTTATTCGGTAAGAAATATATGACCCTCCTATAGAGTTAACAAGGAAAAATCTTTCGTCAGAAAATAATGTTTGTCATGACAAAACAGTTACAATTTTTACTATTGACCCTTCCTTCTGGAAGCCCAAGCCCCTCCCCCAATAAAAGAGGTACCCTCTTTCGTTCTTCAGTTTGTTTTATTTCGTGAACCGGAACTGTTCTTTGATTGGTTTACATCTTTCATCTCCAGTCTTCTCATTCATACCTTTTCGTGTTAGTTGTCCTATTGATTGATTGCTTCATTCATTAAACAGATTTAACCATCCATTTCTTTCTTCTTCTATTTTCTCCCTCACACCCATTCGTTCTTTTATTCATTTTTCATTCATTTATTCAATCGTTCGCTTTTTTATTCACCCATCCACTTCTTATTTCGCTTTGTTTTTGCATTCGTTTCTTTGTCCACACAGGAGGCCCATAAGTTTAAAAAAGACAACAGTGATGAACTACTATAAACCAAAGGTAATAAAAATAATTAACACATATCAGTACTTTTTCAATGACCTACGAAAATGATTGACATTTTTTCTTTTGTCTCAGATGATGACGTCACGACAGTTGAAGTACGCCACCAAACTGTGCTCAGAATGATGCAGACAGACAGACAGACGGACAGACAGACAGACATGCCTATAACTAAATAAGCATATTCAAATAGTTAGTTAAGTAGTCAAAAGTTTATCTTTAAATGTATATATCACTGAAGTATATAATTATAGATGTGAATATGAATATAAATCAACAACTACAATCTTATGTACCAATAAAGACACATAAATTCAAAAATAAATAAATATAAACACCAAAGAATTTCACTCCATCTCCCCTACCCCTCCGTCCTCCATAGGCAAACGTGCACCCCCTCCCCCTCCTCCATCCATGACGAGGACTGTTCAGGACTTTCTCTCCTCCTTCCCTCCCCATGACTACTGATATATGTTGATATGTAATGGTGGTGTATATTGTACTTATTTCTGTATAATCTTCCCTACCCCTCCATAGACAGGCTTGTACCCCTCTGCCATCCATGACGAGGACTGTTCATGACTTTCTCTCTCCCTTCCCTCCCCATGACTACTGATATATGTTGATATGTAATGGTGGTGTATATGGTACCTATTTCTGTATAATCTCCCCTACCCCTCCATAGACAGACTTGTACCCCCACACCGCCATCCATGACGAGGACTGTTCAGGACTTTCTCCCCTCCCCCCTCCCCATGACTACTGATATATGCTGATATGTAATGGTGGTGTATATGGTACCTATTCTTATCAAGCATTCGCTCTACAAGGATTCCAAAGATTTGTTTCCTTTCACGTGATATCACGAGGGATTCGGAAGAGAGCAAGATATTTCGACTAATATCTGTATTAAATTTTCCCTTAGGAAACATGTTCTGAAGCAGAAGGATAACGCTAACGTTTCTATGACGGCCTTGGGTAAATAATGGAGCTACAACAGGTGTTACTGCATTGGGGTCCCTGTGGGTTCGTTGGTTCCCTGTGGTCCGTGGCACGCATGCGTAGCAAGTAGAGCGAAAAGGCGGCCACGAGGCCACTGAGTTTTCACCTTTGAAGATCCCCTTAAAAATCCCTTTTTTGAGAGATTTTTTGGAAGACTTTTACGGGAATTTAAAGCTCTATTCAATGATTATAAGGCCCTTTATGTTCTGGTATCTTACGTTTTCGTCAACGAGTTGTAAACGCCTCATTTTATCGTGATTAAATTTGTTGTTATAGCCGCCTATCGTTACAACAGGACTGTCTATCGCTTCGGCCATCAGATCATCCAGTATGATTATGTTGTTGTACTTGGTATTAATCTCATTTAAATCCTCAGAAAGCTCAGGAAGACCCCGTCCGAATCAAATCCTTTTTCCCAACGAGTCTTTTAAAATGCTGTAACCATCTTGCCATTGATTATAGCCGCACAACAGGATGCGGATATTTTTCTGCTCTTCAAACACGACGAAATAGGTTTTACCGCCAGTCCACTCTCGCTACCATACATGTCCAAAATAGACGATCTGATACGGACGGTAAAAGTATTTTACCGACGGTACAGATGGTGAAGTTAATTTATATGCAAAATTCACGAATTAATTATCAAACTCATTAAAATCAAACACCCGTTGATAAGTAGAATTGGTCACCCTTTGGTAAAGCGCGCGTCTTCATAATAATAGAATTGGTCACCCTTTGGTAAACATGAATATTTATCAGATGCAATCACTGAACACATCCCACGTTGGTTTACCGATGGTACCGATGGTACCGATGGTACTAATTCTTTGCCAATATTATGTCATAATAACTTTGGTCGAATTCCCTACTAATTCATTAGCATCCTGAGCGACAATACGTATAAGAAGGATCTATCCATCGATCCCGTGTACTTCGATTTCATCTACGTAAGCTTGAAAAGTAAATAATCATTGGAAAATAATCGACTCTTATGTGATGCGCCGTTTTGAACTTGCTAAGACGGATCTATCCATCGATCTCTTGTACTTCGATTTCATCTACGTAATTCAATAAAGTAAAATTCAACTATGATATATATATAATATATATATATATATATTTAATATTAACAGTTTTTCTTTGCATAACTAATAGTAACATCTTTGCAAAAGGGTGTATAGTCACTTTTTTATTTTAAATTATTAAATTTTAAACTATATCCTTATCATTTATGAATATCAGTAGGATATCATTTATTCCCCTTTTTTAAACTTAGGGAAATATGGATATAGAATTGTACCCCCAAACTATTTTGCCAAAAATTAAAAATGACCATCCCCCCCCTCCCCCCCCCCCTCCCCCCCCCAATCATTTCCAGTCTGTTTTGAAAAACGTACCCCTATCTAAAAACCGCCCATGCCCTCCTGATGATAATTAAAGAACAGATTGATAGATTGCAGAATAGAGCTTGCAAGTTTGGGTGTATTGACCATGTCACTCCCATTGAGCAGATCATCTGACTTGATCAGTACACCCAAACTTACACTCAAGGACCTTTTACCTCCAAAGAAAACATGCAGTCTCAGAAAGAGAAATCATGAATTTTTACTACCTAAAGTTAAACCGTAACATTTATGAATTGTTTTTTAAAAAGGTGTCTTTTCAAATAGGTGCATGCAATTATTCTTTGAGAATATAGTTTTCTGTTTTGTAAAAATTCTGCATTGTGCACTTTATAACATTCATGCTGCTTCAAGATCTTGATGTTCATATACAATAAATAACAGGTTAAATAATAGGTGGGAATTTCAGTGTACCAGACCCTGCATAATCAATTAAAATAAAACTATATCCATGTATTCATGCCAGTAAGTATTGATAGTAAAGGTTGAACTATAAGACTTTGTGAATGAGAATGGCATTTTGAGGATATATTTTTGTAACATGTCGTTGTATCCTTTCTACTCTTGATTGATATCACCAATAAAGCATGGTTCCCATATTTCTGATGCATATTCAAAGTGACCAACATCAAGAGTGAGTTATAGCATTCACCTCAAAAATACACTCTGAATGTAGTAAGTGTTTTCTTTTAAACCTATAATTCTATTACCACAAGTTGTTTACTTCAGCACCTTTATGTTTCTACTGTAGTTAACTTGTTGAAGCCCCAGACACACAAATCTTGGTAGTCTTGTGAGAAGCATGGGTGGTGTAGCGGTGAGAGCGCTCGCCTCTCACCATATGCAAGAAATGCGCATTTCTTGCATATAAATTAACTTCACCATCTGTACCGACGGTAAAATACTTTTACCGTCCGTATCAGATCGTCTATTTTGGACAACCCTCATACTTTATGGGTAATTTCTCTCAGTAGTTAAACGTAATGAGTACTTTTGACAAAACGTATAACGACTGCTAGTTTGTTTATTTTCAGGGCAACAAAATTGTATTTTTTCCTTATATCAGAAATAGTTTCTGTACCCCCATTTTAGGTCGCTAACTTTTCTTTTTCAGAGTTATCTATACTAACCTCTCTCTTTTCTCGCTGCAGATGAAGAAATTCAGAATTTCTTTTGTTACGAATGCGCATAAACTGCTTATTGTAATTTTTGGCGCGAAAATATCTTAATGGCTTTAGTCTACCTCGCAGAAAAAATAAGTCTTGTAAACCACGTTGTAAATAATCAGGTAATCACTAAATTTCTCTATTTTCTGTTTTTTTCAGACTAGAAGTCCACCTACCCGGTTTTCTGCGCTGTAAAAATCACCACCTTTCAGTTAATTGGGTACTTGATTCTTTGCAGAAGTTCACTCATTTTGGAGTACAAAACAAAAACAAAAAAACAAACAAAACAACAACAACAAACAAACAAACAAACACACACTCAAAACTCGCATTGCTGTGCTGCTTTAGCAGGAATGTTTAGTATAGTTCAGCAAGTTTGGACTGTGGATTGTAACAAAACTATTTTTTCCTCTAAATTGAAATGCGCTTAGACTTTCTGCACAAGTTTTGTACTCATTTTTATCTTTTTCTTCTTTTCCTTGATTTTAGAAGCGGGAAACTATCCCGTCTTGGTAACAGAAGAGACGTTCCTTGACTTCCTGCCATGCCATACTAGTTCGCGCTCCTGACATCATGACGTAACCACTACACATGTAACCATAACAACGGAGTATGAAAAATTGAACTTCTTGAAATCCAAACACTTTTTCACATAAAGGTTTTTCTTATATTTTCAGGTTTTTCTGGCCCTTGCAAGCCAAGTCAGTTTACGATTGCCAAACGACGAAAACAATTTCAGTCAGTCTTCTCCTTCAAGATACCGTGTTTTCCTTCATCTCGTGTTAAGATTTTTCTTCGAATTTTATCGTTGAATTTTTGTATTTGTTCATCAGCAATCCACCAATCTTTCTTTCTTTCTTTTTTTTTTAAATTTGTCTACAGCGATAACTGCACAACAAACTCATGTGCCTCCCAAATGTATTCAGTTGAAATGTCACTGGCTCTAAGGTTAGAAATGACAATGATTTTCTTCTTTTTTCATTTATTAAGTCCAAAATTTTTACCATCTTTACTAAACTTATTTAGGCCCCGTCCACACGTATCCGGAAATTTTTGTATCCGCAAATTATTTTTTCCACACGTGTGGACGCAACCGTTATCCGCAAAAACAAAGTTGCGGATACAGAAATTTCCGGATACGTGTGGACGGGGCCTTAGAATGTCTTTTTTTCCTTTCAGGTTCAGTTGTTAAAGTGTCTTCTTTGCGGTTTTCACGGCGGCCAACTTTTTAACCTAAAGGTATTAAAGATTATAATTGAATTTTTTCATAAAAATAAAATAAAAATCTGAAGCTAAACAGAGCTGCATTTAAGAAATTAAATTCTAAAAACTAAAATCAAACCATGAACCTTAAAACTAAACCTTTAAACCTTAATTTAAGCCATACTCTAAAATGCAAAGTTTATCGAAACATTTGTTGTTGTTTGTATTTCGTATGCAGGTTGTTGTACCATTCGAGATGGGCCGAAACAGATAATCACCTTTGAAGTCAAGATGTGGAATGACAAGTTATTGTTTCAATATTGGTCACCTTTATCGTTTGATTATTTCATGTATTAACTTAAAGTTAAGAAATAGGGCAATTGAATCGTGATTTACATAAGAAAGAATTCAGTTTTCCAGGGGAAAGAGACTGTTTATGTGCCTCCTGTCATGGCTATTATTACGTGAATGGTATAATACTTTATAACCTAAAGACGAGACAGACAAATGAAAAAATATTTCACCATTCATCTATTCACTTTAAGCAGAATCAATACTGAAAGTATTGTATCAGGGGTTAAGGGGAATTCAATTGAGGTAACTAAGTCAGAGTAAGACGAACGAACAGTGTGATCGAATATGTGTCATGGATGCAGCTCATCCAAAGATACATACATGTGAGGAATACCACGTGCTTTGCGACTCCTGAAACCCACCTCAACTAGGTAGTGTACGAGAGCACACTTGATTCCTTGTCAAGAGGACTGGGTGCGAATCCCGGCTGAGTTTCGTGGAGTTATAAGACTTGATACTCAGTATAACGGCATTGTGTTATCACGTGATGGCACACATGACAGAAAGAAGGAAAAAATGAAATTGGTTAACGTTCTCTAATACTTTATAACTAATGCACATTTTCTAAAAAGTATGCAAATGATAAAAAACACGCTAATACCACAGGCTAAATACCAAGCTTTTTGCCCGAAAAAGACCAAAATTGACCTATTTTAAATCCTTCATAAATAATGCATATTTTTATGAAAAGGTTTGAAAATGGCTAAAAATCGATCAAAACCACGGGCTATAGTCCGTGCTTTTTGCCCAACATGACGAAAATACCCCTATTTTGCATACTTCGTGAATAATGCACATTTTTGGAAAAGGTGTGAAAATGACCCAAAATCGATCAAAACCATGGGCAAATCATGGCACACATGACAGAAAGAAGGAAAAAAGGAAATTGGTTAACGTTCTCTAATACTTTATAACTAATGCACATTTTTTAAAAAGTATGAAAATGATAAGGTATACCATGCTTTTTGCCCGAAAATGGCCAAAAATGACCTATTTTGCATCCTTTAACAATAATGCATATTTTTGAAAGAGGTGTGAAAATGGCCTAAAATCGATCAAAACCATGGGCTATAGTCCATGCTTTTTGGCCAAAAATGGTGGAAATTCACCTATTTTGCATCCTTAATAAATAATGCATATTTTTGGAAAAGGTGTGAAAATGACCCAAAATAGATCAAAACCATGGGCTATAGTCCATGCTTTTTGCTCGACAATGGCCAAAACTGATGTTTTTTCCATCCTTTATAAATAATGCATATTTTTGGAAAAAGTGTGAAAATGGCTCAAAATAGATCAAAACCATGGGCTATAGTCCATGCTTTTTGGTTAAAAATGGTTGAAATTCACCTACTTTGCATCCTTTATAAATAATGCATATTTTTGGAAAAAGTGTGAAAATGGCTCAAAATAGATCAAAACCATGGGCTATAGTCCATGCTTTTTACCCAAGATGACGAAAATACCCCTATTTTGCATAGTTCATAAATAATGCATATTTTTGGAAAAGGTGTGACAATGGCTCAAAATCGATCAAAACCATGGGCTATAGTCCATGCTTTTTGTCCAAAAATGGTTGAAATTCACCTATTTTGCATCCTTCATAAACAATGCATATTTATGGCAAAGGTGTGAAAATCGCCAAAAATAGATCAAAACCATGGTCTATAGTCCATGCTTTTTGCTCCAAAATGACCAAAAATGATATTTTTCCATCCTTCATAAATAATGCATATTTTTGGAGAAGGTGTGAAAATGGCCCAAAATCGATCAAAACCATGGGCTATAGTCCATGCTTTTTGCTCAAAAATGGTTGAAATTCACCTATTTTGCATCCTTCATAAATAATGCATATTTTTGGAAAAGGTGTGAAAATGGACCAAAATCGATCAAAACCATGGGCTATAGTCCATGCTTTTTGGCCAAAAATGGTTGAAATTCACCTATTTTGCATCCTTCATAAATAATGCATATTTTTGAAAAAAGGTGTGAAAATGGCCTAAAATCGATCAAACCATGGGCTATAGTCCATGCTTTTTGCCCGAAATGGGCCAGAATGACCTATTTTGCATCCTTCATACATAATGCATGTTTTGGTAAAAGGTGTAAAAATGGACCAAAATCGATCAAAACCATGGTCTATAGTCAATGCTTTTTGCTCGAAAATGGCTATAAATGACCTATTTTGCATCCTTTATAAATAATGCTTATTTTTGAAACAGGTGTGAAAATGACCCAAAATCGATCAAAACCATGGGCTATAATCCATGCTTTTTGCTCCAAAATGGCTAAATATGACCTATTTTTCATTCTTCATAAATAATGCATATTTTTGGAAAAGGTGTGAAAATGGCCATAAATCGATCAAAACCATGGGCCATAGTCCATGCTTTTTGCCGGAAAATGCGCCATAATGACCTATTTGGCATCCTTATTACATAATGCATATTTTTGGAAAAGGTGAGAAAATGGACTAAAATCGATCAAAACCATGGGCTATAGTCCATGCTTTTTGCCCGAAAATGCCTGTAAATGACCTATTTTGCATCCTTTATAAATAATGCATATTTTTGGTAAAGGTGCGAAAATGGACCAAAATCGTTCCAAACCATGGTCTATACTCAATGCTTTTTGTTCGAAAATGGCTATAAATGACCCATTTTGCATCCTTTATAAATAATGCTTATTTTTGAAACAAGTGTGAAAATGACCCAAAATCGATCAAAACCATGGCCTATAGTCCATGCTTTTCTCTCCAAAATGGGCCAGAATGACCTATTTTGCATCCTTCATACATAATGCATATTTTGGTAAAAGGTGTAAAAATGGACCAAAATCGATCAAAACCATGGGCTATAGTCCATGCATTTTGCTCGAAAATGCCCAAAATAGACCTATTTTTCATCCCTCATAAATAATACATATTTTGGTAAAAGATGTGAAAATGTCCCAAAATCGATCAAAACCATGGGCAATAGTCCATGCTTTTTGCCCAAAAATGGTTGAAATTCACCTATTTTGCATCCTTCATAAATAATGCATATTTTTGGAAAAGTTGTGAAAATGTCCTAAAATCGATCAAAACCATGGGCAATAGTCCATGCTTTTTGCCCAAAAATGGTTGAAATTCACCTATTTTGCATCCTTCATAAATAATGCATATTTTTGGAAAAGTTGTAAAAATGTCCCAAAATCGATCAAAACCATGGGCAATAGTCCATGCTTTTAGCCCAAAAATGGTTGAAATTCACCTATTTTGCATCCTTGATAAATAATGCATATTTTTGGAAAAGTTGTGAAAATGTCCCAAAATCGATCAAAACCATGGGCAATAGTCCATGCTTTTTGCTCAAAAATGGTTGAAATTCACCTATTTTGCATCCTTCATAAATAATGCATATTTTAGGAAAAGGTGTGAAAATGGACCAAAATCGTTATAAACCATGTTCTATAGTCCATGGTTTTTGCTTCAAAATGGCCAAAAATGACCTATTTTGCATACTTCATAAATAATGCATATTTTTGAAACAGGTGTGAAAATGGCCTAAAATCGATCAAAACCATGGTCTATAGTCCATGCTTTTTGCTCGAAAATGGGCCAGAATGACCTATTTGGCATCCTTTATACATAATGCATATTTTGGTAAAAGGTGTAAAAATGGCCCAAAATTGATCAAAACCATGGGCTATAGTCCATGCTTTTTACTCCAAAATGGCCAAAAATGATGTTTTTTCCATTGTTCATAAAAAATGCATACTTTTGGAAAAGTTGTGAAAATGACCCAAAATCGATCAAAACCATGGGCTATAGTCCTTGCTTTTTGCCCGAAAATGGCCAAAAATTACCTATTTTGTATCCTTTATAAGTAATGCATATTTTTGAAACAGGTGAGAAAATAACCCAAAATCGATCAAAACTCTGGGCTATAGTCCATGCTTTTTGCCAAAAAAAGGGCCAGAATGACCTATTTTGCATCATTCATACATAATTCATATTTTGGTAAAAGGTGTTAAAATGTCCTTAAATCGATCAAAACCATGGGCTATAGTCCATGCTTTTTGCCCGAAAATGGCCAAAAATGACCTATTTAGCATCCTTTATAAATAATGCATATTTTTGAAACAGGTGTGCAAAAGGCCCAAAATCGATCAAAACCATGGGATATAGTCCATGCTTTTTGCTCGAAAATGGTCAAAAATGATGTTTTTTCCACTCTTCATAAAAAATACATATTTTTGGAAAAGGTGAGAATATGGCTTAAAATCGATTAAAACCATATGATATAGTCCATGCTTTTTGCCCGAAAATGGCTAAAAATGACCTATTTTGCATCCTTTATAAATAATGCATATTTTTGGAAAAGGTGTGAAAATGGACCAAAAGCGATCAAAACCATGGGCTATAGTCCATGCTTTTTGCTCGAAAATGGGCCAGATTGACCTATTTTGCATCCTTTATAAGTAATGCATATTTTTGAAACAGGTGAGAAAATAACCCAAAATCGATCAAAACTCTGGGCTATAGTCCATGCTTTTTGCCCGAAATGGGCCAGAATGACCTATTTTGCATCCTTCATAAATAATGCATATTTTTAAAACAGGTGTGAAAATGACCCAAAATCGATCAAAACCATGGGCTATAGTCTATGCTTTTTGCTCGAAAATGGGCCAAAATGACCTATTTTGCATCCTTCATACATAATGCATATTTTGGTAAAAGGTTTAAAAATGGACCAAAATCGATCAAAACCATGGGCTATAGTCCATGCTTTTTGCCCGAAAATGGCCAAAAATGACCTAGTATGCATCCTTTATAAATAATGCATATTTTTGGAAAAAGTGTGAAAATGGCTCAAAATAGATGAAAACCATGGGATATAGTCCATGCTTTTTGGTTAAAAATGGTCGAAATTCACCTATTTTGCATCCTTTATAAATAATGTATATTTTTGGAAAATGTGTGAAAATGGCCTTAAATCGATCAAAACCACGTGCTATAGTCCATGCTTTTTGCTCCAAAATGGCCAAAAATGATGTTTTTTCCATCCTTCATAAATAATGCATGATTTTGGAAAAAGTGTGAAAATGGCTCAAAATAGATCAAAACCACGGGCTATAGTCCATGCTTTTTGGTTAAAAATCGGCCAGAATGACCTATTTTGCATCCTTCATACATAATGCATACATTTGGAAAAGGTGTGAAAATGGCCTTAAGTCGATCAAAACCATGGTCTATAGCCCATGCATTTTGCCCGAAAATGGTCAAAAATGACCTATTTGGCATCCTTTATAAATAATGCATATTTTTGGAAAAAGTGTGAAAATGGCTCAAAATAGATCAAAACCATGTGCTATAGTCCATGCTTTTTGCCCGAAAATGGCCGAACACGACCTATTTTGCATCCTTCATAAATAATGCATATTTTTGAAACAGGTGTGAAAATGGCCCAAAATCGATCAAAACCATGGGCTATAGTCCATGATTTTTGCTCGAAAATGGGCCAAAATGACTTATTTTGCATCCTTCATACATAATGCATATTTTGGTAAAAGGTGTAAAAATGGACCAAAATCGATCAAAACCATGGGCTATAGTCCATGCTTTTTGCCCGAAAATCGGCCAGAATGACCTATTTTGCATCCTTCATACATAATGCATACATTTGGAAAAGGTGTGAAAATGGCCTTAAGTCGATCAAAACCATGGGCTATAGTCCATGCATTTTGCCCGAAAATGGTCAAAAATGACCTATTTTGCATCCTTTATAAATAATGCATATTTTTGGAAAAAGTGTGAAAAAGGCTCAAAATAGATCAAAACCATGGGATATAGTCCATGCTTTTTGCTCCAAAATGGCCAAAAATGATGTTTTTTCCATTCTTCATAAAAAATGCATATTTTGGTAAAAGATGTGAAAATGACCCAAAATCGATCTAAACCATGGGCTATAGTCTATGCTTTTTGCCCGAAAATGGCCAAACACGACCTATTTTGCATCCTTTATAAATAATGCATATTTTTTAAACAGGTGTGAAAATGGCCCAAAATCGATCAAAACCATAGGCTATAGTCCATGCTTTTTGCTCGAAAATGGGCCAAAATGACCTATTTTGCATCCTTCATACATAATGCATATTTTGGTAAAAGGTGTAAAAATGGACCAAAATCGATCAAAACCATGGGCTATAGTCCATGCTTTTGGCCCGAAAATGGCCAAAAATGACCTAGTATGCATCCTTTATAAATAATGCATATTTTTGGAAAAAGTGTGAAAATGGCTCAAAATAGATGAAAACCATGGGATATAGTCCATGCTTTTTGGTTAAAAATGGTCGAAATTCACCTATTTTGCATCCTTTATAAATAATGTATATTTTTGGAAAATGTGTGAAAATGGCCTTAAATCGATCAAAACCACGTGCTATAGTCCATGCTTTTTGCTCCAAAATGGCCAAAAAGGATGTTTTTTCCATCCTTCATAAATAATGCATGATTTTGGAAAAAGTGTGAAAATGGCTCAAAATAGATCAAAACCACGGGCTATAGTCCATGCTTTTTGGTTAAAAATCGGCCAGAATGACCTATTTTGCATCCTTCATACATAATGCATACATTTGGAAAAGGTGTGAAAATGGCCTTAAGTCGATCAAAACCATGGGCTATAGTCCATGCATTTTGCCCGAAAATGGTCAAAAATGACCTATTTTGCATCCTTTATAAATAATGCATGATTTTGGAAAAAGTGTGAAAATGGCTCAAAATAGATCAAAACCACGGGCTATAGTCCATGGTTTTTGGTTAAAAATCGGCCAGAATGACCTATTTTGCATCCTTCATACATAATGCATACATTTGGAAAAGGTGTGAAAATGGCCTTAAGTCGATCAAAACCATGGGCTATAGTCCATGCATTTTGCCCGAAAATGGTCAAAAATGACCTATTTTGCATCCTTTATAAATAATGCATATTTTTGGAAAAAGTGTGAAAATGGCTCAAAATAGATCAAAACCACGGGCTATAGTCCATGCTTTTTGGTTAAAAATCGGCCAGAATGACCTATTTTGCATCCTTCATACATAATGCATACATTTGGAAAAGGTGTGAAAATGGCCTTAAGTCGATCAAAACCATAGGCTATAGTCCATGCATTTTGCCCGAAAATGGTCAAAAATGACCTATTTTGCATCCTTTATAAATAATGCATATTTTTGGAAAAAGTGAGAAAATGGCCCAAAATCGATCAAAACCATGGGCTATAGTCCATGATTTTTGCTCGAAAATGGGCCAAAATGACTTATTTTGCATCCTTCATACATAATGCATATTTTGGTAAAAGGTGTAAAAATGGACCAAAATCGATCAAAACCATGGGCTATAGTCCATGCTTTTTGCCCGAAAATCGGCCAGAATGACCTATTTTGCATCCTTCATACATAATGCATACATTTGGAAAAGGTGTGAAAATGGCCTTAAGTCGATCAAAACCATGGGCTATAGTCCATGCATTTTGCCCGAAAATGGTCAAAAATGACCTATTTTGCATCCTTTATAAATAATGCATATTTTTGGAAAAAGTGTGAAAAAGGCTCAAAATAGATCAAAACCATGGGATATAGTCCATGCTTTTTGCTCCAAAATGGCCAAAAATGATGTTTTTTCCATTCTTCATAAAAAATGCATATTTTGGTAAAAGATGTGAAAATGACCCAAAATCGATCTAAACCATGGGCTATAGTCTATGCTTTTTGCCCGAAAATGGCCAAACACGACCTATTTTGCATCCTTTATAAATAATGCATATTTTTTAAACAGGTGTGAAAATGGCCCAAAATCGATCAAAACCATGGGCTATAGTCTATGCTATTTGCCCGAAAATGGGCCAAAATGACCTATTTTGCATCATTCATACATAATGCATATTTTGGTAAAAGGTGTAAAAATGGACCAAAATCGATCAAAACCATGGGCTATAGTCCATGCTTTTTGCACGAAAATCGGCCAAAATGACCTATTTTGCATCCTTCATAAATAATGCATACATTTGGAAAAGGTGTGAAAATGGCCTTAAGTCGATCAAAACCATGGGCTATAGTCCATGCATTTTGCCCGAAAATGGTCAAAAATGACCTATTTTGCATCCTTTATAAATAATGCATATTTTTGGAAAAAGTGTGAAAAAGGCTCAAAATAGATCAAAACCATGGGATATAGTCCATGCTTTTTGCTCCAAAATGGCCAAAAATGATGTTTTTTCCATTCTTCATAAAAAATGCATATTTTGGTAAAAGATGTGAAAATGACCCAAAATCGATCTAAACCATGGGCTATAGTCTATGCTTTTTGCCCGAAAATGGCCAAACACGACCTATTTTGCATCCTTTATAAATAATGCATATTTTTTAAACAGGTGTGAAAATGGCCCAAAATCGATCAAAACCATAGGCTATAGTCCATGCTTTTTGCTCGAAAATGGGCCAAAGTGACCTATTTTGCATCCTTCATACATAATGCATATTTTGGTAAAAGGTGTAAAAATGGACCAAAATCGATCAAAACCATGGGCTATAGTCCATGCTTTTTGCCCGAAAATGGCCAAAAATGACCTAGTATGCATCCTTTATAAATAATGCATATTTTTGGAAAAAGTGTGAAAATGGCTCAAAATAGATGAAAACCATGGGATATAGTCCATGCTTTTTGGTTAAAAATGGTCGAAATTCACCTATTTTGCATCCTTTATAAATAATGTATATTTTTGGAAAATGTGTGAAAATGGCCTTAAATCGATCAAAACCACGTGCTATAGTCCATGCTTTTTGCTCCAAAATGGCCAAAAATGATGTTTTTTCCATCCTTCATAAATAATGCATGATTTTGGAAAAAGTGTGAAAATGGCTCAAAATAGATCAAAACCACGGGCTATAGTCCATGCTTTTTGGTTAAAAATCGGCCAGAATGACCTATTTTGCATCCTTCATACATAATGCATACATTTGGAAAAGGTGTGAAAATGGCCTTAAGTCGATCAAAACCATGGGCTATAGTCCATGCTTTTTGCTCCAAAATGGCCAAAAATGATGTTTTTTCTATCCTTCATAAATAATGCATGATTTTGGAAAAAGTGTGAAAATGGCTCAAAATCGATCAAAACCATGGGCTATAGTCCATGCTTTTTGCTCGAAAATGGGCCAAAGTGACCTATTTTGCATCCTTCATACATAATGCATATTTTGGTAAAAGGTGTAAAAATGGACCAAAATCGATCAAAACCATGGGCTATAGTCCATGCTTTTTGCCCGAAAATGGCCAAAAATGACCTAGTATGCATCCTTTATAAATAATGCATATTTTTGGAAAAAGTGTGAAAATGGCTCAAAATAGATGAAAACCATGGGATATAGTCCATGCTTTTTGGTTAAAAATGGTCGAAATTCACCTATTTTGCATCCTTTATAAATAATGTATATTTTTGGAAAATGTGTGAAAATGGCCTTAAATCGATCAAAACCACGTGCTATAGTCCATGCTTTTTGCTCCAAAATGGCCAAAAAGGATGTTTTTTCCATCCTTCATAAATAATGCATGATTTTGGAAAAAGTGTGAAAATGGCTCAAAATAGATCAAAACCACGGGCTATAGTCCATGCTTTTTGGTTAAAAATCGGCCAGAATGACCTATTTTGCATCCTTCATACATAATGCATACATTTGGAAAAGGTGTGAAAATGGCCTTAAGTCGATCAAAACCATGGGCTATAGTCCATGCATTTTGCCCGAAAATGGTCAAAAATGACCTATTTTGCATCCTTTATAAATAATGCATATTTTTGGAAAAAGTGTGAAAATGGCTCAAAATAGATCAAAACCACGGGCTATAGTCCATGCTTTTTGGTTAAAAATCGGCCAGAATGACCTATTTTGCATCCTTCATACATAATGCATACATTTGGAAAAGGTGTGAAAATGGCCTTAAGTCGATCAAAACCATAGGCTATAGTCCATGCATTTTGCCCGAAAATGGTCAAAAATGACCTATTTTGCATCCTTTATAAATAATGCATATTTTTGGAAAAAGTGAGAAAATGGCCCAAAATCGATCAAAACCATGGGCTATAGTCCATGATTTTTTCTCGAAAATGGGCCAAAATGACTTATTTTGCATCCTTCATACATAATGCATATTTTGGTAAAAGGTGTAAAAATGGACCAAAATCGATGAAAACCATGGGCTATAGTCCATGCTTTTTGCCCGAAAATCGGCCAGAATGACCTATTTTGCATCCTTCATACATAATGCATACATTTGGAAAAGGTGTGAAAATGGCCTTAAGTCGATCAAAACCATGGGCTATAGTCCATGCATTTTGCCCGAAAATGGTCAAAAATGACCTATTTTGCATCCTTTATAAATAATGCATATTTTTGGAAAAAGTGTGAAAAAGGCTCAAAATAGATCAAAACCATGGGATATAGTCCATGCTTTTTGCTCCAAAATGGCCAAAAATGATGTTTTTTCCATTCTTCATAAAAAATGCATATTTTGGTAAAAGATGTGAAAATGACCCAAAATCGATCTAAACCATGGGCTATAGTCTATGCTTTTTGCCCGAAAATGGCCAAAAATGACCTATTTTGCATCCTTTATAAATAATGCATATTTTTTAAACAGGTGTGAAAATGGCCCAAAATAGATCAAAACCATGGGCTATAGTCTATGCTATTTGCCCGAAAATGGGCCAAAATGACCTATTTTGCATCATTCATACATAATGCATATTTTGGTAAAAGGTGTAAAAATGGACCAAAATCGATCAAAACCATGGGCTATAGTCCATGCTTTTTGCCCGAAAATCGGCCAGAATGACCTATTTTGCATCCTTCATACATAATGCATACATTTGGAAAAGGTGTGAAAATGGCCTTAAGTCGATCAAAACCATGGGCTATAGTCCATGCATTTTGCCCGAAAATGGTCAAAAATGACCTATTTTGCATCCTTTATAAATAATGCATATTTTTGGAAAAAGTGTGAAAAAGGCTCAAAATAGATCAAAACCATGGGATATAGTCCATGCTTTTTGCTCCAAAATGGCCAAAAATGATGTTTTTTTCCATTCTTCATAAAAAATGCATATTTTTGTAAAAGATGTGAAAATGACCCAAAATCGATCTAAACCATGGGCTATAGTCTATGCTTTTTGCCCGAAAATGGCCAAACAAGACCTATTTTGCATCCTTTATAAATAATGCATATTTTTGAAAAAGGTGTGAAAATGGCCCAAAATCGATCAAAACCATAGGCTATAGTCCATGCTTTTTGCTCGAAAATGGTCCAAAATGACCTATTTTGCATCCTTAATAAATAATGCATATTTTGGTAAAAGTTGTTAAAATGGACCAAAATCGATCAAAACCATGGGCTATAGTCCATGCTTTTTTGCCCGAAAATGGCCAAAAATGACCTAGTATGCATCCTTTATAAATAATGCATATTTTTGGAAAAAGTGTGAAAATGGCTCAAAATAGATGAAAACCATGGGATATAGTCCATGCTTTTTGGTTAAAAATGGTCGAAATTCACCTATTTTGCATCCTTTATAAATAATGTATATTTTTGGAAAATGTGTGAAAATGGCCTTAAATCGATCAAAACCACGTGCTATAGTCCATGCTTTTTGCTCCAAAATGGCCAAAAATGATGTTTTTTCCATCCTTCATAAATAATGCATGATTTTGGAAAAAGTGTGAAAATGGCTCAAAATAGATCAAAACCACGGGCTATAGTCCATGCTTTTTGGTTAAAAATCGGCCAGAATGACCTATTTTGCATCCTTCATACATAATGCATACATTTGGAAAAGGTGTGAAAATGGCCTTAAGTCGATCGAAACCATGGGCTATAGTCCATGCTTTTTGCCCGAAAATGGTCAAAAATGACCTATTTTGCATCCTTTAAAAATAATGCATATTTTTGGAAAAAGTGTGAAAATGACTCAAAATAGATCAAAACCGTGGGCTATAGTCCATGCTTTTTGGTTAAAAATGGTCGAAATTCACCTATTTTGCATCCTTTATAAATAATGCATATTTTGGGAAATAGTATGAAAATGGCTCAAAATAGATAGAAACCATGGGATATAGTCCATGCTTTTTGGTTAAAAATGGTCGAAATTCACCTATTTTGCATCCTTTATAAATAATGTATATTTTTGGAAAATGTGTGAAAATGGCCTTAAATCGATCAAAACCACGTGCTATAGTCCATGCTTTTTGCTCCAAAATGGCCAAAAATGATGTTTTTTCCATCCTTCATAAATAATGCATGATTTTGGAAAAAGTGTGAAAATGGCTCAAAATAGATCAAAACCACGGGCTATAGTCCATGCTTTTTGGTTAAAAATCGGCCAGAATGACCTATTTTGCATCCTTCATACATAATGCATACATTTGGAAAAGGTGTGAAAATGGCCTTAAGTCGATCAAAACCATGGACTATAGTCCATGCTTTTTGACCGAAAATGGCTTAAAAGGACCTATTTTGCATCCTTTATAAATAATGCATATTTTTGGAAAAAGTGTGAAAATGGCTCAAAATAGATCGAAACCATGGGCTATAGTCCATGCATTTTGCCCCAAAAATGGTCAAAAATGACCTATTTTGCATCCTTTAAAAATAATGCATATTTTTGGAAAAAGTGTGAAAATGGCTCAAAATAGATCAAAACCATGGGCTATAGTCTATGCTTTTTGGTTAAAAATGGTCGAAATTCACCTATTTTGCATCCTTTATAAATAATGCATATTTTTGGAAAAAGTATGAAAATGGCTCAAAATAGATAGAAACCATGGGCTATAGTCCATGCATTTTGCCCGAAAATGGTCAAAAATGACCTATTTTGCATCCTTTAAAAATAATGCATATTTTTGGAAAAAGTGTGAAAATGTCTCAAAATAGATCAAAACCATGGGCTATAGTCCATGCTTTTGACCGAAAATGGCCAAAAATGACCTAGTATGCATCCTTTATAAATAATGCATATTTTTGGAAAAAGTGTAAAAATGTCTCAAAATAGATCAAAACCATGGGATATAGTCCATGCTTTTTGCTCCAAAATGGCCAAAAATCATGTTTTTTCCATTCTTCATAAAAAATGCATATTTTGGTAAAAGATGTGAAAATGACCAAAAATCGATCTAAACCATGGGCTATAGTCTATGCTTTTTGCCCGAAAATGGCCAAAAACGACCTATTTTGCATCCTTTATAAATAATGCATATTTTTGAAGCAGGTGTGAAAATGACCCAAAATCGATCAAAACCATGGGCTATAGTCTATGCTATTTGCCCGAAAATGGGCCAAAATGACCTATTTTGCATCATTCATACATAATGCATATTTTGGTAAAAGGTGTAAAAATGGACCAAAATCGATCAAAACCATGGGCTATAGTCCATGCTTTTTGCCCGAAAATGGCCAAAAATGACCTAGTATGCATCCTTTATAAATAATGCATATTTTTGGAAAATGTGTGAAAATGGCCTTAAATCGATCAAAACCACGTGCTATAGTCCATGCTTTTTGCTCCAAAATGGCCAAAAATGATGTTTTTTACCATCCTTCATAAATAATGCATGATTTTGGAAAAAGTGTGAAAATGGCTCAAAATAGATCAAAACCATGGGCTATAGTCCATGCTTTTTGGTTAAAAATGGTCGAAATTCACCTATTTTGCATCCTTTATAAATAATGCATATTTTTGGAAAAAGTGTGAAAATGGCTTAAAATAGATCGAAACCATGGGCTATAGTCCATGCATTTTGCCCGAAAATGGTCAAAAATGACCTTTTTTGCATAATTCATAAATAATGCATATTTTTGGAAAAGGTGTGAAAATGGCTCAAAATAGATAGAAACCATGGGATATAGTCCATGCTTTTTGGTTAAAAATGGTCGAAATTCACCTATTTTGCATCCTTTATAAATAATGTATATTTTGGAAAAGGTGTGAAAATGGCCTTAAGTCGATCAAAACCATGGGCTATAGTCCATGCTTTTTGCCCGAAAATGGTCAAAAATGACCTATTTTGCATCCTTTATAAATAATGCATATTTTTTGAAAAAGTGTGAAAATGGCTCAAAATAGATCAAAACCATGGGCTATAGTCCATGCTTTTTGCCTCGAAAAATGGCCAAAATGATGTTTTTTTTCCATGTCTTTATAAAAATATGCATATTTTGGTAAACGATGTTGAAGGACAATGACCCAAAAGCGATCAAAACCATGGGCTATAGTCTATGCTTTTTGCCCGAAAATGGGCCAGAATGACCTTTTCATTTGCATCCTTCATACAGAATGCATGTTTTTGTTAAAAGGTGTAAAAATGGACCAAAAATCGGATCAAAACCATGGGCTATAGTCCATGCATTTTGCCCGAAAAATGGTCAAAAATGACCTTATTTGAATCCTTTAAAAATATGCATATTTTTGGAAAAACGTCGTGAAATGACTCAAAATAGATCAAAACCATGGGCTATAGTCCATGCTTTTTGGTTTTAAAAATCGGCAAGAATGACCTATTTTGCATCCTTTCATACCATAATGCATACATTTGGAAAAGGTCACTTGTGAAAATTGGCCCTTAAGTCGATCAAAACCTATGGGCTATAGTCCATGCATTTTTGCCCGAAAATGAGTCAAAAATGACCTTATTTTGACAATCCTTTATAAATAATGCATATTTTTGGAAAAAGTGTTAATTAAATGGTCCCCACAATAGTGATCAAACCAGGGGACTATAGTCCATGCTTTTTGGCCTAAAATGTCCGAAATTAACCTATTTTGCATCCTTCCTATCAAGAATGCATATTTTGGGAAAAGTATGTAAAAATGTACCCAATCGATCAGAAACCATGTGTCTCTAGTCCCATGCATTTTGCCCGAAAATGGTCAAAAATGACCTATTTGGAATCCTTTAAAATAAATGCATATTTTGGAAAAAGTGTGAAAATGGCTCAAAATAGATCAAAACCATGGGCTATAGTCCATGCTTTTTGGTTAAAAATCGGCGAGAATGACCTATTTTGCATCCTTCATACATAATGCATACATTTGGAAAAGGTGTGAAAATGGCCTTAAGTCGATCAAAACCATGGGCTATAGTCCATGCATTTTGCCCGAAAATGGTCAAAAATGACCTATTTTGCATCCTTTATAAATAATGCATATTTTTGGAAAAAGTGTGAAAATGGCTCAAAATAGATCAAAACCATGGGCTATAGTCCATGCTTTTTGCTCGAAAATGGCCAAAAATGATGTTTTTTCCATTCTTCATAAAAAATGCATATTTTGGTAAACGATGTGAAAATGACCCAAAATCGATCAAAACCATGGGCTATAGTCTATGCTTTTTGCCCGAAAATGGGCCAGAATGACCTATTTTGCATCCTTCATACATAATGCATGTTTTGGTAAAAGGTGTAAAAATGGACCAAAATCGATCAAAACCATGGGCTATAGTCCATGCATTTTGCCCGAAAATGGTCAAAAATGACCTATTTTTAATCCTTTAAAAATAATGCATATTTTTGGAAAAAGTGTGAAAATGGACTCAAAATAGATCAAAACCATGGGCTATAGTCCATGGCTTTTTGGTTAAAATCGGCCAGACTGACCTATTTTGCATCCTTCATACATAATGCATACATTTGGAAAGGCTGTGAAAATGGCCTTAAGTCGATCAAAACCATGGGCTATAGTCCATGCATTTTGCCCGAAAATGGTCAAAATGACCTATTTTGCATTCCTTTATAAATAATGTATATTTTTGGAAAAAGTGTGGAAAATGGACTCAAAATAGATCAAAACCATGGGCTATAGTCCATGCTTTTGGGGTAAAAATCGGCCCAATAATGACTAGTTTTTCATCCTTCATCATAAAAGGCATACTATTGGTAAAAGGTAGTGAAAATGATCCCATTAAAGTCGATCAAACCATGGCATAGTCTATGCTGTTGCAAAAATCGGCAAGAATGACCTATTTTGCATCCTTAACATAATGCATACATTTGCGAAAAGGTTGTGAAAATGGCCTTAAGTCGATCAAAACCATTAAGGGCTATAGTCCATGCATTTTGCCGAAAAATGGTCAAAAATGACCTATTTTGCTCCTTTAAAAATAATCATATTTTAAAAAAAGTGTGAAAAATGGCTCAAAATAGACAAAACCATGGGTATAGTCCATGCTTTTTGCACGAAAAATGGTCCAGAAAATAACCTATTTGAATCCTTTATAAATAATGCATGATTTGGAAAAAGTGATGAAAATGGCCACTGTCCAATAGATCGACAAAACATGGGCTATAGTCCATGCAGCATTTTGCCCGACAGGTCAAAAATGCGTAAAGAATGACCTAGACATGGGGGGTCCAGTCGTGCCCCTCGCTGCCACCCCCCCCACTCTACTATGCGGGAGGATGAACATACCGCACGGAGTAGCCTGTGATGTATGGTGGCGTGTGTGTGGAGGGCTAATAAGGAATGGGATCGGTGTTGTTGTATAATGGCCAAGAATTCGGAGATAGGATCACAACAACCGCCTGTGTGAAAGTATATGTTTTAGTGTCAAAGTACATCTAGGGCATGTTTGGGGTAACGTGGGATATAGACGAATGTCATGAGTGACCAACTAAATGAATGGTTTCATTTTGCGGACGATTAGTTCGACCTTCGTCAAGGGTATAAAGTGAGTTGCGAGGCGATGGTAGACAGTTGAGAGTTATGGGTGGTCGGGGTCGAGCATCTTAAGAACAAAGACTCGTGCAAAGATGGTCTCGACAAATATGAGGATCAAAACCACCGGGATCACTGCCAGTCCATGCTCTTTTGCGTTAATAACCCCCCTCACCCGCGCACTCACAGAAGGAGCCTTTGGTGACCATCCTTCATACATAAGCATCCATTTGGAAAAGATGTTGGAAAAAGCGGTAGTGAAAAAGGCCTTTAAGTGACGATAAAAACAATAGGCTATAGTCCATGCATTTTTACCGGAAATGGTCAAAAGATGACCTATTCGCAGAAGAAATACCCCTTTATAAATAATGCATATTTTTGGAAAAAGTGTGACTGAAAATGGGACCTCAAATGAACGATCAAAAACCAGGGCTTACGTCCATGCATTTTGTCCGAAATGGTCAAAATGACCCTATTTTGAATCCTTTAAAAATAAGGCATTATTTTTGGAAAAAAATGTGTGGGAAAATGGCTCAAAAATAGATCAAAACCATGGGATATAGTCCATGCTTTTTGCTCAAAATGGCCAAAAAAAATGATGTTTTTTCCCAGCCATTCAAGTAAATGAGACTAATGCATGATTTTTGGAAAAAGTGTGTGAAAATGGTAGCACTCAACAGCGAGATAGATCAAAACCACGGGGTATGTCCATGCTTTTATGGTTTTTAAAAAACGTGATAGGGCACGACAGGAACCTATTTTGGACTCTCCTTCAATTACACCATGCATAACATTTGGGAAACGTGTAAAAAATGGCCTTAGACGTCGATTAAAAACCTAGGCTATTTAGTCCATGCCTGTTTACCGGGACAATGGTCAAAAAAATACTATTTTGCAACCTTCTAAATAATGCAATTTTGGATATAAAGAGAGTGAAAAATGGCTTCAAATGATCAAAAACATGGGCTTAGTCCATGCTTTGGTTAAAATCGGCAAGATATACCTATTGTTTGGGGGCATCGCCTTTCATACATTAATTGCATACATTTGGAAAGAGGGTGATTCCGCTGTGTTGTGAGAAAGGCGCTTAAGTCGATCCACAAGCCCAGATCAGGACCATAGTCCCTGCATTTTGCCGAAAATGGTTCAAAAATGACACAGGCGTAAGTATTGCAACCTTTATAAATAATGCCATTATTGTTTAGACGGGAAAAAGTGTGAAAATGGCTACAAATAGAATCAAAATCTACTGGGTGATACGGTCTCATGCATTTTGCCCGAGAAAGATGTGGGCGGGTGCTAGACCACAGGAATGATCACACCATATCTTTGAATTCTTTAAAAATAATGCATATTTTTGGGCTTTAAGGAAGAGAAAGTAGTAAAATACGGCTTCGAAAGGAGTAATAAGGCACTGCGCGAATAAACGCCATGGTGCTATAGTCGCCATTGGCTCTTTTGGTTAAAAATGGTCAGAACAGCGAGAAATGTGAGACCTATTTTGCATTGCCGTGTATAAAGTATGGCATACGATTGGGGAAAAAGTATGAGAATAATGTCTTCCAAAACATGAGTTGAGGTGAGAATGAAGGACCCAAGCAGTAGTCCACGTGGGACTTTGCACCTGAAACTGGATTCCACAAAACGATTGGAGCCAATTAGCATCGTTGTACAAGGGGAAGGTGCCGTAAGTATTGGATGGAGAAAGGGTGTGAAAATGGCTCAACAAATAGATCAAAACCACGGGCTATTGTCCATGCTTTTTTTGATTGGTATAAATAAGTTTGGACGGGACGCCAGGAATGATATTTTGCCTCCTTCGCCATAATGCATACAGTTGGAAAAGGTGTGAAAATGGCTTAAAGTCGGATCAAAAACCATGGGCTATATCCATGCATTTTGCCCGAAATGGTCAAAAATGACCTATTTTGCACCTTTTAAATAATGCCTATTTTTGGAAAAAGGTGAAAATGGCTCAATAATAGATCAAACCAGGCTATAGTCCATCTGTGTGTGCTTCAGATGAAAATGGTCCGTAATTAAAAGTATTGTTTTTTCGCGTTGAGTTTCATACAAAATGTGATGTTTATTTTGGTTAAATGATGTGAAAAATGACCCAAAATCGATCAAAAACCATGGGCTATAGTCCATGCTTTTTGGTTAAAAAAATCGCCAGAACAGAATGACTATTTTGAATCCGTCATACATAATGCTTAACATTTGGGAAAAGCTCGTGAAAATGGCCTTAAGTCGATACAAACCCATAGCTATAGTCCATGAATTTTACCTGGAAAAATGGTCAAACTCTGACCTTTATTTCGCAACCGTTATAAATAACGCATATTTTCGGAAAAGGTGTGAAAAGGCTCAAACTAGATCAAAACCATTGGGCTCTAGGCCAGGCATTTTGCACGGAAAATGGTCAAAAACAATGACCTATTTTGAATCCTTTAAAAAATAATGACCTGATCGGTTGAGAGCGGGAAATAAAAAAGTGTTGACAACTGGCTCAACATAGAGATCAAAACAAGATGGGCTATAGTCCATGCTTTGGGTTTAAAAATCGGCGCAAGAATTACCTATTTGCATCCTTCATACATAATCGCATACATTTGGAAAAAGGTTGTTGTGAAAATGGCCTTAAGCGAATAAAAGACATAGGCATAGTGCGCTGGGCCACAAGGTTTTGCCCGAAAAGGTAAAAAAATTACCTATTTTGCAAAAACTTATAAATAATGCATATTTACGAAAAAGTGTGAAAAGGAGCAAATAGATCAAGAACATGCGGCTATAGTCCATTGCCATTTTGCACCCGAAAATGTCAAATCAAAAAGACTCATTTGCTCCTTTAAAAAAATAATGCATATTTTGGAAAAAGTGTTAAAATGGTCAACCATAGATCGAGAACCATGGGGTATTAGTCATGCTTCTGCACGCAAAATGGTCTCATAAAATGACCTATGTGTGCCATGATCGCCGTTCTATAAAAATGCCTATTGTTGGAAAAAGTGTGAAAATGGCGCAAAATAGAGTCAAAACAGGGGTATAGCTCCATGCTTTTTGCGCAAGACGTGGCCAAAAAAATGATGGTTTTTTCCATCCTTAATAAATAATGCATGATTTTGGAAAAGTGATGAAAATGGCTAAAAAGATAGATCAAAAACACAGGCTATTGTTGTCCATGCTTTTTGGTTAAAATCGGCCAGACGACCTATTTTGCATCCTCATACATAATGCATACATTTGGGAAAAAGGTGGTGATGAAAATGGCTAGAGTCGAAAAAACCAAAGGCTAGAGTCATAGCATTTTAACCGGAAAATGGTCAAAATGACCTATTCGCAACCTTATAAATAATGACAATTTTTTTGGAAAAAGTGGTGAAAATGGCTCAAATAGATCAAAACCATGGGCTAGGTAGTACATGAATTTTGCCCGAAAATGGTGAAAAATGACCTATTTGATCCTTTAAAAATAATGCATATTTTGGACCAAAGTGTGAAAAATGGCTTCAAAATAGATCAAAACCATGGGCTATAGTCCATGCTTTGGGTTGTTAAAAATCGGACAGAGTTTGGATCGCATGACATATTTTGCATTCCTTCATACTAATGCATACCTTTGGAAAAGGTGTGAAAATGGAACCTTAAGTCGATTCAAAAAACCATAGGCTATCGTCCTGCATTTGCCCGAAAATGAGTCAAAAATGACCTATTTTGCAACCTTTATAAATAATGCATATTTTACGAAAAAGTGTGGAAAGAAAGGCTCCAAGAGAAATAGATCAAACAACAGGGCTATAGTCCAGGCATTTGCCGAACGAAAATGGTCCAAAATGACCATCTTTGAATTATTTAAACTAAGCATATTTTTGGAAAAAAAAGGGTGAAAATGGCTCAAAATAGATCAAAAACCATGTGGGTTAGTCCCTGCTTTTTGAGTTAAAAATGGTACCGAAATTAACCTATTTTGCATCCTTTATAAATAATGCATATTCTGGAAACAGTATTGAAAATGTCTCAAAAATATGATAGAAACCATGGGGGATATTAGTCCATGCTATATTGTTGCTCCAAAAATGCGGCAAAAAAATGATGTTTTTTCCATTCGCATTCATACGGAAATATCGTATGGCAGGAAGAATAGATTTTGGAAAAAGTGTGAAAATGGCTACAGAAATGATCAAAACCACGGGAGGGATAGCCATTGCTTTTTGTGTTAAAAATCGGCCAGAATGACCGATTTGAATCCTTCAGAAATAATCGAATGACATTTGGAAGGAAAAGGCAGAGGTATGTGGGTGAGAGGCAGAAATGGGCCCTTAAGTCGATAAAAACGAGATAGGCTATAGTCCAGGCATTTTACCGGAAATGCGTCCCAAAAGATGACCTTATTTCGCAACCTTTATAAATAAATGCATATTTTGGAAAAGTTTTACCCTTTTCATTTGTCACTCTTTTCAAATCAATCCTGTCTTGACGTAGAATTTCACTCTGCCACTTACCTTTTTTGCGCCCTAATATATCTGGCCCAAGCCTCCCCTTATTTTTTAATCCTTTTTCACCCTGTCCTACTTCTCGTTTTTTTTTTTTCAATAACGGATTTTTGGCACATTTGTTCCTTCTATCGGTCCCCCCACTTTGGTAGCCCTACTTAAGGTCTCCTCGGTGCCTTTTCTTTTTTCTCGCCCACCACGTCAACGATACTCCCCCCACCCCCCCTGATTTTTTTTGGTTTGACAGAGGGGTACCCGCTCATACCCAATAATGCACGGTCCGTTCATGCGACTCAGATGTTTGGACAAGAGTGCTCGCTGGAATGGGAATGTTGTCTCCCCACTGCTCCACCCCACGGGCTATAGTCCAGTAGCAGTGTTGGGTTGTGGGCAGTTGTAATGAGATGGAAGTGTGTACCGGCCACTTGGGTTGTAGGGAAGACCTATTTTGCCATCACTTCATCCCTACTTTTTTAATCAGGAATAGTGGCCCTTCCAGTGTATTTAAGATGAAACCCTAGGGGTGTAAAGGGAGAATATGTGGCACCCCACAGTCCGGACCCTATGTACGTCGTCAGGAGGACCTTAAGTCATATTTAAACAACCCTAGGCTATAGTCCATGATTTTTACCGGAAAATGGTCAAAAAATGACCTATTTGCAACCTTTATAAATAATGCATATTTTTGGGAAAAAGTGTGAAAATGGCTCTCAAAATATAGATCAAAACCCCAGGGGCTATAGTCCATGCGTTTGGGTTTAAAAATCGGCACGAATACCTATGGCATCCTTTCATACATAAGGATAACATTCGGAAAAGGTGTGAAAAAATGGAGGGCCTTACCTTCTAGTCGAGTCAAAAAACATCGGCTATAGTCCCTGCATTTTGCCGAAAATGGTCAAAAAGGAACTATTTTCGAAACTTTATAAATAATGCTATTACGAAAAAAGTGTGAAAAATGGCCTTCCAAAATAGATCAAAAACCATGGGCTATAGCCAGGCGATATTGCCCGAATAATGGGGTCTCCAAAAAAGGACCTATTTTGAATTATTTAAAAAATAATGCAATTTTTGGAAAAAGTAAAAGTAGTTAAAATGGCCTCAAAAGAGATCAAAACATGGGCTATAGTCCATCGCTTTTTGGTTTATAAAGTTAAATTAAAAATGCGTCAGCGAAATAACCTCCTATTTTGCATTCCTTTATAAATATGCATTATGTTTCTGGGAAAAAAAGAAAAAGTATATGAAAATGTTTCTCAAAATAGATAGGACAACCAGGGCGTATAGTACATGATTTTGCCCGAAAAATGGTCAAAATGACTACTTGGCATCGTTTTTAAAAATATCATGCATATTTTGGAAAAAAAAAAAAGTGTTGTGAAATGAATCACATGATCAAAAGACCATCGGGGCTATAGTCCATGGCTTTTTTTGGTTATTTTAATAAAAATCGGCCAGAATGACCAGTTTGAACTCATACATAATGCATACATTTGGAAAAGGTGTGAAAT